>NW_028241214.1:0-600000 GCF_964263255.1 Lissotriton vulgaris
TGGAAAATGGTCCGTTTTCAAATGTTTTATTTTTGAACGTCAGTTCACATTTGTAGGTGGATCATCAGTGTTAGAGCTAAAATTAGCATGTTTAAAGTGATTTTCATGCTTCCAGGGGCCCTAAAAACAAGATTTATGGAATGGTTAAAAGTGCATGAAAATGGCCAATTTACTCACTTTGAGTTCTCAGAAAGGGTTTCTTCACCCCGGGAAGTTAATTAAATACCATTTGGAGGCATTTAATGTTCGAGCAAAAACGGCTGATTTTCGACAAAAGAGATAACACCCCCCCATTACGTCATGCTTCAGAAATGTGGAAAATGGTCCGTTTTCAAATGTTTTATTTTTGAACGTCAGTTCACATTTGTAGGTGGATCATCAGTGTTAGAGCTAAAATTAGCATGTTTAAAGTGATTTTCATGCTTCCAGGGGCTTGGGAAGTGAATTAAATACTATTTGGAGGCATTTAATGTTCAATCAAAAACAGCTGATTTTTGACAAAAGAGATAACACCCCCCCATTACGTCATGCTTCAGAAATGTGGAAAATGGTCCGTTTTCAAATGTTTTTTTTTTGAACGTCAGTTCACATTTGTAGGTGGATCATCAGTGTTAGAGCTAAAATTAGCACGTTTAAAGTGATTTTCATGCTTCCAGGGTCCCTAAACACAAGATTTATGGAATGGTTAAAAGTGCATGAAAATGGCCAATTTACTCACTCTGAGTTCTCAAAAAGGGTTTCTTCACCCCGGGAAGTTAATTAAATACCATTTGGAGGCATTTAATGTTCGAGCAAAAACGGCTGATTTTCGACAAAAGAGATAACACCCCCCCATTACGTCATGCTTCAGAAATGTGGAAAATGGTCCGTTTTCAAATGTTTTATTTTTGAACGTCAGTTTACATTTGTAGGTGGATCATCAGTGTTAGAGCTAAAATTAGCATGTTTAAAGTGATTTTCATGCTTCCAGGGGCTCGGGAAGTGAATTAAATACTATTTGGAGGCATTTAATGCTCAATCAAAAACAGCTGATTTTTGACAAAAGAGATAACACCCCCCCATTACGTCATGCTTCAGAAATGTGGTAAATGGTCCAGTTTTCAAATGTTTTATTTTTGAACGTCAGTTCACATTTGTAAGTGGATCATCAGTGTTATAGCTAAAATTAGCATGTTTAAAGTGATTTTCATGCTTCCAGGGGCCCTAAACACAAGATTTATGGAATGGTTAAAAGTGCGCGAAAATGGCCAATTTACTCACTCTGAGTTCTCAAAAAGGGTTTCTTCACCCCGGGAAGTTAATTAAATACCATTTGGAGGCATTTAATGTTCGAGCAAAAACGGCTGATTTTCGTCAAAAAAGAGCTAACATGCCCCCATTACGTCATGCTTCAGAAATGTGGAAAATGGTCCATTTTCAAATGTTTTATTTTTGAACGTCAGTTCACATTTGTAGGTGGATCATCAGTGTTAGAGCTAAAATTAGCATGTTTAAAGTGATTTTCATGCTTCCAGGGGCTCGGGAAGTGAATTAAATACTATTTGGAGGCATTTAATGTTCAAGCAAAAACAGCTGATTTTTGACAAAAGAGATAACACCCCCATTACGTCATGCTTCAGAAATGTGGAAAATGGTCCGTTTTCAAATGTTTTATTTTTGAACGTCAGTTCACATTTGTAGGTGGATCATCAGTGTTAGAGCTAAAATTAGCATGTTTAAAGTGATTTTCATGCTTCCAGGGGCCCTAAACACAAGATTTATGGAATGGTTAAAAGTGCGCGAAAATGGCCAATTTACTCACTCTGAGTTCTCAAAAAAGGTTTCTTCACCCCGGGAAGTTAATTAAATACCATTTGGAGGCATTTAATGTTCGAGCAAAAACGGCTGATTTTTGGCAAAAGAGATAACACCCCCCCATTACGTCATGCTTCAGAAATGTGGAAAATGGTCCGTTTTCAAATGTTTTATTTTTGAACGTCAGTTCACATTTGTAGGTGGATCATCAGTGTTAGAGCTAAAATTAGCATGTTTAAAGTGATTTTCATGCTTCCAGGGGCCCTAAACACAAGATTTATGGAATGGTTAAAAGTGCATGAAAATGGCCAATTTACTCACTCTGAGTTCTCAAAAAGGGTTTCTTCACCCCGGGAAGTTAATTAAATACCATTTGGAGGCATTTAATGTTCGAGCAAAAACGGCTGATTTTCGACAAAAGAGATAACACCCCCCCATTACGTCATGCTTCAGAAATGTGGAAAATGGTCCGTTTTCAAATGTTTTATTTTTGAACGTCAGTTCACATTTGTAGGTGGATCATCAGTGTTAGAGCTAAAATTAGCATGTGTAAAGTGATTTTCATGCTTCCAGGGGCTCGGAAAGTGAATTAAATACTATTTGGAGGCATTTAATGTTCAATCAAAAACAGCTGATTTTTGACAAAAGAGATAACAGCCCCACATTACGTCATGCTTCAGAAATGTGGAAAATGGTCTGTTTTCAAATGTTTTATTTTTGAACGTCAGTTCACATTTGTAGGTGGATCATCAGTGTTAGAGCTAAAATTAGCATGTTTAAAGTGATTTTCATGCTTCCAGGGTCCCTAAACACAAGATTTATGGAATGGTTAAAAGTGCATGAAAATGGCCAATTTACTCACTCTGAGTTCTCAAAAAGGGTTTCTTCACCCCGGGAAGTTAATTAAATACCATTTGGAGGCATTTAATGTTCGAGCAAAAACGGCTGATTTTCGACAAAAGAGATAACACCCCCCCATTACGTCATGCTTCAGAAATGTGGAAAATGGTCCGTTTTCAAATGTTCTATTTTTGAACGTCAGTTAACATTCGTAGGTGGATCATCAGTGTAAGAGCTAAAATTAGCATGTTTAAAGTGATGTTCATGCTTCCAGGGGCTCGGGAAGTGAATTAAATACTATTTGGAGGCATTTAATGTTCAATCAAAAACAGCTGATTTTTGACAAAAGAGATAACACCCCCCCCATTACGTCATGCTTCAGAAATGTGGAAAATGGTCCGTTATCAAATTTTTTATTTTTGAACGTCAGTTCATATTTGTAGGTGGATCATCAGTGTTAGAGCTAAAATTAGCATGTTTAAAGTGATTTTCATGCTTCCAGGGGCCCTAAACACAAGATTTATGGAATGGTTAAAAGTGCATGAAAATGGCCAATTTACTCACTCTGAGTTCTCAAAAAGGGTTTCTTCACCCCGGGAAGTTAATTAAATACCATTTGGAGGCATTTAATGTTCGAGCAAAAACGGCTGATTTTCGACAAAAGAGATAACACCCCCCCATTACGTCATGCTTCAGAAATGTGGAAAATGGTCCGTTTTCAAATGTTTTATTTTTGAACGTCAGTTCACATTTGTAGGTGGATCATCAGTGTTAGAGCTAAAATTAGCATGTTTAAAGTGATTTTCATGCTTCCAGGGGCTCGGGAAGTGAATTAAATACTATTTGGAGGCATTTAATGTTCAATCAAAAACAGCTGATTTTTGACAAAAGAGATAACACCCCCCCATTACGTCATGCTTCAGAAATGTGGAAAATGGTCCGTTATCAAATGTTTTATTTTTGAACGTCAGTTCACATTTGTAGGTGGATCATCAGTGTTAGAGCTAAAATTAGCATGTTTAAAGTGATTTTCATGCTTCCAGGGGCCCTAAACACAAGATTTATGGAATGGTTAAAAGTGCATGAAAATGGCCAATTTACTCACTCTGAGTTCTCAAAAAGGGTTTCTTCACCCCGGGAAGTTAATTAAATACCATTTGGAGGCATTTAATGTTCGAGCAAAAACGGCTGATTTTCGACAAAAGAGATAACACCCCCCCATTACGTCATGCTTCAGAAATGTGGAAAATGGTCCGTTTTCAAATGTTTTATTTTTGAACTTCAGTTCACATTTGTAGGTGGATCATCAGTGTTAGAGCTAAAATTAGCATGTTTAAAGTGATTTTCATGCTTCCAGGGGCTCGGGAAGAGAATTAAATACTATTTGGAGGCATTTAATGCTCAATCAAAAACAGCTGATTTTTGACAAAAGAGATAACACCCCCCCATTACATCATGCTTCAGAAATGTGGAAAATGGTCCGTTTTCAAATGTTTTATTTTTGAACTTCAGTTCACATTTGTAGGTGGATCATCAGTGTTATAGCTAAAATTAGCATGTTTAAAGTGATTTTCATGCTTCCAGGGGCCCTAAACACAAGATTTATGGAATGGTTAAAAGTGCGCGAAAATGGCCAATTTACTCACTCTGAGTTCTCAAAAAGGGTTTCTTCACCCCGGGAAGTTAATTTGAATACCATTTGGAGGCATCTAATGTTCGAGCAAAAACGGCTGATTTTCGTCAAAAAAGAGATAACACCCCCCCATTACGTCATGCTTCAGAAATGTGGAAAATGGTCCATTTTCAAATGTTTTATTTTTGAACGTCAGTTCACATTTGTAGGTGGATCATCAGTGTTAGAGCTAAAATTAGCATGTTTAAAGTGATTTTTATGCTTCCAAGGGCTCGGGAAGTGAATTAAATACTATTTGTAGGCATTTAATGTTCAAGCAAAAACAGCTGATTTTGACAAAAGAGATAACACCCCCCATTACGTCATGCTTCAGAAATGTGGAAAATGGTCCGTTTTCAAATGTTTTATTTTTGAACGTCAGTTCACATTTGTAGGTGGATCATCAGTGTTAGAGCTAAAATTAGCATGTTTAAAGTGATTTTCATGCTTCCAGGGGCCCTAAACACAAGATTTATGGAATGGTTAAAAGTGCGCGAAAATGGCCAATTTACTCACTCTGAGTTCTCAAAAAAGGTTTCTTCACCCCGGGAAGTTAATTAAATACCATTTGGAGGCATTTAATGTTCGAGCAAAAACGGCTGATTTTTGGCAAAAGAGATAACACCCCCCCATTACGTCATGCTTCAGAAATGTGGAAAATGGTCCGTTTTCAAATGTTTTATTTTTGAACGTCAGTTCACATTTGTAGGTGGATCATCAGTGTTAGAGCTAAAATTAGCATGTTTAAAGTGATTTTCATGCTTCCAGGGGCCCTAAACACAAGATTTATGGAATGGTTAAAAGTGCATGAAAATGGCCAATTTACTCACTCTGAGTTCTCAAAAAGGGTTTCTTCACCCCGGGAAGTTAATTAAATACCATTTGGAGGCATTTAATGTTCGAGCAAAAACGGCTGATTTTCGACAAAAGAGATAACACCCCCCCATTACGTCATGCTTCAGAAATGTGGAAAATGGTCCGTTTTCAAATGTTTTATTTTTGAACGTCAGTTCACATTTGTAGGTGGATCATCAGTGTTAGAGCTAAAATTAGCATGTGTAAAGTGATTTTCATGCTTCCAGGGGCTCGGAAAGTGAATTAAATACTATTTGGAGGCATTTAATGTTCAATCAAAAACAGCTGATTTTTGACAAAAGAGATAACAGCCCCACATTACGTCATGCTTCAGAAATGTGGAAAATGGTCTGTTTTCAAATGTTTTATTTTTGAACGTCAGTTCACATTCGTAGGTGGATCATCAGTGTTAGAGCTAAAATTAGCATGTTTAAAGTGATTTTCATGCTTTCAGGGTCCCTAAACACAAGATTTATGGAATGGTTAAAAGTGCATGAAAATGGCCAATTTACTCACTCTGAGTTCTCAAAAAGGGTTTCTTCACCCCGGGAAGTTAATTAAATACCATTTGGAGGCATTTAATGTTCGAGCAAAAACGGCTGATTTTCGACAAAAGAGATAACACCCCCCCATTACGTCATGCTTCAGAAATGTGGAAAATGGTCCGTTTTCAAATGTTCTATTTTTGAACGTCAGTTAACATTCGTAGGTGGATCATCAGTGTAAGAGCTAAAATTAGCATGTTTAAAGTGATGTTCATGCTTCCAGGGGCTCGGGAAGTGAATTAAATACTATTTGGAGGCATTTAATGTTCAATCAAAAACAGCTGATTTTTGACAAAAGAGATAACACCCCCCCCATTACGTCATGCTTCAGAAATGTGGAAAATGGTCCGTTATCAAATTTTTTATTTTTGAACGTCAGTTCACATTTGTAGGTGGATCATCAGTGTTAGAGCTAAAATTAGCATGTTTAAAGTGATTTTCATGCTTCCAGGGGCCCTAAACACAAGATTTATGGAATGGTTAAAAGTGCATGAAAATGGCCAATTTACTCACTCTGAGTTCTCAAAAAGGGTTTCTTCACCCCGGGAAGTTAATTAAATACCATTTGGAGGCATTTAATGTTCGAGCAAAAACGGCTGATTTTCGACAAAAGAGATAACACCCCCCCCATTACGTCATGCTTCAGAAATGTGGAAAATGGTCCGTTTTCAAATGTTTTATTTTTGAACGTCAGTTCACATTTGTAGGTGGATCATCAGTGTTAGAGCTAAAATTAGCATGTTTAAAGTGATTTTCATGCTTCCAGGGGCTCGGGAAGTGAATTAAATACTATTTGGAGGCATTTAATGTTCAATCAAAAACAGCTGATTTTTGACAAAAGAGATAACACCCCCCCATTACGTCATGCTTCAGAAATGTGGAAAATGGTCCGTTATCAAATGTTTTATTTTTGAACGTCAGTTCACATTTGTAGGTGGATCATCAGTGTTAGAGCTAAAATTAGCATGTTTAAAGTGATTTTCATGCTTCCAGGGGCCCTAAACACAAGATTTATGGAATGGTTAAAAGTGCATGAAAATGGCCAATTTACTCACTCTGAGTTCTCAAAAAGGGTTTCTTCACCCCGGGAAGTTAATTAAATACCATTTGGAGGCATTTAATGTTCGAGCAAAAACGGCTGATTTTCGACAAAAGAGATAACACCCCCCCATTACGTCATGCTTCAGAAATGTGGAAAATGGTCCGTTTTCAAATGTTTTATTTTTGAACGTCAGTTCACATTTGTAGGTGGATCATCAGTGTTAGAGCTAAAATTAGCATGTTTAAAGTGATTTTCATGCTTCCAGGGGCTCGGGAAGAGAATTAAATACTATTTGGAGGCATTTAATGCTCAATCAAAAACAGCTGATTTTTGACAAAAGAGATAACACCCCCCCATTACATCATGCTTCAGAAATGTGGAAAATGGTCCGTTTTCAAATGTTTTATTTTTGAACTTCAGTTCACATTTGTAGGTGGATCATCAGTGTTATAGCTAAAATTAGCATGTTTAAAGTGATTTTCATGCTTCCAGGGGCCCTAAACACAAGATTTATGGAATGGTTAAAAGTGCGCGAAAATGGCCAATTTACTCACTCTGAGTTCTCAAAAAGGGTTTCTTCACCCCGGGAAGTTAATTTAAATACCATTTGGAGGCATCTAATGTTCGAGCAAAAACGGATGATTTTCGTCAAAAAAGAGATAACACCCCCCCATTACGTCATGCTTCAGAAATGTGGAAAATGGTCCATTTTCAAATGTTTTATTTTTGAACGTCAGTTCACATTTGTAGGTGGATCATCAGTGTTAGAGCTAAAATTAGCATGTTTAAAGTGATTTTCATGCTTCCAAGGGCTCGGGAAGTGAATTAAATACTATTTGTAGGCATTTAATGTTCAAGCAAAAACAGCTGATTTTGACAAAAGAGATAACACCCCCCATTACGTCATGCTTCAGAAATGTGGAAAATGGTCCGTTTTCAAATGTTTTATTTTTGAACGTCAGTTCACATTTGTAGGTGGATCATCAGTGTTAGAGCTAAAATTAGCATGTTTAAAGTGATTTTCATGCTTCCAGGGGCCCTAAACACAAGATTTATGGAATGGTTAAAAGTGCATGAAAATGGCCAATTTACTCACTCTGAGTTCTCAAAAAGGGTTTCTTCACCCCGGGAAGTTAATTAAATACCATTTGGAGGCATTTAATGTTCGAGCAAAAACGGCTGATTTTCGACAAAAGAGATAACACCCCCCATTACGTCATGCTTCAGAAATGTGGAAAATGGTCCGTTTTCAAATGTTTTATTTTTGAACGTCAGATCACATTTGTAGGTGGATCATTAGTGTTAGAGCTAAAATTAGCATGTTTAAAGTGATTTTCATGCTTCCAGGGGCTCGGGAAGTGAATTAAATACTATTTGGAGGCATTTAATGTTCAATCAAAAACAGCTGATTTTTGACAAAAGAGATAACACCCCCCCATTACGTCATGCTTCAGAAATGTGGAAAATGGTCCGTTATCAAATGTTTTATTTTTGAACGTCAGTTCACATTTGTAGGTGGATCATCAGTGTTAGAGCTAAAATTAGCATGTTTAAAGTGATTTTCATGCTTCCAGGGGCTCGGGAAGTGAATTAAATACTATTTGTAGGCATTTAATGTTCAAGCAAAAACAGCTGATTTTGACAAAAG
This sequence comes from Lissotriton vulgaris, assembly GCF_964263255.1. Classification (NCBI taxonomy): domain Eukaryota; kingdom Metazoa; phylum Chordata; class Amphibia; order Caudata; family Salamandridae; genus Lissotriton; species Lissotriton vulgaris. The sequence goes on from NW_028241214.1 coordinate 8,397, forward strand.
AGATAACACCCCCCATTACGTCATGCTTCAGAAATGTGGAAAATGGTCCGTTTTCAAATGTTTTATTTTTGAACGTCAGTTCACATTTGTAGGTGGATCATCAGTGTTAGAGCTAAAATTAGCATGTTTAAAGTGATTTTCATGCTTCCAGGGGCCCTAAACACAAGATTTATGGAATGGTTAAAAGTGCATGAAAATGGCCAATTTACTCACTCTGAGTTCTCAAAAAGGGTTTCTTCACCCCGGGAAGTTAATTAAATACCATTTGGAGGCATTTAATGTTCGAGCAAAAACGGCTGATTTTCGACAAAAGAGATAACACCCCCCAATTACGTCATGCTTCAGAAATGTGGAAAATGGTCCGTTTTCAAATGTTTTATTTTTGAACGTCAGTTCACATTTGTAGGTGGATCATCAGTGTTAGAGCTAAAATTAGCATGTTTAAAGTGATTTTCATGCTTCCAGGGGCTCGGAAAGTGAATTAAATACTATTTGGAGGCATTTAATGTTCAATCAAAAACAGCTGATTTTTGACAAAAGAGATAACAGCCCCACATTACGTCATGCTTCAGAAATGTGGAAAATGGTCCGTTTTCAAATGTTTTATTTTTGAACGTCAGTTCACATTTGTAGGTGGATCATCAGTGTTAGAGCTAAAATTAGCATGTTTAAAGTGATTTTCATGCTTCCAGGGTCCCTAAACACAAGATTTATGGAATGGTTAAAAGTGCATGAAAATGGCCAATTTACTCACTCTGAGTTCTCAAAAAGGGTTTCTTCACCCCGGGAAGTTAATTAAATACCATTTGGAGGCATTTAATGTTCGAGCAAAAACGGCTGATTTTCGACAAAAGAGATAACACCCCCCCATTACGTCATGCTTCAGAAATGTGGAAAATGGTCCGTTTTCAAATGTTTTATTTTTGAACGTCAGTTCACATTTGTAGGTGGATCATCAGTGTTAGAGCTAAAATTAGCATGTTTAAAGTGATTTTCATGCTTCCAGGGGCTCGGGAAGTGAATTAAATACTATTTGGAGGCATTTAATGTTCAATCAAAAACAGCTGATTTTTGACAAAAGAGATAACACCCCCCCATTACGTCATGCTTCAGAAATGTGGAAAATGGTCCGTTTTCAAATGTTTTATTTTTGAACGTCAGTTCACATTTGTAGGTGGATCATCAGTGTTATAGCTAAAATTAGCATGTTTAAAGTGATTTTCATGCTTCCAGGGGCCCTAAACACAAGATTTATGGAATGGTTAAAAGTGCGCGAAAATGGCCAATTTACTCACTCTGAGTTCTCAAAAAGGGTTTCTTCACCCCGGGAAGTTAATTAAATACCATTTGGAGGCATTTAATGTTCGAGCAAAAACGGCTGATTTTCGTCAAAAAAGAGATAACACCCCCCCATTACGTCATGCTTCAGAAATGTGGAAAATGGTCCATTTTCAAATGTTTTATTTTTGAACGTCAGTTCACATTTGTAGGTGGATCATCAGTGTTAGAGCTAAAATTAGCATGTTTAAAGTGATTTTCATGCTTCCAGGGGCTCGGGAAGTGAATTAAATACTATTTGGAGGCATTTAATGTTCAAGCAAAAACAGCTGATTTTTGACAAAAGAGATAACACCCCCATTACGTCATACTTCAGAAAAGTGGAAAATGGTCCGTTTTCAAATGTTTTATTTTTGAACGTCAGTTCACATTTGTAGGTGGATCATCAATGTTAGAGCTAAAATTAGCATGTTTAAAGTGATTTTCATGCTTCCAGGGGCCCTAAACACAAGATTTATGGAATGGTTAAAAGTGCGCGAAAATGGCCAATTTACTCACTCTGAGTTCTCAAAAAAGGTTTCTTCACCCCGGGAAGTTAATTAAATACCATTTGGAGGCATTTAATGTTCGAGCAAAAACGGCTGATTTTTGGCAAAAGAGATAACACCCCCCCATTACGTCATGCTTCAGAAATGTGGAAAATGGTCCGTTTTCAAATGTTTTATTTTTGAACGTCAGTTCACATTTGTAGGTGGATCATCAGTGTTAGAGCTAAAATTAGCATGTTTAAAGTGATTTTCATGCTTCCAGGGGCCCTAAACACAAGATTTATGGAATGGTTAAAAGTGCATGAAAATGGCCAATTTACTCACTCTGAGTTCTCAAAAAGGGTTTCTTCACCCCGGGAAGTTAATTAAATACCATTTGGAGGCATTTAATGTTCGAGCAAAAACGGCTGATTTTCGACAAAAGAGATAACACCCCCTCATTACGTCATGCTTCAGAAATGTGGAAAATGGTCCGTTTTCAAATGTTTTATTTTTGAACGTCAGTTCACATTTGTAGGTGGATCATCAGTGTTAGAGCTAAAATTAGCACGTTTAAAGTGATTTTCATGCTTCCAGGGTCCCTAAACACAAGATTTATGGAATGGTTAAAAGTGCATGAAAATGGCCAATTTACTCACTCTGAGTTCTCAAAAAGGGTTTCTTCACCCCGGGAAGTTAATTAAATACCATTTGGAGGCATTTAATGTTCGAGCAAAAACGGCTGATTTTCGACAAAAGAGATAACACCCCCCCATTACGTCATGCTTCAGAAATGTGGAAAATGGTCCGTTTTCAAATGTTTTATTTTTGAACGTCAGTTCACATTTGTAGGTGGATCATCAGTGTTAGAGCTAAAATTAGCATGTTTAAAGTGATTTTCATGCTTCCAGGGGCTCGGGAAGTGAATTAAATACTATTTGGAGGCATTTAATGCTCAATCAAAAACAGCTGATTTTTGACAAAAGAGATAACACCCCCCCATTACGTCATGCTTCAGAAATGTGGAAAATGGTCCGTTTTCAAATGTTTTATTTTTGAACGTCAGTTCACATTTGTAGGTGGATCATCAGTGTTATAGCTAAAATTAGCATGTTTAAAGTGATTTTCATGCTTCCAGGGGCCCTAAACACAAGATTTATGGAATGGTTAAAAGTGCGCGAAAATGGCCAATTTACTCACTCTGAGTTCTCAAAAAGGGTTTCTTCACCCCGGGAAGTTAATTAAATACCATTTGGAGGCATTTAATGTTCGAGCAAAAACGGCTGATTTTCGTCAAAAAAGAGATAACACCCCCCCATTACGTCATGCTTCAGAAATGTGGAAAATGGTCCATTTTCAAATGTTTTATTTTTGAACGTCAGTTCACATTTGTAGGTGGATCATCAGTGTTAGAGCTAAAATTAGCATGTTTAAAGTGATTTTCTTGCTTCCAGGGGCTCGGGAAGTGAATTAAATACTATTTGGAGGCATTTAATGTTCAAGCAAAAACAGCTGATTTTTGACAAAAGAGATAACACCCCCATTACGTCATACTTCAGAAATGTGGAAAATGGTCCGTTTTCAAATGTTTTATTTTTGAACGTCAGTTCACATTTGTAGGTGGATCATCAATGTTAGAGCTAAAATTAGCATGTTTAAAGTGATTTTCATGCTTCCAGGGGCCCTAAACACAAGATTTATGGAATGGTTAAAAGTGCGCGAAAATGGCCAATTTACTCACTCTGAGTTCTCAAAAAAGGTTTCTTCACCCCGGGAAGTTAATTAAATACTATTTGGAGGCATTTAATGTTCGAGCAAAAACGGCTGATTTTTGGCAAAAGAGATAACACCCCCCCATTACGTCATGCTTCAGAAATGTGGAAAATGGTCCGTTTTCAAATGTTTTATTTTTGAACGTCAGTTCACATTTGTAGGTGGATCATCAGTGTTAGAGCTAAAATTAGCATGTTTAAAGTGATTTTCATGCTTCCAGGGGCCCTAAACACAAGATTTATGGAATGGTTAAAAGTGCATGAAAATGGCCAATTTACTCACTCTGAGTTCTCAAAAAGGGTTTCTTCACCCCGGGAAGTTAATTAAATACCATTTGGAGGCATTTAATGTTCGAGCAAAAACGGCTGATTTTCGACAAAAGAGATAACACCCCCTCATTACGTCATGCTTCAGAAATGTGGAAAATGGTCCGTTTTCAAATGTTTTATTTTTGAACGTCAGTTCACATTTGTAGGTGGATCATCAGTGTTAGAGCAAAAATTAGCATGTTTAAAGTGATTTTCATGCTTCCAGGGGCTCGGAAAGTGAATTAAATACTATTTGGAGGCATTTAATGTTCAATCAAAAACAGCTGATTTTTGACAAAAGAGATAACAGCCCCACATTACGTCATGCTTCAGAAATGTGGAAAATGGTCCGTTTTCAAATGTTTTATTTTTGAACGTCAGTTCACATTTGTAGGTGGATCATCAGTGTTAGAGCTAAAATTAGCATGTTTAAAGTCATTTTCATGCTTCCAGGGTCCCTAAACACAAGATTTATGGAATGGTTAAAAGTGCATGAAAATGGCCAATTTACTCACTCTGAGTTCTCAAAAAGGGTTTCTTCACCCCGGGAAGTTAATTAAATACCATTTGGAGGCATTTAATGTTCGAGCAAAAACAGCTGATTTTCGACAAAAGAGATAACACCCCCCCATTACGTCATGCTTCAGAAATGTGGAAAATGGTCCGTTTTCAAATGTTTTATTTTTGAACGTCAGTTAACATTCGTAGGTGGATCATCAGTGTAAGAGCTAAAATTATCATGTTTAAAGTGATGTTCATGCTTCCAGGGGCTTGGGAAGTGAATTAAATACTATTTGGAGGCATTTAATGTTCAATCAAAAACAGCTGATTTTTGACAAAAGAGATAACACCCCCCCATTACGTCATGCTTCAGAAATGTGGAAAATGGTCTGTTTTCAAATGTATATTTTTGAACGTCAGTTCACATTTGTAGGTGGATCATCAGTGTTAGAGCTAAAATTAGCATGTTTAAAGTGATTTTCATGCTTCCAGGGGCCCTAAAAACAAAATTTATGGAATGGTTAAAAGTGCATGAAAATGGCCAATGTACTCACTCTGAGTTCTCAAAAAGGGTTTCTTCACCCCGGGAAGTTAATTAAATACCATTTGGAGGCATTTAATGTTCGAGCAAAAACGGCTGATTTTCGACAAAAGAGATAACACCCCCCATTACGTCATGCTTCAGAAATGTGGAAAATGGTCCGTTTTCAAATGTTTTATTTTTGAACGTCAGTTCACATTTGTAGGTGGATCATCAGTGTTAGAGCTAAAATTAGCATGTTTAAAGTGATTTTCATGCTTCCAGGGGCTCGGGAAGTGAATTAAATACTATTTGGAGGCATTTAATGTTCAATCAAAAACAGCTGATTTTTGACAAAAGAGATAACACCCCCCCATTACGTCATGCTTCAGAAATGCGGAAAATGGTCCGTTTTCAAATGTTTTATTTTTGAACGTCAGTTCACATTTGTAGGTGGATCATCAGTGTTAGAGCTAAAATTAGCACGTTTAAAGTGATTTTCATGCTTCCAGGGTCCCTAAACACAAGATTTATGGAATGGTTAAAAGTGCATGAAAATGGCCAATTTACTCACTCTGAGTTCTCAAAAAGGGTTTCTTCACCCCGGGAAGTTAATTAAATACCATTTGGAGGCATTTAATGTTCGAGCAAAAACGGCTGATTTTCGACAAAAGAGATAACACCCCCCCATTACGTCATGCTTCAGAAATGTGGAAAATGGTCCGTTTTCAAATGTTTTATTTTTGAACGTCAGTTCACATTTGTAGGTGGATCATCAGTGTTAGAGCTAAAATTAGCATGTTTAAAGTGATTTTCATGCTTCCAGGGGCTCGGGAAGTGAATTAAATACTATTTGGAGGCATTTAATGCTCAATCAAAAACAGCTGATTTTTGACAAAAGAGATAACACCCCCCCATTACGTCATGCTTCAGAAATGTGGAAAATGGTCCGTTTTCAAATGTTTTATTTTTGAACGTCAGTTCACATTTGTAGGTGGATCATCAGTGTTATAGCTAAAATTAGCATGTTTAAAGTGATTTTCATGCTTCCAGGGGCCCTAAACACAAGATTTATGGAATGGTTAAAAGTGCGCGAAAATGGCCAATTTACTCACTCTGAGTTCTCAAAAAGGGTTTCTTCACCCCGGGAAGTTAATTAAATACCATTTGGAGGCATTTAATGTTCGAGCAAAAACGGCTGATTTTCGTCAAAAAAGAGATAACACCCCCCCATTACGTCATGCTTCAGAAATGTGGAAAATGGTCCATTTTCAAATGTTTTATTTTTGAACGTCAGTTCACATTTGTAGGTGGATCATCAGTGTTAGAGCTAAAATTAGCATGTTTAAAGTGATTTTCATGCTTCCAGGGGCTCGGGAAGTGAATTAAATACTATTTGGAGGCATTTAATGTTCAAGCAAAAACAGCTGATTTTTGACAAAAGAGATAACACCCCCATTACGTCATACTTCAGAAAAGTGGAAAATGGTCCGTTTTCAAATGTTTTATTTTTGAACGTCAGTTCACATTTGTAGGTGGATCATCAATGTTAGAGCTAAAATTAGCATGTTTAAAGTGATTTTCATGCTTCCAGGGGCCCTAAACACAAGATTTATGGAATGGTTAAAAGTGCGCGAAAATGGCCAATTTACTCACTCTGAGTTCTCAAAAAAGGTTTCTTCACCCCGGGAAGTTAATTAAATACCATTTGGAGGCATTTAATGTTCGAGCAAAAACGGCTGATTTTTGGCAAAAGAGATAACACCCCCCCATTACGTCATGCTTCAGAAATGTGGAAAATGGTCCGTTTTCAAATGTTTTATTTTTGAACGTCAGTTCACATTTGTAGGTGGATCATCAGTGTTAGAGCTAAAATTAGCATGTTTAAAGTGATTTTCATGCTTCCAGGGGCCCTAAACACAAGATTTATGGAATGGTTAAAAGTGCATGAAAATGGCCAATTTACTCACTCTGAGTTCTCAAAAAGGGTTTCTTCACCCCGGGAAGTTAATTAAATACCATTTGGAGGCATTTAATGTTCGAGCAAAAACGGCTGATTTTCGACAAAAGAGATAACACCCCCTCATTACGTCATGCTTCAGAAATGTGGAAAATGGTCCGTTTTCAAATGTTTTATTTTTGAACGTCAGTTCACATTTGTAGGTGGATCATCAGTGTTAGAGCTAAAATTAGCACGTTTAAAGTGATTTTCATGCTTCCAGGGTCCCTAAACACAAGATTTATGGAATGGTTAAAAGTGCATGAAAATGGCCAATTTACTCACTCTGAGTTCTCAAAAAGGGTTTCTTCACCCCGGGAAGTTAATTAAATACCATTTGGAGGCATTTAATGTTCGAGCAAAAACGGCTGATTTTCGACAAAAGAGATAACACCCCCCCATTACGTCATGCTTCAGAAATGTGGAAAATGGTCCGTTTTCAAATGTTTTATTTTTGAACGTCAGTTCACATTTGTAGGTGGATCATCAGTATTAGAGCTAAAATTAGCATGTTTAAAGTGATTTTCATGCTTCCAGGGGCTCGGGAAGTGAATTAAATACTATTTGGAGGCATTTAATGCTCAATCAAAAACAGCTGATTTTTGACAAAAGAGATAACACCCCCCCATTACGTCATGCTTCAGAAATGTGGAAAATGGTCCGTTTTCAAATGTTTTATTTTTGAACGTCAGTTCACATTTGTAGGTGGATCATCAGTGTTAGAGCTAAAATTAGCATGTTTAAAGTGATTTTCATGCTTCCAGGGGCCCTAAACACAAGATTTATGGAATGGTTAAAAGTGCATGAAAATGGCCAATGTACTCACTCTGAGTTCTCAAAAAGGGTTTCTTCACCCCGGGAAGTTAATTAAATACCATTTGGAGGCATTTAATGTTCGAGCAAAAACGGCTGATTTTCGATAAAAGAGATAACACCCCCCATTACGTCATGCTTCAGGAATGTGGAAAATGGTCCGTTTTCAAATGTTTTATTTTTGAACGTCAGTTCACATTTGTAGGTGGATCATCAGTGTTAGAGCTAAAATTAGCATGTTTAAAGTGATTTTCATGCTTCCAGGGGCTCGGGAAGTGAATTAAATACTATTTGGAGGCATTTAATGTTCACTCAAAAACAGCTGATTTTTGACAAAAGAGATAACACCCCCCCCATTACGTCATGCTTCAGAAATGTGGAAAATGGTCCGTTTTCAAATGTTTTATTTTTGAACGTCAGTTCACATTTGTAGGTGGATCATCAGTGTTATAGCTAAAATTAGCATGTTTAAAGTGATTTTCATGCTTCCAGGGGCCCTAAACACAAGATTTATGGAATGGTTAAAAGTGCGCGAAAATGGCCAATTTACTCACTCTGAGTTCTCAAAAAGGGTTTCTTCACCCTGGGAAGTTAATTAAATACCATTTGGAGGCATTTAATGTTCGAGCAAAAACGGCTGATTTTCGTCAAAAAAGAGATAACACCCCCCCATTACGTCATGCTTCAGAAATGTGGAAAATGGTCCATTTTCAAATGTTTTATTTTTGAACGTCAGTTCACATTTGTAGGTGGATCATCAGTGTTAGAGCTAAAATTAGCATGTTTAAAGTGATTTTCTTGCTTCCAGGGGCTCGGGAAGTGAATTAAATACTATTTGGAGGCATTTAATGTTCAAGCAAAAACAGCTGATTTTTGACAAAAGAGATAACACCCCCATTACGTCATACTTCAGAAATGTGGAAAATGGTCCGTTTTCAAATGTTTTATTTTTGAACGTCAGTTCACATTTGTAGGTGGATCATCAATGTTAGAGCTAAAATTAGCATGTTTAAAGTGATTTTCATGCTTCCAGGGGCCCTAAACACAAGATTTAAGGAATGGTTAAAAGTGCGCGAAAATGGCCAATTTACTCACTCTGAGTTCTCAAAAAAGGTTTCTTCACCCCGGGAAGTTAATTAAATACTATTTGGAGGCATTTAATGTTCGAGCAAAAACGGCTGATTTTTGGCAAAAGAGATAACACCCCCCCATTACGTCATGCTTCAGAAATGTGGAAAATGGTCCGTTTTCAAATGTTTTATTTTTGAACGTCAGTTCACATTTGTAGGTGGATCATCAGTGTTAGAGCTAAAATTAGCATGTTTAAAGTGATTTTCATGCTTCCAGGGGCCCTAAACACAAGATTTATGGAATGGTTAAAAGTGCATGAAAATGGCCAATTTACTCACTCTGAGTTCTCAAAAAGGGTTTCTTCACCCCGGGAAGTTAATTAAATACCATTTGGAGGCATTTAATGTTCGAGCAAAAACGGCTGATTTTCGACAAAAGAGATAACACCCCCTCATTACGTCATGCTTCAGAAATGTGGAAAATGGTCCGTTTTCAAATGTTTTATTTTTGAACGTCAGTTCACATTTGTAGGTGGATCATCAGTGTTAGAGCGAAAATTAGCATGTTTAAAGTGATTTTCATGCTTCCAGGGGCTCGGAAAGTGAATTAAATACTATTTGGAGGCATTTAATGTTCAATCAAAAACAGCTGATTTTTGACAAAAGAGATAACAGCCCCACATTACGTCATGCTTCAGAAATGTGGAAAATGGTCCGTTTTCAAATGTTTTATTTTTGAACGTCAGTTCACATTTGTAGGTGGATCATCAGTGTTAGAGCTAAAATTAGCATGTTTAAAGTGATTTTCATGCTTCCAGGGTCCCTAAACACAAGATTTATGGAATGGTTAAAAGTGCATGAAAATGGCCAATTTACTCACTCTGAGTTCTCAAAAAGGGTTTCTTCACCCCGGGAAGTTAATTAAATACCATTTGGAGGCATTTAATGTTCGAGCAAAAACAGCTGATTTTCGACAAAAGAGATAACACCCCCCCATTACGTCATGCTTCAGAAATGTGGAAAATGGTCCGTTTTCAAATGTTTTATTTTTGAACGTCAGTTAACATTCGTAGGTGGATCATCAGTGTAAGAGCTAAAATTATCATGTTTAAAGTGATGTTCATGCTTCCAGGGGCTTGGGAAGTGAATTAAATACTATTTGGAGGCATTTAATGTTCAATCAAAAACAGCTGATTTTTGACAAAAGAGATAACACCCCCCCATTACGTCATGCTTCAGAAATGTGGAAAATGGTCTGTTTTCAAATGTATATTTTTGAACGTCAGTTCACATTTGTAGGTGGATCATCAGTGTTAGAGCTAAAATTAGCATGTTTAAAGTGATTTTCATGCTTCCAGGGGCCCTAAACACAAAATTTATGGAATGGTTAAAAGTGCATGAAAATGGCCAATGTACTCACTCTGAGTTCTCAAAAAGGGTTTCTTCACCCCGGGAAGTTAATTAAATACCATTTGGAGGCATTTAATGTTCGAGCAAAAACGGCTGATTTTCGATAAAAGAGATAACACCCCCCCATTACGTCATGCTTCAGAAATGTGGAAAATGGTCCGTTTTCAAATGTTTTATTTTTGAACGTCAGTTCACATTTGTAGGTGGATCATCAGTGTTAGAGCTAAAATTAGCATGTTTAAAGTGATTTTCATGCTTCCAGGGGCTCGGGAAGTGAATTAAATACTATTTGGAGGCATTTAATGTTCAATCAAAAACAGCTGATTTTTGACAAAAGAGATAACACCCCCCCATTACGTCATGCTTCAGAAATGTGGAAAATGGTCCGTTATCAAATGTTTTATTTTTGAACGTCAGTTCACATTTGTAGGTGGATCATCAGTGTTAGAGCTAAAATTAGCATGTTTAAAGTGATTTTCATGCTTCCAGGGGCCCTAAACACAAGATTTATGGAATGGTTAAAAGTGCATGAAAATGGCCAATTTACTCACTCTGAGTTCTCAAAAAGGGTTTCTTCACCCCGGGAAGTTAATTAAATACCATTTGGAGGCATTTAATGTTCGAGCAAAAACGGCTGATTTTCGACAAAAGAGATAACACCCCCCCATTACGTCATGCTTCAGAAATGTGGAAAATGGTCCGTTTTCAAATGTTTTATTTTTGAACGTCAGTTCACATTTGTAGGTGGATCATCAGTGTTAGAGCTAAAATTAGCATGTTTAAAGTGATTTTCATGCTTCCAGGGGCTCGGGAAAAGAATTAAATACTATTTGGAGGCATTTAATGCTCAATCAAAAACAGCTGATTTTTGACAAAAGAGATAACACCCCCCCATTACGTCATGCTTCAGAAATGTGGAAAATGGTCCGTTTTCAAATGTTTTATTTTTGAACTTCAGTTCACATTTGTAGGTGGATCATCAGTGTTATAGCTAAAATTAGCATGTTTAAAGTGATTTTCATGCTTCCAGGGGCCCTAAACACAAGATTTATGGAATGGTTAAAAGTGCGCGAAAATGGCCAATTTACTCACTCTGAGTTCTCAAAAAGGGTTTCTTCACCCCGGGAAGTTAATTAAATACCATTTGGAGGCATTTAATGTTCGAGCAAAAACGGCTGATTTTCGACAAAAGAGATAACACCCCCCCATTACGTCATGCTTCGGAAATGTGGAAAATGGTCCGTTTTCAAATGTTTTATTTTTGAACGTCAGTTCAAATTTGTAGGTGGATCATCAGTGTTAGAGCTAAAATTAGCATGTTTAAAGTGATTTTCATGCTTCCAGGGGCTCGGGAAGTGAATTAAATACTATTTGGAGGCATTTAATGTTCAAGCAAAAACAGCTGATTTTGACAAAAGAGATAACACCCCCCATTACGTCATGCTTCAGAAATGTGGAAAATGGTCCGTTTTCAAATGTTTTATTTTTGAACGTCAGTTCACATTTGTAGGTGGATCATCAGTGTTAGAGCTAAAATTAGCATGTTTAAAGTGATTTTCATGCTTCCAGGGGCTCGGGAAGTGAATTAAATACTATTTGGAGGCATTTAATGTTCAATCAAAAACAGCTGATTTTTGACAAAAGAGATAACACCCCCCCATTACGTCATGCTTCAGAAATGTGGAAAATGGTCCGTTTTCAAATGTTTTATTTTTGAACTTCAGTTCACATTTGTAGGTGGATCATCAGTGTTATAGCTAAAATTAGCATGTTTAAAGTGATTTTCATGCTTCCAGGGGCCCTAAACACAAGATTTATGGAATGGTTAAAAGTGCGCGAAAATGGCCAATTTACTCACTCTGAGTTCTCAAAAAGGGTTTCTTCACCCCGGGAAGTTAATTAAATACCATTTGGAGGCATTTAATGTTCGAGCAAAAACGGCTGATTTTCGACAAAAGAGATAACACCCCCCCATTACGTCATGCTTCGGAAATGTGGAAAATGGTCCGTTTTCAAATGTTTTATTTTTGAACGTCAGTTCAAATTTGTAGGTGGATCATCAGTGTTAGAGCTAAAATTAGCATGTTTAAAGTGATTTTCATGCTTCCAGGGGCTCGGGAAGTGAATTAAATACTATTTGGAGGCATTTAATGTTCAAGCAAAAACAGCTGATTTTGACAAAAGAGATAACACCCCCCATTACGTCATGCTTCAGAAATGTGGAAAATGGTCCGTTTTCAAATGTTTTATTTTTGAACGTCAGTTCAAATTTGTAGGTGGATCATCAGTGTTAGAGCTAAAATTAGCATGTTTAAAGTGATTTTCATGCTTCCAGGGGCCCTAAACACAAAATTTATGGAATGGTTAAAAGTGCATGAAAATGGCCAATGTACTCACTCTGAGTTCTCAAAAAGGGTTTCTTCACCCCGGGAAGTTAATTAAATACCATTTGGAGGCATTTAATGTTCGAGCAAAAACGGCTGATTTTCGACAAAAGAGATAACACCCCCCCATTACGTCATGCTTCAGAAATGTGGAAAATGGTCCGTTTTCAAATGTTTTATTTTTGAACGTCAGTTCACATTTGTAGGTGGATCATCAGTGTTAGAGCTAAAATTAGCATGTTTAAAATGATTTTCATGCTTCCAAGGGCTCGGGAAGTGAATTAAATACTATTTGGAGGCATTTAATGTTCAAGCAAAAACAGCTGATTTTGACAAAAGAGATAACACCCCCCATTACGTCATGCTTCAGAAATGTGGAAAATGGTCCGTTTTCAAATGTTTTATTTTTGAACGTCAGTTCACATTTGTAGGTGGATCATCAGTGTTAGAGCTAAAATTAGCATGTTTAAAGTGATTTTCATGCTTCCAGGGGCCCTAAACACAAGATTTATGGAATGGTTAAAAGTGCGCGAAAATGGCCAATTTACTCACTCTGAGTTCTCAAAAAGGGTTTCTTCACCCCGGGAAGTTAATTAAATACGATTTGGAGGCATTTAATGTTCGAGCAAAAACGGCTGATTTTTGACAAAAGAGATAACACCCCCCCATTACGTCATGCTTCAGAAATGTGGAAAATGGTCCGTTTTCAAATGTTTTATTTTTGAACGTCAGTTCACATTTGTAGGTGGATCATCAGTGTTAGAGCTAAAATTAGCATGTTTAAAGTGATTTTCATGCTTCCAGGGGCCCTAAACACAAGATTTATGGAATGGTTAAAAGTGCATGAAAATGGCCAATTTACTCACTCTGAGTTCTCAAAAAGGGTTTCTTCACCCCGGGAACTTAATTAAATACCATTTGGAGGCATTTAATGTTCGAGCAAAAACGGCTGATTTTCGACAAAAGAGATAACACCCCCCATTACGTCATGCTTCAGAAATGTGGAAAATGGTCCGTTTTCAAATGTTTTATTTTTGAACGTCAGATCACATTTGTAGGTGGATCATCAGTGTTAGAGCTAAAATTAGCATGTTTAAAGTGATTTTCATGCTTCCAGGGGCTCGGGAAGTGAATTAAATACTATTTGGAGGCATTTAATGTTCAATCAAAAACAGCTGATTTTTGACAAAAGAGATAACACCCCCCCATTACGTCATGCTTCAGAAATGTGGAAAATGGTCCGTTTTCAAATGTATATTTTTGAACGTCAGTTCACATTTGTAGGTGGATCATCAGTGTTAGAGCTAAAATTAGCATGTTTAAAGTGATTTTCATGCTTCCAGGGGCCCTAAACACAAAATTTATGGAATTGTTAAAAGTGCATGAAAATGGCCAATGTACTCACTCTGAGTTCTCAAAAAGGGTTTCTTCACCCCGGGAAGTTAATTAAATACCATTTGGAGGCATTTAATGTTCGAGCAAAAACGGCTGATTTTCGACAAAAGAGATAACACCCCCCCCATTACGTCATGCTTCAGAAATGTGGAAAATGGTCCGTTTTCATATGTTTTATTTTTGAACGTCAGTTCAAATTTGTAGGTGGATCATCAGTGTTAGAGCTAAAATTAGCATGTTTAAAGTGATTTTCATGCTTCCAGGGGCTCGGGAAGTGAATTAAATACTATTTGGAGGCATTTAATGTTCAATCAAAAACAGCTGATTTTCAACAAAAGAGATAACACCCCCCCCATTACGTCATGCATCAGAAATGTGGAAAATGGTCCGTTTTCAAATGTTTTATTTTTGAACGTCAGTTCACATTTGTAGGTGGATCATCAGTGTTAGAGCTAAAATTAGCATGTTTAAAGTGATTTTCATGCTTCCAGGGGCTCGGGAAGTGAATTAAATACTATTTGGAGGCATTTAATGTTCAATCAAAAACAGCTGATTTTTGACAAAAGAGATAACACCCCCCCATTACGTCATGCTTCAGAAATGTGGAAAATGGTCCGTTTTCAAATGTTTTATTTTTGAACGTCAGTTCACATTTGTAGGTGGATCATCAGTGTTAGAGCTAAAATTAGCATGTTTAAAGTGATTTTCATGCTTCCAGGGGCCCTAAACACAAGATTTATGGAATGGGTAAAAGTGCATGAAAATGGCCAATGTACTCACTCTGAGTTCTCAAAAAGGGTTTCTTCACCCCGGGAAGTTAATTAAATACCATTTGGAGGCATTTAATGTTCGAGCAAAAACGGCTGATTTTCGACAAAAGAGATAACACCCCCCATTACGTCATGCTTCAGGAATGTGGAAAATGGTCCGTTTTCAAATGTTTTATTTTTGAACGTCAGTTCACATTTGTAGGTGGATCATCAGTGTTAGAGCTAAAATTAGCATGTTTAAAGAAATTTTCATGCTTCCAGGGGCCCTAAACACAAGATTTATGGAATGGTTAAAAGTGCGCGAAAATGGCCAATTTACTCACTCTGAGTTCTCAAAAAGGGTTTCTTCACCCCGGGAAGTTAATTAAATACCATTTGGAGGCATTTAATGTTCGAGCAAAAACGGCTGATTTTTGACAAAAGAGATAACACCCCCCAATTACGTCATGCTTCAGAAATGTGGAAAATGGTCCGTTTTCAAATGTTTTATTTTTGAACGTCAGTTCACATTTGTAGGTGGATCATCAGTGTTAGAGCTAAAATTAGCATGTTTAAAGTGATTTTCATGCTTCCAGGGGCCCTAAACACAAGGGGCCTCATTTATGAAAGCCTTGCGCCACCAGTGCGTCACTTTTTCCCATGTTAAAAGTGACGCGCCGGCGGCGCAAGTCCTTCAAAAATAAGGCCCATGGTTTATGGAATGGTTAAAAGTGCGTGAAAATGGCCAATTTACTCACTCTGAGTTCTCAAAAAGGGATTCTTCACCCCGGGAAGTTAATTAAATACCATTTGGAGGCATTTAATGTTCGAGCAAAAACGGCTGATTTTTGACAAAAGAGATAACACCCCCCCATTACGTCATGCTTCAGGAATGTGGAAAATGGTCCGTTTTCAAATGTTTTATTTTTGAACGTCAGTTCACATTTGTAGGTGGATCATCAGTGTTAGAGCTAAAATTAGCATGTTTAAAGTGATTTTCATGCTTCCAGGGGCTCGGGAAGTGAATTAAATACTATTTGGAGGCATTTAATGTTCAATCAAAAACAGCTGGTTTTTGACAAAAGAGATAACACCCCCCCCATTACGTCATGCTTCAGAAATGTGGAAAATGGTCCGTTTTCAAATGTTTTATTTTTGAACGTCAGTTCACATTTGTAGGTGGATCATCAGTGTTATAGATCTAAAATTAGCATGTTTAAAGTGATTTTCATGCTTCCAGGGGCCCTAAACACAAGATTTATGGAATGGTTAAACGTGCGTGAAAATGGCCAATGTACTCACTCTGAGTTCTCAAAAAGGGTTTCTTCACCCCGGGAAGTTAATTAAATACCATTTGGAGGCATTTAATGCTCGAGCAAAAACAGCTGATTTTCGACAAAAGAGATAACACCCCCCCATTACGTCATGCTTCAGAAATGTGGAAAATGGTCCATTTTCAAATGTTTTATTTTTGAACGTCAGTTCACATTTGTAGGTGGATCATCAGTGTTAGAGCTAAAATTAGCATGTTTAAAGTGATGTTCATGCTTCCAGGGGCTCGGGAAGTGAATTAAATACTATTTGGAGGCATTTAATGTTCAAGCAAAAACAGCTGATTTTTGACAAAAGAGATAACACCCCCCCATTACGTCATGCTTAAGAAATGTGGAAAATGGTCCGTTTTCAAATGTTTTATTTTTGAACGTCAGTTCACATTTGTAGGTGGATCATCAGTGTTAGAGCTAAAATTAGCATGTTTAAAGTGATTTTCATGCTTCCAGGGGCCCTAAACACAAGATTTATGGAATGGTTAAAAGTGCGCGAAAATGGCCAATTTACTCACTCTGAGTTCTCAAAAAGGGTTTCTTCACCCCGGGAAGTTAATTAAATACCATTTGGGGGCATTTAATGTTCGAGCAAAAACGGCTGATTTTTGACAAAAGAGATAACACCCCCCCATTACGTCATGCTTCAGAAATGTGGAAAATGGTCCATTTTCAAATGTTTTATTTTTGAACGTCAGTTCACATTTGTAGGTGGATCATCAGTGTTAGAGCTAAAATTAGCATGTTTAAAGTGATTTTCATGCTTCCAGGGGCCCTAAACACAAGATTTATGGAATGGTTAAAAGTCCATGAAAATGGCCAATTTACTCACTCTGAGTTCTCAAAAAGGGTTTCTTCACCCCGGGAAGTTAATTAAATACCATTTGGAGGCATTTAATGTTCGAGCAAAAACGGCTGATTTTCGACAAAAGAGATAACACCCCCCATTACGTCATGCTTCAGAAATGTGGAAAATGGTCCGTTTTCAAATGTTTTATTTTTGAACGTCAGTTCACATTTGTAGGTGGATCCTCAGTGTTAGAGCTAAAATTAGCATGTTTAAAGTGATTTTCATGCTTCCAGGGGCTCGGGAAGTGAATTAAATACTATTTGGAGGCATTTAATGTTCAATCAAAAACAGCTGATTTTTGACAAAAGAGATAACACCCCCCATTACGTCATGCTTCAGAAATGTGGAAAATGGTCCGTTTTCAAATGTTTTATTTTTGAACGTCAGTTCACATTTGTAGGTGGATCATCAGTGTTAGAGCTAAAATTAGCATGTTTAAAGTGATTTTCATGCTTCCAGGGGCCCTAAACACAAGATTTATGGAATGGTTAAAAGTGCATGAAAATGGCCAATGTACTCACTCTGAGTTCTCAAAAAGGGTTTCTTCACCCCGGGCAGTTAATTAAATACCATTTGGAGGCATTTAATGTTCGAGCAAAAACGGCTCATTTTCGATAAAAGAGATAACACCCCCCCATTACGTCATGCTTCAGGAATGTGGAAAATGGTCGGTTTTCAAATGTTTTATTTTTGAACGTCAGTTCACATTTGTAGGTGGATCATCAGTGTTAGAGCTAAAATTAGCATGTTTAAAGTGATTTTCATGCTTCCAGGGGCTCGGGAAGTGAATTAAATACTATTTGGAGGCATTTAATGTTCACTCAAAAACAGCTGATTTTTGACAAAAGAGATAACACCCCCCCCATTACGTCATGCTTCAGAAATGTGGAAAATGGTCCGTTTTCAAATGTTTTATTTTTGAACGTCAGTTCACATTTGTAGGTGGATCATCAGTGTTAGAGCTAAAATTAGCATGTTTAAAGTGATTTTCATGCTTCCAGGGGCCCTAAACACAAGATTTATGGAATGGTTAAAAGTGCGCGAAAATGGCCAATTTACTCACTCTGAGTTCTCAAAAAGGGTTTCTTCACCCCGGGAAGTTAATTAAATACCATTTGGAGGCATTTAATGTTCGAGCAAAAACGGCTGATTTTCGACAAAAGAGATAACACCCCCCCATTACGTCATGCTTCAGAAATGTGGAAAATGGTCCATTTTCAAATGTTTTATTTTTGAACGTCAGTTCACATTTGTAGGTGGATCATCAGTGTTAGAGCTAAAATTAGCATGTTTAAAGTGATTTTCATGCTTCCAGGGGCCCTAAACACAAGATTTATGGAATGGTTAAAAGTGCGCGAAAATGGCCAATTTACTCACTCTGAGTTCTCAAAAAGGGTTTCTTCACCCCGGGAAGTTAACTAAATACCATTTGGAGGCATTTAATGTTCGAGCAAAAACGGCTGATTTTTGACAAAAGAGATAACACCCCCCCATTACGTCATGCTTCAGAAATGTGGAAAATGGTCCGTTTTCAAATGTTTTATTTTTGAACGTCAGTTCACATTTGTAGGTGGATCATCAGTGCTAGAGCTAAAATTAGCATGTTTAAAGTGATTTTCATGCTTCCAGGGGCTCGGGAAGTGAATTAAATACTATTTGGAGGCATTTAATGTTCAATCAAAAACAGCTAATTTTTGACAAAAGAGATAACACCCCCCCCATTACGTCATGCTTCAGAAATGTGGAAAATGGTCCGTTTTCAAATGTTTTATTTTTGAACGTCAGTTCACATTTGTAGGTGGATCATCAGTGTTAGAGCTAAAATTAGCATGTTTAAAGTGATTTTCATGCTTCCAGGGGCCCTAAACACAAGATTTATGGAATGGTTAAAAGTGCATGAAAATGGCCAATTTACTCACTCTGAGTTCTCAAAAAGGGTTTCTTCACCCCGGGAAGTTAATTAAATACCATTTGGAGGCATTTAATGTTCGAGTAAAAACGGCTGATTTTCGACAAAAGAGATAACACCCCCCCATTACGTCATGCTTCAGAAATGTGGAAAATGGTCAGTTTTCAAATGTTTTATTTTTGAACGTCAGTTCACATTTGTAGGTGGATCATCAGTGTTAGAGCTAAAATTAGCATGTTTAAAGTGATTTTCATGCTTCCAGGGGCTCGAAAGTGAATTAAACACTATTTGGAGGCATTTAATGTTCAAGCAAAAACATCGGATTTTTGACAAAAGAGATAACACCCCCCCATTACGTCATGCTTCAGAAATGTGGAAAATGGTCCGTTTTCAAATGTTTTATTTTTGAACGTCAGTTCACATTTGTAGGTGGATCATCAGTGTTAGAGCTAAAATTAGCATGTTTAAAGTGATTTTCATGCTTCCAGGGGCCCTAAACACAAGATTTATGGAATGGTTAAAAGTGCATGAAAATGGCCAATTTACTCACTCTGAGTTCTCAAAAAGGGTTTCTTCACCCCGGGAAGTTAATTAAATACCATTTGGAGGCATTTAATGTTGGAGCAAAAAGGGCTGATTTTCGACAAAAGAGATAACACCCCCCCATTGCGTCATGCTTCAGGAATGTGGAAAATGGTCCGTTTTCAAATGTTTTATTTTTGAACGTCAGTTCACATTTGTAGGTGGATCATCAGTGTTAGAGCTAAAATTAGCATGTTTAAAGTGATTTTCATGCTTCCAGGGGCTCGGGAAGTGAATTAAATACTATTTGGAGGCATTTAATGTTCAATCAAAAACAGCTGATTTTTGACAAAAGAGATAACACCCCCCCCATTACGTCATGCTTCAGAAATGTGGAAAATGGTCTGTTTTCAAATGTTTTATTTTTGAACGTCAGTTCACATTTGTAGGTGGATCATCAGTGTTAGAGCTAAAATTAGCATGTTTAAAGTGATTTTCATGCTTCCAGGGGCTCGGGAAGTGAATTAAATACTATTTGGAGGCATTTAATGTTCAATCAAAAACAGCTGATTTTTGACAAAAGAGATAACACCGCCCCATTACGTCACGCTTCAGAAATGTGGAAAATGGTCCGTTTTCAAATGTTTTATTTTTGAACGTCAGTTCACATTTGTAGGTGGATCATCAGTGTTAGAGCTAAAATTAGCATGTTTAAAGTGATTTTCATGCTTCCAGGGGCCCTAAACACAAGATTTATGGAATGGTTAAAAGTGCGCGAAAATGGCCAATTTACTCACTCTGAGTTCTCAAAAAGGGTTTCTTCACCCCGGGAAGTTAATTAAATACCATTTGGAGGCATTTAATGTTCGAGCAAAAACGGCTGATTTTTGACAAAAGAGATAACACCCCCCCATTACGTCATGCTTCAGAAATGTGGAAAATGGTCCGTTTTCAAATGTTTTATTTTTGAACGTCAGTTCACATTTGTAGGTGGATCATCAGTGTTAGAGCTAAAATTAGCATGTTTAAAGTGATTTTCATGCTTCCAGGGGCTCGGGAAGTGAATTAAATACTATTTGGAGGCATTTAATGTTCAATCAAAAACAGCTGATTTTTGACAAAAGAGATAACACCCCCCCATTACGTCATGCTTCAGAAATGTGGAAAATGGTCAGTTTTCAAATGTTTTATTTTTGAACGTCAGTTCACATTTGTAGGTGGATCATCAGTGTTAGAGCTAAAATTAGCATGTTTAAAGTGATTTTCATGCTTCCAGGGGCTCGGGAAGTGAATTAAATACTATTTGGAGGCATTTAATGTTCAATCAAAAACAGCTGATTTTTGACAAAAGAGATAACACCGCCCCATTACGTCACGCTTCAGAAATGTGGAAAATGGTCCGTTTTCAAATGTTTTATTTTTGAACGTCAGTTCACATTTGTAGGTGGATCATCAGTGTTAGAGCTAAAATTAGCATGTTTAAAGTGATTTTCTTGCTTCCAGGGGCCCTAAACACAAGATTTATGGAATGGTTAAAAGTGCGCGAAAATGGCCAATTTACTCACTCTGAGTTCTCAAAAAGGGTTTCTTCACCCCGGGAAGTTAATTAAATACCATTTGGAGGCATTTAATGTTCGAGCAAAAACGGCTGATTTTTGACAAAAGAGATAACACCCCCCCATTACGTCATGCTTCAGAAATGTGGAAAATGGTCCGTTTTCAAATGTTTTATTTTTGAACGTCAGTTCACATTTGTAGGTGGATCATCAGTGTTAGAGCTAAAATTAGCATGTTTAAAGTGATTTTCATGCTTCCAGGGGCTCGGGAAGTGAATTAAATACTATTTGGAGGCATTTAATGGTCAAACAAAAACAGCTGATTTTTGACAAAAGAGATAACACCCCCCCATTACGTCATGCTTCAGAAAAGTGGAAAATGGTCCGTTTTCAAATGTTTTATTTTTGAACGTCAGTTCACATTTGTAGGTGGATCATCAGTGTTAGAGCTAAAATTAGCATGTTTAAAGTGATTTTCATGCTTCCAGGGGCCCTAAACACAAGACTTATGGAATGGTTAAAAGTGCATGAAAATGGCCAATTTACTCACTCTGAGTTCTCAAAAAGGGTTTCTTCACCTCGGGAAGTTAATTAAATACCATTTGGAGGCATTTAATGTTCGAGTAAAAACGGCTGATTTTCGACAAAAGAGATAACACCCCCCCATTACGTCATGCTTCAGAAATGTGGAAAATGGTCCGTTTTCAAATGTTTTATTTTTGAACGTCAGTTCACATTTGTAGGTGGATCATCAGTGTTAGAGCTAAAATTAGCATGTTTAAAGTGATTTTCATGCTTCCAGGGGCTCGGAAAGTGAATTAAATACTATTTGGAGGCATTTAATGTTCAAGCAAAAACAGCTGATTTTTGACAAAAGAGATAACACCCCCCCATTACGTCATGCTTCAGAAATGTGGAAAATGGTCAGTTTTCAAATGTTTTATTTTTGAACGTCAGTTCACATTTGTAGGTGGATCATCAGTGTTAGAGCTAAAATTAGCATGTTTAACCCCTTCGAGGCTGATGACGAGCTGGGCTCGTCATGGTGTAGCCTCCTCAAACACTGATGACGAGCCCAGCTCGTCATGAACAATGGGTTTTTTAAAAAGTCAGCATTCCAGCAGAATCAGAGCAGCGCGCATGTGGTTAAAGTGATTTTCATGCTTCCAGGGGCCCTAAACACATGATTTATGGAATGGTTAAAAGTGCATGAAAATGGCCAATTTACTCACTCTGAGTTCTCAAAAAGGGTTTCTTCACCCCGGAAAGTTAATTAAATACCATTTGGAGGCATTTAATGTTCGAGCAAAACCGGCTGATTTTCGACAAAAGAGATAACACCCCCCCATTACGTCATGCTTCAGAAATGTGGAAAATGGTCCGTTTTCAAATGTTTTATTTTTGAACGTCAGTTCACATTTGTAGGTGGATCATCAGTGTTAGAGCTAAAATTAGCATGTTTAAAGTGATGTTCATGCTTCCAGGGGCTCGGGAAGTGAATTAAATACTATTTGGAGGCGTTTAATGTTCAATCAAAAACAGCTGATTTTTGACAAAAGAGATAACACCCCCCCATTACGTCATGCTTCAGAAATGTGGAAAATGGTCCGTTATCAAATGTTTTATTTTTGAACGTCAGTTCACATTTGTAGGTGGATCATCAGTGTTAGAGCTAAAATTAGCATGTTTAAAGTGATGTTCATGCTTCCAGGGGCTCGGGAAGTGAATTAAATACTATTTGGAGGCATTTAATGTTCAATCAAAAACAGCTGATTTTTGACAAAAGAGATAACACCGCCCCATTACGTCATGCTTCAGAAATGTGGAAAATGGTTCGTTTTCAAATGTTTTATTTTTGAACGTCAGTTCACATTTGTAGGTGGATCCTCAGTGTTAGAGCTAAAATTAGCATGTTTAAAGTGATTTTCATGCTTCCAGGGGCTCGGGAAGTGAATTAAATACTATTTGGAGGCATTTAATGTTCAATCAAAAACAGCTGATTTTTGACAAAAGAGATAACACCCCCCCATTACGTCATGCTTCAGAAATGTGGAAAATGGTCCGTTTTCAAATGTTTTATTTTTGAACGTCAGTTCACATTTGTAGGTGGATCATCAGTGTTAGAGCTAAAATTAGCATGTTTAAAGTGATTTTCATGCTTCCAGGGGCCCTAAACACAAGATTTATGGAATGGTTAAAAGTGCATGAAAATGGCCAATGTACTCACTCTGAGTTCTCAAAAAGGGTTTCTTCACCCCGGGAAGTTAATTAAATACCATTTGGAGGCATTTAATGTTCGAGCAAAAACGGCTGATTTTCGATAAAAGAGATAACACCCCCCCATTACGTCATGCTTCAGGAATGTGGAAAATGGTCCGTTTTCAAATGTTTTATATTTGAACGTCAGTTCACATTTGTAGGTGGATCATCAGTGTTAGAGCTAAAATTAGCATGTTTAAAGTGATTTTCATGCTTCCAGGGGCTCGGGAAGTGAATTAAATACTATTTGGAGGCATTTAATGTTCACTCAAAAACAGCTGATTTTTGACAAAAGAGATAACACCCCCCCATTACGTCATGCTTCAGAAATGTGGAAAATGGTCCGTTTTCAAATGTTTTATTTTTGAACGTCAGTTCACATTTGTAGGTGGATCATCAGTGTTAGAGCTAAAATTAGCATGTTTAAAGTGATTTTCATGCTTCCAGGGGCCCTAAACACAAGATTTATGGAATGGTTAAAAGTGCATGAAAATGGCCAATTTACTCACTCTGAGTTCTCAAAAAGGGTTTCTTCACCCCGGGAAGTTAATTAAATACCATTTGGAGGCATTTAATGTTCGAGTAAAAACGGCTGATTTTCGACAAAAGAGATAACACCCCCCCATTACGTCATGCTTCAGAAATGTGGAAAATGGTCAGTTTTCAAATGTTTTATTTTTGAACGTCAGTTCACATTTGTAGGTGGATCATCAGTGTTAGAGCTAAAATTAGCATGTTTAAAGTGATTTTCATGCTTCCAGGGGCTCGAAAGTGAATTAAACACTATTTGGAGGCATTTAATGTTCAAGCAAAAACATCGGATTTTTGACAAAAGAGATAACACCCCCCCATTACGTCATGCTTCAGAAATGTGGAAAATGGTCCGTTTTCAAATGTTTTATTTTTGAACGTCATTTCACATTTGTAGGTGGATCATCAGTGTTAGAGCTAAAATTAGCATGTTTAAAGTGATTTTCATGCTTCCAGGGGCCCTAAACACAAGATTTATGGAATGGTTAAAAGTGCATGAAAATGGCCAATTTACTCACTCTGAGTTCTCAAAAAGGGTTTCTTCACCCCGGGAAGTTAATTAAATACCATTTGGAGGCATTTAATGTTGGAGCAAAAAGGGCTGATTTTCGACAAAAGAGATAACACCCCCCCATTGCGTCATGCTTCAGGAATGTGGAAAATGGTCCGTTTTCAAATGTTTTATTTTTGAACGTCAGTTCACATTTGTAGGTGGATCATCAGTGTTAGAGCTAAAATTAGCATGTTTAAAGTGATTTTCATGCTTCCAGGGGCTCGGGAAGTGAATTAAATACTATTTGGAGGCATTTAATGTTCAATCAAAAACAGCTGATTTTTGACAAAAGAGATAACACCCCCCCCATTACGTCATGCTTCAGAAATGTGGAAAATGGTCTGTTTTCAAATGTTTTATTTTTGAACGTCAGTTCACATTTGTAGGTGGATCATCAGTGTTAGAGCTAAAATTAGCATGTTTAAAGTGATTTTCATGCTTCCAGGGGCTCGGGAAGTGAATTAAATACTATTTGGAGGCATTTAATGTTCAATCAAAAACAGCTGATTTTTGACAAAAGAGATAACACCGCCCCATTACGTCACGCTTCAGAAATGTGGAAAATGGTCCGTTTTCAAATGTTTTATTTTTGAACGTCAGTTCACATTTGTAGGTGGATCATCAGTGTTAGAGCTAAAATTAGCATGTTTAAAGTGATTTTCATGCTTCCAGGGGCCCTAAACACAAGATTTATGGAATGGTTAAAAGTGCGCGAAAATGGCCAATTTACTCACTCTGAGTTCTCAAAAAGGGTTTCTTCACCCCGGGAAGTTAATTAAATACCATTTGGAGGCATTTAATGTTCGAGCAAAAACGGCTGATTTTTGACAAAAGAGATAACACCCCCCCATTACGTCATGCTTCAGAAATGTGGAAAATGGTCCGTTTTCAAATGTTTTATTTTTGAACGTCAGTTCACATTTGTAGGTGGATCATCAGTGTTAGAGCTAAAATTAGCATGTTTAAAGTGATTTTCATGCTTCCAGGGGCTCGGGAAGTGAATTAAATACTATTTGGAGGCATTTAATGTTCAATCAAAAACAGCTGATTTTTGACAAAAGAGATAACACCCCCCCATTACGTCATGCTTCAGAAATGTGGAAAATGGTCAGTTTTCAAATGTTTTATTTTTGAACGTCAGTTCACATTTGTAGGTGGATCATCAGTGTTAGAGCTAAAATTAGCATGTTTAAAGTGATTTTCATGCTTCCAGGGGCTCGGGAAGTGAATTAAATACTATTTGGAGGCATTTAATGTTCAATCAAAAACAGCTGATTTTTGACAAAAGAGATAACACCGCCCCATTACGTCACGCTTCAGAAATGTGGAAAATGGTCCGTTTTCAAATGTTTTATTTTTGAACGTCAGTTCACATTTGTAGGTGGATCATCAGTGTTAGAGCTAAAATTAGCATGTTTAAAGTGATTTTCTTGCTTCCAGGGGCCCTAAACACAAGATTTATGGAATGGTTAAAAGTGCGCGAAAATGGCCAATTTACTCACTCTGAGTTCTCAAAAAGGGTTTCTTCACCCCGGGAAGTTAATTAAATACCATTTGGAGGCATTTAATGTTCGAGCAAAAACGGCTGATTTTTGACAAAAGAGATAACACCCCCCCATTACGTCATGCTTCAGAAATGTGGAAAATGGTCCGTTTTCAAATGTTTTATTTTTGAACGTCAGTTCACATTTGTAGGTGGATCATCAGTGTTAGAGCTAAAATTAGCATGTTTAAAGTGATTTTCATGCTTCCAGGGGCTCGGGAAGTGAATTAAATACTATTTGGAGGCATTTAATGGTCAAACAAAAACAGCTGATTTTTGACAAAAGAGATAACACCCCCCCATTACGTCATGCTTCAGAAAAGTGGAAAATGGTCCGTTTTCAAATGTTTTATTTTTGAACGTCAGTTCACATTTGTAGGTGGATCATCAGTGTTAGAGCTAAAATTAGCATGTTTAAAGTGATTTTCATGCTTCCAGGGGCCCTAAACACAAGACTTATGGAATGGTTAAAAGTGCATGAAAATGGCCAATTTACTCACTCTGAGTTCTCAAAAAGGGTTTCTTCACCTCGGGAAGTTAATTAAATACCATTTGGAGGCATTTAATGTTCGAGTAAAAACGGCTGATTTTCGACAAAAGAGATAACACCCCCCCATTACGTCATGCTTCAGAAATGTGGAAAATGGTCCGTTTTCAAATGTTTTATTTTTGAACGTCAGTTCACATTTGTAGGTGGATCATCAGTGTTAGAGCTAAAATTAGCATGTTTAAAGTGATTTTCATGCTTCCAGGGGCTCGGAAAGTGAATTAAATACTATTTGGAGGCATTTAATGTTCAAGCAAAAACAGCTGATTTTTGACAAAAGAGATAACACCCCCCCATTACGTCATGCTTCAGAAATGTGGAAAATGGTCAGTTTTCAAATGTTTTATTTTTGAACGTCAGTTCACATTTGTAGGTGGATCATCAGTGTTAGAGCTAAAATTAGCATGTTTAACCCCTTCGAGGCTGATGACGAGCTGGGCTCGTCATGGTGTAGCCTCCTCAAACACTGATGACGAGCCCAGCTCGTCATGAACAATGGGTTTTTTAAAAAGTCAGCATTCCAGCAGAATCAGAGCAGCGCGCATGTGGTTAAAGTGATTTTCATGCTTCCAGGGGCCCTAAACACATGATTTATGGAATGGTTAAAAGTGCATGAAAATGGCCAATTTACTCACTCTGAGTTCTCAAAAAGGGTTTCTTCACCCCGGAAAGTTAATTAAATACCATTTGGAGGCATTTAATGTTCGAGCAAAACCGGCTGATTTTCGACAAAAGAGATAACACCCCCCCATTACGTCATGCTTCAGAAATGTGGAAAATGGTCCGTTTTCAAATGTTTTATTTTTGAACGTCAGTTCACATTTGTAGGTGGATCATCAGTGTTAGAGCTAAAATTAGCATGTTTAAAGTGATGTTCATGCTTCCAGGGGCTCGGGAAGTGAATTAAATACTATTTGGAGGCGTTTAATGTTCAATCAAAAACAGCTGATTTTTGACAAAAGAGATAACACCCCCCCATTACGTCATGCTTCAGAAATGTGGAAAATGGTCCGTTATCAAATGTTTTATTTTTGAACGTCAGTTCACATTTGTAGGTGGATCATCAGTGTTAGAGCTAAAATTAGCATGTTTAAAGTGATGTTCATGCTTCCAGGGGCTCGGGAAGTGAATTAAATACTATTTGGAGGCATTTAATGTTCAATCAAAAACAGCAGATTTTTGACAAAAGAGATAACACCGCCCCATTACGTCATGCTTCAGAAATGTGGAAAATGGTTCGTTTTCAAATGTTTTATTTTTGAACGTCAGTTCACATTTGTAGGTGGATCCTCAGTGTTAGAGCTAAAATTAGCATGTTTAAAGTGATTTTCATGCTTCCAGGGGCTCGGGAAGTGAATTAAATACTATTTGGAGGCATTTAATGTTCAATCAAAAACAGCTGATTTTTGACAAAAGAGATAACACCCCCCCATTACGTCATGCTTCAGAAATGTGGAAAATGGTCCGTTTTCAAATGTTTTATTTTTGAACGTCAGTTCACATTTGTAGGTGGATCATCAGTGTTAGAGCTAAAATTAGCATGTTTAAAGTGATTTTCATGCTTCCAGGGGCCCTAAACACAAGATTTATGGAATGGTTAAAAGTGCATGAAAATGGCCAATGTACTCACTCTGAGTTCTCAAAAAGGGTTTCTTCACCCCGGGAAGTTAATTAAATACCATTTGGTGGCATTTAATGTTCGAGCAAAAACGGCTGATTTTCGACAAAAGAGATAACACCCCCCCATTACGTCATGCTTCAGAAATGTGGAAAATGGTCCATTTTCAAATGTTTTATTTTTGAACGTCAGTTCACATTTGTAGGTGGATCATCAGTGTTAGAGCTAAAATTGGCATGTTTAAAGTGATTTTCATGCTTCCAGGGGCTCGGGAAGTGAATTAAATACTATTTGGAGGCATTTAATGTTCAATCAAAAACAGCTGATTTTTGACAAAAGAGATAACACCGCCCCATTACGTCATGCTTCAGAAATGTGGAAAATGGTCCGTTTTCAAATGTTTTATTTTTGAACGTCAGTTCACATTTGTAGGTGGATCATCAGTGTTAGAGCTAAAATTAGCATGTTTAAAGTGATTCTCATGCTTCCAGGGGCCCTAAACACAAGATTTATGGAATGGTTAAAAGTGCGCGAAAATGGCCAATTTACTCACTCTGAGTTCTCAAAAAGGGTTTCTTCACCCCGGGAAGTTAATTAAATACCATTTGGAGGCATTTAATGTTCGAGCAAAAACGGCTGATTTTTGACAAAAGAGATAACACCCCCCCATTACGTCATGCTTCAGAAATGTGGAAAATGGTCAGTTTTCAAATGTTTTATTTTTGAACGTCAGTTCACATTTGTAGGTGGATCATCAGTGTTAGAGCTAAAATTAGCATGTTTAAAGTGATTTTCATGCTTCCAGGGGCTCGGGAAGTGAATTAAATACTATTTGGAGGCATTTAATGTTCACTCAAAAACAGCTGATTTTTGACAAAAGAGATAACACCCCCCCATTACGTCATGCTTCAGAAATGTGGAAAATGGTCCGTTTTCAAATGTTTTATTTTTGAACGTCAGTTCACATTTGTAGGTGGATCATCAGTGTTAGAGCTAAAATTAGCATGTTTAAAGTGATTTTCATGCTTCCAGAGGCCCTAAACACAAGATTTATGGAATGGTTAAAAGTGCGTGAAAATGGCCAATTTACTCACTCTGAGTTCTCAAAAAGGGTTTCTTCACCCCGGGAAGTTAATTAAATACCATTTGGAGGCATTTAATGTTCGAGCAAAAACGGCTGATTTTCGACAAAAGAGATAACACCCCCCCATTACGTCATGCTTCAGAAATGTGGAAAATGGTCCATTTTCAAATGTTTTATTTTTGAACGTCAGTTCACATTTGTAGGTGGATCATCAGTGTTAGAGCTAAAATTAGCATGTTTAAAGTGATTTTCATGCTTCCAGGGGCCCTAAACACAAGATTTATGGAATGGTTAAAAGTGCGCGAAAATGGCCAATTTACTCACTCTGAGTTCTCAAAAAGGGTTTCTTCACCCCGGGAAGTTAACTAAATACCATTTGGAGGCATTTAATGTTCGAGCAAAAACGGCTGATTTTTGACAAAAGAGATAACACCCCCCCATTACGTCATGCTTCAGAAATGTGGAAAATGGTCCGTTTTCAAATGTTTTATTTTTGAACGTCAGTTCACATTTGTAGGTGGATCATCAGTGTTAGAGCTAAAATTAGCATGTTTAAAGTGATTTTCATGCTTCCAGGGGCTCGGGAAGTGAATTAAATACTATTTGGAGGCATTTAATGTTCAATCAAAAACAGCTGATTTTTGACAAAAGAGATAACACCCCCCCCATTACGTCATGCTTCAGAAATGTGGAAAATGGTCCGTTTTCAAATGTTTTATTTTTGAACGTCAGTTCACATTTGTAGGTGGATCATCAGTGTTCGAGCTAAAATTAGCATGTTTAAAGTGATTTTCATGCTTCCAGGGGCCCTAAACACAAGATTTATGGAATGGTTAAAAGTGCATGAAAATGGCCAATTTACTCACTCTGAGTTCTCAAAAAGGGTTTCTTCACCCCGGGAAGTTAATTAAATACCATTTGGAGGCATTTAATGTTCGAGTAAAAACGGCTGATTTTCGACAAAAGAGATAACACCCCCCCATTACGTCATGCTTCAGAAATGTGGAAAATGGTCAGTTTTCAAATGTTTTATTTTTGAACGTCAGTTCACATTTGTAGGTGGATCATCAGTGTTAGAGCTAAAATTAGCATGTTTAAAGTGATTTTCATGCTTCCAGGGGCTCGGAAAGTGAATTAAATACTATTTGGAGGCATTTAATGTTCAAGCAAAAACATCGGATTTTTGACAAAAGAGATAACACCCCCCCATTACGTCATGCTTCAGAAATGTGGAAAATGGTCCGTTTTCAAATGTTTTATTTTTGAACGTCAGTTCACATTTGTAGGTGGATCATCAGTGTTAGAGCTAAAATTAGCATGTTTAAAGTGATTTTCATGCTTCCAGGGGCCCTAAACACAAGATTTATGGAATGGTTAAAAGTGCATGAAAATGGCCAATTTACTCACTCTGAGTTCTCAAAAAGGGTTTCTTCACCCCGGGAAGTTAATTAAATACCATTTGGAGGCATTTAATGTTGGAGCAAAAAGGGCTGATTTTCGACAAAAGAGATAACACCCCCCCATTGCGTCATGCTTCAGGAATGTGGAAAATGGTCCGTTTTCAAATGTTTTATTTTTGAACGTCAGTTCACATTTGTAGGTGGATCATCAGTGTTAGAGCTAAAATTAGCATGTTTAAAGTGATTTTCATGCTTCCAGGGGCTCGGGAAGTGAATTAAATACTATTTGGAGGCATTTAATGTTCAATCAAAAACAGCTGATTTTTGACAAAAGAGATAACACCCCCCCATTACGTCATGCTTCAGAAATGTGGAAAATGGTCTGTTTTCAAATGTTTTATTTTTGAACGTCAGTTCACATTTGTAGGTGGATCATCAGTGTTAGAGCTAAAATTAGCATGTTTAAAGTGATTTTCATGCTTCCAGGGGCTCGGGAAGTGAATTAAATACTATTTGGAGGCATTTAATGTTCAATCAAAAACAGCTGATTTTTGACAAAAGAGATAACACAGCCCCATTACGTCACGCTTCAGAAATGTGGAAAATGGTCCGTTTTCAAATGTTTTATTTTTGAACGTCAGTTCACATTTGTAGGTGGATCATCAGTGTTAGAGCTAAAATTAGCATGTTTAAAGTGATTTTCATGCTTCCAGGGGCCCTAAACACAAGATATATGGAATGGTTAAAAGTGCGCGAAAATGGCCAATTTACTCACTCTGAGTTCTCAAAAAGGGTTTCTTCACCCCGGGAAGTTAATTAAATACCATTTGGAGGCATTTAATGTTCGAGCAAAAACGGCTGATTTTTGACAAAAGAGATTACACCCCCCCATTACGTCATGCTTCAGAAATGTGGAAAATGGTCCGTTTTCAAATGTTTTATTTTTGAACATCAGTTCACATTTGTAGGTGGATCATCAGTGTTAGAGCTAAAATTAGCATGTTTAAAGTGATTTTCATGCTTCCAGGGGCTCGGGAAGTGAATTAAATACTATTTGGAGGCATTTAATGTTCAATCAAAAACAGCTGATTTTTGACAAAAGAGATAACACCCCCCCATTACGTCATGCTTCAGAAATGTGGAAAATGGTCAGTTTTCAAATGTTTTATTTTTGAACGTCAGTTCACATTTGTAGGTGGATCATCAGTGTTAGAGCTAAAATTAGCATGTTTAAAGTGATTTTCATGCTTCCAGGGGCTCGGGAAGTGAATTAAATACTATTTGGAGGCATTTAATGTTCAATCAAAAACAGCTGATTTTTGACAAAAGAGATAACACCGCCCCATTACGTCACGCTTCAGAAATGTGGAAAATGGTCCGTTTTCAAATGTTTTATTTTTGAACGTCAGTTCACATTTGTAGGTGGATCATCAGTGTTAGAGCTAAAATTAGCATGTTTAAAGTGATTTTCATGCTTCCAGGGGCCCTAAACACAAGATTTATGGAATGGTTAAAAGTGCGCGAAAATGGCCAATTTACTCACTCTGAGTTCTCAAAAAGGGTTTCTTCACCCCGGGAAGTTAATTAAATACCATTTGGAGGCATTTAATGTTCGAGCAAAAACGGCTGATTTTTGACAAAAGAGATAACACCCCCCCATTACGTCATGCTTCAGAAATGTGGAAAATGGTCCGTTTTCAAATGTTTTATTTTTGAACGTCAGTTCACATTTGTAGGTGGATCATCAGTGTTAGAGCTAAAATTAGCATGTTTAAAGTGATTTTCATGCTTCCAGGGGCTCGGGAAGTGAATTAAATACTATTTGGAGGCATTTAATGTTCAAACAAAAACAGCTGATTTTTGACAAAAGAGATAACACCCCCCCATTACGTCATGCTTCAGAAAAGTGGAAAATGGTCCATTTTCAAATGTTTTATTTTTGAACGTCAGTTCACATTTGTAGGTGGATCATCAGTGTTAGAGCTAAAATTAGCATGTTTAAAGTGATTTTCATGCTTCCAGGGGCCCTAAACACAAGACTTATGGAATGGTTAAAAGTGCATGAAAATGGCCAATTTACTCACTCTGAGTTCTCAAAAAGGGTTTCTTCACCTCAGGAAGTTAATTAAATACCATTTGGAGGCATTTAATGTTCGAGTAAAAACGGCTGATTTTCGACAAAAGAGATAACACCCCCCCATTACGTCATGCTTCAGAAATGTGGAAAATGGTCCGTTTTCAAATGTTTTATTTTTGAACGTCAGTTCACATTTGTAGGTGGATCATCAGTGTTAGAGCTAAAATTAGCATGTTTAAAGTGATTTTCATGCTTCCAGGGGCTCGGCAAGTGAATTAAATACTATTTGGAGGCATTTAATGTTCAAGCAAAAACAGCTGATTTTTGACAAAAGAGATAACACCCCCCCATTACGTCATGCTTCAGAAATGTGGAAAATGGTCCGTTTTCAAATGTTTTATTTTTGAACGTCAGTTCACATTTGTAGGTGGATCATCAGTGTTAGAGCTAAAATTAGCATGTTTAACCCCTTCGAGGCTGATGACGAGCTGGGCTCGTCATGGTGTAGCCTCCTCAAACACTGATGACGAGCCCAGCTCGTCATGAACAATGGGTTTTTTAAAAAGTCAGCATTCCAGCAGAATCAGAGCAGCGCGCATGTGGTTAAAGTGATTTTCATGCTTCCAGGGGCCCTAAACACATGATTTATGGAATGGTTAAAAGTGCATGAAAATGGCCAATTTACTCACTCTGAGTTCTCAAAAAGGGTTTCTTCACCCCGGAAAGTTAATTAAATACCATTTGGAGGCATTTAATGTTCGAGCAAAAATGGCTGATTTTCGACAAAAGAGATAACACCCCCCCATTACGTCATGCTTCAGAAATGTGGAAAATGGTCCGTTTTCAAATGTTTTATTTTTGAACGTCAGTTCACATTTGTAGGTGGATCATCAGTGTTAGAGCTAAAATTAGCATGTTTAAAGTGATGTTCATGCTTCCAGGGGCTCGGGAAGTGAATTAAATACTATTTGGAGGCGTTTAATGTTCAATCAAAAACAGCTGATTTTTGACAAAAGAGATAACACCCCCCCATTACGTCATGCTTCAGAAATGTGGAAAATGGTCCGTTATCAAATGTTTTATTTTTGAACGTCAGTTCACATTTGTAGGTGGATCATCAGTGTTAGAGCTAAAATTAGCATGTTTAAAGTGATGTTCATGCTTCCAGGGGCTCGGGAAGTGAATTAAATACTATTTGGAGGCATTTAATGTTCAATCAAAAACAGCTGATTTTTGACAAAAGAGATAACACCGCCCCATTACGTCATGCTTCAGAAATGTGGAAAATGGTTCGTTTTCAAATGTTTTATTTTTGAACGTCAGTTCACATTTGTAGGTGGATCCTCAGTGTTAGAGCTAAAATTAGCATGTTTAAAGTGATTTTCATGCTTCCAGGGGCTCGGGAAGTGAATTAAATACTATTTGGAGGCATTTAATGTTCAATCAAAAACAGCTGATTTTTGACAAAAGAGATACCCCCCCATTACGTCATGCTTCAGAAATGTGGAAAATGGTCCGTTTTCAAATGTTTTATTTTTGAACGTCAGTTCACATTTGTAGGTGGATCATCAGTGTTAGAGCTAAAATTAGCATGTTTAAAGTGATTTTCATGCTTCCAGGGGCCCTAAACACAAGATTTATGGAATGGTTAAAAGTGCATGAAAATGGCCAATGTACTCACTCTGAGTTCTCAAAAAGGGTTTCTTCACCCCGGGAAGTTAATTAAATACCATTTGGAGGCATTTAATGTTCGAGCAAAAACGGCTGATTTTCGATAAAAGAGATAACACCCCCCCATTACGTCATGCTTCAGGAATGTGGAAAATGGTCCGTTTTCAAATGTTTTATATTTGAACGTCAGTTCACATTTGTAGGTGGATCATCAGTGTTAGAGCTAAAATTAGCATGTTTAAAGTGATTTTCATGCTTCCAGGGGCTCGGGAAGTGAATTAAATACTATTTGGAGGCATTTAATGTTCACTCAAAAACAGCTGATTTTTGACAAAAGAGATAACACCCCCCCATTACGTCATGCTTCAGAAATGTGGAAAATGGTCCGTTTTCAAATGTTTTATTTTTGAACGTCAGTTCACATTTGTAGGTGGATCATCAGTGTTAGAGCTAAAATTAGCATGTTTAAAGTGATTTTCATGCTTCCATGGGCCCTAAACACAAGATTTATGGAATGGTTAAAAGTGCGTGAAAATGGCCAATTTACTCACTCTGAGTTCTCAAAAAGGGTTTCTTCACCCCGGGAAGTTAATTAAATACCATTTGGTGGCATTTAATGTTCGAGCAAAAACGGCTGATTTTCGACAAAAGAGATAACAAACCCCCATTACGTCATGCTTCAGAAATGTGGAAAATGGTCCATTTTCAAATGTTTTATTTTTGAACGTCAGTTCACATTTGTAGGTGGATCATCAGTGTTAGAGCTAAAATTAGCATGTTTAAAGTGATTTTCATGCTTCCAGGGGCTCGGGAAGTGAATTAAATACTATTTGGAGGCATTTAATGTTCAATCAAAAACAGCTGATTTTTGACAAAAGAGATAACACCGCCCCATTACGTCACGCTTCAGAAATGTGGAAAATGGTCCGTTTTCAAATGTTTTATTTTTGAACGTCAGTTCACATTTGTAGGTGGATCATCAGTGTTAGAGCTAAAATTAGCATGTTTAAAGTGATTTTCATGCTTCCAGGGGCCCTAAACACAAGATTTATGGAATGGTTAAAAGTGCGCGAAAATGGCCAATTTACTCACTCTGAGTTCTCAAAAAGGGTTTCTACACCCCGGGAATTTAATTAAATACCATTTGGAAGCATTTAATGTTCGAGCAAAAACGGCTGATTTTTGACAAAAGAGATAACACCCCCCCATTACGTCATGCTTCAGAAATGTGGAAAATGGTCCGTTTTCAAATGTTTTATTTTTGAACGTCAGTTCACATTTGTAGGTGGATCATCAGTGTTAGAGCTAAAATTAGCATGTTTAAAGTGATTTTCATGCTTCCAGGGGCTCGGGAAGTGAATTAAATACTATTTGGAGGCATTTAATGTTCAAACAAAAACAGCTGATTTTTGACAAAAGAGATAACACCCCCCCATTACGTCATGCTTCAGAAAAGTGGAAAATGGTCCGTTTTCAAATGTTTTATTTTTGAACGTCAGTTCACATTTGTAGGTGGATCATCAGTGTTAGAGCTAAAATTAGCATGTTTAAAGTGATTTTCATGCTTCCAGGGGCCCTAAACACAAGACTTATGGAATGGTTAAAAGTGCATGAAAATGGCCAATTTACTCACTCTGAGTTCTCAAAAAGGGTTTCTTCACCTCGGGAAGTTAATTAAATACCATTTGGAGGCATTTAATGTTCGAGTAAAAACGGCTGATTTTCGACAAAAGAGATAACACCCCCCCATTACGTCATGCTTCAGAAATGTGGAAAATGGTCCGTTTTCAAATGTTTTATTTTTGAACGTCAGTTCACATTTGTAGGTGGATCATCAGTGTTAGAGCTAAAATTAGCATGTTTAAAGTGATTTTCATGCTTCCAGGGGCTCGGAAAGTGAATTAAATACTATTTGGAGGCATTTAATGTTCAAGCAAAAACAGCTGATTTTTGACAAAAGAGATAACACCCCCCCATTACGTCATGCTTCAGAAATGTGAAAAATGGTCAGTTTTCAAATGTTTTATTTTTGAACGTCAGTTCACATTTGTAGGTGGATCATCAGTGTTAGAGCTAAAATTAGCATGTTTAACCCCTTCGAGGCTGATGACGAGCTGGGCTCGTCATGGTGTAGCCTCCTCAAACACTGATGACGAGCCCAGCTCGTCATGAACAATGGGTTTTTTAAAAAGTCAGCATTCCAGCAGAATCAGAGCAGCGCGCATGTGGTTAAAGTGATTTTCATGCTTCCAGGGGCCCTAAACACATGATTTATGGAATGGTTAAAAGTGCATGAAAATGGCCAATTTACTCACTCTGAGTTCTCAAAAAGGGTTTCTTCACCCCGGAAAGTTAATTAAATACCATTTGGAGGCATTTAATGTTCGAGCAAAAACGGCTGATTTTCGACAAAAGAGATAACACCCCCCCATTACGTCATGCTTCAGAAATGTGGAAAATGGTCCGTTTTCAAATGTTTTATTTTTGAACGTCAGTTCACATTTGTAGGTGGATCATCAGTGTTAGAGCTAAAATTAGCATGTTTAAAGTGATGTTCATGCTTCCAGGGGCTCGGGAAGTGAATTAAATACTATTTGGAGGCGTTTAATGTTCAATCAAAAACAGCTGATTTTTGACAAAAGAGATAACACCCCCCCATTACGTCATGCTTCAGAAATGTGGAAAATGGTCCGTTATCAAATGTTTTATTTTTGAACGTCAGTTCACATTTGTAGGTGGATCATCAATGTTAGAGCTAAAATTAGCATGTTTAAAGTGATGTTCATGCTTCCAGGGGCTCGGGAAGTGAATTAAATACTATTTGGAGGCATTTAATGTTCAATCAAAAACAGCTGATTTTTGACAAAAGAGATAACACCGCCCCATTACGTCATGCTTCAGAAATGTGGAAAATGGTTCGTTTTCAAATGTTTTATTTTTGAACGTCAGTTCACATTTGTAGGTGGATCCTCAGTGTTAGAGCTAAAATTAGCATGTTTAAAGTGATTTTCATGCTTCCAGGGGCTCGGGAAGTGAATTAAATACTATTTGGAGGCATTTAATGTTCAATCAAAAACAGCTGATTTTTGACAAAAGAGATAACACCCCCCCATTACGTCATGCTTCAGAAATGTGGAAAATGGTCCGTTTTCAAATGTTTTATTTTTGAACGTCAGTTCACATTTGTAGGTGGATCATCAGTGTTAGAGCTAAAATTAGCATGTTTAAAGTGATTTTCATGCTTCCAGGGGCCCTAAACACAAGATTTATGGAATGGTTAAAAGTGCATGAAAATGGCCAATGTACTCACTCTGAGTTCTCAAAAAGGGTTTCTTCACCCCGGGAAGTTAATTAAATACCATTTGGAGGCATTTAATGTTCGAGCAAAAACGGCTGATTTTCGATAAAAGAGATAACACCCCCCCATTACGTCATGCTTCAGGAATGTGGAAAATGGTCCGTTTTCAAATGTTTTATATTTGAACGTCAGTTCACATTTGTAGGTGGATCATCAGTGTTAGAGCTAAAATTAGCATGTTTAAAGTGATTTTCATGCTTCCAGGGGCTCGGGAAGTGAATTAAATACTATTTGGAGGCATTTAATGTTCACTCAAAAACAGCTGATTTTTGACAAAAGAGATAACACCCCCCCATTACGTCATGCTTCAGAAATGTGGAAAATGGTCCGTTTTCAAATGTTTTATTTTTGAACGTCAGTTCACATTTGTAGGTGGATCATCAGTGTTAGAGCTAAAATTAGCATGTTTAAAGTGATTTTCATGCTTCCATGGGCCCTAAACACAAGATTTATGGAATGGTTAAAAGTGCGCGAAAATGGCCAATTTACTCACTCTGAGTTCTCAAAAAGGGTTTCTTCACCCCGGGAAGTTAATTAAATACCATTTGGTGGCATTTAATGTTCGAGCAAAAACGGCTGATTTTCGACAAAAGAGATAACACCCCCCCATTACGTCATGCTTCAGAAATGTGGAAAATGGTCCATTTTCAAATGTTTTATTTTTGAACGTCAGTTCACATTTGTAGGTGGATCATCAGTGTTAGAGCTAAAATTAGCATGTTTAAAGTGATTTTCATGCTTCCAGGGGCTCGGCAAGTGAATTAAATACTATTTGGAGGCATTTAATGTTCAAGCAAAAACAGCTGATTTTTGACAAAAGAGATAACACCCCCCCATTACGTCATGCTTCAGAAATGTGGAAAATGGTCCGTTTTCAAATGTTTTATTTTTGAACGTCAGTTCACATTTGTAGGTGGATCATCAGTGTTAGAGCTAAAATTAGCATGTTTAACCCCTTCGAGGCTGATGACGAGCTGGGCTCGTCATGGTGTAGCCTCCTCAAACACTGATGACGAGCCCAGCTCGTCATGAACAATGGGTTTTTTAAAAAGTCAGCATTCCAGCAGAATCAGAGCAGCGCGCATGTGGTTAAAGTGATTTTCATGCTTCCAGGGGCCCTAAACACATGATTTATGGAATGGTTAAAAGTGCATGAAAATGGCCAATTTACTCACTCTGAGTTCTCAAAAAGGGTTTCTTCACCCCGGAAAGTTAATTAAATACCATTTGGAGGCATTTAATGTTCGAGCAAAAATGGCTGATTTTCGACAAAAGAGATAACACCCCCCCATTACGTCATGCTTCAGAAATGTGGAAAATGGTCCGTTTTCAAATGTTTTATTTTTGAACGTCAGTTCACATTTGTAGGTGGATCATCAGTGTTAGAGCTAAAATTAGCATGTTTAAAGTGATGTTCATGCTTCCAGGGGCTCGGGAAGTGAATTAAATACTATTTGGAGGCGTTTAATGTTCAATCAAAAACAGCTGATTTTTGACAAAAGAGATAACACCCCCCCATTACGTCATGCTTCAGAAATGTGGAAAATGGTCCGTTATCAAATGTTTTATTTTTGAACGTCAGTTCACATTTGTAGGTGGATCATCAGTGTTAGAGCTAAAATTAGCATGTTTAAAGTGATGTTCATGCTTCCAGGGGCTCGGGAAGTGAATTAAATACTATTTGGAGGCATTTAATGTTCAATCAAAAACAGCTGATTTTTGACAAAAGAGATAACACCGCCCCATTACGTCATGCTTCAGAAATGTGGAAAATGGTTCGTTTTCAAATGTTTTATTTTTGAACGTCAGTTCACATTTGTAGGTGGATCCTCAGTGTTAGAGCTAAAATTAGCATGTTTAAAGTGATTTTCATGCTTCCAGGGGCTCGGGAAGTGAATTAAATACTATTTGGAGGCATTTAATGTTCAATCAAAAACAGCTGATTTTTGACAAAAGAGATAACACCCCCCCATTACGTCATGCTTCAGAAATGTGGAAAATGGTCCGTTTTCAAATGTTTTATTTTTGAACGTCAGTTCACATTTGTAGGTGGATCATCAGTGTTAGAGCTAAAATTAGCATGTTTAAAGTGATTTTCATGCTTCCAGGGGCCCTAAACACAAGATTTATGGAATGGTTAAAAGTGCATGAAAATGGCCAATGTACTCACTCTGAGTTCTCAAAAAGGGTTTCTTCACCCCGGGAAGTTAATTAAATACCATTTGGAGGCATTTAATGTTCGAGCAAAAACGGCTGATTTTCGATAAAAGAGATAACACCCCCCCATTACGTCATGCTTCAGGAATGTGGAAAATGGTCCGTTTTCAAATGTTTTATATTTGAACGTCAGTTCACATTTGTAGGTGGATCATCAGTGTTAGAGCTAAAATTAGCATGTTTAAAGTGATTTTCATGCTTCCAGGGGCTCGGGAAGTGAATTAAATACTATTTGGAGGCATTTAATGTTCACTCAAAAACAGCTGATTTTTGACAAAAGAGATAACACCCCCCCATTACGTCATGCTTCAGAAATGTGGAAAATGGTCCGTTTTCAAATGTTTTATTTTTGAACGTCAGTTCACATTTGTAGGTGGATCATCAGTGTTAGAGCTAAAATTAGCATGTTTAAAGTGATTTTCATGCTTCCATGGGCCCTAAACACAAGATTTATGGAATGGTTAAAAGTGCGTGAAAATGGCCAATTTACTCACTCTGAGTTCTCAAAAAGGGTTTCTTCACCCCGGGAAGTTAATTAAATACCATTTGGTGGCATTTAATGTTCGAGCAAAAACGGCTGATTTTCGACAAAAGAGATAACACCCCCCCATTACGTCATGCTTCAGAAATGTGGAAAATGGTCCATTTTCAAATGTTTTATTTTTGAACGTCAGTTCACATTTGTAGGTGGATCATCAGTGTTAGAGCTAAAATTAGCATGTTTAAAGTGATTTTCATGCTTCCAGGGGCTCGGGAAGTGAATTAAATACTATTTGGAGGCATTTAATGTTCAATCAAAAACAGCTGATTTTTGACAAAAGAGATAACACCGCCCCATTACGTCACGCTTCAGAAATGTGGAAAATGGTCCGTTTTCAAATGTTTTATTTTTGAACGTCAGTTCACATTTGTAGGTGGATCATCAGTGTTAGAGCTAAAATTAGCATGTTTAAAGTGATTTTCATGCTTCCAGGGGCCCTAAACACAAGATTTATGGAATGGTTAAAAGTGCGCGAAAATGGCCAATTTACTCACTCTGAGTTCTCAAAAAGGGTTTCTACACCCCGGGAATTTAATTAAATACCATTTGGAAGCATTTAATGTTCGAGCAAAAACGGCTGATTTTTGACAAAAGAGATAACACCCCCCCATTACGTCATGCTTCAGAAATGTGGAAAATGGTCCGTTTTCAAATGTTTTATTTTTGAACGTCAGTTCACATTTGTAGGTGGATCATCAGTGTTAGAGCTAAAATTAGCATGTTTAAAGTGATTTTCATGCTTCCAGGGGCTCGGGAAGTGAATTAAATACTATTTGGAGGCATTTAATGTTCAAACAAAAACAGCTGATTTTTGACAAAAGAGATAACACCCCCCCATTACGTCATGCTTCAGAAAAGTGGAAAATGGTCCGTTTTCAAATGTTTTATTTTTGAACGTCAGTTCACATTTGTAGGTGGATCATCAGTGTTAGAGCTAAAATTAGCATGTTTAAAGTGATTTTCATGCTTCCAGGGGCCCTAAACACAAGACTTATGGAATGGTTAAAAGTGCATGAAAATGGCCAATTTACTCACTCTGAGTTCTCAAAAAGGGTTTCTTCACCTCGGGAAGTTAATTAAATACCATTTGGAGGCATTTAATGTTCGAGTAAAAACGGCTGATTTTCGACAAAAGAGATAACACCCCCCCATTACGTCATGCTTCAGAAATGTGGAAAATGGTCCGTTTTCAAATGTTTTATTTTTGAACGTCAGTTCACATTTGTAGGTGGATCATCAGTGTTAGAGCTAAAATTAGCATGTTTAAAGTGATTTTCATGCTTCCAGGGGCTCGGAAAGTGAATTAAATACTATTTGGAGGCATTTAATGTTCAAGCAAAAACAGCTGATTTTTGACAAAAGAGATAACACCCCCCCATTACGTCATGCTTCAGAAATGTGAAAAATGGTCAGTTTTCAAATGTTTTATTTTTGAACGTCAGTTCACATTTGTAGGTGGATCATCAGTGTTAGAGCTAAAATTAGCATGTTTAACCCCTTCGAGGCTGATGACGAGCTGGGCTCGTCATGGTGTAGCCTCCTCAAACACTGATGACGAGCCCAGCTCGTCATGAACAATGGGTTTTTTAAAAAGTCAGCATTCCAGCAGAATCAGAGCAGCGCGCATGTGGTTAAAGTGATTTTCATGCTTCCAGGGGCCCTAAACACATGATTTATGGAATGGTTAAAAGTGCATGAAAATGGCCAATTTACTCACTCTGAGTTCTCAAAAAGGGTTTCTTCACCCCGGAAAGTTAATTAAATACCATTTGGAGGCATTTAATGTTCGAACAAAAACGGCTGATTTTCGACAAAAGAGATAACACCCCCCCATTACGTCATGCTTCAGAAATGTGGAAAATGGTCCGTTTTCAAATGTTTTATTTTTGAACGTCAGTTCACATTTGTAGGTGGATCATCAGTGTTAGAGCTAAAATTAGCATGTTTAAAGTGATGTTCATGCTTCCAGGGGCTCGGGAAGTGAATTAAATACTATTTGGAGGCGTTTAATGTTCAATCAAAAACAGCTGATTTTTGACAAAAGAGATAACACCCCCCCATTACGTCATGCTTCAGAAATGTGGAAAATGGTCCGTTATCAAATGTTTTATTTTTGAACGTCAGTTCACATTTGTAGGTGGATCATCAATGTTAGAGCTAAAATTAGCATGTTTAAAGTGATGTTCATGCTTCCAGGGGCTCGGGAAGTGAATTAAATACTATTTGGAGGCATTTAATGTTCAATCAAAAACAGCTGATTTTTGACAAAAGAGATAACACCGCCCCATTACGTCATGCTTCAGAAATGTGGAAAATGGTTCGTTTTCAAATGTTTTATTTTTGAACGTCAGTTCACATTTGTAGGTGGATCCTCAGTGTTAGAGCTAAAATTAGCATGTTTAAAGTGATTTTCATGCTTCCAGGGGCTCGGGAAGTGAATTAAATACTATTTGGAGGCATTTAATGTTCAATCAAAAACAGCTGATTTTTGACAAAAGAGATAACACCCCCCCATTACGTCATGCTTCAGAAATGTGGAAAATGGTCCGTTTTCAAATGTTTTATTTTTGAACGTCAGTTCACATTTGTAGGTGGATCATCAGTGTTAGAGCTAAAATTAGCATGTTTAAAGTGATTTTCATGCTTCCAGGGGCCCTAAACACAAGATTTATGGAATGGTTAAAAGTGCATGAAAATGGCCAATGTACTCACTCTGAGTTCTCAAAAAGGGTTTCTTCACCCCGGGAAGTTAATTAAATACCATTTGGAGGCATTTAATGTTCGAGCAAAAACGGCTGATTTTCGATAAAAGAGATAACACCCCCCCATTACGTCATGCTTCAGGAATGTGGAAAATGGTCCGTTTTCAAATGTTTTATATTTGAACGTCAGTTCACATTTGTAGGTGGATCATCAGTGTTAGAGCTAAAATTAGCATGTTTAAAGTGATTTTCATGCTTCCAGGGGCTCGGGAAGTGAATTAAATACTATTTGGAGGCATTTAATGTTCACTCAAAAACAGCTGATTTTTGACAAAAGAGATAACACCCCCCCATTACGTCATGCTTCAGAAATGTGGAAAATGGTCCGTTTTCAAATGTTTTATTTTTGAACGTCAGTTCACATTTGTAGGTGGATCATCAGTGTTAGAGCTAAAATTAGCATGTTTAAAGTGATTTTCATGCTTCCATGGGCCCTAAACACAAGATTTATGGAATGGTTAAAAGTGCGCGAAAATGGCCAATTTACTCACTCTGAGTTCTCAAAAAGGGTTTCTTCACCCCGGGAAGTTAATTAAATACCATTTGGTGGCATTTAATGTTCGAGCAAAAACGGCTGATTTTCGACAAAAGAGATAACACCCCCCCATTACGTCATGCTTCAGAAATGTGGAAAATGGTCCATTTTCAAATGTTTTATTTTTGAACGTCAGTTCACATTTGTAGGTGGATCATCAGTGTTAGAGCTAAAATTAGCATGTTTAAAGTGATTTTCATGCTTCCAGGGGCCCTAAACACAAGATTTATGGACTGGTTAAAAGTGCATGAAAATGGCCAATTTACTCACTCTGAGTTCTCAAAAAGGGTTTCTTCACCCCGGAAAGTTAATTAAATTCGATTTGGAGGCATTTAATGTTCAAGCAAAAACGGCTGATTTTCGACAAAAGAGATAACACCCCCCCATTACGTCATGCTTTAGAAATGTGGAAAATGGTCCGTTTTCAAATGTTTTATTTTTGAACGTCAGTTCACATTTGTAGGTGGATCATCAGTGTTAGAGCTAAAATTAGCATGTTTAAAGTGATTTTCATGCTTCCAGGGGCCCTAAACACAAGATTTATGGAATGGTTAAAAGTGCATGAAAATGGCCAATTTACTCACTCTGAGTTCTCAAAAAGGGTTTCTTCACCCCGGGAAGTTAATTAAATACCATTTGGAGGCATTTAATGTTGGAGCAAAAACGGCTGATTTTCGACAAAAGAGATAACACCCCCCCCATTGCGTCATACTTCAGGAATGTGGAAAATGGTCCGTTTTCAAATGTTTTATTTTTGAACGTCAGTTCACATTTGTAGGTGGATCATCAGTGTTAGAGCTAAAATTAGCATGTTTAAAGTGATTTTCATGCTTCCAGGGGCTCGGGAAGTGAATTAAATACTATTTGGAGGCATTTAATGTTCAATCAAAAACAGCTGATTTTTGACAAAAGAGATAACACCGCCCCATTACGTCACGCTTCAGAAATGTGGAAAATGGTCCGTTTTCAAATGTTTTATTTTTGAACGTCAGTTCACATTTGTAGGTGGATCATCAGTGTTAGAGCTAAAATTAGCATGTTTAAAGTGATTTTCATGCTTCCAGGGGCCCTAAACACAAGATTTATGGAATGGTTAAAAGTGCGCGAAAATGGCCAATTTACTCACTCTGAGTTCTCAAAAAGGGTTTCTTCACCCCGGGAAGTTAATTAAATACCATTTGGAGGCATTTAATGTTCGAGCAAAAACGGCTGATTTTTGACAAAAGAGATAACACCCCCCCATTACGTCATGCTTCAGAAATGTGGAAAATGGTCCGTTTTCAAATGTTTTATTTTTGAACGTC
Organism: Lissotriton vulgaris; assembly: GCF_964263255.1. Classification (NCBI taxonomy): domain Eukaryota; kingdom Metazoa; phylum Chordata; class Amphibia; order Caudata; family Salamandridae; genus Lissotriton; species Lissotriton vulgaris. The sequence continues at coordinate 53,286 of NW_028241214.1, forward strand.
AGTTCACATTTGTAGGTGGATCATCAGTGTTAGAGCTAAAATTAGCATGTTTAAAGTGATTTTCATGCTTCCAGGGGCTCGGGAAGTGAATTAAATACTATTTGGAGGCATTTAATGTTCAAACAAAAACAGCTGATTTTTGACAAAAGAGATAACACCCCCCCATTACGTCATGCTTCAGAAAAGTGGAAAATGGTCCGTTTTCAAATGTTTTATTTTTGAACGTCAGTTCACATTTGTAGGTGGATCATCAGTGTTAGAGCTAAAATTAGCATGTTTAAAGTGATTTTCATGCTTCCAGGGGCCCTAAACACAAGACTTATGGAATGGTTAAAAGTGCATGAAAATGGCCAATTTACTCACTCTGAGTTCTCAAAAAGGGTTTCTTCACCTCGGGAAGTTAATTAAATACCATTTGGAGGCATTTAATGTTCGAGTAAAAACGGCTGATTTTCGACAAAAGAGATAACACCCCCCCATTACGTCATGCTTCAGAAATGTGGAAAATGGTCCGTTTTCAAATGTTTTATTTTTGAACGTCAGTTCACATTTGTAGGTGGATCATCAGTGTTAGAGCTAAAATTAGCATGTTTAAAGTGATTTTCATGCTTCCAGGGGCTTGGAAAGTGAATTAAATACTATTTGGAGGCATTTAATGTTCAAGCAAAAACAGCTGATTTTTGACAAAAGAGATAACACCCCCCCATTACGTCATGCTTCAGAAATGTGGAAAATGGTCCGTTTTCAAATGTTTTATTTTTGAACGTCAGTTCACATTTGTAGGTGGATCATCAGTGTTAGAGCTAAAATTAGCATGTTTAACCCCTTCGAGGCTGATGACGAGCTGGGCTCGTCATGGTGTAGCCTCCTCAAACACTGATGACGAGCCCAGCTCGTCATGAACAATGGGTTTTTTAAAAAGTCAGCATTCCAGCAGAATCAGAGCAGCGCGCATGTGGTTAAAGTGATTTTCATGCTTCCAGGGGCCCTAAACACATGATTTATGGAATGGTTAAAAGTGCATGAAAATGGCCAATTTACTCACTCTGAGTTCTCAAAAAGGGTTTCTTCACCCCGGAAAGTTAATTAAATACCATTTGGAGGCATTTAATGTTCGAGCAAAAACGGCTGATTTTCGACAAAAGAGATAACACCCCCCCCCATTACGTCATGCTTCAGAAATGTGGAAAATGGTCCGTTTTCAAATGTTTTATTTTTGAACGTCAGTTCACATTTGTAGGTGGATCATCAGTGTTAGAGCTAAAATTAGCATGTTTAAAGTGATGTTCATGCTTCCAGGGGCTCGGGAAGTGAATTAAATACTATTTGGAGGCATTTAATGTTCAATCAAAAACAGCTGATTTTTGACAAAAGAGATAACACCCCCCCATTACGTCATGCTTCAGAAATGTGGAAAATGGTCCGTTTTCAAATGTTTTATTTTTGAACGTCAGTTCACATTTGTAGGTGGATCCTCAGTGTTAGAGCTAAAATTAGCATGTTTAAAGTGATTTTCATGCTTCCAGGGGCTCGGGAAGTGAATTAAATACTATTTGGAGGCATTTAATGTTCAATCAAAAACAGCTGATTTTTGACAAAAGAGATAACACCCCCCCATTACGTCATGCTTCAGAAATGTGGAAAATGGTCCGTTTTCAAATGTTTTATTTTTGAACGTCAGTTCACATTTGTAGGTGGATCATCAGTGTTAGAGCTAAAATTAGCATGTTTAAAGTGATTTTCATGCTTCCAGGGGCCCTAAACACAAGATTTATGGAATGGTTAAAAGTGCATGAAAATGGCCAATGTACTCACTCTGAGTTCTCAAAAAGGGTTTCTTCACCCCGGGAAGTTAATTAAATACCATTTGGAGGCATTTAATGTTCGAGCAAAAACGGCTGATTTTCGATAAAAGAGATAACACCCCCCATTACGTCATGCTTCAGGAATGTGGAAAATGGTCCGTTTTCAAATGTTTTATTTTTGAACGTCAGTTCACATTTGTAGGTGGATCATCAGTGTTAGAGCTAAAATTAGCATGTTTAAAGTGATTTTCATGCTTCCAGGGGCTCGGGAAGTGAATTAAATACTATTTGGAGGCATTTAATGTTCACTCAAAAACAGCTGATTTTTGACAAAAGAGATAACACCCCCCATTACGTCATGCTTCAGAAATGTGGAAAATGGTCCGTTTTCAAATGTTTTATTTTTGAACGTCAGTTCACATTTGTAGGTGGATCATCAGTGTTAGAGCTAAAATTAGCATGTTTAAAGTGATTTTCATGCTTCCATGGGCCCTAAACACAAGATTTATGGAATGGTTAAAAGTGCGCGAAAATGGCCAATTTACTCACTCTGAGTTCTCAAAAAGGGTTTCTTCACCCCGGGAAGTTAATTAAATACCATTTGGTGGCATTTAATGTTCGAGCAAAAACGGCTGATTTTCGACAAAAGAGATAACACCCCCCCATTACGTCATGCTTCAGAAATGTGGAAAATGGTCCATTTTCAAATGTTTTATTTTTGAACGTCAGTTCACATTTGTAGGTGGATCATCAGTGTTAGAGCTAAAATTAGCATGTTTAAAGTGATTTTCATGCTTCCAGGGGCTCGGGAAGTGAATTAAATACTATTTGGAGGCATTTAATGTTCAATCAAAAACAGCTGATTTTTGACAAAAGAGATAACACCGCCCCATTACGTCATGCTTCAGAAATGTGGAAAATGGTCCGTTTTCAAATGTTTTATTTTTGAACGTCAGTTCACATTTGTAGGTGGATCATCAGTGTTAGAGCTAAAATTAGCATGTTTAAAGTGATTTTCATGCTTCCAGGGGCCCTAAACACAAGATTTATGGAATGGTTAAAAGTGCGCGAAAATGGCCAATTTACTCACTCTGAGTTCTCAAAAAGGGTTTCTTCACCCCGGGAAGTTAATTAAATACCATTTGGAGGCATTTAATGTTCGAGCAAAAACGGCTGATTTTTGACAAAAGAGATAACACCCCCCCATTACGTCATGCTTCAGAAATGTGGAAAATGGTCCGTTTTCAAATGTTTTATTTTTGAACGTCAGTTCACATTTGTAGGTGGATCATCAGTGTTAGAGCTAAAATTAGCATGTTTAAAGTGATTTTCATGCTTCCAGGGGCTCGGGAAGTGAATTAAATACTATTTGGAGGCATTTAATGTTCAATCAAAAACAGCTGATTTTTGACAAAAGAGATAACACCCCCCCCATTACGTCATGCTTCAGAAATGTGGAAAATGGTCCGTTTTCAAATGTTTTATTTTTGAACGTCAGTTCACATTTGTAGGTGGATCATCAGTGTTAGAGCTAAAATTAGCATGTTTAAAGTGATTTTCATGCTTCCAGGGGCCCTAAACACAAGATTTATGGAATGGTTAAAAGTGCATGAAAATGGCCAATTTACTCACTCTGAGTTCTCAAAAAGGGTTTCTTCACCCCGGGAAGTTAATTAAATACCATTTGGAGGCATTTAATGTTCGAGTAAAAAGGGCTGATTTTCGACAAAAGAGATAACACCCCCCCATTACGTCATGCTTCAGAAATGTGGAAAATGGTCCGTTTTCAAATGTTTTATTTTTGAACGTCAGTTCACATTTGTAGGTGGATCATCAGTGTTAGAGCTAAAATTAGCATGTTTAAAGTGATTTTCATGCTTCCAGGGGCTCGGAAAGTGAATTAAATACTGTTTGGAGGCATTTAATGTTCAAGCAAAAACATCGGATTTTTGACAAAAGAGATAACACCCCCCCATTACGTCATGCTTCAGAAATGTGGAAAATGGTCCGTTTTCAAATGTTTTATTTTTGAGCTTTAGTTCACATTTGTAGGTGGATCATCAGTGTTAGAGCTAAAATTAGCATGTTTTAAGTGATTTTCATGCTTCCAGGGGCCCTAAACACAAGATTTATGGACTGGTTAAAAGTGCATGAAAATGGCCAATTTACTCACTCTGAGTTCTCAAAAAGGGTTTCTTCACCCCGGAAAGTTAATTAAATACGATTTGGAGGCATTTAATGTTCAAGCAAAAACGGCTGATTTTCGACAAAAGAGATAACACCCCCCCATTATGTCATGCTTTAGAAATGTGGAAAATGGTCCGTTTTCAAATGTTTTATTTTTGAACGTCAGTTCACATTTGTAGGTGGATCATCAGTGTTAGAGCTAAAATTAGCATGTTTAAAGTGATTTTCATGCTTCCAGGGGCCCTAAACACAAGATTTATGGAATGGTTAAAAGTGCATGAAAATGGCCAATTTACTCACTCTGAGTTCTCAAAAAGGGTTTCTTCACCCCGGGAAGTTAATTAAATACCATTTGGAGGCATTTAATGTTGGAGCAAAAACGGCTGATTTTCGACAAAAGAGATAACACCCCCCCATTGCGTCATGCTTCAGGAATGTGGAAAATGGTCCGTTTTCAAATGTTTTATTTTTGAACGTCAGTTCACATTTGTAGGTGGATCATCAGTGTTAGAGCTAAAAATTAGCATGTTTAAAGTGATTTTCATGCTTCCAGGGGCTCAGGAAGTGAATTAAATACTATTTGGAGGCATTTAATGTTCAATCAAAAACAGCTGATTTTTGACAAAAGAGATAACACCCCCCCATTACGTCATGCTTCAGAAATGTGGAAAATGGTCAGTTTTCAAATGTTTTATTTTTGAACGTCAGTTCACATTTGTAGGTGGATCATCAGTGTTAGAGCTAAAATTAGCATGTTTAAAGTGATTTTCATGCTTCCAGGGGCCCTAAACACAAGATTTATGGAATGGTTAAAAGTGCGCGAAAATGGCCAATTTACTCACTCTGAGTTCTCAAAAAGGGTTTCTTCACCCCGGGAAGTTAATTAAATACCATTTGGAGGCATTTAATGTTGGAGCAAAAAGGGCTGATTTTCGACAAAAGAGATAACACCCCCCCATTGCGTCATGCTTCAGGAATGTGGAAAATGGTCCGTTTTCAAATGTTTTATTTTTGAACGTCAGTTCACATTTGTAGGTGGATCATCAGTGTTAGAGCTAAAATTAGCATGTTTAAAGTGATTTTCATGCTTCCAGGGGCTCGGGAAGTGATTAAATACTATTTGGAGGCATTTAATGTTCAATCAAAAACAGCTGATTTTTGACAAAAGAGATAACACCCCCCCATTACGTCATGCTTCAGAAATGTGGAAAATGGTCTGTTTTCAAATGTTTTATTTTTGAACGTCAGTTCACATTTGTAGGTGGATCATCAGTGTTAGAGCTAAAATTAGCATGTTTAAAGTGATTTTCATGCTTCCAGGGGCTCGGGAAGTGAATTAAATACTATTTGGAGGCATTTAATGTTCAATCAAAAACAGCTGATTTTTGACAAAAGAGATAACACAGCCCCATTACGTCACGCTTCAGAAATGTGGAAAATGGTCCGTTTTCAAATGTTTTATTTTTGAACGTCAGTTCACATTTGTAGGTGGATCATCAGTGTTAGAGCTAAAAATTAGCATGTTTAAAGTGATTTTCATGCTTCCAGGGGCTCAGGAAGTGAATTAAATACTATTTGGAGGCATTTAATGTTCAATCAAAAACAGCTGATTTTTGACAAAAGAGATAACACCCCCCCATTACGTCATGCTTCAGAAATGTGGAAAATGGTCAGTTTTCAAATGTTTTATTTTTGAACGTCAGTTCACATTTGTAGGTGGATCATCAGTGTTAGAGCTAAAATTAGCATGTTTAAAGTGATTTTCATGCTTCCAGGGGCCCTAAACACAAGATTTATGGAATGGTTAAAAGTGCGCGAAAATGGCCAATTTACTCACTCTGAGTTCTCAAAAAGGGTTTCTTCACCCCGGGAAGTTAATTAAATACCATTTGGAGGCATTTAATGTTGGAGCAAAAAGGGCTGATTTTCGACAAAAGAGATAACACCCCCCCATTGCGTCATGCTTCAGGAATGTGGAAAATGGTCCGTTTTCAAATGTTTTATTTTTGAACGTCAGTTCACATTTGTAGGTGGATCATCAGTGTTAGAGCTAAAATTAGCATGTTTAAAGTGATTTTCATGCTTCCAGGGGCTCGGGAAGTGATTAAATACTATTTGGAGGCATTTAATGTTCAATCAAAAACAGCTGATTTTTGACAAAAGAGATAACACCCCCCCATTACGTCATGCTTCAGAAATGTGGAAAATGGTCTGTTTTCAAATGTTTTATTTTTGAACGTCAGTTCACATTTGTAGGTGGATCATCAGTGTTAGAGCTAAAATTAGCATGTTTAAAGTGATTTTCATGCTTCCAGGGGCTCGGGAAGTGAATTAAATACTATTTGGAGGCATTTAATGTTCAATCAAAAACAGCTGATTTTTGACAAAAGAGATAACACAGCCCCATTACGTCACGCTTCAGAAATGTGGAAAATGGTCCGTTTTCAAATGTTTTATTTTTGAACGTCAGTTCACATTTGTAGGTGGATCATCAGTGTTAGAGCTAAAATTAGCATGTTTAAAGTGATTTTCATGCTTCCAGGGGCCCTAAACACAAGATTTATGGAATGGTTAAAAGTGCGCGAAAATGGCCAATTTACTCACTCTGAGTTCTCAAAAAGGGTTTCTTCACCCCGGGAAGTTAATTAAATACCATTTGGAGGCATTTAATGTTCGAGCAAAAACGGCTGATTTTTGACAAAAGAGATAACACCCCCCCATTACGTCATGCTTCAGAAATGTGGAAAATGGTCCGTTTTCAAATGTTTTATTTTTGAACGTCAGTTCACATTTGTAGGTGGATCATCAGTGTTAGAGCTAAAATTAGCATGTTTAAAGTGATTTTCATGCTTCCAGGGGCTCGGGAAGTGAATTAAATACTATTTGGAGGCATTTAATGTTCAATCAAAAACAGCTGATTTTTGACAAAAGAGATAACACCCCCCCATTACGTCATGCTTCAGAAATGTGGAAAATGGTCAGTTTTCAAATGTTTTATTTTTGAACGTCAGTTCACATTTGTAGGTGGATCATCAGTGTTAGAGCTAAAATTAGCATGTTTAAAGTGATTTTCATGCTTCCAGGGGCTCGGGAAGTGTATTAAATACTATTTGGAGGCATTTAATGTTCAATCAAAAACAGCTGATTTTTGACAAAAGAGATAACACCGCCCCATTACGTCACGCTTCAGAAATGTGGAAAATGGTCCGTTTTCAAATGTTTTATTTTTGAACGTCAGTTCACATTTGTAGGTGGATCATCAGTGTTAGAGCTAAAATTAGCATGTTTAAAGTGATTTTCATGCTTCCAGGGGCCCTAAACACAAGATTTATGGAATGGTTAAAAGTGCGCGAAAATGGCCAATTTACTCACTCTGAGTTCTCAAAAAGGGTTTCTTCACCCCGGGAAGTTAATTAAATACCATTTGGAGGCATTTAATGTTCGAGAAAAAACGGCTGATTTTTGACAAAAGAGATAACACCCCCCCATTACGTCATGCTTCAGAAATGTGGAAAATGGTCCGTTTTCAAATGTTTTATTTTTGAACGTCAGTTCACATTTGTAGGTGGATCATCAGTGTTAGAGCTAAAATTAGCATGTTTAAAGTGATTTTCATGCTTCCAGGGGCTCGGGAAGTGAATTAAATACTATTTGGAGGCATTTAATGTTCAAACAAAAACAGCTGATTTTTGACAAAAGAGATAACACCCCCCCATTACGTCATGCTTCAGAAAAGTGGAAAATGGTCCGTTTTCAAATGTTTTATTTTTGAACGTCAGTTCACATTTGTAGGTGGATCATCAGTGTTAGAGCTAAAATTAGCATGTTTAAAGTGATTTTCATGCTTCCAGGGGCCCTAAACACAAGATTTATGGAATGGTTAAAAGTGCGCGAAAATGGCCAATTTACTCACTCTGAGTTCTCAAAAAGGGTTTCTTCACCCCGGGAAGTTAATTAAATACCATTTGGAGGCATTTAATGTTGGAGCAAAAACGGCTGATTTTCGACAAAAGAGATAACACCCCCCCATTGCGTCATGCTTCAGGAATGTGGAAAATGGTCCGTTTTCAAATGTTTTATTTTTGAACGTCAGTTCACATTTGTAGGTGGATCATCAGTGTTAGAGCTAAAAATTAGCATGTTTAAAGTGATTTTCATGCTTCCAGGGGCTCAGGAAGTGAATTAAATACTATTTGGAGGCATTTAATGTTCAATCAAAAACAGCTGATTTTTGACAAAAGAGATAACACCCCCCCATTACGTCATGCTTCAGAAATGTGGAAAATGGTCAGTTTTCAAATGTTTTATTTTTGAACGTCAGTTCACATTTGTAGGTGGATCATCAGTGTTAGAGCTAAAATTAGCATGTTTAAAGTGATTTTCATGCTTCCAGGGGCCCTAAACACAAGATTTATGGAATGGTTAAAAGTGCGCGAAAATGGCCAATTTACTCACTCTGAGTTCTCAAAAAGGGTTTCTTCACCCCGGGAAGTTAATTAAATACCATTTGGAGGCATTTAATGTTGGAGCAAAAAGGGCTGATTTTCGACAAAAGAGATAACACCCCCCCATTGCGTCATGCTTCAGGAATGTGGAAAATGGTCCGTTTTCAAATGTTTTATTTTTGAACGTCAGTTCACATTTGTAGGTGGATCATCAGTGTTAGAGCTAAAATTAGCATGTTTAAAGTGATTTTCATGCTTCCAGGGGCTCGGGAAGTGATTAAATACTATTTGGAGGCATTTAATGTTCAATCAAAAACAGCTGATTTTTGACAAAAGAGATAACACCCCCCCATTACGTCATGCTTCAGAAATGTGGAAAATGGTCTGTTTTCAAATGTTTTATTTTTGAACGTCAGTTCACATTTGTAGGTGGATCATCAGTGTTAGAGCTAAAATTAGCATGTTTAAAGTGATTTTCATGCTTCCAGGGGCTCGGGAAGTGAATTAAATACTATTTGGAGGCATTTAATGTTCAATCAAAAACAGCTGATTTTTGACAAAAGAGATAACACAGCCCCATTACGTCACGCTTCAGAAATGTGGAAAATGGTCCGTTTTCAAATGTTTTATTTTTGAACGTCAGTTCACATTTGTAGGTGGATCATCAGTGTTAGAGCTAAAATTAGCATGTTTAAAGTGATTTTCATGCTTCCAGGGGCCCTAAACACAAGATTTATGGAATGGTTAAAAGTGCGCGAAAATGGCCAATTTACTCACTCTGAGTTCTCAAAAAGGGTTTCTTCACCCCGGGAAGTTAATTAAATACCATTTGGAGGCATTTAATGTTCGAGCAAAAACGGCTGATTTTTGACAAAAGAGATAACACCCCCCCATTACGTCATGCTTCAGAAATGTGGAAAATGGTCCGTTTTCAAATGTTTTATTTTTGAACGTCAGTTCACATTTGTAGGTGGATCATCAGTGTTAGAGCTAAAATTAGCATGTTTAAAGTGATTTTCATGCTTCCAGGGGCTCGGGAAGTGAATTAAATACTATTTGGAGGCATTTAATGTTCAATCAAAAACAGCTGATTTTTGACAAAAGAGATAACACCCCCCCATTACGTCATGCTTCAGAAATGTGGAAAATGGTCAGTTTTCAAATGTTTTATTTTTGAACGTCAGTTCACATTTGTAGGTGGATCATCAGTGTTAGAGCTAAAATTAGCATGTTTAAAGTGATTTTCATGCTTCCAGGGGCTCGGGAAGTGTATTAAATACTATTTGGAGGCATTTAATGTTCAATCAAAAACAGCTGATTTTTGACAAAAGAGATAACACCGCCCCATTACGTCACGCTTCAGAAATGTGGAAAATGGTCCGTTTTCAAATGTTTTATTTTTGAACGTCAGTTCACATTTGTAGGTGGATCATCAGTGTTAGAGCTAAAATTAGCATGTTTAAAGTGATTTTCATGCTTCCAGGGGCCCTAAACACAAGATTTATGGAATGGTTAAAAGTGCACGAAAATGGCCAATTTACTCACTCTGAGTTCTCAAAAAGGGTTTCTTCACCCCGGGAAGTTAATTAAATACCATTTGGAGGCATTTAATGTTCGAGAAAAAACGGCTGATTTTTGACAAAAGAGATAACACCCCCCCATTACGTCATGCTTCAGAAATGTGGAAAATGGTCCGTTTTCAAATGTTTTATTTTTGAACGTCAGTTCACATTTGTAGGTGGATCATCAGTGTTAGAGCTAAAATTAGCATGTTTAAAGTGATTTTCATGCTTCCAGGGGCTCGGGAAGTGAATTAAATACTATTTGGAGGCATTTAATGTTCAAACAAAAACAGCTGATTTTTGACAAAAGAGATAACACCCCCCCATTACGTCATGCTTCAGAAAAGTGGAAAATGGTCCGTTTTCAAATGTTTTATTTTTGAACGTCAGTTCACATTTGTAGGTGGATCATCAGTGTTAGAGCTAAAATTAGCATGTTTAAAGTGATTTTCATGCTTCCAGGGGCCCTAAACACAAGACTTATGGAATGGTTAAAAGTGCATGAAAATGGCCAATTTACTCACTCTGAGTTCTCAAAAAGGGTTTCTTCACCTCAGGAAGTTAATTAAATACCATTTGGAGGCATTTAATGTTCGAGTAAAAACGGCTGATTTTCGACAAAAGAGATAACACCCCCCCATTACGTCATGCTTCAGAAATGTGGAAAATGGTCCGTTTTCAAATGTTTTATTTTTGAACGTCAGTTCACATTTGTAGGTGGATCATCAGTGTTAGAGCTAAAATTAGCATGTTTAAAGTGATTTTCATGCTTCCAGGGGCTCGGAAAGTGAATTAAATACTATTTGGAGGCATTTAATGTTCAAGCAAAAACAGCTGATTTTTGACAAAAGAGATAACACCCCCCCATTACGTCATGCTTCAGAAATGTGGAAAATGGTCCGTTTTCAAATGTTTTATTTTTGAACGTCAGTTCACATTTGTAGGTGGATCATCAGTGTTAGAGCTAAAATTAGCATGTTTAACCCCTTCGAGGCTGATGACGAGCTGGGCTCGTCATGGTGTAGCCTCCTCAAACACTGATGACGAGCCCAGCTCGTCATGAACAATGGGTTTTTTAAAAAGTCAGCATTCCAGCAGAATCAGAGCAGCGCGCATGTGGTTAAAGTGATTTTCATGCTTCCAGGGGCCCTAAACACATGATTTATGGAATGGTTAAAAGTGCATGAAAATGGCCAATTTACTCACTCTGAGTTCTCAAAAAGGGTTTCTTCACCCCGGAAAGTTAATTAAATACCATTTGGAGGCATTTAATGTTCGAGCAAAAATGGCTGATTTTCGACAAAAGAGATAACACCCCCCCATTACGTCATGCTTCAGAAATGTGGAAAATGGTCCGTTTTCAAATGTTTTATTTTTGAACGTCAGTTCACATTTGTAGGTGGATCATCAGTGTTAGAGCTAAAATTAGCATGTTTAAAGTGATGTTCATGCTTCCAGGGGCTCGGGAAGTGAATTAAATACTATTTGGAGGCGTTTAATGTTCAATCAAAAACAGCTGATTTTTGACAAAAGAGATAACACCCCCCCATTACGTCATGCTTCAGAAATGTGGAAAATGGTCCGTTATCAAATGTTTTATTTTTGAACGTCAGTTCACATTTGTAGGTGGATCATCAGTGTTAGAGCTAAAATTAGCATGTTTAAAGTGATGTTCATGCTTCCAGGGGCTCGGGAAGTGAATTAAATACTATTTGGAGGCATTTAATGTTCAATCAAAAACAGCTGATTTTTGACAAAAGAGATAACACCGCCCCATTACGTCATGCTTCAGAAATGTGGAAAATGGTTCGTTTTCAAATGTTTTATTTTTGAACGTCAGTTCACATTTGTAGGTGGATCCTCAGTGTTAGAGCTAAAATTAGCATGTTTAAAGTGATTTTCATGCTTCCAGGGGCTCGGGAAGTGAATTAAATACTATTTGGAGGCATTTAATGTTCACTCAAAAACAGCTGATTTTTGACAAAAGAGATAACACCCCCCCATTACGTCATGCTTCAGAAATGTGGAAAATGGTCCGTTTTCAAATGTTTTATTTTTGAACGTCAGTTCACATTTGTAGGTGGATCATCAGTGTTAGAGCTAAAATTAGCATGTTTAAAGTGATTTTCATGCTTCCATGGGCCCTAAACACAAGATTTATGGAATGGTTAAAAGTGCGCGAAAATGGCCAATTTACTCACTCTGAGTTCTCAAAAAGGGTTTCTTCACCCCGGGAAGTTAATTAAATACCATTTGGTGGCATTTAATGTTCGAGCAAAAACGGCTGATTTTCGACAAAAGAGATAACACCCCCCCATTACGTCATGCTTCAGAAATGTGGAAAATGGTCCATTTTCAAATGTTTTATTTTTGAACGTCAGTTCACATTTGTAGGTGGATCATCAGTGTTAGAGCTAAAATTAGCATGTTTAAAGTGATTTTCATGCTTCCAGGGGCTCGGGAAGTGAATTAAATACTATTTGGAGGCATTTAATGTTCAATCAAAAACAGCTGATTTTTGACAAAAGAGATAACACCGCCCCATTACGTCATGCTTCAGAAATGTGGAAAATGGTCCGTTTTCAAATGTTTTATTTTTGAACGTCAGTTCACATTTGTAGGTGGATCATCAGTGTTAGAGCTAAAATTAGCATGTTTAAAGTGATTTTTAATGCTTCCAGGGGCTCGGGAAGTGAATTAAATACTATTTGGAGGCATTTAATGTTCACTCAAAAACAGCTGATTTTTGACAAAAGAGATAACACCCCCCCATTACGTCATGCTTCAGAAATGTGGAAAATGGTCCGTTTTCAAATGTTTTATTTTTGAACGTCAGTTCACATTTGTAGGTGACTCATCAGTGTTAGAGCTAAAATTAGCATGTTTAAAGTGATTTTCATGCTTCCAGGGGCCCTAAACACAAGATTTATGGAATGGTTAAAAGTGCGCGAAAATGGCCAATTTACTCACTCTGAGTTCTCAAAAAGGGTTTCTTCACCCCGGGAAGTTAATTAAATACCATTTGGAGGCATTTAATGTTCGAGCAAAAACGGCTGATTTTTGACAAAAGAGATAACACCCCCCCATTACGTCATGCTTCAGAAATGTGGAAAATGGTCCGTTTTCAAATGTTTTATTTTTGAACGTCAGTTCACATTTGTAGGTGGATCATCAGTTTTAGAGCTAAAATTAGCATGTTTAAAGTGATTTTCATGCTTCCAGGGGCTCGGGAAGTGAATTAAATACTATTTGGAGGCATTTAATGTTCAAACAAAAACAGCTGATTTTTGACAAAAGAGATAACACCCCCCCATTACGTCATGCTTCAGAAAAGTGGAAAATGGTCCGTTTTCAAATGTTTTATTTTTGAACGTCAGTTCACATTTGTAGGTGGATCATCAGTGTTAGAGCTAAAATTAGCATGTTTAAAGTGATTTTCATGCTTCCAGGGGCCCTAAACACAAGACTTATGGAATGGTTAAAAGTGCATGAAAATGGCCAATTTACTCACTCTGAGTTCTCAAAAAGGGTTTCTTCACCTCGGGAAGTTAATTAAATACCATTTGGAGGCATTTAATGTTCGAGTAAAAACGGCTGATTTTCGACAAAAGAGATAACACCCCCCCATTACGTCATGCTTCAGAAATGTGGAAAATGGTCCGTTTTCAAATGTTTTATTTTTGAACGTCAGTTCACATTTGTAGGTGGATCATCCGTGTTAGAGCTAAAATTAGCATGTTTAAAGTGATTTTCATGCTTCCAGGGGCTCGGAAAGTGAATTAAATACTATTTGGAGGCATTTAATGTTCAAGCAAAAACAGCTGATTTTTGACAAAAGAGATAACACCCCCCCATTACGTCATGCTTCAGAAATGTGGAAAATGGTCCGTTTTCAAATGTTTTATTTTTGAACGTCAGTTCACATTTGTAGGTGGATCATCAGTGTTAGAGCTAAAATTAGCATGTTTAACCCCTTCGAGGCTGATGACGAGCTGGGCTCGTCATGGTGTAGCCTCCTCAAACACTGATGACGAGCCCAGCTCGTCATGAACAATGGGTTTTTTAAAAAGTCAGCATTCCAGCAGAATCAGAGCAGCGCGCATGTGGTTAAAGTGATTTTCATGCTTCCAGGGGCCCTAAACACATGATTTATGGAATGGTTAAAAGTGCATGAAAATGGCCAATTTACTCACTCTGAGTTCTCAAAAAGGGTTTCTTCACCCCGGAAAGTTAATTAAATACCATTTGGAGGCATTTAATGTTCAAGCAAAAACGGCTGATTTTCGACAAAAGAGATAACACCCCCCCATTACGTCATGCTTCAGAAATGTGGAAAATGGTCCGTTTTCAAATGTTTTATTTTTGAACGTCAGTTCACATTTGTAGGTGGATCATCAGTGTTAGAGCTAAAATTAGCATGCTTAAAGTGATGTTCATGCTTCCAGGGGCTCGGGAAGTGAATTAAATACTATTTGGAGGCGTTTAATGTTCAATCAAAAACAGCTGATTTTTGACAAAAGAGATAACACCCCCCCATTACGTCATGCTTCAGAAATGTGGAAAATGGTCCGTTATCAAATGTTTTATTTTTGAACGTCAGTTCACATTTGTAGGTGGATCATCAGTGTTAGAGCTAAAATTAGCATGTTTAAAGTGATGTTCATGCTTCCAGGGGCTTGGGAAGTGAATTAAATACTATTTGGAGGCATTTAATGTTCAATCAAAAACAGCTGATTTTTGACAAAAGAGATAACACCGCCCCATTACGTCATGCTTCAGAAATGTGGAAAATGGTTCGTTTTCAAATGTTTTATTTTTGAACGTCAGTTCACATTTGTAGGTGGATCCTCAGTGTTAGAGCTAAAATTAGCATGTTTAAAGTGATTTTCATGCTTCCAGGGGCTCGGGAAGTGAATTAAATACTATTTGGAGGCATTTAATGTTCAATCAAAAACAGCTGATTTTTGACAAAAGAGATAACACCCCCCCATTACGTCATGCTTCAGAAATGTGGAAAATGGTCCGTTTTCAAATGTTTTATTTTTGAACGTCAGTTCACATTTGTAGGTGGATCATCAGTGTTAGAGCTAAAATTAGCATGTTTAAAGTGATTTTCATGCTTCCAGGGGCCCTAAACACAAGATTTATGGAATGGTTAAAAGTGCATGAAAATGGCCAATGTACTCACTCTGAGTTCTCAAAAAGGGTTTCTTCACCCCGGGAAGTTAATTAAATACCATTTGGAGGCATTTAATGTTCGAGCAAAAACGGCTGATTTTCGATAAAAGAGATAACACCCCCCCATTACGTCATGCTTCAGGAATGTGGAAAATGGTCCGTTTTCAAATGTTTTATATTTGAACGTCAGTTCACATTTGTAGGTGGATCATCAGTGTTAGAGCTAAAATTAGCATGTTTAAAGTGATTTTCATGCTTCCAGGGGCTCGGGAAGTGAATTAAATACTATTTGGAGGCATTTAATGTTCACTCAAAAACAGCTGATTTTTGACAAAAGAGATAACACCCCCCCATTACGTCATGCTTCAGAAATGTGGAAAATGGTCCGTTTTCAAATGTTTTATTTTTGAACGTCGGTTCACATTTGTAGGTGGATCATCAGTGTTAGAGCTAAAATTAGCATGTTTAAAGTGATTTTCATGCTTCCATGGGCCCTAAACACAAGATTTATGGAATGGTTAAAAGTGCGCGAAAATGGCCAATTTACTCATTCTGAGTTCTCAAAAAGGGTTTCTTCACCCCGGGAAGTTAATTAAATACCATTTGGTGGCATTTAATGTTCGAGCAAAAACGGCTGATTTTCGACAAAAGAGATAACACCCCCCCATTACGTCATGCTTCAGAAATGTGGAAAATGGTCCATTTTCAAATGTTTTATTTTTGAACGTCAGTTCACATTTGTAGGTGGATCATCAGTGTTAGAGCTAAAATTAGCATGTTTAAAGTGATTTTCATGCTTCCAGGGGCTCGGGAAGTGAATTAAATACTATTTGGAGGCATTTAATGTTCAATCAAAAACAGCTGATTTTTGACAAAAGAGATAACACCGCCCCATTACGTCATGCTTCAGAAATGTGGAAAATGGTCCGTTTTCAAATGTTTTATTTTTGAACGTCAGTTCACATTTGTAGGTGGATCATCAGTGTTAGAGCTAAAATTAGCATGTTTAAAGTGATTTTCATGCTTCCAGGGGCCCTAAACACAAGATTTATGGAATGGTTAAAAGTGCGCGAAAATGGCCAATTTACTCACTCTGAGTTCTCAAAAAGGGTTTCTTCACCCCGGGAAGTTAATTAAATACCATTTGGAGGCATTTAATGTTCGAGCAAAAACGGCTGATTTTTGACAAAAGAGATAACACCCCCCCATTACGTCATGCTTCAGAAATGTGGAAAATGGTCCGTTTTCAAATGTTTTATTTTTGAACGTCAGTTCACATTTGTAGGTGGATCATCAGTGTTAGAGCTAAAATTAGCATGTTTAAAGTGATTTTCATGCTTCCAGGGGCCCTAAACACAAGATTTATGGACTGGTTAAAAGTGCATGAAAATGGCCAATTTACTCACTCTGAGTTCTCAAAAAGGGTTTCTTCACCCCGGAAAGTTAATTAAATACGATTTGGAGGCATTTAATGTTCAAGCAAAAACGGCTGATTTTCGACAAAAGAGATAACACCCCCCCATTACGTCATGCTTTAGAAATGTGGAAAATGGTCCGTTTTCAAATGTTTTATTTTTGAACGTCAGTTCACATTTGTAGGTGGATCATCAGTGTTAGAGCTAAAATTAGCATGTTTAAAGTGATTTTCATGCTTCCAGGGGCCCTAAACACAAGATTTATGGAATGGTTAAAAGTGCATGAAAATGGCCAATTTACTCACTCTGAGTTCTCAAAAAGGGTTTCTTCACCCCGGGAAGTTAATTAAATACCATTTGGAGGCATTTAATGTTGGAGCAAAAACGGCTGATTTTCGACAAAAGAGATAACACCCCCCCATTGCGTCATACTTCAGGAATGTGGAAAATGGTCCGTTTTCAAATGTTTTATTTTTGAACGTCAGTTCACATTTGTAGGTGGATCATCAGTGTTAGAGCTAAAATTAGCATGTTTAAAGTGATTTTCATGCTTCCAGGGGCTCGGGAAGTGAATTAAATACTATTTGGAGGCATTTAATGTTCAATCAAAAACAGCTGATTTTTGACAAAAGAGATAACACCGCCCCATTACGTCACGCTTCAGAAATGTGGAAAATGGTCCGTTTTCAAATGTTTTATTTTTGAACGTCAGTTCACATTTGTAGGTGGATCATCAGTGTTAGAGCTAAAATTAGCATGTTTAAAGTGATTTTCATGCTTCCAGGGGCCCTAAACACAAGATTTATGGAATGGTTAAAAGTGCGCGAAAATGGCCAATTTACTCACTCTGAGTTCTCAAAAAGGGTTTCTTCACCCCGGGAAGTTAATTAAATACCATTTGGAGGCATTTAATGTTCGAGCAAAAACGGCTGATTTTTGACAAAAGAGATAACACCCCCCCATTACGTCATGCTTCAGAAATGTGGAAAATGGTCCGTTTTCAAATGTTTTATTTTTGAACGTCAGTTCACATTTGTAGGTGGATCATCAGTGTTAGAGCTAAAATTAGCATGTTTAAAGTGATTTTCATGCTTCCAGGGGCTCGGGAAGTGAATTAAATACTATTTGGAGGCATTTAATGTTCAAACAAAAACAGCTGATTTTTGACAAAAGAGATAACACCCCCCCATTACGTCATGCTTCAGAAAAGTGGAAAATGGTCCGTTTTCAAATGTTTTATTTTTGAACGTCAGTTCACATTTGTAGGTGGATCATCAGTGTTAGAGCTAAAATTAGCATGTTTAAAGTGATTTTCATGCTTCCAGGGTCCCTAAACACAAGATTTATGGAATGGTTAAAAGTGCATGAAAATGGCCAATTTACTCACTCTGAGTTCTCAAAAAGGGTTTCTTCACCCCGGGAAGTTAATCAAATACCATTTGGAGGCATTTAATGTTCGAGCAAAAACGGCTGATTTTCGACAAAAGAGATAACACCCCCCCATTACGTCATGCTTCAGAAATGTGGAAAATGGTCCGTTATCAAATGTTTTATTTTTGAACGTCAGTTCACATTTGTAGGTGGATCATCAGTGTTAGAGCTAAAATTAGCATGTTTAAAGTGATTTTCATGCTTCCAGGGGCCCTAAACACAAGATTTATGGAATGGTTAAAAGTGCATGAAAATGGCCAATGTACTCACTCTGAGTTCTCAAAAAGGGTTTCTTCACCCCGGGAAGTTAATTAAATACCATTTGGAGGCATTTAATGTTCGAGCAAAAATGGCTGATTTTCGACAAAAGAGATAACACCCCCCCATTACGTCATGCTTCAGGAATGTGGAAAATGGTCCGTTTTCAAATGTTTTATTTTTGAACGTCAGTTCACATTTGTAGGTGGATCATCAGTGTTAGAGCTAAAATTAGCATGTTTAAAGTGATTTTCATGCTTCCAGGGGCTCGGGAAGTGAATTAAATACTATTTGGAGGCATTTAATGTTCACTCAAAAACAGCTGATTTTTGACAAAAGAGATAACACCCCCCATTACGTCATGCTTCAGAAATGTGGAAAATGGTCCGTTTTCAAATGTTTTATTTTTGAACGTCAGTTCACATTTGTAGGTGGATCATCAGTGTTAGAGCTAAAATTAGCATGTTTAAAGTGATTTTCATGCTTCCAGGGGCTCGGAAAGTGAATTAAATACTATTTGGAGGCATTTAATGTTCAAGCAAAAACAGCTGATTTTTGACAAAAGAGATAACACCCCCCCATTACGTCATGCTTCAGAAATGTGGAAAATGGTCCGTTTTCAAATGTTTTATTTTTGAACGTCAGTTCACATTTGTAGGTGGATCATCAGTGTTAGAGCTAAAATTAGCATGTTTAACCCCTTCGAGGCTGATGACGAGCTGGGCTCGTCATGGTGTAGCCTCCTCAAACACTGATGACGAGCCCAGCTCGTCATGAACAATGGGTTTTTTAAAAAGTCAGTATTCCAGCAGAATCAGAGCAGCGCGCATGTGGTTAAAGTGATTTTCATGCTTCCAGGGGCCCTAAACACATGATTTATGGAATGGTTAAAAGTGCATGAAAATGGCCAATTTACTCACTCTGAGTTCTCAAAAAGGGTTTCTTCACCCCGGAAAGTTAATTAAATACCATTTGGAGGCATTTAATGTTCGAGCAAAAACGGCTGATTTTCGACAAAAGAGATAACACCCCCCCATTACGTCATGCTTCAGAAATGTGGAAAATGGTCCGTTTTCAAATGTTTTATTTTTGAACGTCAGTTCACATTTGTAGGTGGATCATCAGTGTTAGAGCTAAAATTAGCATGTTTAAAGTGATGTTCATGCTTCCAGGGGCTCGGGAAGTGAATTAAATACTATTTGGAGGCATTTAATGTTCAATCAAAAACAGCTGATTTTTGACAAAAGAGATAACACCCCCCCATTACGTCATGCTTCAGAAATGTGGAAAATGGTCCGTTTTCAAATGTTTTATTTTTGAACGTCAGTTCACATTTGTAGGTGGATCCTCAGTGTTAGAGCTAAAATTAGCATGTTTAAAGTGATTTTCATGCTTCCAGGGGCTCGGGAAGTGAATTAAATACTATTTGGAGGCATTTAATGTTCAATCAAAAACAGCTGATTTTTGACAAAAGAGATAACACCCCCCCCATTACGTCATGCTTCAGAAATGTGGAAAATGGTCCGTTTTCAAATGTTTTATTTTTGAACGTCAGTTCACATTTGTAGGTGGATCATCAGTGTTAGAGCTAAAATTAGCATGTTTAAAGTGATTTTCATGCTTCCAGGGGCCCTAAACACAAGATTTATGGAATGGTTAAAAGTGCATGAAAATGGCCAATGTACTCACTCTGAGTTCTCAAAAAGGGTTTCTTCACCCCGGGAAGTTAATTAAATACCATTTGGAGGCATTTAATGTTCGAGCAAAAACGGCTGATTTTCGATAAAAGAGATAACACCCCCCATTACGTCATGCTTCAGGAATGTGGAAAATGGTCCGTTTTCAAATGTTTTATTTTTGAACGTCAGTTCACATTTGTAGGTGGATCATCAGTGTTAGAGCTAAAATTAGCATGTTTAAAGTGATTTTCATGCTTCCAGGGGCTCGGGAAGTGAATTAAATACTATTTGGAGGCATTTAATGTTCACTCAAAAACAGCTGATTTTTGACAAAAGAGATAACACCCCCCCATTACGTCATGCTTCAGAAATGTGGAAAATGGTCCGTTTTCAAATGTTTTATTTTTGAACGTCAGTTCACATTTGTAGGTGGATCATCAGTGTTAGAGCTAAAATTAGCATGTTTAAAGTGATTTTCATGCTTCCATGGGCCCTAAACACAAGATTTATGGAATGGTTAAAAGTGCGCGAAAATGGCCAATTTACTCACTCTGAGTTCTCAAAAAGGGTTTCTTCACCCCGGGAAGTTAATTAAATACCATTTGGTGGCATTTAATGTTCGAGCAAAAACGGCTGATTTTCGACAAAAGAGATAACACCCCCCCATTACGTCATGCTTCAGAAATGTGGAAAATGGTCCATTTTCAAATGTTTTATTTTTGAACGTCAGTTCACATTTGTAGGTGGATCATCAGTGTTAGAGCTAAAATTAGCATGTTTAAAGTGATTTTCATGCTTCCAGGGGCTCGGGAAGTGAATTAAATACTATTTGGAGGCATTTAATGTTCAATCAAAAACAGCTGATTTTTGACAAAAGAGATAACACCGCCCCATTACGTCATGCTTCAGAAATGTGGAAAATGGTCCGTTTTCAAATGTTTTATTTTTGAACGTCAGTTCACATTTGTAGGTGGATCATCAGTGTTAGAGCTAAAATTAGCATGTTTAAAGTGATTTTCATGCTTCCAGGGGCCCTAAACACAAGATTTATGGAATGGTTAAAAGTGCGCGAAAATGGCCAATTTACTCACTCTGAGTTCTCAAAAAGGGTTTCTTCACCCCGGGAAGTTAATTAAATACCATTTGGAGGCATTTAATGTTCGAGCAAAAACGGCTGATTTTTGACAAAAGAGATAACACCCCCCCATTACGTCATGTTTCAGAAATGTGGAAAATGGTCCGTTTTCAAATGTTTTATTTTTGAACGTCAGTTCACATTTGTAGGTGGATCATCAGTGTTAGAGCTAAAATTAGCATGTTTAAAGTGATTTTCATGCTTCCAGGGGCTCGGGAAGTGAATTAAATACTATTTGGAGGCATTTAATGTTCAATCAAAAACAGCTGATTTTTGACAAAAGAGATAACACCCCCCCATTACGTCATGCTTCAGAAATGTGGAAAATGGTCCGTTTTCAAATGTTTTATTTTTGAACGTCAGTTCACATTTGTAGGTGGATCATCAGTGTTAGAGCTAAAATTAGCATGTTTAAAGTGATTTTCATGCTTCCAGGGGCCCTAAACACAAGATTTATGGAATGGTTAAAAGTGCATGAAAATGGCCAATTTACTCACTCTGAGTTCTCAAAAAGGGTTTCTTCACCCCGGGAAGTTAATTAAATACCATTTGGAGGCATTTAATGTTCGAGTAAAAAGGGCTGATTTTCGACAAAAGAGATAACACCCCCCCATTACGTCATGCTTCAGAAATGTGGAAAATGGTCCGTTTTCAAATGTTTTATTTTTGAACGTCAGTTCACATTTGTAGGTGGATCATCAGTGTTAGAGCTAAAATTAGCATGTTTAAAGTGATTTTCATGCTTCCAGGGGCTCGGAAAGTGAATTAAATACTGTTTGGAGGCATTTAATGTTCAAGCAAAAACATCGGATTTTTGACAAAAGAGATAACACCCCCCCATTACGTCATGCTTCAGAAATGTGGAAAATGGTCCGTTTTCAAATGTTTTATTTTTGAACTTTAGTTCACATTTGTAGGTGGATCATCAGTGTTAGAGCTAAAATTAGCATGTTTTAAGTGATTTTCATGCTTCCAGGGGCCCTAAACACAAGATTTATGGACTGGTTAAAAGTGCATGAAAATGGCCAATTTACTCACTCTGAGTTCTCAAAAAGGGTTTCTTCACCCCGGAAAGTTAATTAAATACGATTTGGAGGCATTTAATGTTCAAGCAAAAACGGCTGATTTTCGACAAAAGAGATAACAACCCCCCATTACGTCATGCTTTAGAAATGTGGAAAATGGTCCGTTTTCAAATGTTTTATTTTTGAACGTCAGTTCACATTTGTAGGTGGATCATCAGTGTTAGAGCTAAAATTAGCATGTTTAAAGTGATTTTCATGCTTCCAGGGGCCCTAAACACAAGATTTATGGAATGGTTAAAAGTGCATGAAAATGGCCAATTTACTCACTCTGAGTTCTCAAAAAGGGTTTCTTCACCCCGGGAAGTTAATTAAATACCATTTGGAGGCATTTAATGTTGGAGCAAAAACGGCTGATTTTCGACAAAAGAGATAACACCCCCCCATTGCGTCATGCTTCAGGAATGTGGAAAATGGTCCGTTTTCAAATGTTTTATTTTTGAACGTCAGTTCACATTTGTAGGTGGATCATCAGTGTTAGAGCTAAAATTAGCATGTTTAAAGTGATTTTCATGCTTCCAGGGGCTCAGGAAGTGAATTAAATACTATTTGGAGGCATTTAATGTTCAATCAAAAACAGCTGATTTTTGACAAAAGAGATAACACCCCCCCATTACGTCATGCTTCAGAAATGTGGAAAATGGTCAGTTTTCAAATGTTTTATTTTTGAACGTCAGTTCACATTTGTAGGTGGATCATCAGTGTTAGAGCTAAAATTAGCATGTTTAAAGTGATTTTCATGCTTCCAGGGGCCCTAAACACAAGATTTATGGAATGGTTAAAAGTGCGCGAAAATGGCCAATTTACTCACTCTGAGTTCTCAAAAAGGGTTTCTTCACCCCGGGAAGTTAATTAAATACCATTTGGAGGCATTTAATGTTCGAGCAAAAACGGCTGATTTTTGACAAAAGAGATAACACCCCCCCATTACGTCATGCTTCAGAAATGTGGAAAATGGTCCGTTTTCAAATGTTTTATTTTTGAACGTCAGTTCACATTTGTAGGTGGATCATCAGTGTTAGAGCTAAAATTAGCATGTTTAAAGTGAATTTCATGCTTCCAGGGGCTCGGGAAGTGAATTAAATACTATTTGGAGGCATTTAATGTTCAAACAAAAACAGCTGATTTTTGACAAAAGAGATAACACCCCCCCATTACGTCATGCTTCAGAAAAGTGGAAAATGGTCCGTTTTCAAATGTTTTATTTTTGAACGTCAGTTCACATTTGTAGGTGGATCATCAGTGTTAGAGCTAAAATTAGCATGTTTAAAGTGATTTTCATGCTTCCAGGGGCCCTAAACACAAGATTTATGGAATGGTTAAAAGTGCATGAAAATGGCCAATTTACTCACTCTGAGTTCTCAAAAAGGGTTTCTTCACCTCGGGAAGTTAATTAAATACCATTTGGAGGCATTTAATGTTCGAGTAAAAACGGCTGATTTTCGACAAAAGAGATAACACCCCCCCATTACGTCATGCTTCAGAAATGTGGAAAATGGTCCGTTTTCAAATGTTTTATTTTTGAACGTCAGTTCACATTTGTAGGTGGATCATCAGTGTTAGAGCTTAAATTAGCATGTTTAAAGTGATTTTCATGCTTCCAGGGGCTCGGAAAGTGAATTAAATACTATTTGGAGGCATTTAATGTTCAAGCAAAAACAGCTGATTTTTGACAAAAGAGATAACACCCCCCCATTACGTCATGCTTCAGAAATGTGGAAAATGGTCCGTTTTCAAATGTTTTATTTTTGAACGTCAGTTCACATTTGTAGGTGGATCCTCAGTGTTAGAGCTAAAATTAGCATGTTTAAAGTGATTTTCATGCTTCCAGGGGCCCTAAACACAAGATTTATGGAATGGTTAAAAGTGCGCGAAAATGGCCAATTTATTCACTCTGAGTTCTCAAAAAGGGTTTCTTCACCCCGGGAAGTTAATTAAATACCATTTGGAGGCATTTAATGTTCGAGTAAAAAGGGCTGATTTTCGACAAAAGAGATAACACCCCCCCATTACGTCATGCTTCAGAAATGTGGAAAATGGTCCGTTTTCAAATGTTTTATTTTTGAACGTCAGTTCACATTTGTAGGTGGATCATCAGTGTTAGAGCTAAAATTAGCATGTTTAAAGTGATTTTCATGCTTCCAGGGGCTCGGAAAGTGAATTAAATACTGTTTGGAGGCATTTAATGTTCAAGCAAAAACATCGGATTTTTGACAAAAGAGATAACACCCCCCCATTACGTCATGCTTCAGAAATGTGGAAAATGGTCCGTTTTCAAATGTTTTATTTTTGAACTTTAGTTCACATTTGTAGGTGGATCATCAGTGTTAGAGCTAAAATTAGCATGTTTTAAGTGATTTTCATGCTTCCAGGGGCCCTAAACACAAGATTTATGGACTGGTTAAAAGTGCATGAAAATGGCCAATTTACTCACTCTGAGTTCTCAAAAAGGGTTTCTTCACCCCGGAAAGTTAATTAAATACGATTTGGAGGCATTTAATGTTCAAGCAAAAACGGCTGATTTTCGACAAAAGAGATAACACCCCCCCATTACGTCATGCTTTAGAAATGTGGAAAATGGTCCGTTTTCAAATGTTTTATTTTTGAACGTCAGTTCACATTTGTAGGTGGATCATCAGTGTTAGAGCTAAAATTAGCATGTTTAAAGTGATTTTCATGCTTCCAGGGGCCCTAAACACAAGATTTATGGAATGGTTAAAAGTGCATGAAAATGGCCAATTTACTCACTCTGAGTTCTCAAAAAGGGTTTCTTCACCCCGGGAAGTTAATTAAATACCATTTGGAGGCATTTAATGTTGGAGCAAAAACGGCTGATTTTCGACAAAAGAGATAACACCCCCCCATTGCGTCATGCTTCAGGAATGTGGAAAATGGTCCGTTTTCAAATGTTTTATTTTTGAACGTCAGTTCACATTTGTAGGTGGATCATCAGTGTTAGAGCTAAAATTAGCATGTTTAAAGTGATTTTCATGCTTCCAGGGGCTCAGGAAGTGAATTAAATACTATTTGGAGGCATTTAATGTTCAATCAAAAACAGCTGATTTTTGACAAAAGAGATAACACCCCCCCATTACGTCATGCTTCAGAAATGTGGAAAATGGTCCGTTTTCAAATGTTTTATTTTTGAACGTCAGTTCACATTTGTAGGTGGATCATCAGTGTTAGAGCTAAAATTAGCATGTTTAAAGTGATTTTCATGCTTCCAGGGGCTCGGAAAGTGAATTAAATACTGTTTGGAGGCATTTAATGTTCAAGCAAAAACATCGGATTTTTGACAAAAGAGATAACACCCCCCCATTACGTCATGCTTCAGAAATGTGGAAAATGGTCCGTTTTCAAATGTTTTATTTTTGAACTTTAGTTCACATTTGTAGGTGGATCATCAGTGTTAGAGCTAAAATTAGCATGTTTTAAGTGATTTTCATGCTTCCAGGGGCCCTAAACACAAGATTTATGGACTGGTTAAAAGTGCATGAAAATGGCCAATTTACTCACTCTGAGTTCTCAAAAAGGGTTTCTTCACCCCGGAAAGTTAATTAAATACGATTTGGAGGCATTTAATGTTCAAGCAAAAACGGCTGATTTTCGACAAAAGAGATAACACCCCCCCATTACGTCATGCTTCAGAAATGTGGAAAATGGTCCGTTTTCAAATGTTTTATTTTTGAACGTCAGTTCACATTTGTAGGTGGATCATCAGTGTTAGAGCTAAAATTAGCATGTTTAAAGTGAATTTCATGCTTCCAGGGGCTCGGGAAGTGAATTAAATACTATTTGGAGGCATTTAATGTTCAAACAAAAACAGCTGATTTTTGACAAAAGAGATAACACCCCCCCATTACGTCATGCTTCAGAAAAGTGGAAAATGGTCCGTTTTCAAATGTTTTATTTTTGAACGTCAGTTCACATTTGTAGGTGGATCATCAGTGTTAGAGCTAAAATTAGCATGTTTAAAGTGATTTTCATGCTTCCAGGGGCCCTAAACACAAGATTTATGGAATGGTTAAAAGTGCATGAAAATGGCCAATTTACTCACTCTGAGTTCTCAAAAAGGGTTTCTTCACCTCGGGAAGTTAATTAAATACCATTTGGAGGCATTTAATGTTCGAGTAAAAACGGCTGATTTTCGACAAAAGAGATAACACCCCCCCATTACGTCATGCTTCAGAAATGTGGAAAATGGTCCGTTTTCAAATGTTTTATTTTTGAACGTCAGTTCACATTTGTAGGTGGATCATCAGTGTTAGAGCTTAAATTAGCATGTTTAAAGTGATTTTCATGCTTCCAGGGGCTCGGAAAGTGAATTAAATACTATTTGGAGGCATTTAATGTTCAAGCAAAAACAGCTGATTTTTGACAAAAGAGATAACACCCCCCCATTACGTCATGCTTCAGAAATGTGGAAAATGGTCCGTTTTCAAATGTTTTATTTTTGAACGTCAGTTGACATTTGTAGGTGGATCCTCAGTGTTAGAGCTAAAATTAGCATGTTTAAAGTGATTTTCATGCTTCCAGGGGCTCGGGAAGTGAATTAAATACTATTTGGAGGCATTTAATGTTCAATCAAAAACAGCTGATTTTTGACAAAAGAGATAACACCCCCCCATTACGTCATGCTTCAGAAATGTGGAAAATGGTCCGTTTTCAAATGTTTTATTTTTGAACGTCAGTTCACATTTGTAGGTGGATCATCAGTGTTAGAGCTAAAATTAGCATGTTTAAAGTGATTTTCATGCTTCCAGGGGCCCTAAACACAAGATTTATGGAATGGTTAAAAGTGCATGAAAATGGCCAATGTACTCACTCTGAGTTCTCAAAAAGGGTTTCTTCACCCCGGGAAGTTAATTAAATACCATTTGGAGGCATTTAATGTTCGAGCAAAAACGGCTGATTTTCGATAAAAGAGATAACACCCCCCCATTACGTCATGCTTCAGGAATGTGGAAAATGGTCCGTTTCAAATGTTTTATTTTTGAACGTCAGTTCACATTTGTAGGTGGATCATCAGTGTTAGAGCTAAAATTAGCATGTTTAAAGTGATTTTCATGCTTCCAGGGGCTCGGGAAGTGAATTAAATACTATTTGGAGGCATTTAATGTTCACTCAAAAACAGCTGATTTTTGACAAAAGAGATAACACCCCCCCATTACGTCATGCTTCAGAAATGTGGAAAATGGTCCGTTTTCAAATGTTTTATTTTTGAACGTCAGTTCACATTTGTAGGTGGATCATCAGTGTTAGAGCTAAAATTAGCATGTTTAAAGTGATTTTCATGCTTCCAGGGGCCCTAAACACAAGATTTATGGAATGGTTAAAAGTGCGCGAAAATGGCCAATTTACTCACTCTGAGTTCTCAAAAAGGGTTTCTTCACCCCGGGAAGTTAATTAAATACCATTTGGAGGCATTTAATGTTCGAGCAAAAACGGCTGATTTTTGACAAAAGAGATAACACCCCCCCATTACGTCATGCTTCAGAAATGTGGAAAATGGTCCGTTTTCAAATGTTTTATTTTTGAACGTCAGTTCACATTTGTAGGTGGATCATCAGTGTTAGAGCTAAAATTAGCATGTTTAAAGTGATTTTCATGCTTCCAGGGGCTCGGGAAGTGAATTAAATACTATTTGGAGGCATTTAATGTTCAAACAAAAACAGCTGATTTTTGACAAAAGAGATAACACCCCCCCATTACGTCATGCTTCAGAAAAGTGGAAAATGGTCCGTTTTCAAATGTTTTATTTTTGAACGTCAGTTCACATTTGTAGGTGGATCATCAGTGTTTGAGCTAAAATTAGCATGTTTAAAGTGATTTTCATGCTTCCAGGGGCCCTAAACACAAGACTTATGGAATGGTTAAAAGTGCATGAAAATGGCCAATTTACTCACTCTGAGTTCTCAAAAAGGGTTTCTTCACCTCGGGAAGTTAATTAAATACCATTTGGAGGCATTTAATGTTCGAGTAAAAACGGCTGATTTTCGACAAAAGAGATAACACCCCCCCATTACGTCATGCTTCAGAAATGTGGAAAATGGTCCGTTTTCAAATGTTTTATTTTTGAACGTCAGTTCACATTTGTATGTGGATCATCAGTGTTAGAGCTAAAATTAGCATGTTTAAAGTGATTTTCATGCTTCCAGGGGCTCGGGAAGTGAATTAAATACTGTTTGGAGGCATTTAATGCTCAATCAAAAACAGCTGATTTTTGACAAAAGAGATAACACCCCCCCATTACGTCATGCTTCAGAAATGTGGAAAATGGTCCGTTTTCAAATGTTTTATTTTTGAACGTCAGTTCACATTTGTAGGTGGATCATCAGTGTTAGAGCTAAAATTAGCATGTTTAAAGTGATTTTCATGCTTCCAGGGTCCCTAAACACAAGATTTATGGAATGGTTAAAAGTGCATGAAAATGGCCAATTTACTCACTCTGAGTTCTCAAAAAGGGTTTCTTCACCCCGGGAAGTTAATCAAATACCATTTGGAGGCATTTAATGTTCGAGCAAAAACGGCTGATTTTCGACAAAAGAGATAACACCCCCCCATTACGTCATGCTTCAGAAATGTGGAAAATGGTCCGTTATCAAATGTTTTATTTTTGAACGTCAGTTCACATTTGTAGGTGGATCATCAGTGTTAGAGCTAAAATTAGCATGTTTAAAGTGATTTTCATGCTTCCAGGGGCCCTAAACACAAGATTTATGGAATGGTTAAAAGTGCATGAAAATGGCCAATGTACTCACTCTGAGTTCTCAAAAAGGGTTTCTTCACCCCGGGAAGTTAATTAAATACCATTTGGAGGCATTTAATGTTCGAGCAAAAACGGCTGATTTTCGACAAAAGAGATAACACCCCCCCATTACGTCATGCTTCAGGAATGTGGAAAATGGTCCGTTTTCAAATGTTTTATTTTTGAACGTCAGTTCACATTTGTAGGTGGATCATCAGTGTTAGAGCTAAAATTAGCATGTTTAAAGTGATTTTCATGCTTCCAGGGGCTCGGGAAGTGAATTAAATACTATTTGGAGGCATTTAATGTTCACTCAAAAACAGCTGATTTTTGACAAAAGAGATAACACCCCCCATTACGTCATGCTTCAGAAATGTGGAAAATGGTCCGTTTTCAAATGTTTTATTTTTGAACGTCAGTTCACATTTGTAGGTGGATCATCAGTGTTAGAGCTAAAATTAGCATGTTTAAAGTGATTTTCATGCTTCCAGGGGCTCGGAAAGTGAATTAAATACTATTTGGAGGCATTTAATGTTCAAGCAAAAACAGCTGATTTTTGACAAAAGAGATAACACCCCCCCATTACGTCATGCTTCAGAAATGTGGAAAATGGTCCGTTTTCAAATGTTTTATTTTTGAACGTCAGTTCACATTTGTAGGTGGATCATCAGTGTTAGAGCTAAAATTAGCATGTTTAACCCCTTCGAGGCTGATGACGAGCTGGGCTCGTCATGGTGTAGCCTCCTCAAACACTGATGACGAGCCCAGCTCGTCATGAACAATGGGTTTTTTAAAAAGTCAGTATTCCAGCAGAATCAGAGCAGCGCGCATGTGGTTAAAGTGATTTTCATGCTTCCAGGGGCCCTAAACACATGATTTATGGAATGGTTAAAAGTGCATGAAAATGGCCAATTTACTCACTCTGAGTTCTCAAAAAGGGTTTCTTCACCCCGGAAAGTTAATTAAATACCATTTGGAGGCATTTAATGTTCGAGCAAAAACGGCTGATTTTCGACAAAAGAGATAACACCCCCCCATTACGTCATGCTTCAGAAATGTGGAAAATGGTCCGTTTTCAAATGTTTTATTTTTGAACGTCAGTTCACATTTGTAGGTGGATCATCAGTGTTAGAGCTAAAATTAGCATGTTTAAAGTGATGTTCATGCTTCCAGGGGCTCGGGAAGTGAATTAAATACTATTTGGAGGCATTTAATGTTCAATCAAAAACAGCTGATTTTTGACAAAAGAGATAACACCCCCCCATTACGTCATGCTTCAGAAATGTGGAAAATGGTCCGTTTTCAAATGTTTTATTTTTGAACGTCAGTTCACATTTGTAGGTGGATCCTCAGTGTTAGAGCTAAAATTAGCATGTTTAAAGTGATTTTCATGCTTCCAGGGGCTCGGGAAGTGAATTAAATACTATTTGGAGGCATTTAATGTTCAATCAAAAACAGCTGATTTTTGACAAAAGAGATAACACCCCCCCATTACGTCATGCTTCAGAAATGTGGAAAATGGTCCGTTTTCAAATGTTTTATTTTTGAACGTCAGTTCACATTTGTAGGTGGATCATCAGTGTTAGAGCTAAAATTAGCATGTTTAAAGTGATTTTCATGCTTCCAGGGGCCCTAAACACAAGATTTATGGAATGGTTAAAAGTGCATGAAAATGGCCAATGTACTCACTCTGAGTTCTCAAAAAGGGTTTCTTCACCCCGGGAAGTTAATTAAATACCATTTGGAGGCATTTAATGTTCGAGCAAAAACGGCTGATTTTCGATAAAAGAGATAACACCCCCCATTACGTCATGCTTCAGGAATGTGGAAAATGGTCCGTTTTCAAATGTTTTATTTTTGAACGTCAGTTCACATTTGTAGGTGGATCATCAGTGTTAGAGCTAAAATTAGCATGTTTAAAGTGATTTTCATGCTTCCAGGGGCTCGGGAAGTGAATTAAATACTATTTGGAGGCATTTAATGTTCACTCAAAAACAGCTGATTTTTGACAAAAGAGATAACACCCCCCCATTACGTCATGCTTCAGAAATGTGGAAAATGGTCCGTTTTCAAATGTTTTATTTTTGAACGTCAGTTCACATTTGTAGGTGGATCATCAGTGTTAGAGCTAAAATTAGCATGTTTAAAGTGATTTTCATGCTTCCATGGGCCCTAAACACAAGATTTATGGAATGGTTAAAAGTGCGCGAAAATGGCCAATTTACTCACTCTGAGTTCTCAAAAAGGGTTTCTTCACCCCGGGAAGTTAATTAAATACCATTTGGTGGCATTTAATGTTCGAGCAAAAACGGCTGATTTTCGACAAAAGAGATAACACCCCCCCATTACGTCATGCTTCAGAAATGTGGAAAATGGTCCATTTTCAAATGTTTTATTTTTGAACGTCAGTTCACATTTGTAGGTGGATCATCAGTGTTAGAGCTAAAATTAGCATGTTTAAAGTGATTTTCATGCTTCCAGGGGCTCGGGAAGTGAATTAAATACTATTTGGAGGCATTTAATGTTCAATCAAAAACAGCTGATTTTTGACAAAAGAGATAACACCGCCCCATTACGTCATGCTTCAGAAATGTGGAAAATGGTCCGTTTTCAAATGTTTTATTTTTGAACGTCAGTTCACATTTGTAGGTGGATCATCAGTGTTAGAGCTAAAATTAGCATGTTTAAAGTGATTTTCATGCTTCCAGGGGCCCTAAACACAAGATTTATGGAATGGTTAAAAGTGCGCGAAAATGGCCAATTTACTCACTCTGAGTTCTCAAAAAGGGTTTCTTCACCCCGGGAAGTTAATTAAATACCATTTGGAGGCATTTAATGTTCGAGCAAAAACGGCTGATTTTTGACAAAAGAGATAACACCCCCCCTTTACGTCATGCTTCAGAAATGTGGAAAATGGTCCGTTTTCAAATGTTTTATTTTTGAACGTCAGTTCACATTTGTAGGTGGATCATCAGTGTTAGAGCTAAAATTAGCATGTTTAAAGTGATTTTCATGCTTCCAGGGGCTCGGGAAGTGAATTAAATACTATTTGGAGGCATTTAATGTTCAAACAAAAACAGCTGATTTTTGACAAAAGAGATAACACCCCCCCATTACGTCATGCTTCAGAAATGTGGAAAATGGTCCGTTTTCAAATGTTTTATTTTTGAACGTCAGTTCACATTTGTAGGTGGATCATCAGTGTTAGAGCTAAAATTAGCATGTTTAAAGTGATTTTCATGCTTCCAGGGGCCCTAAACACAAGATTTATGGAATGGTTAAAAGTGCATGAAAATGGCCAATTTACTCACTCTGAGTTCTCAAAAAGGGTTTCTTCACCCCGGGAAGTTAATTAAATACCATTTGGATGCATTTAATGTTCGAGTAAAAAGGGCTGATTTTCGACAAAAGAGATAACACCCCCCCATTACGTCATGCTTCAGAAATGTGGAAAATGGTCCGTTTTCAAATGTTTTATTTTTGAACGTCAGTTCACATTTGTAGGTGGATCATCAGTGTTAGAGCTAAAATTAGCATGTTTAAAGTGATTTTCATGCTTCCAGGGGCTCGGAAAGTGAATTAAATACTGTTTGGAGGCATTTAATGTTCAAGCAAAAACATCGGATTTTTGACAAAAGAGATAACACCCCCCCATTACGTCATGCTTCAGAAATGTGGAAAATGGTCCGTTTTCAAATGTTTTATTTTTGAACTTTAGTTCACATTTGTAGGTGGATCATCAGTGTTAGAGCTAAAATTAGCATGTTTTAAGTGATTTTCATGCTTCCAGGGGCCCTAAACACAAGATTTATGGACTGGTTAAAAGTGCATGAAAATGGCCAATTTACTCACTCTGAGTTCTCAAAAAGGGTTTCTTCACCCCGGAAAGTTAATTAAATACGATTTGGAGGCATTTAATGTTCAAGCAAAAACGGCTGATTTTCGACAAAAGAGATAACAACCCCCCATTACGTCATGCTTTAGAAATGTGGAAAATGGTCCGTTTTCAAATGTTTTATTTTTGAACGTCAGTTCACATTTGTAGGTGGATCATCAGTGTTAGAGCTAAAATTAGCATGTTTAAAGTGATTTTCATGCTTCCAGGGGCCCTAAACACAAGATTTATGGAATGGTTAAAAGTGCATGAAAATGGCCAATTTACTCACTCTGAGTTCTCAAAAAGGGTTTCTTCACCCCGGGAAGTTAATTAAATACCATTTGGAGGCATTTAATGTTGGAGCAAAAACGGCTGATTTTCGACAAAAGAGATAACACCCCCCCATTGCGTCATGCTTCAGGAATGTGGAAAATGGTCCGTTTTCAAATGTTTTATTTTTGAACGTCAGTTCACATTTGTAGGTGGATCATCAGTGTTAGAGCTAAAATTAGCATGTTTAAAGTGATTTTCATGCTTCCAGGGGCTCAGGAAGTGAATTAAATACTATTTGGAGGCATTTAATGTTCAATCAAAAACAGCTGATTTTTGACAAAAGAGATAACACCCCCCCATTACGTCATGCTTCAGAAATGTGGAAAATGGTCAGTTTTCAAATGTTTTATTTTTGAACGTCAGTTCACATTTGTAGGTGGATCATCAGTGTTAGAGCTAAAATTAGCATGTTTAAAGTGATTTTCATGCTTCCAGGGGCCCTAAACACAAGATTTATGGAATGGTTAAAAGTGCGCGAAAATGGCCAATTTACTCACTCTGAGTTCTCAAAAAGGGTTTCTTCACCCCGGGAAGTTAATTAAATACCATTTGGAGGCATTTAATGTTCGAGCAAAAACGGCTGATTTTTGACAAAAGAGATAACACCCCCCCATTACGTCATGCTTCAGAAATGTGGAAAATGGTCCGTTTTCAAATGTTTTATTTTTGAACGTCAGTTCACATTTGTAGGTGGATCATCAGTGTTAGAGCTAAAATTAGCATGTTTAAAGTGAATTTCATGCTTCCAGGGGCTCGGGAAGTGAATTAAATACTATTTGGAGGCATTTAATGTTCAAACAAAAACAGCTGATTTTTGACAAAAGAGATAACACCCCCCCATTACGTCATGCTTCAGAAAAGTGGAAAATGGTCCGTTTTCAAATGTTTTATTTTTGAACGTCAGTTCACATTTGTAGGTGGATCATCAGTGTTAGAGCTAAAATTAGCATGTTTAAAGTGATTTTCATGCTTCCAGGGGCCCTAAACACAAGATTTATGGAATGGTTAAAAGTGCATGAAAATGGCCAATTTACTCACTCTGAGTTCTCAAAAAGGGTTTCTTCACCTCGGGAAGTTAATTAAATACCATTTGGAGGCATTTAATGTTCGAGTAAAAACGGCTGATTTTCGACAAAAGAGATAACACCCCCCCATTACGTCATGCTTCAGAAATGTGGAAAATGGTCCGTTTTCAAATGTTTTATTTTTGAACGTCAGTTCACATTTGTAGGTGGATCATCAGTGTTAGAGCTTAAATTAGCATGTTTAAAGTGATTTTCATGCTTCCAGGGGCTCGGAAAGTGAATTAAATACTATTTGGAGGCATTTAATGTTCAAGCAAAAACAGCTGATTTTTGACAAAAGAGATAACACCCCCCCATTACGTCATGCTTCAGAAATGTGGAAAATGGTCCGTTTTCAAATGTTTTATTTTTGAACGTCAGTTCACATTTGTAGGTGGATCCTCAGTGTTAGAGCTAAAATTAGCATGTTTAAAGTGATTTTCATGCTTCCAGGGGCCCTAAACACAAGATTTATGGAATGGTTAAAAGTGCGCGAAAATGGCCAATTTATTCACTCTGAGTTCTCAAAAAGGGTTTCTTCACCCCGGGAAGTTAATTAAATACCATTTGGAGGCATTTAATGTTCGAGTAAAAAGGGCTGATTTTCGACAAAAGAGATAACACCCCCCCATTACGTCATGCTTCAGAAATGTGGAAAATGGTCCGTTTTCAAATGTTTTATTTTTGAACGTCAGTTCACATTTGTAGGTGGATCATCAGTGTTAGAGCTAAAATTAGCATGTTTAAAGTGATTTTCATGCTTCCAGGGGCTCGGAAAGTGAATTAAATACTGTTTGGAGGCATTTAATGTTCAAGCAAAAACATCGGATTTTTGACAAAAGAGATAACACCCCCCCATTACGTCATGCTTCAGAAATGTGGAAAATGGTCCGTTTTCAAATGTTTTATTTTTGAACTTTAGTTCACATTTGTAGGTGGATCATCAGTGTTAGAGCTAAAATTAGCATGTTTTAAGTGATTTTCATGCTTCCAGGGGCCCTAAACACAAGATTTATGGACTGGTTAAAAGTGCATGAAAATGGCCAATTTACTCACTCTGAGTTCTCAAAAAGGGTTTCTTCACCCCGGAAAGTTAATTAAATACAATTTGGAGGCATTTAATGTTCAAGCAAAAACGGCTGATTTTCGACAAAAGAGATAACACCCCCCCATTACGTCATGCTTTAGAAATGTGGAAAATGGTCCGTTTTCAAATGTTTTATTTTTGAACGTCAGTTCACATTTGTAGGTGGATCATCAGTGTTAGAGCTAAAATTAGCATGTTTAAAGTGATTTTCATGCTTCCAGGGGCCCTAAACACAAGATTTATGGAATGGTTAAAAGTGCATGAAAATGGCCAATTTACTCACTCTGAGTTCTCAAAAAGGGTTTCTTCACCCCGGGAAGTTAATTAAATACCATTTGGAGGCATTTAATGTTGGAGCAAAAACGGCTGATTTTCGACAAAAGAGATAACACCCCCCCATTGCGTCATGCTTCAGGAATGTGGAAAATGGTCCGTTTTCAAATGTTTTATTTTTGAACGTCAGTTCACATTTGTAGGTGGATCATCAGTGTTAGAGCTAAAATTAGCATGTTTAAAGTGATTTTCATGCTTCCAGGGGCTCAGGAAGTGAATTAAATACTATTTGGAGGCATTTAATGTTCAATCAAAAACAGCTGATTTTTGACAAAAGAGATAACACCCCCCCATTACGTCATGCTTCAGAAATGTGGAAAATGGTCCGTTTTCAAATGTTTTATTTTTGAACGTCAGTTCACATTTGTAGGTGGATCATCAGTGTTAGAGCTTAAATTAGCATGTTTAAAGTGATTTTCATGCTTCCAGGGGCTCGGAAAGTGAATTAAATACTATTTGGAGGCATTTAATGTTCAAGCAAAAACAGCTGATTTTTGACAAAAGAGATAACACCCCCCCATTACGTCATGCTTCAGAAATGTGGAAAATGGTCCGTTTTCAAATGTTTTATTTTTGAACGTCAGTTGACATTTGTAGGTGGATCCTCAGTGTTAGAGCTAAAATTAGCATGTTTAAAGTGATTTTCATGCTTCCAGGGGCTCGGGAAGTGAATTAAATACTATTTGGAGGCATTTAATGTTCAATCAAAAACAGCTGATTTTTGACAAAAGAGATAACACCCCCCCATTACGTCATGCTTCAGAAATGTGGAAAATGGTCCGTTTTCAAATGTTTTATTTTTGAACGTCAGTTCACATTTGTAGGTGGATCATCAGTGTTAGAGCTAAAATTAGCATGTTTAAAGTGATTTTCATGCTTCCAGGGGCCCTAAACACAAGATTTATGGAATGGTTAAAAGTGCATGAAAATGGCCAATGTACTCACTCTGAGTTCTCAAAAAGGGTTTCTTCACCCCGGGAAGTTAATTAAATACCATTTGGAGGCATTTAATGTTCGAGCAAAAACGGCTGATTTTCGATAAAAGAGATAACACCCCCCCATTACGTCATGCTTCAGGAATGTGGAAAATGGTCCGTTTCAAATGTTTTATTTTTGAACGTCAGTTCACATTTGTAGGTGGATCATCAGTGTTAGAGCTAAAATTAGCATGTTTAAAGTGATTTTCATGCTTCCAGGGGCTCGGGAAGTGAATTAAATACTATTTGGAGGCATTTAATGTTCACTCAAAAACAGCTGATTTTTGACAAAAGAGATAACACCCCCCCATTACGTCATGCTTCAGAAATGTGGAAAATGGTCCGTTTTCAAATGTTTTATTTTTGAACGTCAGTTCACATTTGTAGGTGGATCATCAGTGTTAGAGCTAAAATTAGCATGTTTAAAGTGATTTTCATGCTTCCATGGGCCCTAAACACAAGATTTATGGAATGGTTAAAAGTGCGCGAAAATGGCCAATTTACTCACTCTGAGTTCTCAAAAAGGGTTTCTTCACCCCGGGAAGTTAATTAAATACCATTTGGAGGCATTTAATGTTCGAGCAAAAACGGCTGATTTTTGACAAAAGAGATAACACCCCCCCATTACGTCATGCTTCAGAAATGTGGAAAATGGTCCGTTTTCAAATGTTTTATTTTTGAACGTCAGTTCACATTTGTAGGTGGATCATCAGTGTTAGAGCTAAAATTAGCATGTTTAAAGTGAATTTCATGCTTCCAGGGGCTCGGGAAGTGAATTAAATACTATTTGGAGGCATTTAATGTTCAAACAAAAACAGCTGATTTTTGACAAAAGAGATAACACCCCCCCATTACGTCATGCTTCAGAGAAGTGGAAAATGGTCCGTTTTCAAATGTTTTATTTTTGAACGTCAGTTCACATTTGTAGGTGGATCATCAGTGTTAGAGCTAAAATTAGCATGTTTAAAGTGAATTTCATGCTTCCAGGGGCTCGGGAAGTGAATTAAATACTATTTGGAGGCATTTAATGTTCAAACAAAAACAGCTGATTTTTGACAAAAGAGATAACACCCCCCCATTACGTCATGCTTCAGAAAAGTGGAAAATGGTCCGTTTTCAAATGTTTTATTTTTGAACGTCAGTTCACATTTGTAGGTGGATCATCAGTGTTAGAGCTAAAATTAGCATGTTTAAAGTGATTTTCATGCTTCCAGGGGCCCTAAACACAAGATTTATGGAATGGTTAAAAGTGCATGAAAATGGCCAATTTACTCACTCTGAGTTCTCAAAAAGGGTTTCTTCACCTCGGGAAGTTAATTAAATACCATTTGGAGGCATTTAATGTTCGAGTAAAAACGGCTGATTTTCGACAAAAGAGATAACACCCCCCCATTACGTCATGCTTCAGAAATGTGGAAAATGGTCCGTTTTCAAATGTTTTATTTTTGAACGTCAGTTCACATTTGTAGGTGGATCATCAGTGTTAGAGCTTAAATTAGCATGTTTAAAGTGATTTTCATGCTTCCAGGGGCTCGGAAAGTGAATTAAATACTATTTGGAGGCATTTAATGTTCAAGCAAAAACAGCTGATTTTTGACAAAAGAGATAACACCCCCCCATTACGTCATGCTTCAGAAATGTGGAAAATGGTCCGTTTTCAAATGTTTTATTTTTGAACGTCAGTTGACATTTGTAGGTGGATCCTCAGTGTTAGAGCTAAAATTAGCATGTTTAAAGTGATTTTCATGCTTCCAGGGGCTCGGGAAGTGAATTAAATACTATTTGGAGGCATTTAATGTTCAATCAAAAACAGCTGATTTTTGACAAAAGAGATAACACCCCCCCATTACGTCATGCTTCAGAAATGTGGAAAATGGTCCGTTTTCAAATGTTTTATTTTTGAACGTCAGTTCACATTTGTAGGTGGATCATCAGTGTTAGAGCTAAAATTAGCATGTTTAAAGTGATTTTCATGCTTCCAGGGGCCCTAAACACAAGATTTATGGAATGGTTAAAAGTGCATGAAAATGGCCAATGTACTCACTCTGAGTTCTCAAAAAGGGTTTCTTCACCCCGGGAAGTTAATTAAATACCATTTGGAGGCATTTAATGTTCGAGCAAAAACGGCTGATTTTCGATAAAAGAGATAACACCCCCCCATTACGTCATGCTTCAGGAATGTGGAAAATGGTCCGTTTCAAATGTTTTATTTTTGAACGTCAGTTCACATTTGTAGGTGGATCATCAGTGTTAGAGCTAAAATTAGCATGTTTAAAGTGATTTTCATGCTTCCAGGGGCTCGGGAAGTGAATTAAATACTATTTGGAGGCATTTAATGTTCACTCAAAAACAGCTGATTTTTGACAAAAGAGATAACACCCCCCCATTACGTCATGCTTCAGAAATGTGGAAAATGGTCCGTTTTCAAATGTTTTATTTTTGAACGTCAGTTCACATTTGTAGGTGGATCATCAGTGTTAGAGCTAAAATTAGCATGTTTAAAGTGATTTTCATGCTTCCATGGGCCCTAAACACAAGATTTATGGAATGGTTAAAAGTGCGCGAAAATGGCCAATTTACTCACTCTGAGTTCTCAAAAAGGGTTTCTTCACCCCGGGAAGTTAATTAAATACCATTTGGAGGCATTTAATGTTCGAGCAAAAACGGCTGATTTTTGACAAAAGAGATAACACCCCCCCATTACGTCATGCTTCAGAAATGTGGAAAATGGTCCGTTTTCAAATGTTTTATTTTTGAACGTCAGTTCACATTTGTAGGTGGATCATCAGTGTTAGAGCTAAAATTAGCATGTTTAAAGTGAATTTCATGCTTCCAGGGGCTCGGGAAGTGAATTAAATACTATTTGGAGGCATTTAATGTTCAAACAAAAACAGCTGATTTTTGACAAAAGAGATAACACCCCCCCATTACGTCATGCTTCAGAAAAGTGGAAAATGGTCCGTTTTCAAATGTTTTATTTTTGAACGTCAGTTCACATTTGTAGGTGGATCATCAGTGTTAGAGCTAAAATTAGCATGTTTAAAGTGATTTTCATGCTTCCAGGGGCCCTAAACACAAGATTTATGGAATGGTTAAAAGTGCATGAAAATGGCCAATTTACTCACTCTGAGTTCTCAAAAAGGGTTTCTTCACCTCGGGAATTTAATTAAATACCATTTGGAGGCATTTAATGTTCGAGTAAAAATGGCTGATTTTCGACAAAAGAGATAACACCCCCCCATTACGTCATGCTTCAGAAATGTGGAAAATGGTCCGTTTTCAAATGTTTTATTTTTGAACGTCAGTTCACATTTGTAGGTGGATCATCAGTGTTAGAGCTTAAATTAGCATGTTTAAAGTGATTTTCATGCTTCCAGGGGCTCGGAAAGTGAATTAAATACTATTTGGAGGCATTTAATGTTCAAGCAAAAACAGCTGATTTTTGACAAAAGAGATAACACCCCCCCATTACGTCATGCTTCAGAAATGTGGAAAATGGTCAGTTTTCAAATGTTTTATTTTTGAACGTCAGTTGACATTTGTAGGTGGATCCTCAGTGTTAGAGCTAAAATTAGCATGTTTAAAGTGATTTTCATGCTTCCAGGGGCTCGGGAAGTGAATTAAATACTATTTGGAGGCATTTAATGTTCAATCAAAAACAGCTGATTTTTGACAAAAGAGATAACACCCCCCCATTACGTCATGCTTCAGAAATGTGGAAAATGGTCCGTTTTCAAATGTTTTATTTTTGAACGTCAGTTCACATTTGTAGGTGGATCATCAGTGTTAGAGCTAAAATTAGCATGTTTAAAGTGATTTTCATGCTTCCAGGGGCCCTAAACACAAGATTTATGGAATGGTTAAAAGTGCATGAAAATGGCCAATGTACTCACTCTGAGTTCTCAAAAAGGGTTTCTTCACCCCGGGAAGTTAATTAAATACCATTTGGAGGCATTTAATGTTTGAGCAAAAACGGCTGATTTTCGATAAAAGAGATAACACCCCCCCATTACGTCATGCTTCAGGAATGTGGAAAATGGTCCGTTTCAAATGTTTTATTTTTGAACGTCAGTTCACATTTGTAGGTGGATCATCAGTGTTAGAGCTAAAATTAGCATGTTTAAAGTGATTTTCATGCTTCCAGGGGCTCGGGAAGTGAATTAAATACTATT
Source organism: Lissotriton vulgaris (assembly GCF_964263255.1). Classification (NCBI taxonomy): domain Eukaryota; kingdom Metazoa; phylum Chordata; class Amphibia; order Caudata; family Salamandridae; genus Lissotriton; species Lissotriton vulgaris. The sequence goes on from NW_028241214.1 coordinate 94,054, forward strand.
TGGAGGCATTTAATGTTCACTCAAAAACAGCTGATTTTTGACAAAAGAGATAACACCCCCCCATTACGTCATGCTTCAGAAATGTGGAAAATGGTCCGTTTTCAAATGTTTTATTTTTGAACGTCAGTTCACATTTGTAGGTGGATCATCAGTGTTAGAGCTAAAATTAGCATGTTTAAAGTGATTTTCATGCTTCCATGGGCCCTAAACACAAGATTTATGGAATGGTTAAAAGTGCGCGAAAATGGCCAATTTACTCACTCTGAGTTCTCAAAAAGGGTTTCTTCACCCCGGGAAGTTAATTAAATACCATTTGGTGGCATTTAATGTTCGAGCAAAAACGGCTGATTTTCGACAAAAGAGATAACACCCCCCCATTACGTCATGCTTCAGAAATGTGGAAAATGGTCCATTTTCAAATGTTTTATTTTTGAACGTCAGTTCACATTTGTAGGTGGATCATCAGTGTTAGAGCTAAAATTAGCATGTTTAAAGTGATTTTCATGCTTCCAGGGGCTCGGGAAGTGAATTAAATACTATTTGGAGGCATTTAATGTTCAATCAAAAACAGCTGATTTTCGACAAAAGAGATAACACCGCCCCATTACGTCATGCTTCAGAAATGTGGAAAATGGTCTGTTTTCAAATGTTTTATTTTTGAACGTCAGTTCACATTTGTAGGTGGATCATCAGTGTTAGAGCTAAAATTAGCATGTTTAAAGTGATTTTCATGCTTCCAGGGGCCCTAAACACAAGATTTATGGAATGGTTAAAAGTGCGCGAAAATGGCCAATTTACTCACTCTGAGTTCTCAAAAAGGGTTTCTTCACCCCGGGAAGTTAATTAAATACCATTTGGAGGCATTTAATGTTCGAGCAAAAACGGCAGATTTTTGACAAAAGAGATAACACCCCCCCATTACGTCATGCTTCAGAAATGTGGAAAATGGTCCGTTTTCAAATGTTTTATTTTTGAACGTCAGTTCACATTTGTAGGTGGATCATCAGTGTTAGAGCTAAAATTAGCATGTTTAAAGTGATTTTCATGCTTCCAGGGGCCCTAAACACAAGATTTATGGAATGGTTAAAAGTGCATGAAAATGGCCAATGTACTCACTCTGAGTTCTCAAAAAGGGTTTCTTCACCCCGGGAAGTTAATTAAATACCATTTGGAGGCATTTAATGTTCGAGCAAAAACGGCTGATTTTCGATAAAAGAGATAACACCCCCCCATTACGTCATGCTTCAGGAATGTGGAAAATGGTCCGTTTTCAAATGTTTTATTTTTGAACGTCAGTTCACATTTGTAGGTGGATCATCAGTGTTAGAGCTAAAATTAGCATGTTTAAAGTGATTTTCATGCTTCCAGGGGCTCGGGAAGTGAATTAAATACTATTTGGAGGCATTTAATGTTCACTCAAAAACAGCTGATTTTTGACAAAAGAGATAACACCCCCCCATTACGTCATGCTTCAGAAATGTGGAAAATGGTCCGTTTTCAAATGTTTTATTTTTGAACGTCAGTTCACATTTGTAGGTGGATCATCAGTGTTAGAGCTAAAATTAGCATGTTTAAAGTGATTTTCATGCTTCCATGGGCCCTAAACACAAGATTTATGGAATGGTTAAAAGTGCGCGAAAATGGCCAATTTACTCACTCTGAGTTCTCAAAAAGGGTTTCTTCACCCCGGGAAGTTAATTAAATACCATTTGGTGGCATTTAATGTTCGAGCAAAAACGGCTGATTTTCGACAAAAGAGATAACACCCCCCCATTACGTCATGCTTCAGAAATGTGGAAAATGGTCCATTTTCAAATGTTTTATTTTTGAACGTCAGTTCACATTTGTGGGTGGATCATCAGTGTTAGAGCTAAAATTAGCATGTTTAAAGTGATTTTCATGCTTCCAGGGGCTCGGGAAGTGAATTAAATACTATTTGGAGGCATTTAATGTTCAATCAAAAACAGCTGATTTTTGACAAAAGAGATAACACCGCCCCATTACGTCATGCTTCAGAAATGTGGAAAATGGTCCGTTTTCAAATGTTTTATTTTTGAACGTCAGTTCACATTTGTAGGTGGATCATCAGTGTTAGAGCTAAAATTAGCATGTTTAAAGTGATTTTCATGCTTCCAGGGGCCCTAAACACAAGATTTATGGAATGGTTAAAAGTGCGCGAAAATGGCCAATTTACTCACTCTGAGTTCTCAAAAAGGGTTTCTTCACCCCGGGAAGTTAATTAAATACCATTTGGAGGCATTTAATGTTCGAGCAAAAACGGCTGATTTTTTACAAAAGAGATAACACCCCCCCATTACGTCATGCTTCAGAAATGTGGAAAATGGTCCGTTTTCAAATGTTTTATTTTTGAACGTCAGTTCACATTTGTAGGTGGATCATCAGTGTTAAAGCTAAAATTAGCATGTTTAAAGTGATTTTCATGCTTCCAGGGGCTCGGGAAGTGAATTAAATACTATTTGGAGGCATTTAATGTTCAATCAAAAACAGCTGATTTTTGACAAAAGAGATAACACCCCCCCCATTACGTCATGCTTCAGAAATGTGGAAAATGGTCCGTTTTCAAATGTTTTATTTTTGAACGTCAGTTCACATTTGTAGGTGGATCATCAGTGTTAGAGCTAAAATTAGCATGTTTAAAGTGATTTTCATGCTTCCAGGGGCCCTAAACACAAGATTTATGGAATGGTTAAAAGTGCATGAAAATGGCCAATTTACTCACTCTGAGTTCTCAAAAAGGGTTTCTTCACCCCGGGAAGTTAATTAAATACCATTTGGAGGCATTTAATGTTCGAGTAAAAACGGCTGATTTTCGACAAAAGAGATAACACCCCCCCATTACGTCATGCTTCAGAAATGTGGAAAATGATCCGTTTTCAAATGTTTTATTTTTGAACGTCAGTTCACATTTGTAGGTGGATCATCAGTGTTAGAGCTAAAATTAGCATGTTTAAAGTGATTTTCATGCTTCCAGGGGCTCGGAAAGTGAATTAAATACTATTTGGAGGCATTTAATGTTCAAGCAAAAACATCGGATTTTTGACAAAAGAGATAACACCCCCCCATTACGTCATGCTTCAGAAATGTGGAAAATGGTCCGTTTTCAAATGTTTTATTTTTGAACGTCAGTTCACATTTGTAGGTGGATCATCAGTGTTAGAGCTAAAATTAGCATGTTTAAAGTGATTTTCATGCTTCCAGGGGCCCTAAACACAAGATTTATGGACTGGTTAAAAGTGCATGAAAATGGCCAATTTACTCACTCTGAGTTCTCAAAAAGGGTTTCTTCACCCCGGAAAGTTAATTAAATACGATTTGGAGGCATTTAATGTTCAAGCAAAAACGGCTGATTTTCGACAAAAGAGATAACACCCCCCCATTACGTCATGCTTTAGAAATGTGGAAAATGGTCCGTTTTCAAATGTTTTATTTTTGAACGTCAGTTCACATTTGTAGGTGGATCATCAGTGTTAGAGCTAAAATTAGCATGTTTAAAGTGATTTTCATGCTTCCAGGGGCCCTAAACACAAGATTCATGGAATGGTTAAAAGTGCATGAAAATGGCCAATTTACTCACTCTGAGTTCTCAAAAAGGGTTTCTTCACCCCGGGAAGTTAATTAAATACCATTTGGAGGCATTTAATGTTAGAGCAAAAACGGCAGATTTTCGACAAAAGAGATAACACCCCCCCATTGCGTCATACTTCAGGAATGTGGAAAATGGTCCGTTTTCAAATGTTTTATTTTTGAACGTCAGTTCACATTTGTAGGTGGATCATCAGTGTTAGAGCTAAAATTAGCATGTTTAAAGTGATTTTCATGCTTCCAGGGGCTCGGGAAGTGAATTAAATACTATTTGGAGGCATTTAATGTTCAATCAAAAACAGCTGATTTTTGACAAAAGAGATAACACTGCCCCATTACGTCACGCTTCAGAAATGTGGAAAATGGTCCGTTTTCAAATGTTTTATTTTTGAACGTCAGTTCACATTTGTAGGTGGATCATCAGTGTTAGAGCTAAAATTAGCATGTTTAAAGTGATTTTCATGCTTCCAGGGGCCCTAAACACAAGATTTATGGAATGGTTAAAAGTGCGCGAAAATGGCCAATTTACTCACTCTGAGTTCTCAAAAAGGGTTTCTTCACCCCGGGAAGTTAATTAAATACCATTTGGAGGCATTTAATGTTCGAGCAAAAACGGCTGATTTTTGACAAAAGAGATAACACCCCCCCATTACGTCATGCTTCAGAAATGTGGAAAATGGTCCGTTTTCAAATGTTTTATTTTTGAACGTCAGTTCACATTTGTAGGTGGATCATCAGTGTTAGAGCTAAAATTAGCATGTTTAAAGTGATTTTCATGCTTCCAGGGGCTCGGGAAGTGAATTAAATACTATTTGGAGGCATTTAATGTTCAAACAAAAACAGCTGATTTTTGACAAAAGAGATAACACCCCCCCATTACGTCATGCTTCAGAAAAGTGGAAAATGGTCCGTTTTCAAATGTTTTATTTTTGAACGTCAGTTCACATTTGTAGGTGGATCTTCAGTGTTAGAGCTAAAATTAGCATGTTTAAAGTGATTTTCATGCTTCCAGGGGCCCTAAACACAAGACTTATGGAATGGTTAAAAGTGCATGAAAATGGCCAATTTATTCACTCTGAGTTCTCAAAAAGGGTTTCTTCACCTCGGGAAGTTAATTAAATACCATTTGGAGGCATTTAATGTTCGAGTAAAAACGGCTGATTTTCGACAAAAGAGATAACACCCCCCCATTACGTCATGCTTCAGAAATGTGGAAAATGGTCCGTTTTCAAATGTTTTATTTTTGAACGTCAGTTCACATTTGTAGGTGGATCATCAGTGTTAGAGCTAAAATTAGCATGTTTAAAGTGATTTTCATGCTTCCAGGGGCTCGGAAAGTGAATTAAATACTATTTGGAGGCATTTAATGTTCAAGCAAAAACAGCTGATTTTTGACAAAAGAGATAACACCCCCCCATTACGTCATGCTTCAGAAATGTGGAAAATGATCCGTTTTCAAATGTTTTATTTTTGAACGTCAGTTCACATTTGTAGGTGGATCATCAGTGTTAGAGCTAAAATTAGCATGTTTAACCCCTTCGAGGCTGATGACGAGCTGGGCTCGTCATGGTGTAGCCTCCTCAAACACTGATGACGAGCCCAGCTCGTCATGAACAATGGGTTTTTAAAAAAGTCAGCATTCCAGCAGAATCAGAGCAGCGCGCATGTGGTTAAAGTGATTTTCATGCTTCCAGGGGCCCTAAACACATGATTTATGGAATGGTTAAAAGTGCATGAAAATGGCCAATTTACTCACTCTGAGATCTCAAAAAGGGTTTCTTCACCCCGGAAAGTTAATTAAATACCATTTGGAGGCATTTAATGTTCGAGCAAAAACGGCTGATTTTCGACAAAAGAGATAACACCCCCCCATTACGTCATGCTTCAGAAATGTGGAAAATGGTCCGTTTTCAAATGTTTTATTTTTGAACGTCAGTTCACATTTGTAGGTGGATCATCAGTGTTAGAGCTAAAATTAGCATGTTTAAAGTGATGTTCATGCTTCCAGGGGCTCGGGAAGTGAATTAAATACTATTTGGAGGCATTTAATGTTCAATCAAAAACAGCTGATTTTTGACAAAAGAGATAACACCCCCCCATTACGTCATGCTTCAGAAATGTGGAAAATGGTCCGTTTTCAAATGTTTTATTTTTGAACGTCAGTTCACATTTGTAGGTGGATCCTCAGTGTTAGAGCTAAAATTAGCATGTTTAAAGTGATTTTCATGCTTCCAGGGGCTCGGGAAGTGAATTAAATACTATTTGGAGGCATTTAATGTTCAATCAAAAACAGCTGATTTTTGACAAAAGAGATAACACCCCCCCATTACGTCATGCTTCAGAAATGTGGAAAATGGTCCGTTTTCAAATGTTTTATTTTTGAACGTCAGTTCACATTTGTAGGTGGATCATCAGTGTTAGAGCTAAAATTAGCATGTTTAAAGTGATTTTCATGCTTCCAGGGGCCCTAAACACAAGATTTATGGAATGGTTAAAAGTGCATGAAAATGGCCAATGTACTCACTCTGAGTTCTCAAAAAGGGTTTCTTCACCCCGGGAAGTTAATTAAATACCATTTGGAGGCATTTAATGTTCGAGCAAAAACGGCTGATTTTCGATAAAAGAGATAACACCCCCCATTACGTCATGCTTCAGGAATGTGGAAAATGGTCCGTTTTCAAATGTTTTATTTTTGAACGTCAGTTCACATTTGTAGGTGGATCATCAGTGTTAGAGCTAAAATTAGCATGTTTAAATGCTTCCAGGGGCTCGGGAAGTGAATTAAATACTATTTGGAGGCATTTAATGTTCACTCAAAAACAGCTGATTTTTGACAAAAGAGATAACACCCCCCCATTACGTCATGCTTCAGAAATGTGGAAAATGGTCCGTTTTCAAATGTTTTATTTTTGAACGTCAGTTCACATTTGTAGGTGGATCATCAGTGTTAGAGCTAAAATTAGCATGTTTAAAGTGATTTTCATGCTTCCATGGGCCCTAAACACAAGATTTATGGAATGGTTAAAAGTGCGCGAAAATGGCCAATTTACTCACTCTGAGTTCTCAAAAAGGGTTTCTTCACCCCGGGAAGTTAATTAAATACCATTTGGTGGCATTTAATGTTCGAGCAAAAACGGCTGATTTTCGACAAAAGAGATAACACCCCCCCATTACGTCATGCTTCAGAAATGTGGAAAATGGTCCATTTTCAAATGTTTTATTTTTGAACGTCAGTTCACATTTGTAGGTGGATCATCAGTGTTAGAGCTAAAATTAGCATGTTTAAAGTGATTTTCATGCTTCCAGGGGCTCGGGAAGTGAATTAAATACTATTTGGAGGCATTTAATGTTCAATCAAAAACAGCTGATTTTTGACAAAAGAGATAACACCGCCCCATTACGTCATGCTTCAGAAATGTGGAAAATGGTCCGTTTTCAAATGTTTTATTTTTGAACGTCAGTTCACATTTGTAGGTGGATCATCAGTGTTAGAGCTAAAATTAGCATGTTTAAAGTGATTTTCATGCTTCCAGGGGCCCTAAACACAAGATTTATGGAATGGTTAAAAGTGCGCGAAAATGGCCAATTTACTCACTCTGAGTTCTCAAAAAGGGTTTCTTCACCCCGGGAAGTTAATTAAATACCATTTGGAGGCATTTAATGTTCGAGCAAAAACGGCTGATTTTTGACAAAAGAGATAACACCCCCCCATTACGTCATGCTTCAGAAATGTGGAAAATGGTCCGTTTTCAAATGTTTTATTTTTGAACGTCAGTTCACATTTGTAGGTGGATCATCAGTGTTAGAGCTAAAATTAGCATGTTTAAAGTGATTTTCATGCTTCCAGGGGCTCGGGAAGTGAATTAAATACTATTTGGAGGCATTTAATGTTCAATCAAAAACAGCTGATTTTTGACAAAAGAGATAACACCCCCCCCATTACGTCATGCTTCAGAAATGTGGAAAATGGTCAGTTTTCAAATGTTTTATTTTTGAACGTCAGTTCACATTTGTAGGTGGATCATCAGTGTTAGAGCTAAAATTAGCATGTTTAAAGTGATTTTCATGCTTCCAGGGGCCCTAAACACAAGATTTATGGAATGGGTAAAAGTGCATGAAAATGGCCAATTTACTCACTCTGAGTTCTCAAAAAGGGTTTCTTCACCCCGGGAAGTTAATTAAATACCATTTGGAGGCATTTAATGTTCGAGTAAAAAGGGCTGATTTTCGACAAAAGAGATAACACCCCCCCATTACGTCATGCTTCAGAAATGTGGAAAAGGGTCCGTTTTCAAATGTTTTATTTTTTAACGTCAGTTCACATTTGTAGGTGGATCATCAGTGTTAGAGCTAAAATTAGCATGTTTAAAGTGATTTTCATGCTTCCAGGGGCTCGGAAAGTGAATTAAATACTGTTTGGAGGCATTTAATGTTCAAGCAAAAACATCGGATTTTTGACAAAAGAGATAACACCCCCCCATTACGTCATGCTTCAGAAATGTGGAAAATGGTCCGTTTTCAAATGTTTTATTTTTGAACTTTAGTTCACATTTGTAGGTGGATCATCAGTGTTAGAGCTAAAATTAGCATGTTTCAAGTGATTTTCATGCTTCCAGGGGCCCTAAACACAAGATTTATGGACTGGTTAAAAGTGCATGAAAATGGCCAATGTACTCACTCTGAGTTCTCAAAAAGGGTTTCTTCACCCCGGAAAGTTAATTAAATACGATTTGGAGGCATTTAATGTTCAAGCAAAAACGGCTGATTTTCGACAAAAGAGATAACACCCCCCCCATTACGTCATGCTTTAGAAATGTGGAAAATGGTCCGTTTTCAAATGTTTTATTTTTGAACGTCAGTTCACATTTGTAGGTGGATCATCAGTGTTAGAGCTAAAATTAGCATGTTTAAAGTGATTTTCATGCTTCCAGGGGCCCTAAACACAAGATTTATGGAATGGTTAAAAGTGCATGAAAATGGCCAATTTACTCACTCTGAGTTCTCAAAAAGGGTTTCTTCACCCCGGGAAGTTAATTAAATACCATTTGGAGGCATTTAATGTTGGAGCAAAAACGGCTGATTTTCGACAAAAGAGATAACACCCCCCCATTGCGTCATGCTTCAGGAATGTGGAAAATGGTCCGTTTTCAAATGTTTTATTTTTGAACGTCAGTTCACATTTGTAGGTGGATCATCAGTGTTAGAGCTAAAATTAGCATGTTTAAAGTGATTTTCATGCTTCCAGGGGCTCAGGAAGTGAATTAAATACTATTTGGAGGCATTTAATGTTCAATCAAAAACAGCTGATTTTTGACAAAAGAGATAACACCCCCCCATTACGTCATGCTTCAGAAATGTGGAAAATGGTCCGTTTTCAAATGTTTTATTTTTGAACGTCAGTTCACATTTGTAGGTGGATCATCAGTGTTAGAGCTAAAATTAGCATGTTTAAAGTGATTTTCATGCTTCCAGGGGCTCGGAAAGTGAATTAAATACTGTTTGGAGGCATTTAATGTTCAAGCAAAAACATCGGATTTTTGACAAAAGAGATAACACCCCCCCATTACGTCATGCTTCAGAAATGTGGAAAATGGTCCGTTTTCAAATGTTTTATTTTTGAACTTTAGTTCACATTTGTAGGTGGATCATCAGTGTTAGAGCTAAAATTAGCATGTTTTAAGTGATTTTCATGCTTCCAGGGGCCCTAAACACAAGATTTATGGACTGGTTAAAAGTGCATGAAAATGGCCAATTTACTCACTCTGAGTTCTCAAAAAGGGTTTCTTCACCCCGGAAAGTTAATTAAATACGATTTGGAGGCATTTAATGTTCAAGCAAAAACGGCTGATTTTCGACAAAAGAGATAACACCCCCCCATTACGTCATGCTTCAGAAATGTGGAAAATGGTCCGTTTTCAAATGTTTTATTTTTGAACGTCAGTTCACATTTGTAGGTGGATCATCAGTGTTAGAGCTAAAATTAGCATGTTTAAAGTGAATTTCATGCTTCCAGGGGCTCGGGAAGTGAATTAAATACTATTTGGAGGCATTTAATGTTCAAACAAAAACAGCTGATTTTTGACAAAAGAGATAACACCCCCCCATTACGTCATGCTTCAGAAAAGTGGAAAATGGTCAGTTTTCAAATGTTTTATTTTTGAACGTCAGTTCACATTTGTAGGTGGATCATCAGTGTTAGAGCTAAAATTAGCATGTTTAAAGTGATTTTCATGCTTCCAGGGGCCCTAAACACAAGATTTATGGAATGGTTAAAAGTGCATGAAAATGGCCAATTTACTCACTCTGAGTTCTCAAAAAGGGTTTCTTCACCTCGGGAAGTTAATTAAATACCATTTGGAGGCATTTAATGTTCGAGTAAAAACGGCTGATTTTCGACAAAAGAGATAACACCCCCCCATTACGTCATGCTTCAGAAATGTGGAAAATGGTCCGTTTTCAAATGTTTTATTTTTGAACGTCAGTTCACATTTGTAGGTGGATCATCAGTGTTAGAGCTTAAATTAGCATGTTTAAAGTGATTTTCATGCTTCCAGGGGCTCGGAAAGTGAATTAAATACTATTTGGAGGCATTTAATGTTCAAGCAAAAACAGCTGATTTTTGACAAAAGAGATAACACCCACCCATTACGTCATGCTTCAGAAATGTGGAAAATGGTCCGTTTTCAAATGTTTTATTTTTGAACGTCAGTTGACATTTGTAGGTGGATCCTCAGTGTTAGAGCTAAAATTAGCATGTTTAAAGTGATTTTCATGCTTCCAGGGGCTCGGGAAGTGAATTAAATACTATTTGGAGGCATTTAATGTTCAATCAAAAACAGCTGATTTTTGACAAAAGAGATAACACCCCCCCATTACGTCATGCTTCAGAAATGTGGAAAATGGTCCGTTTTCAAATGTTTTATTTTTGAACGTCAGTTCACATTTGTAGGTGGATCATCAGTGTTAGAGCTAAAATTAGCATGTTTAAAGTGATTTTCATGCTTCCAGGGGCCCTAAACACAAGATTTATGGAATGGTTAAAAGTGCATGAAAATGGCCAATGTACTCACTCTGAGTTCTCAAAAAGGGTTTCTTCACCCCGGGAAGTTAATTAAATACCATTTGGAGGCATTTAATGTTCGAGCAAAAACGGCTGATTTTCGATAAAAGAGATAACACCCCCCCATTACGTCATGCTTCAGGAATGTGGAAAATGGTCCGTTTCAAATGTTTTATTTTTGAACGTCAGTTCACATTTGTAGGTGGATCATCAGTGTTAGAGCTAAAATTAGCATGTTTAAAGTGATTTTCATGCTTCCAGGGGCTCGGGAAGTGAATTAAATACTATTTGGAGGCATTTAATGTTCACTCAAAAACAGCTGATTTTTGACAAAAGAGATAACACCCCCCCATTACGTCATGCTTCAGAAATGTGGAAAATGGTCCGTTTTCAAATGTTTTATTTTTGAACGTCAGTTCACATTTGTAGGTGGATCATCAGTGTTAGAGCTAAAATTAGCATGTTTAAAGTGATTTTCATGCTTCCATGGGCCCTAAACACAAGATTTATGGAATGGTTAAAAGTGCGCGAAAATGGCCAATTTACTCACTCTGAGTTCTCAAAAAGGGTTTCTTCACCCCGGGAAGTTAATTAAATACCATTTGGAGGCATTTAATGTTCGAGCAAAAACGGCTGATTTTTGACAAAAGAGATAACACCCCCCCATTACGTCATGCTTCAGAAATGTGGAAAATGGTCCGTTTTCAAATGTTTTATTTTTGAACGTCAGTTCACATTTGTAGGTGGATCATCAGTGTTAGAGCTAAAATTAGCATGTTTAAAGTGAATTTCATGCTTCCAGGGGCTCGGGAAGTGAATTAAATACTATTTGGAGGCATTTAATGTTCAAACAAAAACAGCTGATTTTTGACAAAAGAGATAACACCCCCCCATTACGTCATGCTTCAGAAAAGTGGAAAATGGTCCGTTTTCAAATGTTTTATTTTTGAACGTCAGTTCACATTTGTAGGTGGATCATCAGTGTTAGAGCTAAAATTAGCATGTTTAAAGTGATTTTCATGCTTCCAGGGGCCCTAAACACAAGATTTATGGAATGGTTAAAAGTGCATGAAAATGGCCAATTTACTCACTCTGAGTTCTCAAAAAGGGTTTCTTCACCTCGGGAATTTAATTAAATACCATTTGGAGGCATTTAATGTTCGAGTAAAAACGGCTGATTTTCGACAAAAGAGATAACACCCCCCCATTACGTCATGCTTCAGAAATGTGGAAAATGGTCCGTTTTCAAATGTTTTATTTTTGAACGTCAGTTCACATTTGTAGGTGGATCATCAGTGTTAGAGCTTAAATTAGCATGTTTAAAGTGATTTTCATGCTTCCAGGGGCTCGGAAAGTGAATTAAATACTATTTGGAGGCATTTAATGTTCAAGCAAAAACAGCTGATTTTTGACAAAAGAGATAACACCCCCCCATTACGTCATGCTTCAGAAATGTGGAAAATGGTCCGTTTTCAAATGTTTTATTTTTGAACGTCAGTTGACATTTGTAGGTGGATCCTCAGTGTTAGAGCTAAAATTAGCATGTTTAAAGTGATTTTCATGCTTCCAGGGGCTCGGGAAGTGAATTAAATACTATTTGGAGGCATTTAATGTTCAATCAAAAACAGCTGATTTTTGACAAAAGAGATAACACCGCCCCATTACGTCATGCTTCAGAAATGTGGAAAATGGTCCGTTTTCAAATGTTTTATTTTTGAACGTCAGTTCACATTTGTAGGTGGATCATCAGTGTTAGAGCTAAAATTAGCATGTTTAAAGTGATTTTCATGCTTCCAGGGGCCCTAAACACAAGATTTATGGAATGGTTAAAAGTGCGCGAAAATGGCCAATTTACTCACTCTGAGTTCTCAAAAAGGGTTTCTTCACCCCGGGAAGTTAATTAAATACCATTTGGAGGCATTTAATGTTCGAGCAAAAACGGCTGATTTTTTACAAAAGAGATAACACCCCCCCATTACGTCATGCTTCAGAAATGTGGAAAATGGTCCGTTTTCAAATGTTTTATTTTTGAACGTCAGTTCACATTTGTAGGTGGATCATCAGTGTTAAAGCTAAAATTAGCATGTTTAAAGTGATTTTCATGCTTCCAGGGGCTCGGGAAGTGAATTAAATACTATTTGGAGGCATTTAATGTTCAATCAAAAACAGCTGATTTTTGACAAAAGAGATAACACCCCCCCCATTACGTCATGCTTCAGAAATGTGGAAAATGGTCCGTTTTCAAATGTTTTATTTTTGAACGTCAGTTCACATTTGTAGGTGGATCATCAGTGTTAGAGCTAAAATTAGCATGTTTAAAGTGATTTTCATGCTTCCAGGGGCCCTAAACACAAGATTTATGGAATGGTTAAAAGTGCATGAAAATGGCCAATTTACTCACTCTGAGTTCTCAAAAAGGGTTTCTTCACCCCGGGAAGTTAATTAAATACCATTTGGAGGCATTTAATGTTCGAGTAAAAACGGCTGATTTTCGACAAAAGAGATAACACCCCCCCATTACGTCATGCTTCAGAAATGTGGAAAATGATCCGTTTTCAAATGTTTTATTTTTGAACGTCAGTTCACATTTGTAGGTGGATCATCAGTGTTAGAGCTAAAATTAGCATGTTTAAAGTGATTTTCATGCTTCCAGGGGCTCGGAAAGTGAATTAAATACTATTTGGAGGCATTTAATGTTCAAGCAAAAACATCGGATTTTTGACAAAAGAGATAACACCCCCCCATTACGTCATGCTTCAGAAATGTGGAAAATGGTCCGTTTTCAAATGTTTTATTTTTGAACGTCAGTTCACATTTGTAGGTGGATCATCAGTGTTAGAGCTAAAATTAGCATGTTTAAAGTGATTTTCATGCTTCCAGGGGCCCTAAACACAAGATTTATGGACTGGTTAAAAGTGCATGAAAATGGCCAATTTACTCACTCTGAGTTCTCAAAAAGGGTTTCTTCACCCCGGAAAGTTAATTAAATACGATTTGGAGGCATTTAATGTTCAAGCAAAAACGGCTGATTTTCGACAAAAGAGATAACACCCCCCCATTACGTCATGCTTTAGAAATGTGGAAAATGGTCCGTTTTCAAATGTTTTATTTTTGAACGTCAGTTCACATTTGTAGGTGGATCATCAGTGTTAGAGCTAAAATTAGCATGTTTAAAGTGATTTTCATGCTTCCAGGGGCCCTAAACACAAGATTTATGGAATGGTTAAAAGTGCATGAAAATGGCCAATTTACTCACTCTGAGTTCTCAAAAAGGGTTTCTTCACCCCGGGAAGTTAATTAAATACCATTTGGAGGCATTTAATGTTAGAGCAAAAACGGCTGATTTTCGACAAAAGAGATAACACCCCCCCATTGCGTCATACTTCAGGAATGTGGAAAATGGTCCGTTTTCAAATGTTTTATTTTTGAACGTCAGTTCACATTTGTAGGTGGATCATCAGTGTTAGAGCTAAAATTAGCATGTTTAAAGTGATTTTCATGCTTCCAGGGGCTCGGGAAGTGAATTAAATACTATTTGGAGGCATTTAATGTTCAATCAAAAACAGCTGATTTTTGACAAAAGAGATAACACTGCCCCATTACGTCACGCTTCAGAAATGTGGAAAATGGTCCGTTTTCAAATGTTTTATTTTTGAACGTCAGTTCACATTTGTAGGTGGATCATCAGTGTTAGAGCTAAAATTAGCATGTTTAAAGTGATTTTCATGCTTCCAGGGGCCCTAAACACAAGATTTATGGAATGGTTAAAAGTGCGCGAAAATGGCCAATTTACTCACTCTGAGTTCTCAAAAAGGGTTTCTTCACCCCGGGAAGTTAATTAAATACCATTTGGAGGCATTTAATGTTCGAGCAAAAACGGCTGATTTTTGACAAAAGAGATAACACCCCCCCATTACGTCATGCTTCAGAAATGTGGAAAATGGTCCGTTTTCAAATGTTTTATTTTTGAACGTCAGTTCACATTTGTAGGTGGATCATCAGTGTTAGAGCTAAAATTAGCATGTTTAAAGTGATTTTCATGCTTCCAGGGGCTCGGGAAGTGAATTAAATACTATTTGGAGGCATTTAATGTTCAAACAAAAACAGCTGATTTTTGACAAAAGAGATAACACCCCCCCATTACGTCATGCTTCAGAAAAGTGGAAAATGGTCCGTTTTCAAATGTTTTATTTTTGAACGTCAGTTCACATTTGTAGGTGGATCTTCAGTGTTAGAGCTAAAATTAGCATGTTTAAAGTGATTTTCATGCTTCCAGGGGCCCTAAACACAAGACTTATGGAATGGTTAAAAGTGCATGAAAATGGCCAATTTATTCACTCTGAGTTCTCAAAAAGGGTTTCTTCACCTCGGGAAGTTAATTAAATACCATTTGGAGGCATTTAATGTTCGAGTAAAAACGGCTGATTTTCGACAAAAGAGATAACACCCCCCCATTACGTCATGCTTCAGAAATGTGGAAAATGGTCCGTTTTCAAATGTTTTATTTTTGAACGTCAGTTCACATTTGTAGGTGGATCATCAGTGTTAGAGCTAAAATTAGCATGTTTAAAGTGATTTTCATGCTTCCAGGGGCTCGGAAAGTGAATTAAATACTATTTGGAGGCATTTAATGTTCAAGCAAAAACAGCTGATTTTTGACAAAAGAGATAACACCCCCCCATTACGTCATGCTTCAGAAATGTGGAAAATGATCCGTTTTCAAATGTTTTATTTTTGAACGTCAGTTCACATTTGTAGGTGGATCATCAGTGTTAGAGCTAAAATTAGCATGTTTAACCCCTTCGAGGCTGATGACGAGCTGGGCTCGTCATGGTGTAGCCTCCTCAAACACTGATGACGAGCCCAGCTCGTCATGAACAATGGGTTTTTAAAAAAGTCAGCATTCCAGCAGAATCAGAGCAGCGCGCATGTGGTTAAAGTGATTTTCATGCTTCCAGGGGCCCTAAACACATGATTTATGGAATGGTTAAAAGTGCATGAAAATGGCCAATTTACTCACTCTGAGATCTCAAAAAGGGTTTCTTCACCCCGGAAAGTTAATTAAATACCATTTGGAGGCATTTAATGTTCGAGCAAAAACGGCTGATTTTCGACAAAAGAGATAACACCCCCCCATTACGTCATGCTTCAGAAATGTGGAAAATGGTCCGTTTTCAAATGTTTTATTTTTGAACGTCAGTTCACATTTGTAGGTGGATCATCAGTGTTAGAGCTAAAATTAGCATGTTTAAAGTGATGTTCATGCTTCCAGGGGCTCGGGAAGTGAATTAAATACTATTTGGAGGCATTTAATGTTCAATCAAAAACAGCTGATTTTTGACAAAAGAGATAACACCCCCCCATTACGTCATGCTTCAGAAATGTGGAAAATGGTCCGTTTTCAAATGTTTTATTTTTGAACGTCAGTTCACATTTGTAGGTGGATCCTCAGTGTTAGAGCTAAAATTAGCATGTTTAAAGTGATTTTCATGCTTCCAGGGGCTCGGGAAGTGAATTAAATACTATTTGGAGGCATTTAATGTTCAATCAAAAACAGCTGATTTTTGACAAAAGAGATAACACCCCCCCATTACGTCATGCTTCAGAAATGTGGAAAATGGTCCGTTTTCAAATGTTTTATTTTTGAACGTCAGTTCACATTTGTAGGTGGATCATCAGTGTTAGAGCTAAAATTAGCATGTTTAAAGTGATTTTCATGCTTCCAGGGGCCCTAAACACAAGATTTATGGAATGGTTAAAAGTGCATGAAAATGGCCAATGTACTCACTCTGAGTTCTCAAAAAGGGTTTCTTCACCCCGGGAAGTTAATTAAATACCATTTGGAGGCATTTAATGTTCGAGCAAAAACGGCTGATTTTCGATAAAAGAGATAACACCCCCCATTACGTCATGCTTCAGGAATGTGGAAAATGGTCCGTTTTCAAATGTTTTATTTTTGAACGTCAGTTCACATTTGTAGGTGGATCATCAGTGTTAGAGCTAAAATTAGCATGTTTAAATGCTTCCAGGGGCTCGGGAAGTGAATTAAATACTATTTGGAGGCATTTAATGTTCACTCAAAAACAGCTGATTTTTGACAAAAGAGATAACACCCCCCCATTACGTCATGCTTCAGAAATGTGGAAAATGGTCCGTTTTCAAATGTTTTATTTTTGAACGTCAGTTCACATTTGTAGGTGGATCATCAGTGTTAGAGCTAAAATTAGCATGTTTAAAGTGATTTTCATGCTTCCATGGGCCCTAAACACAAGATTTATGGAATGGTTAAAAGTGCGCGAAAATGGCCAATTTACTCACTCTGAGTTCTCAAAAAGGGTTTCTTCACCCCGGGAAGTTAATTAAATACCATTTGGTGGCATTTAATGTTCGAGCAAAAACGGCTGATTTTCGACAAAAGAGATAACACCCCCCCATTACGTCATGCTTCAGAAATGTGGAAAATGGTCCATTTTCAAATGTTTTATTTTTGAACGTCAGTTCACATTTGTAGGTGGATCATCAGTGTTAGAGCTAAAATTAGCATGTTTAAAGTGATTTTCATGCTTCCAGGGGCTCGGGAAGTGAATTAAATACTATTTGGAGGCATTTAATGTTCAATCAAAAACAGCTGATTTTTGACAAAAGAGATAACACCGCCCCATTACGTCATGCTTCAGAAATGTGGAAAATGGTCCGTTTTCAAATGTTTTATTTTTGAACGTCAGTTCACATTTGTAGGTGGATCATCAGTGTTAGAGCTAAAATTAGCATGTTTAAAGTGATTTTCATGCTTCCAGGGGCCCTAAACACAAGATTTATGGAATGGTTAAAAGTGCGCGAAAATGGCCAATTTACTCACTCTGAGTTCTCAAAAAGGGTTTCTTCACCCCGGGAAGTTAATTAAATACCATTTGGAGGCATTTAATGTTCGAGCAAAAACGGCTGATTTTTGACAAAAGAGATAACACCCCCCCATTACGTCATGCTTCAGAAATGTGGAAAATGGTCCGTTTTCAAATGTTTTATTTTTGAACGTCAGTTCACATTTGTAGGTGGATCATCAGTGTTAGAGCTAAAATTAGCATGTTTAAAGTGATTTTCATGCTTCCAGGGGCTCGGGAAGTGAATTAAATACTATTTGGAGGCATTTAATGTTCAATCAAAAACAGCTGATTTTTGACAAAAGAGATAACACCCCCCCCATTACGTCATGCTTCAGAAATGTGGAAAATGGTCAGTTTTCAAATGTTTTATTTTTGAACGTCAGTTCACATTTGTAGGTGGATCATCAGTGTTAGAGCTAAAATTAGCATGTTTAAAGTGATTTTCATGCTTCCAGGGGCCCTAAACACAAGATTTATGGAATGGGTAAAAGTGCATGAAAATGGCCAATTTACTCACTCTGAGTTCTCAAAAAGGGTTTCTTCACCCCGGGAAGTTAATTAAATACCATTTGGAGGCATTTAATGTTCGAGTAAAAAGGGCTGATTTTCGACAAAAGAGATAACACCCCCCCATTACGTCATGCTTCAGAAATGTGGAAAAGGGTCCGTTTTCAAATGTTTTATTTTTTAACGTCAGTTCACATTTGTAGGTGGATCATCAGTGTTAGAGCTAAAATTAGCATGTTTAAAGTGATTTTCATGCTTCCAGGGGCTCGGAAAGTGAATTAAATACTGTTTGGAGGCATTTAATGTTCAAGCAAAAACATCGGATTTTTGACAAAAGAGATAACACCCCCCCATTACGTCATGCTTCAGAAATGTGGAAAATGGTCCGTTTTCAAATGTTTTATTTTTGAACTTTAGTTCACATTTGTAGGTGGATCATCAGTGTTAGAGCTAAAATTAGCATGTTTCAAGTGATTTTCATGCTTCCAGGGGCCCTAAACACAAGATTTATGGACTGGTTAAAAGTGCATGAAAATGGCCAATGTACTCACTCTGAGTTCTCAAAAAGGGTTTCTTCACCCCGGAAAGTTAATTAAATACGATTTGGAGGCATTTAATGTTCAAGCAAAAACGGCTGATTTTCGACAAAAGAGATAACACCCCCCCCATTACGTCATGCTTTAGAAATGTGGAAAATGGTCCGTTTTCAAATGTTTTATTTTTGAACGTCAGTTCACATTTGTAGGTGGATCATCAGTGTTAGAGCTAAAATTAGCATGTTTAAAGTGATTTTCATGCTTCCAGGGGCCCTAAACACAAGATTTATGGAATGGTTAAAAGTGCATGAAAATGGCCAATTTACTCACTCTGAGTTCTCAAAAAGGGTTTCTTCACCCCGGGAAGTTAATTAAATACCATTTGGAGGCATTTAATGTTGGAGCAAAAACGGCTGATTTTCGACAAAAGAGATAACACCCCCCCATTGCGTCATGCTTCAGGAATGTGGAAAATGGTCCGTTTTCAAATGTTTTATTTTTGAACGTCAGTTCACATTTGTAGGTGGATCATCAGTGTTAGAGCTAAAATTAGCATGTTTAAAGTGATTTTCATGCTTCCAGGGGCTCAGGAAGTGAATTAAATACTATTTGGAGGCATTTAATGTTCAATCAAAAACAGCTGATTTTTGACAAAAGAGATAACACCCCCCCATTACGTCATGCTTCAGAAATGTGGAAAATGGTCCGTTTTCAAATGTTTTATTTTTGAACGTCAGTTCACATTTGTAGGTGGATCATCAGTGTTAGAGCTAAAATTAGCATGTTTAAAGTGATTTTCATGCTTCCAGGGGCTCGGAAAGTGAATTAAATACTGTTTGGAGGCATTTAATGTTCAAGCAAAAACATCGGATTTTTGACAAAAGAGATAACACCCCCCCATTACGTCATGCTTCAGAAATGTGGAAAATGGTCCGTTTTCAAATGTTTTATTTTTGAACTTTAGTTCACATTTGTAGGTGGATCATCAGTGTTAGAGCTAAAATTAGCATGTTTTAAGTGATTTTCATGCTTCCAGGGGCCCTAAACACAAGATTTATGGACTGGTTAAAAGTGCATGAAAATGGCCAATTTACTCACTCTGAGTTCTCAAAAAGGGTTTCTTCACCCCGGAAAGTTAATTAAATACGATTTGGAGGCATTTAATGTTCAAGCAAAAACGGCTGATTTTCGACAAAAGAGATAACACCCCCCCATTACGTCATGCTTCAGAAATGTGGAAAATGGTCCGTTTTCAAATGTTTTATTTTTGAACGTCAGTTCACATTTGTAGGTGGATCATCAGTGTTAGAGCTAAAATTAGCATGTTTAAAGTGAATTTCATGCTTCCAGGGGCTCGGGAAGTGAATTAAATACTATTTGGAGGCATTTAATGTTCAAACAAAAACAGCTGATTTTTGACAAAAGAGATAACACCCCCCCATTACGTCATGCTTCAGAAAAGTGGAAAATGGTCCGTTTTCAAATGTTTTATTTTTGAACGTCAGTTCACATTTGTAGGTGGATCATCAGTGTTAGAGCTAAAATTAGCATGTTTAAAGTGATTTTCATGCTTCCAGGGGCCCTAAACACAAGATTTATGGAATGGTTAAAAGTGCATGAAAATGGCCAATTTACTCACTCTGAGTTCTCAAAAAGGGTTTCTTCACCTCGGGAAGTTAATTAAATACCATTTGGAGGCATTTAATGTTCGAGTAAAAACGGCTGATTTTCGACAAAAGAGATAACACCCCCCCATTACGTCATGCTTTAGAAATGTGGAAAATGGTCCGTTTTCAAATGTTTTATTTTTGAACGTCAGTTCACATTTGTAGGTGGATCATCAGTGTTAGAGCTTAAATTAGCATGTTTAAAGTGATTTTCATGCTTCCAGGGGCTCGGAAAGTGAATTAAATACTATTTGGAGGCATTTAATGTTCAAGCAAAAACAGCTGATTTTTGACAAAAGAGATAACACCCACCCATTACGTCATGCTTCAGAAA
This sequence comes from Lissotriton vulgaris, assembly GCF_964263255.1. NCBI lineage: Eukaryota > Metazoa > Chordata > Amphibia > Caudata > Salamandridae > Lissotriton > Lissotriton vulgaris. The sequence goes on from NW_028241214.1 coordinate 114,645, forward strand.
TGTGGAAAATGGTCCGTTTTCAAATGTTTTATTTTTGAACGTCAGTTGACATTTGTAGGTGGATCCTCAGTGTTAGAGCTAAAATTAGCATGTTTAAAGTGATTTTCATGCTTCCAGGGGCTCGGGAAGTGAATTAAATACTATTTGGAGGCATTTAATGTTCAATCAAAAACAGCTGATTTTTGACAAAAGAGATAACACCCCCCCATTACGTCATGCTTCAGAAATGTGGAAAATGGTCCGTTTTCAAATGTTTTATTTTTGAACGTCAGTTCACATTTGTAGGTGGATCATCAGTGTTAGAGCTAAAATTAGCATGTTTAAAGTGATTTTCATGCTTCCAGGGGCCCTAAACACAAGATTTATGGAATGGTTAAAAGTGCATGAAAATGGCCAATGTACTCACTCTGAGTTCTCAAAAAGGGTTTCTTCACCCCGGGAAGTTAATTAAATACCATTTGGAGGCATTTAATGTTCGAGCAAAAACGGCTGATTTTCGATAAAAGAGATAACACCCCCCCATTACGTCATGCTTCAGGAATGTGGAAAATGGTCCGTTTCAAATGTTTTATTTTTGAACGTCAGTTCACATTTGTAGGTGGATCATCAGTGTTAGAGCTAAAATTAGCATGTTTAAAGTGATTTTCATGCTTCCAGGGGCTCGGGAAGTGAATTAAATACTATTTGGAGGCATTTAATGTTCACTCAAAAACAGCTGATTTTTGACAAAAGAGATAACACCCCCCCATTACGTCATGCTTCAGAAATGTGGAAAATGGTCCGTTTTCAAATGTTTTATTTTTGAACGTCAGTTCACATTTGTAGGTGGATCATCAGTGTTAGAGCTAAAATTAGCATGTTTAAAGTGATTTTCATGCTTCCATGGGCCCTAAACACAAGATTTATGGAATGGTTAAAAGTGCGCGAAAATGGCCAATTTACTCACTCTGAGTTCTCAAAAAGGGTTTCTTCACCCCGGGAAGTTAATTAAATACCATTTGGAGGCATTTAATGTTCGAGCAAAAACGGCTGATTTTTGACAAAAGAGATAACACCCCCCCATTACGTCATGCTTCAGAAATGTGGAAAATGGTCCGTTTTCAAATGTTTTATTTTTGAACGTCAGTTCACATTTGTAGGTGGATCATCAGTGTTAGAGCTAAAATTAGCATGTTTAAAGTGAATTTCATGCTTCCAGGGGCTCGGGAAGTGAATTAAATACTATTTGGAGGCATTTAATGTTCAAACAAAAACAGCTGATTTTTGACAAAAGAGATAACACCCCCCCATTACGTCATGCTTCAGAAAAGTGGAAAATGGTCCGTTTTCAAATGTTTTATTTTTGAACGTCAGTTCACATTTGTAGGTGGATCATCAGTGTTAGAGCTAAAATTAGCATGTTTAAAGTGATTTTCATGCTTCCAGGGGCCCTAAACACAAGATTTATGGAATGGTTAAAAGTGCATGAAAATGGCCAATTTACTCACTCTGAGTTCTCAAAAAGGGTTTCTTCACCTCGGGAATTTAATTAAATACCATTTGGAGGCATTTAATGTTCGAGTAAAAACGGCTGATTTTCGACAAAAGAGATAACACCCCCCCATTACGTCATGCTTCAGAAATGTGGAAAATGGTCCGTTTTCAAATGTTTTATTTTTGAACGTCAGTTCACATTTGTAGGTGGATCATCAGTGTTAGAGCTTAAATTAGCATGTTTAAAGTGATTTTCATGCTTCCAGGGGCTCGGAAAGTGAATTAAATACTATTTGGAGGCATTTAATGTTCAAGCAAAAACAGCTGATTTTTGACAAAAGAGATAACACCCCCCCATTACGTCATGCTTCAGAAATGTGGAAAATGGTCCGTTTTCAAATGTTTTATTTTTGAACGTCAGTTGACATTTGTAGGTGGATCCTCAGTGTTAGAGCTAAAATTAGCATGTTTAAAGTGATTTTCATGCTTCCAGGGGCTCGGGAAGTGAATTATATACTATTTGGAGGCATTTAATGTTCAATCAAAAACAGCTGATTTTTGACAAAAGAGATAACACCCCCCCATTACGTCATGCTTCAGAAATGTGGAAAATGGTCCGTTTTCAAATGTTTTATTTTTGAACGTCAGTTCACATTTGTAGGTGGATCATCAGTGTTAGAGCTAAAATTAGCATGTTTAAAGTGATTTTCATGCTTCCAGGGGCCCTAAACACAAGATTTATGGAATGGTTAAAAGTGCATGAAAATGGCCAATGTACTCACTCTGAGTTCTCAAAAAGGGTTTCTTCACCCCGGGAAGTTAATTAAATACCATTTGGAGGCATTTAATGTTTGAGCAAAAACGGCTGATTTTCGATAAAAGAGATAACACCCCCCCATTACGTCATGCTTCAGGAATGTGGAAAATGGTCCGTTTCAAATGTTTTATTTTTGAACGTCAGTTCACATTTGTAGGTGGATCATCAGTGTTAGAGGTAAAATTAGCATGTTTAAAGTGATTTTCATGCTTCCAGGGGCTCGGGAAGTGAATTAAATACTATTTGGAGGCATTTAATGTTCACTCAAAAACAGCTGATTTTTGACAAAAGAGATAACACCCCCCCATTACGTCATGCTTCAGAAATGTGGAAAATGGTCCGTTTTCAAATGTTTTATTTTTGAACGTCAGTTCACATTTGTAGGTGGATCATCAGTGTTAGAGCTAAAATTAGCATGTTTAAAGTGATTTTCATGCTTCCATGGGCCCTAAACACAAGATTTATGGAATGGTTAAAAGTGCGCGAAAATGGCCAATTTACTCACTCTGAGTTCTCAAAAAGGGTTTCTTCACCCCGGGAAGTTAATTAAATACCATTTGGTGGCATTTAATGTTCGAGCAAAAACGGCTGATTTTCGACAAAAGAGATAACACCCCCCCATTACGTCATGCTTCAGAAATGTGGAAAATGGTCCATTTTCAAATGTTTTATTTTTGAACGTCAGTTCACATTTGTAGGTGGATCATCAGTGTTAGAGCTAAAATTAGCATGTTTAAAGTGATTTTCATGCTTCCAGGGGCTCGGGAAGTGAATTAAATACTATTTGGAGGCATTTAATGTTCAATCAAAAACAGCTGATTTTCGACAAAAGAGATAACACCGCCCCATTACGTCATGCTTCAGAAATGTGGAAAATGGTCTGTTTTCAAATGTTTTATTTTTGAACGTCAGTTCACATTTGTAGGTGGATCATCAGTGTTAGAGCTAAAATTAGCATGTTTAAAGTGATTTTCATGCTTCCAGGGGCCCTAAACACAAGATTTATGGAATGGTTAAAAGTGCGCGAAAATGGCCAATTTACTCACTCTGAGTTCTCAAAAAGGGTTTCTTCACCCCGGGAAGTTAATTAAATACCATTTGGAGGCATTTAATGTTCGAGCAAAAACGGCTGATTTTTGACAAAAGAGATAACACCCCCCCATTACGTCATGCTTCAGAAATGTGGAAAATGGTCCGTTTTCAAATGTTTTATTTTTGAACGTCAGTTCACATTTGTAGGTGGATCATCAGTGTTAGAGCTAAAATTAGCATGTTTAAAGTGATTTTCATGCTTCCAGGGGCCCTAAACACAAGATTTATGGAATGGTTAAAAGTGCATGAAAATGGCCAATGTACTCACTCTGAGTTCTCAAAAAGGGTTTCTTCACCCCGGGAAGTTAATTAAATACCATTTGGAGGCATTTAATGTTCGAGCAAAAACGGCTGATTTTCGATAAAAGAGATAACACCCCCCCATTACGTCATGCTTCAGGAATGTGGAAAATGGTCCGTTTTCAAATGTTTTATTTTTGAACGTCAGTTCACATTTGTAGGTGGATCATCAGTGTTAGAGCTAAAATTAGCATGTTTAAAGTGATTTTCATGCTTCCAGGGGCTCGGGAAGTGAATTAAATACTATTTGGAGGCATTTAATGTTCACTCAAAAACAGCTGATTTTTGACAAAAGAGATAACACCCCCCCATTACGTCATGCTTCAGAAATGTGGAAAATGGTCCGTTTTCAAATGTTTTATTTTTGAACGTCAGTTCACATTTGTAGGTGGATCATCAGTGTTAGAGCTAAAATTAGCATGTTTAAAGTGATTTTCATGCTTCCATGGGCCCTAAACACAAGATTTATGGAATGGTTAAAAGTGCGCGAAAATGGCCAATTTACTCACTCTGAGTTCTCAAAAAGGGTTTCTTCACCCCGGGAAGTTAATTAAATACCATTTGGTGGCATTTAATGTTCGAGCAAAAACGGCTGATTTTCGACAAAAGAGATAACACCCCCCCATTACGTCATGCTTCAGAAATGTGGAAAATGGTCCATTTTCAAATGTTTTATTTTTGAACGTCAGTTCACATTTGTGGGTGGATCATCAGTGTTAGAGCTAAAATTAGCATGTTTAAAGTGATTTTCATGCTTCCAGGGGCTCGGGAAGTGAATTAAATACTATTTGGAGGCATTTAATGTTCAATCAAAAACAGCTGATTTTTGACAAAAGAGATAACACCGCCCCATTACGTCATGCTTCAGAAATGTGGAAAATGGTCCGTTTTCAAATGTTTTATTTTTGAACGTCAGTTCACATTTGTAGGTGGATCATCAGTGTTAGAGCTAAAATTAGCATGTTTAAAGTGATTTTCATGCTTCCAGGGGCCCTAAACACAAGATTTATGGAATGGTTAAAAGTGCGCGAAAATGGCCAATTTACTCACTCTGAGTTCTCAAAAAGGGTTTCTTCACCCCGGGAAGTTAATTAAATACCATTTGGAGGCATTTAATGTTCGAGCAAAAACGGCTGATTTTTTACAAAAGAGATAACACCCCCCCATTACGTCATGCTTCAGAAATGTGGAAAATGGTCCGTTTTCAAATGTTTTATTTTTGAACGTCAGTTCACATTTGTAGGTGGATCATCAGTGTTAAAGCTAAAATTAGCATGTTTAAAGTGATTTTCATGCTTCCAGGGGCTCGGGAAGTGAATTAAATACTATTTGGAGGCATTTAATGTTCAATCAAAAACAGCTGATTTTTGACAAAAGAGATAACACCCCCCCCATTACGTCATGCTTCAGAAATGTGGAAAATGGTCCGTTTTCAAATGTTTTATTTTTGAACGTCAGTTCACATTTGTAGGTGGATCATCAGTGTTAGAGCTAAAATTAGCATGTTTAAAGTGATTTTCATGCTTCCAGGGGCCCTAAACACAAGATTTATGGAATGGTTAAAAGTGCATGAAAATGGCCAATTTACTCACTCTGAGTTCTCAAAAAGGGTTTCTTCACCCCGGGAAGTTAATTAAATACCATTTGGAGGCATTTAATGTTCGAGTAAAAACGGCTGATTTTCGACAAAAGAGATAACACCCCCCCATTACGTCATGCTTCAGAAATGTGGAAAATGATCCGTTTTCAAATGTTTTATTTTTGAACGTCAGTTCACATTTGTAGGTGGATCATCAGTGTTAGAGCTAAAATTAGCATGTTTAAAGTGATTTTCATGCTTCCAGGGGCTCGGAAAGTGAATTAAATACTATTTGGAGGCATTTAATGTTCAAGCAAAAACATCGGATTTTTGACAAAAGAGATAACACCCCCCCATTACGTCATGCTTCAGAAATGTGGAAAATGGTCCGTTTTCAAATGTTTTATTTTTGAACGTCAGTTCACATTTGTAGGTGGATCATCAGTGTTAGAGCTAAAATTAGCATGTTTAAAGTGATTTTCATGCTTCCAGGGGCCCTAAACACAAGATTTATGGACTGGTTAAAAGTGCATGAAAATGGCCAATTTACTCACTCTGAGTTCTCAAAAAGGGTTTCTTCACCCCGGAAAGTTAATTAAATACGATTTGGAGGCATTTAATGTTCAAGCAAAAACGGCTGATTTTCGACAAAAGAGATAACACCCCCCCCATTACGTCATGCTTTAGAAATGTGGAAAATGGTCCGTTTTCAAATGTTTTATTTTTGAACGTCAGTTCACATTTGTAGGTGGATCATCAGTGTTAGAGCTAAAATTAGCATGTTTAAAGTGATTTTCATGCTTCCAGGGGCTCGGGAAGTGAATTAAATACTATTTGGAGGCATTTAATGTTCAATCAAAAACAGCTGATTTTTGACAAAAGAGATAACACCCCCCCATTACGTCATGCTTCAGAAATGTGGAAAATGGTCAGTTTTCAAATGTTTTATTTTTGAACGTCAGTTCACATTTGTAGGTGGATCATCAGTGTTAGAGCTAAAATTAGCATGTTTAAAGTGATTTTCATGCTTCCAGGGGCCCTAAACACAAGATTTATGGAATGGTTAAAAGTGCGCGAAAATGGCCAATTTACTCACTCTGAGTTCTCAAAAAGGGTTTCTTCACCCCGGGAAGTTAATTAAATACCATTTGGAGGCATTTAATGTTCGAGCAAAAACGGCTGATTTTTGACAAAAGAGATAACACCCCCCCATTACGTCATGCTTCAGAAATGTGGAAAATGGTCCGTTTTCAAATGTTTTATTTTTGAACGTCAGTTCACATTTGTAGGTGGATCATCAGTGTTAGAGCTAAAATTAGCATGTTTAAAGTGATTTTCATGCTTCCAGGGGCTCGGGAAGTAAATTAAATACTATTTGGAGGCATTTAATGTTCAAACAAAAACAGCTGATTTTTGACAAAAGAGATAACACCCCCCCATTACGTCATGCTTCAGAAAAGTGGAAAATGGTCCGTTTTCAAATGTTTTATTTTTGAACGTCAGTTCACATTTGTAGGTGGATCATCAGTGTTAGAGCTAAAATTAGCATGTTTAAAGTGATTTTCATGCTTCCAGGGGCCCTAAACACAAGACTTATGGAATGGTTAAAAGTGCATGAAAATGGCCAATTTACTCACTCTGAGTTCTCAAAAACGGTTTCTTCACCTCGGGAAGTTAATTAAATACCATTTGGAGGCATTTAATGTTCGAGTAAAAACGGCTGATTTTCGACAAAAGAGATAACACCCCCCCATTACGTCATGCTTCAGAAATGTGGAAAATGGTCCGTTTTCAAATGTTTTATTTTTGAACGTCAGTTCACATTTGTAGGTGGATCATCAGTGTTAGAGCTAAAATTAGCATGTTTAAAGTGATTTTCATGCTTCCAGGGGCTCGGAAAGTGAATTAAATACTATTTGGAGGCATTTAATGTTCAAGCAAAAACAGCTGATTTTTGACAAAAGAGATAACACCCCCCCATTACGTCATGCTTCAGAAATGTGGAAAATGGTCCGTTTTCAAATGTTTTATTTTTGAACGTCAGTTCACATTTGTAGGTGGATCATCAGTGTTAGAGCTAAAATTAGCATGTTTAACCCCTTCGAGGCTGATGACGAGCTGGGCTCGTCATGGTGTAGCCTCCTCAAACACTGATGACGAGCCCAGCTCGTCATGAACAATGGGTTTTTTAAAAAGTCAGCATTCCAGCAGAATCAGAGCAGCGCGCATGTGGTTAAAGTGATTTTCATGCTTCCAGGGGCCCTAAACACATGATTTATGGAATGGTTAAAAGTGCATGAAAATGGCCAATTTACTCACTCTGAGTTCTCAAAAAGGGTTTCTTCACCCCGGAAAGTTAATTAAATACCATTTGGAGGCATTTAATGTTCGAGCAAAAACGGCTGATTTTCGACAAAAGAGATAACACCCCCCCATTACGTCATGCTTCAGAAATGTGGAAAATGGTCCGTTTTCAAATGTTTTATTTTTGAACGTCAGTTCACATTTGTAGGTGGATCATCAGTGTTAGAGCTAAAATGAGCATGTTTAAAGTGATGTTCATGCTTCCAGGGGCTCGGGAAGTGAATTAAATACTATTTGGAGGCATTTAATGTTCAATCAAAAACAGCTGATTTTTGACAAAAGAGATAACACCCCCCCATTACGTCATGCTTCAGAAATGTGGAAAATGGTCCGTTATCAAATGTTTTATTTTTGAACGTCAGTTCACATTTGTAGGTGGATCATCAGTGTTAGAGCTAAAATTAGCATGTTTAAAGTGATGTTCATGCTTCCAGGGGCTCGGGAAGTGAATTAAATACTATTTGGAGGCATTTAATGTTCAATCAAAAACAGCTGATTTTTGACAAAAGAGATAACACCGCCCCATTACGTAATGCTTCAGAAATGTGGAAAATGGTCCGTTTTCAAATGTTTTATTTTTGAACGTCAGTTCACATTTGTAGGTGGATCCTCAGTGTTAGAGCTAAAATTAGCATGTTTAAAGTGATTTTCATGCTTCCAGGGGCTCGGGAAGTGAATTAAATACTATTTGGAGGCATTTAATGTTCAATCAAAAACAGCTGATTTTTGACAAAAGAGATAACACCCCCCCATTACGTCATGCTTCAGAAATGTGGAAAATGGTCCGTTTTCAAATGTTTTATTTTTGAACGTCAGTTCACATTTGTAGGTGGATCATCAGTGTTAGAGCTAAAATTAGCATGTTTAAAGTGATTTTCATGCTTCCAGGGGCCCTAAACACAAGATTTATGGAATGGTTAAAAGTGCATGAAAATGGCCAATGTACTCACTCTGAGTTCTCAAAAAGGGTTTCTTCACCCCGGGAAGTTAATTAAATACCATTTGGAGGCATTTAATGTTCGAGCAAAAACGGCTGATTTTCGATAAAAGAGATAACACCCCCCCATTACGTCATGCTTCAGGAATGTGGAAAATGGTCCGTTTTCAAATGTTTTATTTTTGAACGTCAGTTCACATTTGTAGGTGGATCATCAGTGTTAGAGCTAAAATTAGCATGTTTAAAGTGATTTTCATGCTTCCAGGGGCTCGGGAAGTGAATTAAATACTATTTGGAGGCATTTAATGTTCACTCAAAAAGAGCTGATTTTTGACAAAAGAGATAACACCCCCCCATTACGTCATGCTTCAGAAATGTGGAAAATGGTCCGTTTTCAAATGTTTTATTTTTGAACGTCAGTTCACATTTGTAGGTGGATCATCAGTGTTAGAGCTAAAATTAGCATGTTTAAAGTGATTTTCATGCTTCCATGGGCCCTAAACACAAGATTTATGAAATGGTTAAAAGTGCGCGAAAATGGCCAATTTACTCGCTCTGAGTTCTCAAAAAGGGTTTCTTCACCCCGGGAAGTTAATTAAATACCATTTGGTGGCATTTAATGTTCGAGCAAAAACGGCTGATTTTCGACAAAAGAGATAACACCCCCCCATTACGTCATGCTTCAGAAATGTGGAAAATGGTCCATTTTCAAATGTTTTATTTTTGAACGTCAGTTCACATTTGTAGGTGGATCATCAGTGTTAGAGCTAAAATTAGCATGTTTAAAGTGATTTTCATGCTTCCAGGGGCTCGGGAAGTGAATTAAATACTATTTGGAGGCATTTAATGTTCAATCAAAAACAGCTGATTTTTGACAAAAGAGATAACACCGCCCCATTACGTCATGCTTCAGAAATGTGGAAAATGGTCCGTTTTCAAATGTTTTATTTTTGAACGTCAGTTCACATTTGTAGGTGGATCATCAGTGTTAGAGCTAAAATTAGCATGTTTAAAGTGATTTTCATGCTTCCAGGGGCCCTAAACACAAGATTTATGGAATGGTTAAAAGTGCGCGCAAATGGCCAATTTACTCACTCTGAGTTCTCAAAAAGGGTTTCTTCACCCCGGGAAGTTAATTAAATACCATTTGGAGGCATTTAATGTTCGAGCAAAAACGGCTGATTTTTGACAAAAGAGATAACACCCCCCCATTACGTCATGCTTCAGAAATGTGGAAAATGGTCCGTTTTCAAATGTTTTATTTTTGAACGTCAGTTCACATTTGTAGGTGGATCATCAGTGTTAGAGCTAAAATTAGCATGTTTAAAGTGATTTTCATGCTTCCAGGGGCTCGGGAAGTGAATTAAATACTATTTGGAGGCATTTAATGTTCAATCAAAAACAGCTGATTTTTGACAAAAGAGATAACACCCCCCCCATTACGTCATGCTTCAGAAATGTGGAAAATGGTCCGTTTTCAAATGTTTTATTTTTGAACGTCAGTTCACATTTGTAGGTGGATCATCAGTGTTAGAGCTAAAATTAGCATGTTTAAAGTGATTTTCATGCTTCCAGGGGCCCTAAACACAAGATTTATGGAATGGTTAAAAGTGCATGAAAATGGCCAATTTACTCACTCTGAGTTCTCAAAAAGGGTTTCTTCACCCCGGGAAGTTAATTAAATACCATTTGGAGGCATTTAATGTTCGAGTAAAAACGGCTGATTTTCGACAAAAGAGATAACACCCCCCATTACGTCATGCTTCAGAAATGTGGAAAATGGTCCGTTTTCAAATGTTTTATTTTTGAACGTCAGTTCACATTTGTAGGTGGATCATCAGTGTTAGAGCTAAAATTAGCATGTTTAAAGTGATTTTCATGCTTCCAGGGGCTCGGAAAGTGAATTAAATACTATTTGGAGGCATTTAATGTTCAAGCAAAAACATCGGATTTTTGACAAAAGAGATAACACCCCCCCATTACGTCATGCTTCAGAAATGTGGAAAATGGTCCGTTTTCAAATGTTTTATTTTTGAACGTCAGTTCACATTTGTAGGTGGATCATCAGTGTTAGAGCTAAAATTAGCATGTTTAAAGTGATTTTCATGCTTCCAGGGGCCCTAAACACAAGATTTATGGACTGGTTAAAAGTGCATGAAAATGGCCAATTTACTCACTCTGAGTTCTCAAAAAGGGTTTCTTCACCCCGGAAAGTTAATTAAATACGATTTGGAGGCATTTAATGTTCAAGCAAAAACGGCTGATTTTCGACAAAAGAGATAACACCCCCCCATTACGTCATGCTTTAGAAATGTGGAAAATGGTCCGTTTTCAAATGTTTTATTTTTGAACGTCAGTTCACATTTGTAGGTGGATCATCAGTGTTAGAGCTAAAATTAGCATGTTTAAAGTGATTTTCATGCTTCCAGGGGCCCTAAACACAAGATTTATGGAATGGTTAAAAGTGCATGAAAATGGCCAATTTACTCACTCTGAGTTCTCAAAAAGGGTTTCTTCACCCCGGGAAGTTAATTAAATACCATTTGGAGGCATTTAATGTTGGAGCAAAAACGGCTGATTTTCGACAAAAGAGATAACACCCCCCCATTGCGTCATGCTTCAGGAATGTGGAAAATGGTCCGTTTTCAAATGTTTTATTTTTGAACGTCAGTTCACATTTGTAGGTGGATCATCAGTGTTAGAGCTAAAATTAGCATGTTTAAAGTGATTTTCATGCTTCCAGGGGCTCGGGAAGTGAATTAAATACTATTTGGAGGCATTTAATGTTCAATCAAAAACAGCTGATTTTTGACAAAAGAGATAACACCCCCCCATTACGTCAAGCTTCAGAAATGTGGAAAATGGTCAGTTTTCAAATGTTTTATTTTTGAACGTCAGTTCACATTTGTAGGTGGATCATCAGTGTTAGAGCTAAAATTAGCATGTTTAAAGTGATTTTCATGCTTCCAGGGGCTCGGGAAGTGAATTAAATACTATTTGGAGGCATTTAATGTTCAATCAAAAACAGCTGATTTTTGACAAAAGAGATAACACCGCCCCATTACGTCACGCTTCAGAAATGTGGAAAATGGTCCGTTTTCAAATGTTTTATTTTTGAACGTCAGTTCACATTTGTAGGTGGATCATCAGTGTTAGAGCTAAAATTAGCATGTTTAAAGTGATTTTCATGCTTCCAGGGGCCCTAAACACAAGATTTATGGAATGGTTAAAAGTGCGTGAAAATGGCCAATTTACTCACTCTGAGTTCTCAAAAAGGGTTTCTTCACCCCGGGAAGTTAATTAAATACCATTTGGAGGCATTTAATGTTCGAGCAAAAACGGCTGATTTTTGACAAAAGAGATAACACCCCCCCATTACGTCATGCTTCAGAAATGTGGAAAATGGTCCGTTTTCAAATGTTTTATTTTTGAACGTCAGTTCACATTTGTAGGTGGATCATCAGTGTTAGAGCTAAAATTAGCATGTTTAAAGTGAATTTCATGCTTCCAGGGGCTCGGGAAGTGAATTAAATACTATTTGGAGGCATTTAATGTTCAAACAAAAACAGCTGATTTTTGACAAAAGAGATAACACCCCCCCATTACGTCATGCTTCAGAAAAGTGGAAAATGGTCCGTTTTCAAATGTTTTATTTTTGAACGTCAGTTCACATTTGTAGGTGGATCATCAGTGTTAGAGCTAAAATTAGCATGTTTAAAGTGATTTTCATGCTTCCAGGGGCCCTAAACACAAGATTTATGGAATGGTTAAAAGTGCATGAAAATGGCCAATTTACTCACTCTGAGTTCTCAAAAAGGGTTTCTTCACCTCGGGAAGTTAATTAAATACCATTTGGGGGCATTTAATGTTCGAGTAAAAACGGCTGATTTTCGACAAAAGAGATAACACCCCCCCCATTACGTCATGCTTCAGAAATGTGGAAAATGGTCCGTTTTCAAATGTTTTATTTTTGAACGTCAGTTCACATTTGTAGGTGGATCATCAGTGTTAGAGCTAAAATTAGCATGTTTAAAGTGATTTTCATGCTTCCAGGGGCTCGGAAAGTGAATTAAATACTATTTGGAGGCATTTAATGTTCAAGCAAAAACAGCTGATTTTTGACAAAAGAGATAACACCCCCCCATTACGTCATGCTTCAGAAATGTGGAAAATGGTCCGTTTTCAAATGTTTTATTTTTGAACGTCAGTTCACATTTGTAGGTGGATCCTCAGTGTTAGAGCTAAAATTAGCATGTTTAAAGTGATTTTCATGCTTCCAGGGGCTCGGGAAGTGAATTAAATACTATTTGGAGGCATTTAATGTTCAATCAAAAACAGCTGATTTTTGACAAAAGAGATAACACCCCCCCATTACGTCATGCTTCAGAAATGTGGAAAATGGTCCGTTTTCAAATGTTTTATTTTTGAACGTCAGTTCACATTTGTAGGTGGATCATCAGTGTTAGAGCTAAAATTAGCATGTTTAAAGTGATTTTCATGCTTCCAGGGGCCCTAAACACAAGATTTATGGAATGGTTAAAAGTGCATGAAAATGGCCAATGTACTCACTCTGAGTTCTCAAAAAGGGTTTCTTCACCCCGGGAAGTTAATTAAATACCATTTGGTGGCATTTAATGTTCGAGCAAAAACGGCTGATTTTCGACAAAAGAGATAACACCCCCCCATTACGTCATGCTTCAGAAATGTGGAAAATGGTCCATTTTCAAATGTTTTATTTTTGAACGTCAGTTCACATTTGTAGGTGGATCATCAGTGTTAGAGCTAAAATTAGCATGTTTAAAGTGATTTTCATGCTTCCAGGGGCTCGGAAGTGAATTAAATACTATTTGGAGGCATTTAATGTTCAATCAAAAACAGCTGATTTTTGACAAAAGAGATAACACCGCCCCATTACGTCATGCTTCAGAAATGTGGAAAATGGTCCGTTTTCAAATGTTTTATTTTTGAACGTCAGTTCACATTTGTAGGTGGATCATCAGTGTTAGAGCTAAAATTAGCATGTTTAAAGTGATTTTCATGCTTCCAGGGGCCCTAAACACAAGATTTATGGAATGGTTAAAAGTGCGCGAAAATGGCCAATTTACTCACTCTGAGTTCTCAAAAAGGGTTTCTTCACCCCGGGAAGTTAATTAAATACCATTTGGAGGCATTTAATGTTCGAGCAAAAACGGCTGATTTTTGACAAAAGAGATAACCCCCCCCATTACGTCATGCTTCAGAAATGTGGAAAATTGTCCGTTTTCAAATGTTTTATTTTTGAACGTCAGTTCACATTTGTAGGTGGATCATCAGTGTTAGAGCTAAGATTAGCATGTTTAAAGTGATTTTCATGCTTCCAGGGGCCCTAAACACAAGATTTATGGAATGGTTAAAAGTGCATGAAAATGGCCAATGTACTCACTCTGAGTTCTCAAAAAGGGTTTCTTCACCTCGGGAAGTTAATTAAATACCATTTGGAGGCATTTAATGTTCGAGTAAAAACGGCTGATTTTCGACAAAAGAGATAACACCCCCCCATTACGTCATGCTTCAGAAATGTGGAAAATGGTCCGTTTTCAAATGTTTTATTTTTGAACGTCAGTTCACATTTGTAGGTGGATCATCAGTGTTAGAGCTAAAATTAGCATGTTTAAAGTGATTTTCATGCTTCCAGGGGCTCGGAAAGTGAATTAAATACTATTTGGAGGCATTTAATGTTCAAGCAAAAACAGCTGATTTTTGACAAAAGAGATAACACCCCCCCATTACGTCATGCTTCAGAAATGTGGAAAATGGTCCGTTTTCAAATGTTTTATTTTTGAACGTCAGTTCACATTTGTAGGTGGATCCTCAGTGTTAGAGCTAAAATTAGCATGTTTAAAGTGATTTTCATGCTTCCAGGGGCTCGGGAAGTGAATTAAATACTATTTGGAGGCATTTAATGTTCAATCAAAAACAGCTGATTTTTGACAAAAGAGATAACACCCCCCCATTACGTCATGCTTCAGAAATGTGGAAAATGGTCCGTTTTCAAATGTTTTATTTTTGAACGTCAGTTCACATTTGTAGGTGGATCATCAGTGTTAGAGCTAAAATTAGCATGTTTAAAGTGATTTTCATGCTTCCAGGGGCCCTAAACACAAGATTTATGGAATGGTTAAAAGTGCATGAAAATGGCCAATGTACTCACTCTGAGTTCTCAAAAAGGGTTTCTTCACCCCGGGAAGTTAATTAAATACCATTTGGTGGCATTTAATGTTCGAGCAAAAACGGCTGATTTTCGACAAAAGAGATAACACCCCCCCATTACGTCATGCTTCAGAAATGTGGAAAATGGTCCATTTTCAAATGTTTTATTTTTGAACGTCAGTTCACATTTGTAGGTGGATCATCAGTGTTAGAGCTAAAATTAGCATGTTTAAAGTGATTTTCATGCTTCCAGGGGCTCGGGAAGTGAATTAAATACTATTTGGAGGCATTTAATGTTCACTCAAAAACAGCTGATTTTTGACAAAAGAGATAACACCCCCCCATTACGTCATGCTTCAGAAATGTGGAAAATGGTCCGTTTTCAAATGTTTTATTTTTGAACGTCAGTTCACATTTGTAGGTGGATCATCAGTGTTAGAGCTAAAATTAGCATGTTTAAAGTGATTTTCATGCTTCCAGGGGCCCTAAACACAAGATTTATGGAATGGTTAAAAGTGCGCGAAAATGGCCAATTTGCTCACTCTGAGTTCTCAAAAAGGGTTTCTTCACCCCGGGAAGTTAATTAAATACCATTTGGAGGCATTTAATGTTCGAGCAAAAACGGCTGATTTTTGACAAAAGAGATAACACCCCCCCATTACGTCATGCTTCAGAAATGTGGAAAATGGTCCGTTTTCAAATGTTTTATTTTTGAACGTCAGTTCACATTTGTAGGTGGATCATCAGTGTTAGAGCTAAAATTAGCATGTTTAAAGTGATTTTCATGCTTCCAGGGGCTCGGGAAGTGAATTAAATACTATTTGGAGGCATTTAATGTTCAATCAAAAACAGCTGATTTTTGACAAAAGAGATAACACCCCCCCCATTACGTCATGCTTCAGAAATGTGAAAAATGGTCCGTTTTCAAATGTTTTATTTTTGAACGTCAGTTCACATTTGTAGGTGGATCATCAGTGTTAGAGCTAAAATTAGCATGTTTAAAGTGATTTTCATGCTTCCAGGGGCCCTAAACACAAGATTTATGGAATGGTTAAAAGTGCATGAAAATGGCCAATTTACTCACTCTGAGTTCTCAAAAAGGGTTTCTTCATCCCGGGAAGTTAATTAAATACCATTTGGAGGCATTTAATGTTCGAGTAAAAACGGCTGATTTTCGACAAAAGAGATAACACCCCCCCCATTACGTCATGCTTCAGAAATGTGGAAAATGGTCCGTTTTCAAATGTTTTATTTTTGAACGTCAGTTCACATTTGTAGGTGGATCATCAGTGTTAGAGCTAAAATTAGCATGTTTAAAGTGATTTTCATGCTTCCAGGGGCTCGGAAAGTGAATTAAATACTATTTGGAGGCATTTAATGTTCAAGCAAAAACATCGGATTTTTGACAAAAGAGATAACACCCCCCCATTACGTCATGCTTCAGAAATGTGGAAAATGGTCCGTTTTCAAATGTTTTATTTTTGAACGTCAGTTCACATTTGTAGGTGGATCATCAGTGTTAGAGCTAAAATTAGCATGTTTAAAGTGATTTTCATGCTTCCAGGGGCCCTAAACACAAGATTTATGGACTGGTTAAAAGTGCATGAAAATGGCCAATTTACTCACTCTGAGTTCTCAAAAAGGGTTTCTTCACCCCGGAAAGTTAATTAAATACGATTTGGAGGCATTTAATGTTCAAGCAAAAACGGCTGATTTTCGACAAAAGAGATAACACCCCCCCCATTACGTCATGCTTTAGAAATGTGGAAAATGGTCCGTTTTCAAATGTTTTATTTTTGAACGTCAGTTCACATTTGTAGGTGGATCATCAGTGTTAGAGCTAAAATTAGCATGTTTAAAGTGATTTTCATGCTTCCAGGGGCCCTAAACACAAGATTTATGGAATGGTTAAAAGTGCATGAAAATTGCCAATTTACTCACTCTGAGTTCTCAAAAAGGGTTTCTTCACCCCGGGAAGTTAATTAAATACCATTTGGAGGCATTTAATGTTGGAGCAAAAACGGCTGATTTTCGACAAAAGAGATAACACCCCCCCATTGCGTCATGCTTCAGGAATGTGGAAAATGGTCCGTTTTCAAATGTTTTATTTTTGAACGTCAGTTCACATTTGTAGGTGGATCATCAGTGTTAGAGCTAAAATTAGCATGTTTAAAGTGATTTTCATGCTTCCAGGGGCTCGGGAAGTGAATTAAATACTATTTGGAGGCATTTAATGTTCAATCAAAAACAGCTGATTTTTGACAAAAGAGATAACACCCCCCCATTACGTCATGCTTCAGAAATGTGGAAAATGGTCAGTTTTCAAATGTTTTATTTTTGAACGTCAGTTCACATTTGTAGGTGGATCATCAGTGTTAGAGCTAAAATTAGCATGTTTAAAGTGATTTTCATGCTTCCAGGGGCTCGGGAAGTGAATTAAATACTATTTGGAGGCATTTAATGTTCAATCAAAAACAGCTGATTTTTGACAAAAGAGATAACACCGCCCCATTACGTCACGCTTCAGAAATGTGGAAAATGGTCCGTTTTCAAATGTTTTATTTTTGAACGTCAGTTCACATTTGTAGGTGGATCATCAGTGTTAGAGCTAAAATTAGCATGTTTAAAGTGATTTTCATGCTTCCAGGGGCCCTAAACACAAGATTTATGGAATGGTTAAAAGTGCGCGAAAATGGCCAATTTACTCACTCTGAGTTCTCAAAAAGGGTTTCTTCACCCCGGGAAGTTAATTAAATACCATTTGGAGGCATTTAATGTTCGAGCAAAAACGGCTGATTTTTGACAAAAGAGATAACACCCCCCCATTACGTCATGCTTCAGAAATGTGGAAAATGGTCCGTTTTCAAATGTTTTATTTTTGAACGTCAGTTCACATTTGTAGGTGGATCATCAGTGTTAGAGCTAAAATTAGCATGTTTAAAGTGAATTTCATGCTTCCAGGGGCTCGGGAAGTGAATTAAATACTATTTGGAGGCATTTAATGTTCAAACAAAAACAGCTGATTTTTGACAAAAGAGATAACACCCCCCCATTACGTCATGCTTCAGAAAAGTGGAAAATGGTCCGTTTTCAAATGTTTTATTTTTGAACGTCAGTTCACATTTGTAGGTGGATCATCAGTGTTAGAGCTAAAATTAGCAGGTTTAAAGTGATTTTCATGCTTCCAGGGGCCCTAAACACAAGATTTATGGAATGGTTAAAAGTGCATGAAAATGGCCAATTTACTCACTCTGAGTTCTCAAAAAGGGTTTCTTCACCTCGGGAAGTTAATTAAATACCATTTGGAGGCATTTAATGTTCGAGTAAAAACGGCTGATTTTCGACAAAAGAGATAACACCCCCCCATTACGTCATGCTTCAGAAATGTGGAAAATGGTCCGTTTTCAAATGTTTTATTTTTGAACGTCAGTTCACATTTGTAGGTGGATCATCAGTGTTAGAGCTAAAATTAGCATGTTTAAAGTGATTTTCATGCTTCCAGGGGCTCGGAAAGTGAATTAAATACTATTTGGAGGCATTTAATGTTCAAGCAAAAACAGCTGATTTTTGACAAAAGAGATAACACCCCCCCATTACGTCATGCTTCAGAAATGTGGAAAATGGTCCGTTTTCAAATGTTTTATTTTTGAACGTCAGTTCACATTTGTAGGTGGATCCTCAGTGTTAGAGCTAAAATTAGCATGTTTAAAGTGATTTTCATGCTTCCAGGGGCTCGGGAAGTGAATTAAATACTATTTGGAGGCATTTAATGTTCAATCAAAAACAGCTAATTTTTGACAAAAGAGATAACACCCCCCCATTACGTCATGCTTCAGAAATGTGGAAAATGGTCCGTTTTCAAATGTTTTATTTTTGAACGTCAGTTCACATTTGTAGGTGGATCATCAGTGTTAGAGCTAAAATTAGCATGTTTAAAGTGATTTTCATGCTTCCAGGGGCCCTAAACACAAGATTTATGGAATGGTTAAAAGTGCATGAAAATGGCCAATGTACTCACTCTGAGTTCTCAAAAAGGGTTTCTTCACCCCGGGAAGTTAATTAAATACCATTTGGAGGCATTTAATGTTCGAGCAAAAACGGCTGATTTTCGATAAAAGAGATAACACCCCCCCATTACGTCATGCTTCAGGAATGTGGAAAATGGTCCGTTTTCAAATGTTTTATTTTTGAACGTCAGTTCACATTTGTAGGTGGATCATCAGTGTTAGAGCTAAAATTAGCATGTTTAAAGTGATTTTCATGCTTCCAGGGGCTCGGGAAGTGAATTAAATACTATTTGGAGGCATTTAATGTTCACTCAAAAACAGCTGATTTTTGACAAAAGAGATAACACCCCCCCATTACGTCATGCTTCAGAAATGTGGAAAATGGTCCGTTTTCAAATGTTTTATTTTTGAACGTCAGTTCACATTTGTAGGTGGATCATCAGTGTTAGAGCTAAAATTAGCATGTTTAAAGTGATTTTCATGCTTCCATGGGCCCTAAACACAAGATTTATGGAATGGTTAAAAGTGCGCGAAAATGGCCAATTTACTCACTCTGAGTTCTCAAAAAGGGTTTCTTCACCCCAGGAAGTTAATTAAATACCATTTGGTGGCATTTAATGTTCGAGCAAAAACGGCTGATTTTCGACAAAAGAGATAACACCCCCCCATTACGTCATGCTTCAGAAATGTGGAAAATGGTCCATTTTCAAATGTTTTATTTTTGAACGTCAGTTCACATTTGTAGGTGGATCATCAGTGTTAGAGCTAAAATTAGCATGTTTAAAGTGATTTTCATGCTTCCAGGGGCTCGGGAAGTGAATTAAATACTATTTGGAGGCATTTAATGTTCAATCAAAAACAGCTGATTTTTGACAAAAGAGATAACACCGCCCCATTACGTCATGCTTCAGAAATGTGGAAAATGGTCCGTTTTCAAATGTTTTATTTTTGAACGTCAGTTCACATTTGTAGGTGGATCATCAGTGTTAGAGCTAAAATTAGCATGTTTAAAGTGATTTTCATGCTTCCAGGGGCCCTAAACACAAGATTTATGGAATGGTTAAAAGTGCGCGAAAATGGCCAATTTACTCACTCTGAGTTCTCAAAAAGGGTTTCTTCACCCCGGGAAGTTAATTAAATACCATTTGGAGGCATTTAATGTTCGAGCAAAAACGGCTGATTTTTGACAAAAGAGATAACACCCCCCCATTACGTCATGCTTCAGAAATGTGGAAAATGGTCCGTTTTCAAATGTTTTATTTTTGAACGTCAGTTCACATTTGTAGGTGGATCATCAGTGTTAGAGCTAAAATTAGCATGTTTAAAGTGAATTTCATGCTTCCAGGGGCTCGGGAAGTGAATTAAATACTATTTGGAGGCATTTAATGTTCAAACAAAAACAGCTGATTTTTGACAAAAGAGATAACACCCCCCCATTACGTCATGCTTCAGAAAAGTGGAAAATGGTCCGTTTTCAAATGTTTTATTTTTGAACGTCAGTTCACATTTGTAGGTGGATCATCAGTGTTAGAGCTAAAATTAGCAGGTTTAAAGTGATTTTCATGCTTCCAGGGGCCCTAAACACAAGATTTATGGAATGGTTAAAAGTGCATGAAAATGGCCAATTTACTCACTCTGAGTTCTCAAAAAGGGTTTCTTCACCTCGGGAAGTTAATTAAATACCATTTGGAGGCATTTAATGTTCGAGTAAAAACGGCTGATTTTCGACAAAAGAGATAACACCCCCCCATTACGTCATGCTTCAGAAATGTGGAAAATGGTCCGTTTTCAAATGTTTTATTTTTGAACGTCAGTTCACATTTGTAGGTGGATCATCAGTGTTAGAGCTAAAATTAGCATGTTTAAAGTGATTTTCATGCTTCCAGGGGCTCGGAAAGTGAATTAAATACTATTTGGAGGCATTTAATGTTCAAGCAAAAACAGCTGATTTTTGACAAAAGAGATAACACCCCCCCATTACGTCATGCTTCAGAAATGTGGAAAATGGTCCGTTTTCAAATGTTTTATTTTTGAACGTCAGTTCACATTTGTAGGTGGATCCTCAGTGTTAGAGCTAAAATTAGCATGTTTAAAGTGATTTTCATGCTTCCAGGGGCTCGGGAAGTGAATTAAATACTATTTGGAGGCATTTAATGTTCAATCAAAAACAGCTAATTTTTGACAAAAGAGATAACACCCCCCCATTACGTCATGCTTCAGAAATGTGGAAAATGGTCCGTTTTCAAATGTTTTATTTTTGAACGTCAGTTCACATTTGTAGGTGGATCATCAGTGTTAGAGCTAAAATTAGCATGTTTAAAGTGATTTTCATGCTTCCAGGGGCCCTAAACACAAGATTTATGGAATGGTTAAAAGTGCATGAAAATGGCCAATGTACTCACTCTGAGTTCTCAAAAAGGGTTTCTTCACCCCGGGAAGTTAATTAAATACCATTTGGAGGCATTTAATGTTCGAGCAAAAACGGCTGATTTTCGATAAAAGAGATAACACCCCCCCATTACGTCATGCTTCAGGAATGTGGAAAATGGTCCGTTTTCAAATGTTTTATTTTTGAACGTCAGTTCACATTTGTAGGTGGATCATCAGTGTTAGAGCTAAAATTAGCATGTTTAAAGTGATTTTCATGCTTCCAGGGGCTCGGGAAGTGAATTAAATACTATTTGGAGGCATTTAATGTTCACTCAAAAACAGCTGATTTTTGACAAAAGAGATAACACCCCCCCATTACGTCATGCTTCAGAAATGTGGAAAATGGTCCGTTTTCAAATGTTTTATTTTTGAACGTCAGTTCACATTTGTAGGTGGATCATCAGTGTTAGAGCTAAAATTAGCATGTTTAAAGTGATTTTCATGCTTCCATGGGCCCTAAACACAAGATTTATGGAATGGTTAAAAGTGCGCGAAAATGGCCAATTTACTCACTCTGAGTTCTCAAAAAGGGTTTCTTCACCCCAGGAAGTTAATTAAATACCATTTGGTGGCATTTAATGTTCGAGCAAAAACGGCTGATTTTCGACAAAAGAGATAACACCCCCCCATTACGTCATGCTTCAGAAATGTGGAAAATGGTCCATTTTCAAATGTTTTATTTTTGAACGTCAGTTCACATTTGTAGGTGGATCATCAGTGTTAGAGCTAAAATTAGCATGTTTAAAGTGATTTTCATGCTTCCAGGGGCTCGGGAAGTGAATTAAATACTATTTGGAGGCATTTAATGTTCAATCAAAAACAGCTGATTTTTGACAAAAGAGATAACACCGCCCCATTACGTCATGCTTCAGAAATGTGGAAAATGGTCCATTTTCAAATGTTTTATTTTTGAACGTCAGTTCACATTTGTAGGTGGATCATCAGTGTTAGAGCTAAAATTAGCATGTTTAAAGTGATTTTCATGCTTCCAGGGGCCCTAAACACAAGATTTATGGAATGGTTAAAAGTGCGCGAAAATGGCCAATTTACTCACTCTGAGTTCTCAAAAAGGGTTTCTTCACCCCGGGAAGTTAATTAAATACCATTTGGAGGCATTTAATGTTCGAGCCAAAACGGCTGATTTTTGACAAAAGAGATAACACCCCCCATTACGTCATGCTTCAGAAATGTGGAAAATGGTCCGTTTTCAAATGTTTTATTTTTGAACGTCAGTTCACATTTGTAGGTGGATCATCAGTGTTAGAGCTAAAATTAGCATGTTTAAAGTGATTTTCATGCTTCCAGGGGCTCGGGAAGTGAATTAAATACTATTTGGAGGCATTTAATGTTCAATCAAAAACAGCTGATTTTTGACAAAAGAGATAACACCCCCCCCATTACGTCATGCTTCAGAAATGTGGAAAATGGTCCGTTTTCAAATGTTTTATTTTTGAACGTCAGTTCACATTTGTAGGTGGATCATCAGTGTTAGAGCTAAAATTAGCATGTTTAAAGTGATTTTCATGCTTCCAGGGGCCCTAAACACAAGATTTATGGAATGGTTAAAAGTGCATGAAAATGGCCAATTTACTCACTCTGAGTTCTCAAAAAGGGTTTCTTCACCCCGGGAAGTTAATTAAATACCATTTGGAGGCATTTAATGTTCGAGTAAAAACGGCTGATTTTCGACAAAAGAGATAACACCCCCCCATTACGTCATGCTTCAGAAATGTGGAAAATGGTCCGTTTTCAAATGTTTTATTTTTGAACGTCAGTTCACATTTGTAGGTGGATCATCAGTGTTAGAGCTAAAATTAGCATGTTTAAAGTGATTTTCATGCTTCCAGGGGCTCGGAAAGTGAATTAAATACTATTTGGAGGCATTTAATGTTCAAGCAAAAACATCGGATTTTTGACAAAAGAGATAACACCCCCCCATTACGTCATGCTTCAGAAATGTGGAAAATGGTCCGTTTTCAAATGTTTTATTTTTGAACGTCAGTTCACATTTGTAGGTGGATCATCAGTGTTAGAGCTAAAATTAGCATGTTTAAAGTGATTTTCATGCTTCCAGGGGCCCTAAACACAAGATTTATGGACTGGTTAAAAGTGCATGAAAATGGCCAATTTACTCACTCTGAGTTCTCAAAAAGGGTTTCTTCACCCCGGAAAGTTAATTAAATACGATTTGGAGGCATTTAATGTTCAAGCAAAAACGGCTGATTTTCGACAAAAGAGATAACACCCCCCCCATTACGTCATGCTTTAGAAATGTGGAAAATGGTCCGTTTTCAAATGTTTTATTTTTGAACGTCAGTTCACATTTGTAGGTGGATCATCAGTGTTAGAGCTAAAATTAGCATGTTTAAAGTGATTTTCATGCTTCCAGGGGCCCTAAACACAAGATTTATGGAATGGTTAAAAGTGCATGAAAATTGCCAATTTACTCACTCTGAGTTCTCAAAAAGGGTTTCTTCACCCCGGGAAGTTAATTAAATACCATTTGGAGGCATTTAATGTTGGAGCAAAAACGGCTGATTTTCGACAAAAGAGATAACACCCCCCCATTGCGTCATGCTTCAGGAATGTGGAAAATGGTCCGTTTTCAAATGTTTTATTTTTGAACGTCAGTTCACATTTGTAGGTGGATCATCAGTGTTAGAGCTAAAATTAGCATGTTTAAAGTGATTTTCATGCTTCCAGGGGCTCGGGAAGTGAATTAAATACTATTTGGAGGCATTTAATGTTCAATCAAAAACAGCTGATTTTTGACAAAAGAGATAACACCCCCCCATTACGTCATGCTTCAGAAATGTGGAAAATGGTCAGTTTTCAAATGTTTTATTTTTGAACGTCAGTTCACATTTGTAGGTGGATCATCAGTGTTAGAGCTAAAATTAGCATGTTTAAAGTGATTTTCATGCTTCCAGGGGCTCGGGAAGTGAATTAAATACTATTTGGAGGCATTTAATGTTCAATCAAAAACAGCTGATTTTTGACAAAAGAGATAACACCGCCCCATTACGTCACGCTTCAGAAATGTGGAAAATGGTCCGTTTTCAAATGTTTTATTTTTGAACGTCAGTTCACATTTGTAGGTGGATCATCAGTGTTAGAGCTAAAATTAGCATGTTTAAAGTGATTTTCATGCTTCCAGGGGCCCTAAACACAAGATTTATGGAATGGTTAAAAGTGCATGAAAATGGCCAATTTACTCACTCTGAGTTCTCAAAAAGGGTTTCTTCACCCCGGGAAGTTAATTAAATACCATTTGGAGGCATTTAATGTTCGAGCAAAAACGGCTGATTTTCGACAAAAGAGATAACACCCCCCCCATTACGTCATGCTTCAGAAATGTGGAAAATGGTCCGTTTTCAAATGTTTTATTTTTGAACGTCAGTTCACATTTGTAGGTGGATCATCAGTGTTAGAGCTAAAATTAGCATGTTTAAAGTGAATTTCATGCTTCCAGGGGCTCGGGAAGTGAATTAAATACTATTTGGAGGCATTTAATGTTCAAACAAAAACAGCTGATTTTTGACAAAAGAGATAACACCCCCCCATTACGTCATGCTTCAGAAAAGTGGAAAATGGTCCGTTTTCAAATGTTTTATTTTTGAACGTCAGTTCACATTTGTAGGTGGATCATCAGTGTTAGAGCTAAAATTAGCAGGTTTAAAGTGATTTTCATGCTTCCAGGGGCCCTAAACACAAGATTTATGGAATGGTTAAAAGTGCATGAAAATGGCCAATTTACTCACTCTGAGTTCTCAAAAAGGGTTTCTTCACCTCGGGAAGTTAATTAAATACCATTTGGAGGCATTTAATGTTCGAGTAAAAACGGCTGATTTTCGACAAAAGAGATAACACCCCCCCATTACGTCATGCTTCAGAAATGTGGAAAATGGTCCGTTTTCAAATGTTTTATTTTTGAACGTCAGTTCACATTTGTAGGTGGATCATCAGTGTTAGAGCTAAAATTAGCATGTTTAAAGTGATTTTCATGCTTCCAGGGGCTCGGAAAGTGAATTAAATACTATTTGGAGGCATTTAATGTTCAAGCAAAAACAGCTGATTTTTGACAAAAGAGATAACACCCCCCCATTACGTCATGCTTCAGAAATGTGGAAAATGGTCCGTTTTCAAATGTTTTATTTTTGAACGTCAGTTCACATTTGTAGGTGGATCATCAGTGTTAGAGCTAAAATTAGCATGTTTAAAGTGATTTTCAAGCTTCCAGGGGCCCTAAACACAAGATTTATGGAATGGTTAAAAGTGCATGAAAATGGCCAATGTACTCACTCTGAGTTCTCAAAAAGGGTTTCTTCACCCCGGGAAGTTAATTAAATACCATTTGGAGGCATTTAATGTTCGAGCAAAAACGGCTGATTTTCGATAAAAGAGATAACACCCCCCCATTACGTCATGCTTCAGGAATGTGGAAAATGGTCCGTTTTCAAATGTTTTATTTTTGAACGTCAGTTCACATTTGTAGGTGGATCATCAGTGTTAGAGCTAAAATTAGCATGTTTAAAGTGATTTTCATGCTTCCAGGGGCTCGGGAAGTGAATTAAATACTATTTGGAGGCATTTAATGTTCACTCAAAAACAGCTGATTTTTGACAAAAGAGATAACACCCCCCCATTACGTCATGCTTCAGAAATGTGGAAAATGGTCCGTTTTCAAATGTTTTATTTTTGAACGTCAGTTCACATTTGTAGGTGGATCATCAGTGTTAGAGCTAAAATTAGCATGTTTAAAGTGATTTTCATGCTTCCATGGGCCCTAAACACAAGATTTATGGAATGGTTAAAAGTGCGCGAAAATGGCCAATTTGCTCACTCTGAGTTCTCAAAAAGGGTTTCTTCACCCCAGGAAGTTAATTAAATACCATTTGGTGGCATTTAATGTTCGAGCAAAAACGGCTGATTTTCGACAAAAGAGATAACACCCCCCCATTACGTCATGCTTCAGAAATGTGGAAAATGGTCCATTTTCAAATGTTTTATTTTTGAACGTCAGTTCACATTTGTAGGTGGATCATCAGTGTTAGAGCTAAAATTAGCATGTTTAAAGTGATTTTCATGCTTCCAGGGGCTCGGGAAGTGAATTAAATACTATTTGGAGGCATTTAATGTTCAATCAAAAACAGCTGATTTTCGACAAAAGAGATAACACCCCCCCATTACGTCATGCTTCAGAAATGTGGAAAATGGTCCATTTTCAAATGTTTTATTTTTGAACGTCAGTTCACATTTGTAGGTGGATCATCAGTGTTAGAGCTAAAATTAGCATGTTTAAAGTGATTTTCATGCTTCCAGGGGCTCGGGAAGTGAATTAAATACTATTTGGAGGCATTTAATGTTCAATCAAAAACAGCTGATTTTTGACAAAAGAGATAACACCGCCCCATTACGTCATGCTTCAGAAATGTGGAAAATGGTCCGTTTTCAAATGTTTTATTTTTGAACGTCAGTTCACATTTGTAGGTGGATCGTCAGTGTTAGAGCTAAAATTAGCATGTTTAAAGTGATTTTCATGCTTCCAGGGGCCCTAAACACAAGATTTATGGAATGGTTAAAAGTGCGCGAAAATGGCCAATTTACTCACTCTGAGTTCTCAAAAAGGGGTTCTTCACCCCGGGAAGTTAATTAAATACCATTTGGAGGCATTTAATGTTCGAGCAAAAACGGCTGATTTTTGACAAAAGAGATAACACCCCCCCATTACGTCATGCTTCAGAAATGTGGAAAATGGTCCGTTTTCAAATGTTTTATTTTTGAACGTCAGTTCACATTTGTAGGTGGATCATCAGTGTTAGAGCTAAAATTAGCATGTTTAAAGTGATTTTCATGCTTCCAGGGGCTCGGGAAGTGAATTAAATACTATTTGGAGGCATTTAATGTTCAATCAAAAACAGCTGATTTTTGACAAAAGAGATAACACCCCCCCCATTACGTCATGCTTCAGAAATGTGGAAAATGGTCCGTTTTCAAATTTTTATTTTTGAACGTCAGTTCACATTTGTAGGTGGATCATCAGTGTTAGAGCTAAAATTAGCATGTTTAAAGTGATTTTCATGCTTCCAGGGGCCCTAAACACAAGATTTATGGAATGGTTAAAAGTGCATGAAAATGGCCAATTTACTCACTCTGAGTTCTCAAAAAGGGTTTCTTCACCCCAGGAAGTTAATTAAATACCATTTGGAGGCATTTAATGTTCGAGTAAAAACGGCTGATTTTCGACAAAAGAGATAACACCCCCCCATTACGTCATGCTTCAGAAATGTGGAAAATGGTCCGTTTTCAAATGTTTTATTTTTGAACGTCAGTTCACATTTGTAGGTGGATCATCAGTGTTAGAGCTAAAATTAGCATGTTTAAAGTGATTTTCATGCTTCCAGGGGCCCTAAACACAAGATTTATGGAATGGTTAAAAGTGCATGAAAATGGCCAATGTACTCACTCTGAGTTCTCAAAAAGGGTTTCTTCACCCCGGGAAGAAAATTAAATACCATTTGGAGGCATTTAATGTTCGAGCAAAAACGGCTGATTTTCGATAAAAGAGATAACACCCCCCCATTACGTCATGCTTCAGGAATGTGGAAAATGGTCCGTTTTCAAATGTTTTATTTTTGAACGTCAGTTCACATTTGTAGGTGGATCATCAGTGTTAGAGCTAAAATTAGCATGTTTAAAGTGATTTTCATGCTTCCAGGGGCTCGGGAAGTGAATTAAATACTATTTGGAGGCATTTAATGTTCACTCAAAAACAGCTGATTTTTGACAAAAGAGATAACACCCCCCCATTACGTCATGCTTCAGAAATGTGGAAAATGGTCCGTTTTCAAATGTTTTATTTTTGAACGTCAGTTCACATTTGTAGGTGGATCATCAGTGTTAGAGCTAAAATTAGCATGTTTAAAGTGATTTTCATGCTTCCATGGGCCCTAAACACAAGATTTATGGAATGGTTAAAAGTGCGCGAAAATGGCCAATTTACTCACTCTGAGTTCTCAAAAAGGGTTTCTTCACCCCGGGAAGTTAATTAAATACCATTTGGTGGCATTTAATGTTCGAGCAAAAACGGCTGATTTTCGACAAAAGAGATAACACCCCCCCCATTACGTCATGCTTCAGAAATGTGGAAAATGGTCCGTTTTCAAATTTTTATTTTTGAACGTCAGTTCACATTTGTAGGTGGATCATCAGTGTTAGAGCTAAAATTAGCATGTTTAAAGTGATTTTCATGCTTCCAGGGGCCCTAAACACAAGATTTATGGAATGGTTAAAAGTGCATGAAAATGGCCAATTTACTCACTCTGAGTTCTCAAAAAGGGTTTCTTCACCCCAGGAAGTTAATTAAATACCATTTGGAGGCATTTAATGTTCGAGTAAAAACGGCTGATTTTCGACAAAAGAGATAACACCCCCCCATTACGTCATGCTTCAGAAATGTGGAAAATGGTCCGTTTTCAAATGTTTTATTTTTGAACGTCAGTTCACATTTGTAGGTGGATCATCAGTGTTAGAGCTAAAATTAGCATGTTTAAAGTGATTTTCATGCTTCCAGGGGCCCTAAACACAAGATTTATGGAATGGTTAAAAGTGCATGAAAATGGCCAATGTACTCACTCTGAGTTCTCAAAAAGGGTTTCTTCACCCCGGGAAGAAAATTAAATACCATTTGGAGGCATTTAATGTTCGAGCAAAAACGGCTGATTTTCGATAAAAGAGATAACACCCCCCCATTACGTCATGCTTCAGGAATGTGGAAAATGGTCCGTTTTCAAATGTTTTATTTTTGAACGTCAGTTCACATTTGTAGGTGGATCATCAGTGTTAGAGCTAAAATTAGCATGTTTAAAGTGATTTTCATGCTTCCAGGGGCTCGGGAAGTGAATTAAATACTATTTGGAGGCATTTAATGTTCACTCAAAAACAGCTGATTTTTGACAAAAGAGATAACACCCCCCCATTACGTCATGCTTCAGAAATGTGGAAAATGGTCCGTTTTCAAATGTTTTATTTTTGAACGTCAGTTCACATTTGTAGGTGGATCATCAGTGTTAGAGCTAAAATTAGCATGTTTAAAGTGATTTTCATGCTTCCATGGGCCCTAAACACAAGATTTATGGAATGGTTAAAAGTGCGCGAAAATGGCCAATTTACTCACTCTGAGTTCTCAAAAAGGGTTTCTTCACCCCGGGAAGTTAATTAAATACCATTTGGTGGCATTTAATGTTCGAGCAAAAACGGCTGATTTTCGACAAAAGAGATAACACCCCCCCCATTACGTCATGCTTCAGAAATGTGGAAAATGGTCAATTTTCAAATGTTTTATTTTTGAACGTCAGTTCACATTTGTAGGTGGATCATCAGTGTTAGAGCTAAAATTAGCATGTTTAAAGTGATTTTCATGCTTCCAGGGGCTCGGGAAGTGAATTAAATACTATTTGGAGGCATTTAATGTTCAATCAAAAACAGCTGATTTTTGACAAAAGAGATAACACCGCCCCATTACGTCATGCTTCAGAAATGTGGAAAATGGTCCGTTTTCAAATGTTTTATTTTTGAACGTCAGTTCACATTTGTAGGTGGATCATCAGTGTTAGAGCTAAAATTAGCATGTTTAAAGTGATTTTCATGCTTCCAGGGGCCCCAAACACAAGATTTATGGAATGGTTAAAAGTGCGCGAAAATGGCCAATTTACTCACTCTGAGTTCTCAAAAAGGGTTTCTTCACCCCGGGAAGTTAATTAAATACCATTTGGAGGCATTTAATGTTCGAGCAAAAACGGCTGATTTTTGACAAAAGAGATAACACCCCCCCATTACGTCATGCTTCAGAAATGTGGAAAATGGTCCGTTTTCAAATGTTTTATTTTTGAACGTCAGTTCACATTTGTAGGTGGATCATCAGTGTTAGAGCTAAAATTAGCATGTTTAAAGTGATTTTCATGCTTCCAGGGGCTCGGGAAGTGAATTAAATACTATTTGGAGGCATTTAATGTTCAATCAAAAACAGCTGATTTTTGACAAAAGAGATAACACCCCCCCATTACGTCATGCTTCAGAAATGTGGAAAATGGTCCGTTTTTAAATGTTTTATTTTTGAACGTCAGTTCACATTTGTAGGTGGATCATCAGTGTTAGAGCTAAAATTAGCATGTTTAAAGTGATTTTCATGCTTCCAGGGGCCCTAAACACAAGATTTATGGAATGGTTAAAAGTGCATGAAAATGGCCAATTTACTCACTCTGAGTTCTCAAAAAGGGTTTCTTCACCCCGGGAAGTTAATTAAATACCATTTGGAGGCATTTAATGTTCGAGCAAAAACGGCTGATTTTCGACAAAAGAGATAACACCCCCCCATTACGTCATGCTTCAGAAATGTGGAAAATGGTCCGTTTTCAAATGTTTTATTTTTGAACGTCAGTTCACATTTGTAGGTGGATCATCAGTGTTAGAGCTAAAATTAGCATGTTTAAAGTGATTTTCATGCTTCCAGGGGCTCGGAAAGTGAATTAAATACTATTTGGAGGCATTTAATGTTCAAGCAAAAACATCGGATTTTTGACAAAAGAGATAACACCCCCCCATTACGTCATGCTTCAGAAATGTGGAAAATGGTCCGTTTTCAAATGTTTTATTTTTGAACGTCAGTTCACATTTGTAGGTGGATCATCAGTGTTAGAGCTAAAATTAGCATGTTTAAAGTGATTTTCATGCTTCCATGGGCCCTAAACACAAGATTTATGGAATGGTTAAAAGTGCGCGAAAATGGCCAATTTACTCACTCTGAGTTCTCAAAAAGGGTTTCTTCACCCCAGGAAGTTAATTAAATACCATTTGGTGGCATTTAATGTTCGAGCAAAAACGGCTGATTTTCGACAAAAGAGATAACACCCCCCCATTACGTCATGCTTCAGAAATGTGGAAAATGGTCCATTTTCAAATGTTTTATTTTTGAACGTCAGTTCACATTTGTAGGTGGATCATCAGTGTTAGAGCTAAAATTAGCATGTTTAAAGTGATTTTCATGCTTCCAGGGGCTCGGGAAGTGAATTAAATACTATTTGGAGGCATTTAATGTTCAATCAAAAACAGCTGATTTTTGACAAAAGAGATAACACCGCCCCATTACGTCATGCTTCAGAAATGTGGAAAATGGTCCGTTTTCAAATGTTTTATTTTTGAACGTCAGTTCACATTTGTAGGTGGATCATCAGTGTTAGAGCTAAAATTAGCATGTTTAAAGTGATTTTCATGCTTCCAGGGGCCCTAAACACAAGATTTATGGAATGGTTAAAAGTGCGCGAAAATGGCCAATTTACTCACTCTGAGTTCTCAAAAAGGGTTTCTTCACCCCGGGAAGTTAATTAAATACCATTTGGAGGCATTTAATGTTCGAGCCAAAACGGCTGATTTTTGACAAAAGAGATAACACCCCCCATTACGTCATGCTTCAGAAATGTGGAAAATGGTCCGTTTTCAAATGTTTTATTTTTGAACGTCAGTTCACATTTGTAGGTGGATCATCAGTGTTAGAGCTAAAATTAGCATGTTTAAAGTGATTTTCATGCTTCCAGGGGCTCGGGAAGTGAATTAAATACTATTTGGAGGCATTTAATGTTCAATCAAAAACAGCTGATTTTTGACAAAAGAGATAACACCCCCCCCATTACGTCATGCTTCAGAAATGTGGAAAATGGTCCGTTTTCAAATGTTTTATTTTTGAACGTCAGTTCACATTTGTAGGTGGATCATCAGTGTTAGAGCTAAAATTAGCATGTTTAAAGTGATTTTCATGCTTCCAGGGGCCCTAAACACAAGATTTATGGAATGGTTAAAAGTGCATGAAAATGGCCAATTTACTCACTCTGAGTTCTCAAAAAGGGTTTCTTCACCCCGGGAAGTTAATTAAATACCATTTGGAGGCATTTAATGTTCGAGTAAAAACGGCTGATTTTCGACAAAAGAGATAACACCCCCCCATTACGTCATGCTTCAGAAATGTGGAAAATGGTCCGTTTTCAAATGTTTTATTTTTGAACGTCAGTTCACATTTGTAGGTGGATCATCAGTGTTAGAGCTAAAATTAGCATGTTTAAAGTGATTTTCATGCTTCCAGGGGCTCGGAAAGTGAATTAAATACTATTTGGAGGCATTTAATGTTCAAGCAAAAACATCGGATTTTTGACAAAAGAGATAACACCCCCCCATTACGTCATGCTTCAGAAATGTGGAAAATGGTCCGTTTTCAAATGTTTTATTTTTGAACGTCAGTTCACATTTGTAGGTGGATCATCAGTGTTAGAGCTAAAATTAGCATGTTTAAAGTGATTTTCATGCTTCCAGGGGCCCTAAACACAAGATTTATGGACTGGTTAAAAGTGCATGAAAATGGCCAATTTACTCACTCTGAGTTCTCAAAAAGGGTTTCTTCACCCCGGAAAGTTAATTAAATACGATTTGGAGGCATTTAATGTTCAAGCAAAAACGGCTGATTTTCGACAAAAGAGATAACACCCCCCCCATTACGTCATGCTTTAGAAATGTGGAAAATGGTCCGTTTTCAAATGTTTTATTTTTGAACGTCAGTTCACATTTGTAGGTGGATCATCAGTGTTAGAGCTAAAATTAGCATGTTTAAAGTGATTTTCATGCTTCCAGGGGCCCTAAACACAAGATTTATGGAATGGTTAAAAGTGCATGAAAATTGCCAATTTACTCACTCTGAGTTCTCAAAAAGGGTTTCTTCACCCCGGGAAGTTAATTAAATACCATTTGGAGGCATTTAATGTTGGAGCAAAAACGGCTGATTTTCGACAAAAGAGATAACACCCCCCCATTGCGTCATGCTTCAGGAATGTGGAAAATGGTCCGTTTTCAAATGTTTTATTTTTGAACGTCAGTTCACATTTGTAGGTGGATCATCAGTGTTAGAGCTAAAATTAGCATGTTTAAAGTGATTTGCATGCTTCCAGGGGCTCGGGAAGTGAATTAAATACTATTTGGAGGCATTTAATGTTCAATCAAAAACAGCTGATTTTTGACAAAAGAGATAACACCCCCCCATTACGTCATGCTTCAGAAATGTGGAAAATGGTCAGTTTTCAAATGTTTTATTTTTGAACGTCAGTTCACATTTGTAGGTGGATCATCAGTGTTAGAGCTAAAATTAGCATGTTTAAAGTGATTTTCATGCTTCCAGGGGCTCGGGAAGTGAATTAAATACTATTTGGAGGCATTTAATGTTCAATCAAAAACAGCTGATTTTTGACAAAAGAGATAACACCGCCCCATTACGTCACGCTTCAGAAATGTGGAAAATGGTCCGTTTTCAAATGTTTTATTTTTGAACGTCAGTTCACATTTGTAGGTGGATCATCAGTGTTAGAGCTAAAATTAGCATGTTTAAAGTGATTTTCATGCTTCCAGGGGCCCTAAACACAAGATTTATGGAATGGTTAAAAGTGCATGAAAATGGCCAATTTACTCACTCTGAGTTCTCAAAAAGGGTTTCTTCACCCCGGGAAGTTAATTAAATACCATTTGGAGGCATTTAATGTTCGAGCAAAAACGGCTGATTTTCGACAAAAGAGATAACACCCCCCCCATTACGTCATGCTTCAGAAATGTGGAAAATGGTCCGTTTTCAAATGTTTTATTTTTGAACGTCAGTTCACATTTGTAGGTGGATCATCAGTGTTAGAGCTAAAATTAGCATGTTTAAAGTGAATTTCATGCTTCCAGGGGCTCGGGAAGTGAATTAAATACTATTTGGAGGCATTTAATGTTCAAACAAAAACAGCTGATTTTTGACAAAAGAGATAACACCCCCCCATTACGTCATGCTTCAGAAAAGTGGAAAATGGTCCGTTTTCAAATGTTTTATTTTTGAACGTCAGTTCACATTTGTAGGTGGATCATCAGTGTTAGAGCTAAAATTAGCAGGTTTAAAGTGATTTTCATGCTTCCAGGGGCCCTAAACACAAGATTTATGGAATGGTTAAAAGTGCATGAAAATGGCCAATTTACTCACTCTGAGTTCTCAAAAAGGGTTTCTTCACCTCGGGAAGTTAATTAAATACCATTTGGAGGCATTTAATGTTCGAGTAAAAACGGCTGATTTTCGACAAAAGAGATAACACCCCCCCATTACGTCATGCTTCAGAAATGTGGAAAATGGTCCGTTTTCAAATGTTTTATTTTTGAACGTCAGTTCACATTTGTAGGTGGATCATCAGTGTTAGAGCTAAAATTAGCATGTTTAAAGTGATTTTCATGCTTCCAGGGGCTCGGAAAGTGAATTAAATACTATTTGGAGGCATTTAATGTTCAAGCAAAAACAGCTGATTTTTGACAAAAGAGATAACACCCCCCCATTACGTCATGCTTCAGAAATGTGGAAAATGGTCCGTTTTCAAATGTTTTATTTTTGAACGTCAGTTCACATTTGTAGGTGGATCATCAGTGTTAGAGCTAAAATTAGCATGTTTAAAGTGATTTTCAAGCTTCCAGGGGCCCTAAACACAAGATTTATGGAATGGTTAAAAGTGCATGAAAATGGCCAATGTACTCACTCTGAGTTCTCAAAAAGGGTTTCTTCCCCCCGGGAAGTTAATTAAATACCATTTGGAGGCATTTAATGTTCGAGCAAAAACGGCTGATTTTCGATAAAAGAGATAACACCCCCCCATTACGTCATGCTTCAGGAATGTGGAAAATGGTCCGTTTTCAAATGTTTTATTTTTGAACGTCAGTTCACATTTGTAGGTGGATCATCAGTGTTAGAGCTAAAATTAGCATGTTTAAAGTGATTTTCATGCTTCCAGGGGCTCGGGAAGTGAATTAAATACTATTTGGAGGCATTTAATGTTCACTCAAAAACAGCTGATTTTTGACAAAAGAGATAACACCCCCCCATTACGTCATGCTTCAGAAATGTGGAAAATGGTCCGTTTTCAAATGTTTTATTTTTGAACGTCAGTTCACATTTGTAGGTGGATCATCAGTGTTAGAGCTAAAATTAGCATGTTTAAAGTGATTTTCATGCTTCCATGGGCCCTAAACACAAGATTTATGGAATGGTTAAAAGTGCGCGAAAATGGCCAATTTGCTCACTCTGAGTTCTCAAAAAGGGTTTCTTCACCCCAGGAAGTTAATTAAATACCATTTGGTGGCATTTAATGTTCGAGCAAAAACGGCTGATTTTCGACAAAAGAGATAACACCCCCCCATTACGTCATGCTTCAGAAATGTGGAAAATGGTCCATTTTCAAATGTTTTATTTTTGAACGTCAGTTCACATTTGTAGGTGGATCATCAGTGTTAGAGCTAAAATTAGCATGTTTAAAGTGATTTTCATGCTTCCAGGGGCTCGGGAAGTGAATTAAATACTATTTGGAGGCATTTAATGTTCAATCAAAAACAGCTGATTTTCGACAAAAGAGATAACACCCCCCCATTACGTCATGCTTCAGAAATGTGGAAAATGGTCCATTTTCAAATGTTTTATTTTTGAACGTCAGTTCACATTTGTAGGTGGATCATCAGTGTTAGAGCTAAAATTAGCATGTTTAAAGTGATTTTCATGCTTCCAGGGGCTCGGGAAGTGAATTAAATACTATTTGGAGGCATTTAATGTTCAATCAAAAACAGCTGATTTTTGACAAAAGAGATAACACCGCCCCATTACGTCATGCTTCAGAAATGTGGAAAATGGTCCGTTTTCAAATGTTTTATTTTTGAACGTCAGTTCACATTTGTAGGTGGATCGTCAGTGTTAGAGCTAAAATTAGCATGTTTAAAGTGATTTTCATGCTTCCAGGGGCCCTAAACACAAGATTTATGGAATGGTTAAAAGTGCGCGAAAATGGCCAATTTACTCACTCTGAGTTCTCAAAAAGGGGTTCTTCACCCCGGGAAGTTAATTAAATACCATTTGGAGGCATTTAATGTTCGAGCAAAAACGGCTGATTTTTGACAAAAGAGATAACACCCCCCCATTACGTCATGCTTCAGAAATGTGGAAAATGGTCCGTTTTCAAATGTTTTATTTTTGAACGTCAGTTCACATTTGTAGGTGGATCATCAGTGTTAGAGCTAAAATTAGCATGTTTAAAGTGATTTTCATGCTTCCAGGGGCTCGGGAAGTGAATTAAATACTATTTGGAGGCATTTAATGTTCAATCAAAAACAGCTGATTTTTGACAAAAGAGATAACACCCCCCCCATTACGTCATGCTTCAGAAATGTGGAAAATGGTCCGTTTTCAAATTTTTATTTTTGAACGTCAGTTCACATTTGTAGGTGGATCATCAGTGTTAGAGCTAAAATTAGCATGTTTAAAGTGATTTTCATGCTTCCAGGGGCCCTAAACACAAGATTTATGGAATGGTTAAAAGTGCATGAAAATGGCCAATTTACTCACTCTGAGTTCTCAAAAAGGGTTTCTTCACCCCAGGAAGTTAATTAAATACCATTTGGAGGCATTTAATGTTCGAGTAAAAACGGCTGATTTTCGACAAAAGAGATAACACCCCCCCATTACGTCATGCTTCAGAAATGTGGAAAATGGTCCGTTTTCAAATGTTTTATTTTTGAACGTCAGTTCACATTTGTAGGTGGATCATCAGTGTTAGAGCTAAAATTAGCATGTTTAAAGTGATTTTCATGCTTCCAGGGGCCCTAAACACAAGATTTATGGAATGGTTAAAAGTGCATGAAAATGGCCAATGTACTCACTCTGAGTTCTCAAAAAGGGTTTCTTCACCCCGGGAAGAAAATTAAATACCATTTGGAGGCATTTAATGTTCGAGCAAAAACGGCTGATTTTCGATAAAAGAGATAACACCCCCCCATTACGTCATGCTTCAGGAATGTGGAAAATGGTCCGTTTTCAAATGTTTTATTTTTGAACGTCAGTTCACATTTGTAGGTGGATCATCAGTGTTAGAGCTAAAATTAGCATGTTTAAAGTGATTTTCATGCTTCCAGGGGCTCGGGAAGTGAATTAAATACTATTTGGAGGCATTTAATGTTCACTCAAAAACAGCTGATTTTTGACAAAAGAGATAACACCCCCCCATTACGTCATGCTTCAGAAATGTGGAAAATGGTCCGTTTTCAAATGTTTTATTTTTGAACGTCAGTTCACATTTGTAGGTGGATCATCAGTGTTAGAGCTAAAATTAGCATGTTTAAAGTGATTTTCATGCTTCCATGGGCCCTAAACACAAGATTTATGGAATGGTTAAAAGTGCGCGAAAATGGCCAATTTACTCACTCTGAGTTCTCAAAAAGGGTTTCTTCACCCCGGGAAGTTAATTAAATACCATTTGGTGGCATTTAATGTTCGAGCAAAAACGGCTGATTTTCGACAAAAGAGATAACACCCCCCCCATTACGTCATGCTTCAGAAATGTGGAAAATGGTCCGTTTTCAAATTTTTATTTTTGAACGTCAGTTCACATTTGTAGGTGGATCATCAGTGTTAGAGCTAAAATTAGCATGTTTAAAGTGATTTTCATGCTTCCAGGGGCCCTAAACACAAGATTTATGGAATGGTTAAAAGTGCATGAAAATGGCCAATTTACTCACTCTGAGTTCTCAAAAAGGGTTTCTTCACCCCAGGAAGTTAATTAAATACCATTTGGAGGCATTTAATGTTCGAGTAAAAACGGCTGATTTTCGACAAAAGAGATAACACCCCCCCATTACGTCATGCTTCAGAAATGTGGAAAATGGTCCGTTTTCAAATGTTTTATTTTTGAACGTCAGTTCACATTTGTAGGTGGATCATCAGTGTTAGAGCTAAAATTAGCATGTTTAAAGTGATTTTCATGCTTCCAGGGGCCCTAAACACAAGATTTATGGAATGGTTAAAAGTGCATGAAAATGGCCAATGTACTCACTCTGAGTTCTCAAAAAGGGTTTCTTCACCCCGGGAAGAAAATTAAATACCATTTGGAGGCATTTAATGTTCGAGCAAAAACGGCTGATTTTCGATAAAAGAGATAACACCCCCCCATTACGTCATGCTTCAGGAATGTGGAAAATGGTCCGTTTTCAAATGTTTTATTTTTGAACGTCAGTTCACATTTGTAGGTGGATCATCAGTGTTAGAGCTAAAATTAGCATGTTTAAAGTGATTTTCATGCTTCCAGGGGCTCGGGAAGTGAATTAAATACTATTTGGAGGCATTTAATGTTCACTCAAAAACAGCTGATTTTTGACAAAAGAGATAACACCCCCCCATTACGTCATGCTTCAGAAATGTGGAAAATGGTCCGTTTTCAAATGTTTTATTTTTGAACGTCAGTTCACATTTGTAGGTGGATCATCAGTGTTAGAGCTAAAATTAGCATGTTTAAAGTGATTTTCATGCTTCCATGGGCCCTAAACACAAGATTTATGGAATGGTTAAAAGTGCGCGAAAATGGCCAATTTACTCACTCTGAGTTCTCAAAAAGGGTTTCTTCACCCCGGGAAGTTAATTAAATACCATTTGGTGGCATTTAATGTTCGAGCAAAAACGGCTGATTTTCGACAAAAGAGATAACACCCCCCCCATTACGTCATGCTTCAGAAATGTGGAAAATGGTCAATTTTCAAATGTTTTATTTTTGAACGTCAGTTCACATTTGTAGGTGGATCATCAGTGTTAGAGCTAAAATTAGCATGTTTAAAGTGATTTTCATGCTTCCAGGGGCTCGGGAAGTGAATTAAATACTATTTGGAGGCATTTAATGTTCAATCAAAAACAGCTGATTTTTGACAAAAGAGATAACACCGCCCCATTACGTCATGCTTCAGAAATGTGGAAAATGGTCCGTTTTCAAATGTTTTATTTTTGAACGTCAGTTCACATTTGTAGGTGGATCATCAGTGTTAGAGCTAAAATTAGCATGTTTAAAGTGATTTTCATGCTTCCAGGGGCCCCAAACACAAGATTTATGGAATGGTTAAAAGTGCGCGAAAATGGCCAATTTACTCACTCTGAGTTCTCAAAAAGGGTTTCTTCACCCCGGGAAGTTAATTAAATACCATTTGGAGGCATTTAATGTTCGAGCAAAAACGGCTGATTTTTGACAAAAGAGATAACACCCCCCCATTACGTCATGCTTCAGAAATGTGGAAAATGGTCCGTTTTCAAATGTTTTATTTTTGAACGTCAGTTCACATTTGTAGGTGGATCATCAGTGTTAGAGCTAAAATTAGCATGTTTAAAGTGATTTTCATGCTTCCAGGGGCTCGGGAAGTGAATTAAATACTATTTGGAGGCATTTAATGTTCAATCAAAAACAGCTGATTTTTGACAAAAGAGATAACACCCCCCCATTACGTCATGCTTCAGAAATGTGGAAAATGGTCCGTTTTTAAATGTTTTATTTTT
Organism: Lissotriton vulgaris; assembly: GCF_964263255.1. Classification (NCBI taxonomy): domain Eukaryota; kingdom Metazoa; phylum Chordata; class Amphibia; order Caudata; family Salamandridae; genus Lissotriton; species Lissotriton vulgaris. The sequence continues at coordinate 154,236 of NW_028241214.1, forward strand.
GAACGTCAGTTCACATTTGTAGGTGGATCATCAGTGTTAGAGCTAAAATTAGCATGTTTAAAGTGATTTTCATGCTTCCAGGGGCCCTAAACACAAGATTTATGGAATGGTTAAAAGTGCATGAAAATGGCCAATTTACTCACTCTGAGTTCTCAAAAAGGGTTTCTTCACCCCGGGAAGTTAATTAAATACCATTTGGAGGCATTTAATGTTCGAGCAAAAACGGCTGATTTTCGACAAAAGAGATAACACCCCCCCATTACGTCATGCTTCAGAAATGTGGAAAATGGTCCGTTTTCAAATGTTTTATTTTTGAACGTCAGTTCACATTTGTAGGTGGATCATCAGTGTTAGAGCTAAAATTAGCATGTTTAAAGTGATTTTCATGCTTCCAGGGGCTCGGAAAGTGAATTAAATACTATTTGGAGGCATTTAATGTTCAAGCAAAAACATCGGATTTTTGACAAAAGAGATAACACCCCCCCATTACGTCATGCTTCAGAAATGTGGAAAATGGTCCGTTTTCAAATGTTTTATTTTTGAACGTCAGTTCACATTTGTAGGTGGATCATCAGTGTTAGAGCTAAAATTAGCATGTTTAAAGTGATTTTCATGCTTCCATGGGCCCTAAACACAAGATTTATGGAATGGTTAAAAGTGCGCGAAAATGGCCAATTTACTCACTCTGAGTTCTCAAAAAGGGTTTCTTCACCCCAGGAAGTTAATTAAATACCATTTGGTGGCATTTAATGTTCGAGCAAAAACGGCTGATTTTCGACAAAAGAGATAACACCCCCCCATTACGTCATGCTTCAGAAATGTGGAAAATGGTCCATTTTCAAATGTTTTATTTTTGAACGTCAGTTCACATTTGTAGGTGGATCATCAGTGTTAGAGCTAAAATTAGCATGTTTAAAGTGATTTTCATGCTTCCAGGGGCTCGGGAAGTGAATTAAATACTATTTGGAGGCATTTAATGTTCAATCAAAAACAGCTGATTTTTGACAAAAGAGATAACACCGCCCCATTACGTCATGCTTCAGAAATGTGGAAAATGGTCCGTTTTCAAATGTTTTATTTTTGAACGTCAGTTCACATTTGTAGGTGGATCATCAGTGTTAGAGCTAAAATTAGCATGTTTAAAGTGATTTTCATGCTTCCAGGGGCCCTAAACACAAGATTTATGGAATGGTTAAAAGTGCGCGAAAATGGCCAATTTACTCACTCTGAGTTCTCAAAAAGGGTTTCTTCACCCCGGGAAGTTAATTAAATACCATTTGGAGGCATTTAATGTTCGAGCCAAAACGGCTGATTTTTGACAAAAGAGATAACACCCCCCATTACGTCATGCTTCAGAAATGTGGAAAATGGTCCGTTTTCAAATGTTTTATTTTTGAACGTCAGTTCACATTTGTAGGTGGATCATCAGTGTTAGAGCTAAAATTAGCATGTTTAAAGTGATTTTCATGCTTCCAGGGGCTCGGGAAGTGAATTAAATACTATTTGGAGGCATTTAATGTTCAATCAAAAACAGCTGATTTTTGACAAAAGAGATAACACCCCCCCCATTACGTCATGCTTCAGAAATGTGGAAAATGGTCCGTTTTCAAATGTTTTATTTTTGAACGTCAGTTCACATTTGTAGGTGGATCATCAGTGTTAGAGCTAAAATTAGCATGTTTAAAGTGATTTTCATGCTTCCAGGGGCCCTAAACACAAGATTTATGGAATGGTTAAAAGTGCATGAAAATGGCCAATTTACTCACTCTGAGTTCTCAAAAAGGGTTTCTTCACCCCGGGAAGTTAATTAAATACCATTTGGAGGCATTTAATGTTCGAGTAAAAACGGCTGATTTTCGACAAAAGAGATAACACCCCCCCATTACGTCATGCTTCAGAAATGTGGAAAATGGTCCGTTTTCAAATGTTTTATTTTTGAACGTCAGTTCACATTTGTAGGTGGATCATCAGTGTTAGAGCTAAAATTAGCATGTTTAAAGTGATTTTCATGCTTCCAGGGGCTCGGAAAGTGAATTAAATACTATTTGGAGGCATTTAATGTTCAAGCAAAAACATCGGATTTTTGACAAAAGAGATAACACCCCCCCATTACGTCATGCTTCAGAAATGTGGAAAATGGTCCGTTTTCAAATGTTTTATTTTTGAACGTCAGTTCACATTTGTAGGTGGATCATCAGTGTTAGAGCTAAAATTAGCATGTTTAAAGTGATTTTCATGCTTCCAGGGGCCCTAAACACAAGATTTATGGACTGGTTAAAAGTGCATGAAAATGGCCAATTTACTCACTCTGAGTTCTCAAAAAGGGTTTCTTCACCCCGGAAAGTTAATTAAATACGATTTGGAGGCATTTAATGTTCAAGCAAAAACGGCTGATTTTCGACAAAAGAGATAACACCCCCCCCATTACGTCATGCTTTAGAAATGTGGAAAATGGTCCGTTTTCAAATGTTTTATTTTTGAACGTCAGTTCACATTTGTAGGTGGATCATCAGTGTTAGAGCTAAAATTAGCATGTTTAAAGTGATTTTCATGCTTCCAGGGGCCCTAAACACAAGATTTATGGAATGGTTAAAAGTGCATGAAAATGGCCAATTTACTCACTCTGAGTTCTCAAAAAGGGTTTCTTCACCCCGGGAAGTTAATTAAATACCATTTGGAGGCATTTAATGTTCGAGTAAAAACGGCTGATTTTCGACAAAAGAGATAACACCCCCCCATTACGTCATGCTTCAGAAATGTGGAAAATGGTCCGTTTTCAAATGTTTTATTTTTGAACGTCAGTTCACATTTGTAGGTGGATCATCAGTGTTAGAGCTAAAATTAGCATGTTTAAAGTGATTTTCATGCTTCCAGGGGCCCTAAACACAAGATTTATGGAATGGTTAAAAGTGCATGAAAATGGCCAATGTACTCACTCTGAGTTCTCAAAAAGGGTTTCTTCACCCCGGGAAGAAAATTAAATACCATTTGGAGGCATTTAATGTTCGAGCAAAAACGGCTGATTTTCGATAAAAGAGATAACACCCCCCCATTACGTCATGCTTCAGGAATGTGGAAAATGGTCCGTTTTCAAATGTTTTATTTTTGAACGTCAGTTCACATTTGTAGGTGGATCATCAGTGTTAGAGCTAAAATTAGCATGTTTAAAGTGATTTTCATGCTTCCAGGGGCTCGGGAAGTGAATTAAATACTATTTGGAGGCATTTAATGTTCACTCAAAAACAGCTGATTTTTGACAAAAGAGATAACACCCCCCCATTACGTCATGCTTCAGAAATGTGGAAAATGGTCCGTTTTCAAATGTTTTATTTTTGAACGTCAGTTCACATTTGTAGGTGGATCATCAGTGTTAGAGCTAAAATTAGCATGTTTAAAGTGATTTTCATGCTTCCATGGGCCCTAAACACAAGATTTATGGAATGGTTAAAAGTGCGCGAAAATGGCCAATTTACTCACTCTGAGTTCTCAAAAAGGGTTTCTTCACCCCGGGAAGTTAATTAAATACCATTTGGTGGCATTTAATGTTCGAGCAAAAACGGCTGATTTTCGACAAAAGAGATAACACCCCCCCCATTACGTCATGCTTCAGAAATGTGGAAAATGGTCAATTTTCAAATGTTTTATTTTTGAACGTCAGTTCACATTTGTAGGTGGATCATCAGTGTTAGAGCTAAAATTAGCATGTTTAAAGTGATTTTCATGCTTCCAGGGGCTCGGGAAGTGAATTAAATACGATTTGGAGGCATTTAATGTTCAATCAAAAACAGCTGATTTTTGACAAAAGAGATAACACCGCCCCATTACGTCATGCTTCAGAAATGTGGAAAATGGTCCGTTTTCAAATGTTTTATTTTTGAACGTCAGTTCACATTTGTAGGTGGATCATCAGTGTTAGAGCTAAAATTAGCATGTTTAAAGTGATTTTCATGCTTCCAGGGGCCCTAAACACAAGATTTATGGAATGGTTAAAAGTGCGCGAAAATGGCCAATTTACTCACTCTGAGTTTTCAAAAAGGGTTTCTTCACCCCGGGAAGTTAATTAAATACCATTTGGAGGCATTTAATGTTCGAGCAAAAACGGCTGATTTTTGACAAAAGAGATAACACCCCCCCATTACGTCATGCTTCAGAAATGTGGAAAATGGTCCGTTTTCAAATGTTTTATTTTTGAACGTCAGTTCACATTTGTAGGTGGATCATCAGTGTTAGAGCTAAAATTAGCATGTTTAAAGTGATTTTCATGCTTCCAGGGGCTCGGGAAGTGAATTAAATACTATTTGGAGGCATTTAATGTTCAATCAAAAACAGCTGATTTTTGACAAAAGAGATAACACCCCCCCATTACGTCATGCTTCAGAAATGTGGAAAATGGTCCGTTTTTAAATGTTTTATTTTTGAACGTCAGTTCACATTTGTAGGTGGATCATCAGTGTTAGAGCTAAAATTAGCATGTTTAAAGTGATTTTCATGCTTCCAGGGGCCCTAAACACAAGATTTATGGAATGGTTAAAAGTGTATGAAAATGGCCAATTTACTCACTCTGAGTTCTCAAAAAGGGTTTCTTCACCCCGGGAAGTTAATTAAATACCATTTGGAGGCATTTAATGTTCGAGCAAAAACGGCTGATTTTCGACAAAAGAGATAACACCCCCCCATTACGTCATGCTTCAGAAATGTGGAAAATGGTCCGTTTTCAAATGTTTTATTTTTGAACGTCAGTTCACATTTGTAGGTGGATCATCAGTGTTAGAGCTAAAATTAGCATGTTTAAAGTGATTTTCATGCTTCCAGGGGCTCGGAAAGTGAATTAAATACTATTTGGAGGCATTTAATGTTCAAGCAAAAACATCGGATTTTTGACAAAAGAGATAACACCCCCCCATTACGTCATGCTTCAGAAATGTGGAAAATGGTCCGTTTTCAAATGTTTTATTTTTGAACGTCAGTTCACATTTGTAGGTGGATCATCAGTGTTAGAGCTAAAATTAGCATGTTTAAAGTGATTTTCATGCTTCCAGGGGCCCTAAACACAAGATTTATGGAATGGTTAAAAGTGCATGAAAATGGCCAATTTACTCACTCTGAGTTCTCAAAAAGGGTTTCTTCACCCCGGGAAGTTAATTAAATACCATTTGGAGGCATTTAATGTTGGAGCAAAAACGGCTGATTTTCGACAAAAGAGATAACACCCCCCCATTGCGTCATGCTTCAGGAATGTGGAAAATGGTCCGTTTTCAAATGTTTTTTTTTTTAACGTCAGTTCACATTTGTAGGTGGATCATCAGTGTTAGAGCTAAAATTAGCATGTTTAAAGTGATTTTCATGCTTCCAGGGGCTCGGGAAGTGAATTAAATACTATTTGGAGGCATTTAATGTTCAATCAAAAACAGCTGATTTTTGACAAAAGAGATAACACCCCCCCATTACGTCATGCTTCAGAAATGTGGAAAATGGTCAGTTTTCAAATGTTTTATTTTTGAACGTCAGTTCACATTTGTAGGTGGATCATCAGTGTTAGAGCTAAAATTAGCATGTTTAAAGTGATTTTCATGCTTCCAGGGGCTCGGGAAGTGAATTAAATACTATTTGGAGGCATTTAATGTTCAATCAAAAACAGCTGATTTTTGACAAAAGAGATAACACCGCCCCATTACGTCACGCTTCAGAAATGTGGAAAATGGTCCGTTTTCAAATGTTTTATTTTTGAACGTCAGTTCACATTTGTAGGTGGATCATCAGTGTTAGAGCTAAAATTAGCATGTTTAAAGTGATTTTCATGCTTCCAGGGGCCCTAAACACAAGATTTATGGAATGGTTAAAAGTGCGCGAAAATGGCCAATTTACTCACTCTGAGTTCTCAAAAAGGGTTTCTTCACCCCGGGAAGTTAATTAAATACCATTTGGAGGCATTTAATGTTCGAGCAAAAACGGCTGATTTTTGACAAAAGAGATAACACCCCCCAATTACGTCATGCTTCAGAAATGAGGAAAATGGTCCGTTTTCAAATGTTTTATTTTTGAACGTCAGTTCACATTTGTAGGTGGATCATCAGTGTTAGAGCTAAAATTAGCATGTTTAAAGTGAATTTCATGCTTCCAGGGGCTCGGGAAGTGAATTAAATACTATTTGGAGGCATTTAATGTTCAAACAAAAACAGCTGATTTTTGACAAAAGAGATAACACCCCCCCATTACGTCATGCTTCAGAAAAGTGGAAAATGGTCCGTTTTCAAATGTTTTATTTTTGAACGTCAGTTCACATTTGTAGGTGGATCATCAGTGTTAGAGCTAAAATTAGCATGTTTAAAGTGATTTTCATGCTTCCAGGGGCCCTAAACACAAGATTTATGGAATGGTTAAAAGTGCATGAAAATGGCCAATTTACTCACTCTGAGTTCTCAAAAAGGGTTTCTTCACCTCGGGAAGTTAATTAAATACCATTTGGAGGCATTTAATGTTCGAGTAAAAACGGCTGATTTTCGACAAAAAGATAACACCCCCCCATTACGTCATGCTTCAGAAATGTGGAAAATGGTCCGTTTTCAAATGTTTTATTTTTGAACGTCAGTTCACATTTGTAGGTGGATCATCAGTGTTAGAGCTAAAATTAGCATGTTTAAAGTGATTTTCATGCTTCCAGGGGCTCGGAAAGTGAATTAAATACTATTTGGAGGCATTTAATGTTCAAGCAAAAACAGCTGATTTTTGACAAAAGAGATAACACCCCCCCATTACGTCATGCTTCAGAAATGTGGAAAATGGTCCGTTTTCAAATGTTTTATTTTTGAACGTCAGTTCACATTTGTAGGTGGATCATCAGTGTTAGAGCTAAAATTAGCATGTTTAACCCCTTCGAGGCTGATGACGAGCTGGGCTCGTCATGGTGTAGCCTCCTCAAACACTGATGACGAGCCCAGCTCGTCATGAACAATGGGTTTTTTAAAAAGTCAGCATTCCAGCAGAATCAGAGCAGCGCGCATGTGGTTAAAGTGATTTTCATGCTTCCAGGGGCCCTAAACACAAGATTTATGGAATGGTTAAAAGTGCATGAAAATGGCCAATTTACTCACTCTGAGTTCTCAAAAAGGGTTTCTTCACCCCGGAAAGTTAATTAAATACCATTTGGAGGCATTTAATGTTCAAGCAAAAACGGCTGATTTTCGACAAAAGAGATAACACCCCCCCATTACGTCATGCTTCAGAAATGTGGAAAATGGTCCGTTTTCAAATGTTTTATTTTTGAACGTCAGTTCACATTTGTAGGTGGATCATCAGTGTTAGAGCTAAAATTAGCATGTTTAAAGTGATGTTCATGCTTCCAGGGGCTCGGGAAGTGAATTAAATACTATTTGGAGGCATTTAATGTTCAATCAAAAACAGCTGATTTTTGACAAAAGAGATAACACCCCCCCATTACGTCATGCTTCAGAAATGTGGAAAATGGTCCGTTATCAAATGTTTTATTTTTGAACGTCAGTTCACATTTGTAGGTGGATCATCAGTGTTAGAGCTAAAATTAGCATGTTTAAAGTGATTTTCATGCTTCCAGGGGCCCTAAGCACAAGATTTATGGAATGGTTAAAAGTGCATGAAAATGGCCAATTTACTCACTCTGAGTTCTCAAAAAGGGTTTCTTCACCCCGGGAAGTTAATTAAATACCATTTGGAGGCATTTAATGTTCGAGCAAAAACGGCTGATTTTTGACAAAAGAGATAACACCCCCCCATTACATCATGCTTCAGAAATGTGGAAAATGGTCCGTTTTCAAATGTTTTATTTTTGAACGTCAGTTCACATTTGTAGGTGGATCATCAGTGTTAGAGCTAAAATTAGCATGTTTAATGTGATGTTCATGCTTCCAGGGGCTCGGGAAGTGAATTAAATACTATTTGGAGGCATTTAATGTTCAATCAAAAACAGCTGATTTTTGACAAAAGAGATAACACCCCCCCATTACGTCATGCTTCAGAAATGTGGAAAATGGTCCGTTTTCAAATGTTTTATTTTTGAACGTCAGTTCACATTTGTAGGTGGATCATCAGTGTTAGAGCTAAAATTAGCATGTTTAAAGTGATGTTCATGCTTCCAGGGGCTCGGGAAGTGAATTAAATACTATTTGGAGGCATTTAATGTTCAATCAAAAACAGCTGATTTTTGACAAAAGAGATAACACCGCCCCATTACGTCATGCTTCAGAAATGTGGAAAATGGTCCGTTTTCAAATGTTTTATTTTTGAACGTCAGTTCACATTTGTAGGTGGATCATCAGTGTTAGAGCTAAAATTAGCATGTTTAAAGTGATTTTCATGCTTCCAGGGGCCCTAAACACAAGATTTATGGAATGGTTAAAAGTGCGCGAAAATGGCCAATTTACTCACTCTGAGTTCTCAAAAAGGGTTTCTTCACCCCGGGAAGTTAATTAAATACCATTTGGAGGCATTTAATGTTCGAGCAAAAACGGCTGATTTTTGACAAAAGAGATAACACCCCCCCATTACGTCATGCTTCAGAAATGTGGAAAATGGTCCGTTTTCAAATGTTTTATTTTTGAACGTCAGTTCACATTTGTAGGTGGATCATCAGTGTTAGAGCTAAAATTAGCATGTTTAAAGTGATTTTCATGCTTCCAGGGGCCCTAAACACAAGATTTATGGAATGGTTAAAAGTGCATGAAAATGGCCAATTTACTCACTCTGAGTTCTCAAAAAGGGTTTCTTCACCCCGGGAAGTTAATTAAATACCATTTGGAGGCATTTAATGTTCGAGTAAAAACGGCTGATTTTCGACAAAAGAGATAACACCCCCCCATTACGTCATGCTTCAGAAATGTGGAAAATGGTCCGTTTTCAAATGTTTTATTTTTGAACGTCAGTTCACATTTGTAGGTGGATCATCAGTGTTAGAGCTAAAATTAGCATGTTTAAAGTGATTTTCATGCTTCCAGGGGCTCGGAAAGTGAATTAAATACTATTTGGAGGCATTTAATGTTCAAGCAAAAACAGCTGATTTTTGACAAAAGAGATAACACCCCCCCATTACGTCATGCTTCAGAAATGTGGAAAATGGTCCGTTTTCAAATGTTTTATTTTTGAACGTCAGTTCACATTTGTAGGTGGATCATCAGTGTTAGAGCTAAAATTAGCATGTTTAAAGTGATTTTCATGCTTCCAGGGGCCCTAAACACAAGATTTATGGAATGGTTAAAAGTGCATGAAAATGGCCAATTTACTCACTCTGAGTTCTCAAAAAGGGTTTCTTCACCCCGGAAAGTTAATTAAATACGATTTGGAGGCATTTAATGTTCAAGCAAAAACGGCTGATTTTCGACAAAAGAGATAACACCCCCCCCATTACGTCATGCTTCAGAAATGTGGAAAATGGTCCGTTTTCAAATGTTTTATTTTTGAACGTCAGTTCACATTTGTAGGTGGATCATCAGTGTTAGAGCTAAAATTAGCATGTTTAAAGTGATTTTCATGCTTCCAGGGGCCCTAAACACAAGATTTATGGAATGGTTAAAAGTGCATGAAAATGGCCAATTTACTCACTCTGAGTTCTCAAAAAGGGTTTCTTCAACCCGGGAAGTTAATTAAATACCATTTGGAGGCATTTAATGTTGGAGCAAAAACGGCTGATTTTCGACAAAAGAGATAACACCCCCCATTGCGTCATGCTCCAGGAATGTGGAAAATGGTCCGTTTTCAAATGTATTATTTTTGAACGTCAGTTCACATTTGTAGGTGGATCATCAGTGTTAGAGCTAAAATTAGCATGTTTAAAGTGATTTTCATGCTTCCAGGGGCTCGGGAAGTGAATTAAATACTATTTGGAGGCATTTAATGTTCAATCAAAAACAGCTGATTTTTGACAAAAGAGATAACACCCCCCCATTACGTCATGCTTCAGAAATGTGGAAAATGGTCAGTTTTCAAATGTTTTATTTTTGAACGTCAGTTCACATTTGTAGGTGGATCATCAGTGTTAGAGCTAAAATTAGCATGTTTAAAGTGATTTTCATGCTTCCAGGGGCTCGGGAAGTGAATTAAATACTATTTGGAGGCATTTAATGTTCAATCAAAAACAGCAGATTTTTGACAAAAGAGATAACACCGCCCCATTACGTCACGCTTCAGAAATGTGGAAAATGGTCCGTTTTCAAATGTTTTATTTTTGAACGTCAGTTCACATTTGTAGGTGGATCATCAGTGTTAGAGCTAAAATTAGCATGTTTAAAGTGATTTTCATGCTTCCAGGGGCCCTAAACACAAGATTTATGGAATGGTTAAAAGTGCATGAAAATGGCCAATTTACTCACTCTGAGTTCTCAAAAAGGGTTTCTTCAACCCGGGAAGTTAATTAAATACCATTTGGAGGCATTTAATGTTCGAGCAAAAACGGCTGATTTTCGACAAAAGAGATAACACCCCCCCATTACGTCATGCTTCAGAAATGTGGAAAATGGTCCGTTTTCAAATGTTTTATTTTTGAACGTCAGTTCACATTTGTAGGTGGATCATCAGTGTTAGAGCTAAAATTAGCATGTTTAAAGTGATTTTCATGCTTCCAGGGGCTCGGAAAGTGAATTAAATACTATTTGGAGGCATTTAATGTTCAAGCAAAAACATCGGATTTTTGACAAAAGAGATAACACCCCCCCATTACGTCATGCTTCAGAAATGTGGAAAATGGTCCGTTTTCAAATGTTTTATTTTTGAACGTCAGTTCACATTTGTAGGTGGATCATCAGTGTTAGAGCTAAAATTAGCATGTTTAAAGTGATTTTCATGCTTCCAGGGGCCCTAAACACAAGATTTATGGAATGGTTAAAAGTGCATGAAAATGGCCAATTTACTCACTCTGAGTTCTCAAAAAGGGTTTCTTCACCCCGGGAAGTTAATTAAATACCATTTGGAGGCATTTAATGTTGGAGCAAAAACGGCTGATTTTCGACAAAAGAGATAACACCCCCCCATTGCGTCATGCTTCAGGAATGTGGAAAATGGTCCGTTTTCAAATGTTTTTTTTTTGAACGTCAGTTCACATTTGTAGGTGGATCATCAGTGTTAGAGCTAAAATTAGCATGTTTAAAGTGATTTTCATGCTTCCAGGGGCTCGGGAAGTGAATTAAATACTATTTGGAGGCATTTAATGTTCAATCAAAAACAGCTGATTTTTGACAAAAGAGATAACACCCCCCCATTACGTCATGCTTCAGAAATGTGGAAAATGGTCAGTTTTCAAATGTTTTATTTTTGAACGTCAGTTCACATTTGTAGGTGGATCATCAGTGTTAGAGCTAAAATTAGCATGTTTAAAGTGATTTTCATGCTTCCAGGGGCTCGGGAAGTGAATTAAATACTATTTGGAGGCATTTAATGTTCAATCAAAAACAGCTGATTTTTGACAAAAGAGATAACACCCCCCCATTACGTCATGCTTCAGAAATGTGGAAAATGGTCCGTTATCAAATGTTTTATTTTTGAACGTCAGTTCACATTTGTAGGTGGATCATCAGTGTTAGAGCTAAAATTAGCATGTTTAAAGTGATTTTCATGCTTCCAGGGACCCTAAGCACAAGATTTATGGAATGGTTAAAAGTGCATGAAAATGGCCAATTTACTCACTCTGAGTTCTCAAAAAGGGTTTCTTCACCCCGGGAAGTTAATTAAATACCATTTGGAGGCATTTAATGTTCGAGCAAAAACGGCTGATTTTTGACAAAAGAGATAACACCCCCCCATTACGTCATGCTTCAGAAATGTGGAAAATGGTCCGTTTTCAAATGTTTTATTTTTGAACGTCAGTTCACATTTGTAGGTGGATCATCAGTGTTAGAGCTAAAATTAGCATGTTTAAAGTGATGTTCATGCTTCCAGGGGCTCGGGAAGTGAATTAAATACTATTTGGAGGCATTTAATGTTCAATCAAAAACAGCTGATTTTTGACAAAAGAGATAACACCCCCCCATTACGTCATGCTTCAGAAATGTGGAAAATGGTCCGTTTTCAAATGTTTTATTTTTGAACGTCAGTTCACATTTGTAGGTGGATCATCAGTGTTAGAGCTAAAATTAGCATGTTTAAAGTGATGTTCATGCTTCCAGGGGCTCGGGAAGTGAATTAAATACTATTTGGAGGCATTTAATGTTCAATCAAAAACAGCTGATTTTTGACAAAAGAGATAACACCGCCCCATTACGTCATGCTTCAGAAATGTGGAAAATGGTCCGTTTTCAAATGTTTTATTTTTGAACGTCAGTTCACATTTGTAGGTGGATCATCAGTGTTAGAGCTAAAATTAGCATGTTTAAAGTGATTTTCATGCTTCCAGGGGCCCTAAACACAAGATTTATGGAATGGTTAAAAGTGCGCGAAAATGGCCAATTTACTCACTCTGAGTTCTCAAAAAGGGTTTCTTCACCCCGGGAAGTTAATTAAATACCATTTGGAGGCATTTAATGTTCGAGCAAAAACGGCTGATTTTTGACAAAAGAGATAACACCCCCCCATTACGTCATGCTTCAGAAATGTGGAAAATGGTCCGTTTTCAAATGTTTTATTTTTGAACGTCAGTTCACATTTGTAGGTGGATCATCAGTGTTAGAGCTAAAATTAGCATGTTTAAAGTGATTTTCATGCTTCCAGGGGCCCTAAACACAAGATTTATGGAATGGTTAAAAGTGCATGAAAATGGCCAATTTACTCACTCTGAGTTCTCAAAAAGGGTTTCTTCACCCCGGGAAGTTAATTAAATACCATTTGGAGGCATTTAATGTTCGAGTAAAAACGGCTGATTTTCGACAAAAGAGATAACACCCCCCCATTACGTCATGCTTCAGAAATGTGGAAAATGGTCCGTTTTCAAATGTTTTATTTTTGAACGTCAGTTCACATTTGTAGGTGGATCATCAGTGTTAGAGCTAAAATTAGCATGTTTAAAGTGATTTTCATGCTTCCAGGGGCTCGGAAAGTGAATTAAATACTATTTGGAGGCATTTAATGTTCAAGCAAAAACAGCTGATTTTTGACAAAAGAGATAACACCCCCCCATTACGTCGTGCTTCAGAAATGTGGAAAATGGTCCGTTTTCAAATGTTTTATTTTTGAACGTCAGTTCACATTTGTAGGTGGATCATCAGTGTTAGAGCTAAAATTAGCATGTTTAAAGTGATTTTCATGCTTCCAGGGGCCCTAAACACAAGATTTATGGAATGGTTAAAAGTGCATGAAAATGGCCAATTTACTCACTCTGAGTTCTCAAAAAGGGTTTCTTCATCCCGGAAAGTTAATTAAATACGATTTGGAGGCATTTAATGTTCAAGCAAAAACGGCTGATTTTCGACAAAAGAGATAACACCCCCCCCCATTACGTCATGCTTCAGAAATGTGGAAAATGGTCCGTTTTCAAATGTTTTATTTTTGAACGTCAGTTCACATTTGTAGGTGGATCATCAGTGTTAGAGCTAAAATTAGCATGTTTAAAGTGATTTTCATGCTTCCAGGGGCCCTAAACACAAGATTTATGGAATGGTTAAAAGTGCATGAAAATGGCCAATTTACTCACTCTGAGTTCTCAAAAAGGGTTTCTTCAACCCGGGAAGTTAATTAAATACCATTTGGAGGCATTTAATGTTGGAGCAAAAACGGCTGATTTTCGACAAAAGAGATAACACCCCCCATTGCGTCATGCTCCAGGAATGTGGAAAATGGTCCGTTTTCAAATGTTTTATTTTTGAACGCCAGTTCACATTTGTAGGTGGATCATCAGTGTTAGAGCTAAAATTAGCATGTTTAAAGTGATTTTCATGCTTCCAGGGGCTCGGGAAGTGAATTAAATACTATTTGGAGGCATTTAATGTTCAATCAAAAACAGCTGATTTTTGACAAAAGAGATAACACCCCCCCATTACGTCATGCTTCAGAAATGTGGAAAATGGTCAGTTTTCAAATGTTTTATTTTTGAACGTCAGTTCACATTTGTAGGTGGATCATCAGTGTTAGAGCTAAAATTAGCATGTTTAAAGTGATTTTCATGCTTCCAGGGGCTCGGGAAGTGAATTAAATACTATTTGGAGGCATTTAATGTTCAATCAAAAACAGCTGATTTTTGACAAAAGAGATAACACCGCCCCATTACGTCACGCTTCAGAAATGTGGAAAATGGTCCGTTTTCAAATGTTTTATTTTTGAACGTCAGTTCACATTTGTAGGTGGATCATCAGTGTTAGAGCTAAAATTAGCATGTTTAAAGTGATTTTCATGCTTCCAGGGGCCCTAAACACAAGATTTATGGAATGGTTAAAAGTGCTCGAAAATGGCCAATTTACTCACTCTGAGTTCTCAAAAAGGGTTTCTTCACCCCGGGAAGTTAATTAAATACCATTTGGAGGCATTTAATGTTCGAGCAAAAACGGCTGATTTTTGACAAAAGAGATAACACCCCCCCATTACGTCATGCTTCAGAAATGTGGAAAATGGTCCGTTTTCAAATGTTTTATTTTTGAACGTCAGTTCACATTTGTAGGTGGATCGTCAGTGTTAGAGCTAAAATTAGCATGTTTAAAGTGATTTTCATGCTTCCAGGGGCTCGGGAAGTGAATTAAATACTATTTGGAGGCATTTAATGTTCAAACAAAAACAGCTGATTTTTGACAAAAGAGATAACACCCCCCCATTACGTCATGCTTCAGAAATGTGGAAAATGGTCCGTTTTCAAATGTTTTATTTTTGAACGTCAGTTCACATTTGTAGGTGGATCATCAGTGTTAGAGCTAAAATTAGCATGTTTAAAGTGAATTTCATGCTTCCAGGGGCTCGGGAAGTGAATTAAATACTATTTGGAGGCATTTAATGTTCAAACAAAAACAGCTGATTTTTGACAAAAGAGATAACACCCCCCCATTACGTCATGCTTCAGAAAAGTGGAAAATGGTCCGTTTTCAAATGTTGTATTTTTGAACGTCAGTTCACATTTGTAGGTGGATCATCAGTGTTAGAGCTAAAATTAGCATGTTTAAAGTGATTTTCATGCTTCCAGGGGCCCTAAACACAAGATTTATGGAATGGTTAAAAGTGCATGAAAATGGCCAATTTACTCACTCTGAGTTCTCAAAAAGGGTTTCTTCACCTCGGGAAGTTAATTAAATACCATTTGGAGGCATTTAATGTTCGAGTAAAAACGGCTGATTTTCGACAAAAGAGATAACACCCCCCCATTACGTCATGCTTCAGAAATGTGGAAAATGGTCCGTTTTCAAATGTTTTATTTTTGAACGTCAGTTCACATTTGTAGGTGGATCATCAGTGTTAGAGCTAAAATTAGCATGTTTAAAGTGATGTTCATGCTTCCAGGGGCTCGGGAAGTGAATTAAATACTATTTGGAGGCATTTAATGTTCAATCAAAAACAGCTGATTTTTGACAGAAGAGATAACACCCCCCCATTACGTCATGCTTCAGAAATGTGGAAAATGGTCCGTTATCAAATGTTTTATTTTTGAACGTCAGTTCACATTTGTAGGTGGATCATCAGTGTTAGAGCTAAAATTAGCATGTTTAAAGTGATTTTCATGCTTCCAGGGGCCCTAAGCACAAGATTTATGGAATGGTTAAAAGTGCATGAATATGGCCAATTTACTCACTGTGAGTTCTCAAAAAGGGTTTCTTCACCCCGGGAAGTTAATTAAATACCATTTGGAGGCATTTAATGTTCGAGCAAAAACGGCTGATTTTTGACAAAAGAGATAACACCCCCCCCATTACGTCATGCTTCAGAAATGTGGAAAATGGTCCGTTTTCAAATGTTTTATTTTTGAACGTCAGTTCACATTTGTAGGTGGATCATCAGTGTTAGAGCTAAAATTAGCATGTTTAAAGTGATGTTCATGCTTCCAGGGGCTCGGGAAGTGAATTAAATACTATTTGGAGGCATTTAATGTTCAATCAAAAACAGCTGATTTTTGACAAAAGAGATAACACCCCCCCATTACGTCATGCTTCAGAAATGTGGAAAATGGTCCGTTTTCAAATGTTTTATTTTTGAACGTCAGTTCACATTTGTAGGTGGATCATCAGTGTTAGAGCTAAAATTAGCATGTTTAAAGTGAATTTCATGCTTCCAGGGGCTCGGGAAGTGAATTAAATACTATTTGGAGGCATTTAATGTTCAAACAAAAACAGCTGATTTTTGACAAAAGAGATAACACCCCCCCATTACGTCATGCTTCAGAAAAGTGGAAAATGGTCCGTTTTCAAATGTTTTATTTTTGAACGTCAGTTCACATTTGTAGGTGGATCATCAGTGTTAGAGCTAAAATTAGCATGTTTAAAGTGATTTTCATGCTTCCAGGGGCCCTAAACACAAGATTTATGGAATGGTTAAAAGTGCATGAAAATGGCCAATTTACTCACTCTGAGTTCTCAAAAAGGGTTTCTTCACCTCGGGAAGTTAATTAAATACCATTTGGAGGCATTTAATGTTCGAGTAAAAACGGCTGATTTTCGACAAAAGAGATAACACCCCCCCATTACGTCATGCTTCAGAAATGTGGAAAATGGTCCGTTTTCAAATGTTTTATTTTTGAACGTCAGTTCACATTTGTAGGTGGATCATCAGTGTTAGAGCTAAAATTAGCATGTTTAAAGTGATTTTCATGCTTCCAGGGGCTCGGAAAGTGAATTAAATACTATTTGGAGGCATTTAATGTTCAAGCAAAAACAGCTGATTTTTGACAAAAGAGATAACACCCCCCCATTACGTCATGCTTCAGAAATGTGGAAAATGGTCCGTTTTCAAATGTTTTATTTTTGAACGTCAGTTCACATTTGTAGGTGGATCATCAGTGTTAGAGCTAAAATTAGCATGTTTAACCCCTTCGAGGCTGATGACGAGCTGGGCTCGTCATGGTGTAGCCTCCTCAAACACTGATGACGAGCCCAGCTCGTCATGAACAATGGGTTTTTTAAAAAGTCAGCATTCCAGCAGAATCAGAGCAGCGCGCATGTGGTTAAAGTGATTTTCATGCTTCCAGGGGCCCTAAACACAAGATTTATGGAATGGTTAAAAGTGCATGAAAATGGCCAATTTACTCACTCTGAGTTCTCAAAAAGGGTTTCTTCACCCCGGAAAGTTAATTAAATACCATTTGGAGGCATTTAATGTTCAAGCAAAAACGGCTGATTTTCGACAAAAGAGATAACACCCCCCCATTACGTCATGCTTCAGAAATGTGGAAAATGGTCCGTTTTCAAATGTTTTATTTTTGAACGTCAGTTCACATTTGTAGGTGGATCATCAGTGTTAGAGCTAAAATTAGCATGTTTAAAGTGATGTTCATGCTTCCAGGGGCTCGGGAAGTGAATTAAATACTATTTGGAGGCATTTAATGTTCAATCAAAAACAGCTGATTTTTGACAAAAGAGATAACACCCCCCCATTACGTCATGCTTCAGAAATGTGGAAAATGGTCCGTTATCAAATGTTTTATTTTTGAACGTCAGTTCACATTTGTAGGTGGATCATCAGTGTTAGAGCTAAAATTAGCATGTTTAAAGTGATTTTCATGCTTCCAGGGGCCCTAAGCACAAGATTTATGGAATGGTTAAAAGTGCATGAAAATGGCCAATTTACTCACTCTGAGTTCTCAAAAAGGGTTTCTTCACCCCGGGAAGTTAATTAAATACCATTTGGAGGCATTTAATGTTCGAGCAAAAAAAGGCTGATTTTTGACAAAAGAGATAACACCCCCCCATTACGTCATGCTTCAGAAATGTGGAAAATGGTCCGTTTTCAAATGTTTTATTTTTGAACGTCAGTTCACATTTGTAGGTGGATCATCAGTGTTAGAGCTAAAATTAGCATGTTTAAAGTGATGTTCATGCTTCCAGGGGCTCGGGAAGTGAATTAAATACTATTTATAGGCATTTAATGTTCAATCAAAAACAGCTGATTTTTGACAAAAGAGATAACACCCCCCCATTACGTCATGCTTCAGAAATGTGGAAAATGGTCCGTTTTCAAATGTTTTATTTTTGAACGTCAGTTCACATTTGTAGGTGGATCATCAGTGTTAGAGCTAAAATTAGCATGTTTAAAGTGATGTTCATGCTTCCAGGGGCTCGGGAAGTGAATTAAATACTATTTGGAGGCATTTAATGTTCAATCAAAAACAGCTGATTTTTGACAAAAGAGATAACACCGCCCCATTACGTCATGCTTCAGAAATGTGGAAAATGGTCCGTTTTCAAATGTTTTATTTTTGAACGTCAGTTCACATTTGTAGGTGGATCATCAGTGTTAGAGCTAAAATTAGCATGTTTAAAGTGATTTTCATGCTTCCAGGGGCCCTAAACACAAGATTTATGGAATGGTTAAAAGTGCGCGAAAATGGCCAATTTACTCACTCTGAGTTCTCAAAAAGGGTTTCTTCACCCCGGGAAGTTAATTAAATACCATTTGGAGGCATTTAATGTTCGAGCAAAAACGGCTGATTTTTGACAAAAGAGATAACACCCCCCCCATTACGTCATGCTTCAGAAATGTGGAAAATGGTCCGTTTTCAAATGTTTTATTTTTGAACGTCAGTTCACATTTGTAGGTGGATCATCAGTGTTAGAGCTAAAATTAGCATGTTTAAAGTGATTTTCATGCTTCCAGGGGCCCTAAACACAAGATTTATGGAATGGTTAAAAGTGCATGAAAATGGCCAATTTACTCACTCTGAGTTCTCAAAAAGGGTTTCTTCAACCCGGGAAGTTAATTAAATACCATTTGGAGGCATTTAATGTTGGAGCAAAAACGGCTGATTTTCGACAAAAGAGATAACACCCCCCATTGCGTCATGCTCCAGGAATGTGGAAAATGGTCCGTTTTCAAATGTATTATTTTTGAACGTCAGTTCACATTTGTAGGTGGATCATCAGTGTTAGAGCTAAAATTAGCATGTTTAAAGTGATTTTCATGCTTCCAGGGGCTCGGGAAGTGAATTAAATACTATTTGGAGGCATTTAATGTTCAATCAAAAACAGCTGATTTTTGACAAAAGAGATAACACCCCCCCATTACGTCATGCTTCAGAAATGTGGAAAATGGTCAGTTTTCAAATGTTTTATTTTTGAACGTCAGTTCACATTTGTAGGTGGATCATCAGTGTTAGAGCTAAAATTAGCATGTTTAAAGTGATTTTCATGCTTCCAGGGGCTCGGGAAGTGAATTAAATACTATTTGGAGGCATTTAATGTTCAATCAAAAACAGCTGATTTTTGACAAAAGAGATAACACCGCCCCATTACGTCACGCTTCAGAAATGTGGAAAATGGTCCGTTTTCAAATGTTTTATTTTTGAACGTCAGTTCACATTTGTAGGTGGATCATCAGTGTTAGAGCTAAAATTAGCATGTTTAAAGTGATTTTCATGCTTCCAGGGGCCCTAAACACAAGATTTATGGAATGGTTAAAAGTGCATGAAAATGGCCAATTTACTCACTCTGAGTTCTCAAAAAGGGTTTCTTCACCCCGGGAAGTTAATTAAATACCATTTGGAGGCATTTAATGTTCGAGCAAAAACGGCTGATTTTCGACAAAAGAGATAACACCCCCCCATTACGTCATGCTTCAGAAATGTGGAAAATGGTCCGTTTTCAAATGTTTTATTTTTGAACGTCAGTTCACATTTGTAGGTGGATCATCAGTGTTAGAGCTAAAATTAGCATGTTTAAAGTGATTTTCATGCTTCCAGGGGCTCGGAAAGTGAATTAAATACTATTTGGAGGCATTTAATGTTCAAGCAAAAACATCGGATTTTTGACAAAAGAGATAACACCCCCCCATTACGTCATGCTTCAGAAATGTGGAAAATGGTCCGTTTTCAAATGTTTTATTTTTGAACGTCAGTTCACATTTGTAGGTGGATCATCAGTGTTAGAGCTAAAATTAGCATGTTTAAAGTGATTTTCATGCTTCCAGGGGCCCTAAACACAAGATTTATGGAATGGTTAAAAGTGCATGAAAATGGCCAATTTACTCACTCTGAGTTCTCAAAAAGGGTTTCTTCACCCCGGGAAGTTAATTAAATACCATTTGGAGGCATTTAATGTTGGAGCAAAAACGGCTGATTTTCGACAAAAGAGATAACACCCCCCCATTGCGTCATGCTTCAGGAATGTGGAAAATGGTCCGTTTTCAAATGTTTTTTTTTTGAACGTCAGTTCACATTTGTAGGTGGATCATCAGTGTTAGAGCTAAAATTAGCATGTTTAAAGTGATTTTCATGCTTCCAGGGGCTCGGGAAGTGAATTAAATACTATTTGGAGGCATTTAATGTTCAATCAAAAACAGCTGATTTTTGACAAAAGAGATAACACCCCCCCATTACGTCATGCTTCAGAAATGTGGAAAATGGTCAGTTTTCAAATGTTTTATTTTTGAACGTCAGTTCACATTTGTAGGTGGATCATCAGTGTTAGAGCTAAAATTAGCATGTTTAAAGTGATTTTCATGCTTCCAGGGGCTCGGGAAGTGAATTAAATACTATTTGGAGGCATTTAATGTTCAATCAAAAACAGCTGATTTTTGACAAAAGAGATAACACCGCCCCATTACGTCACGCTTCAGAAATGTGGAAAATGGTCCGTTTTCAAATGTTTTATTTTTGAACGTCAGTTCACATTTGTAGGTGGATCATCAGTGTTAGAGCTAAAATTAGCATGTTTAAAGTGATTTTCATGCTTCCAGGGGCCCTAAACACAAGATTTATGGAATGGTTAAAAGTGCGCGAAAATGGCCAATTTACTCACTCTGAGTTCTCAAAAAGGGTTTCTTCACCCCGGGAAGTTAATTAAATACCATTTGGAGGCATTTAATTTTCGAGCAAAAACGGCTGATTTTTGACAAAAGAGATAACACCCCCCCATTACGTCATGCTTCAGAAATGTGGAAAATGGTCCGTTTTCAAATGTTTTATTTTTGAACGTCAGTTCACATTTGTAGGTGGATCATCAGTGTTAGAGCTAAAATTAGCATGTTTAAAGTGAATTTCATGCTTCCAGGGGCTCGGGAAGTGAATTAAATACTATTTGGAGGCATTTAAAGTTCAAACAAAAACAGCTGATTTTTGACAAAAGAGATAACACCCCCCCATTACGTCATGCTTCAGAAAAGTGGAAAATGGTCCGTTTTCAAATGTTTTATTTTTGAACGTCAGTTCACATTTGTAGGTGGATCATCAGTGTTAGAGCTAAAATTAGCATGTTTAAAGTGATTTTCATGCTTCCAGGGGCCCTAAACACAAGATTTATGGAATGGTTAAAAGTGCATGAAAATGGCCAATTTACTCACTCTGAGTTCTCAAAAAGGGTTTCTTCACCTCGGGAAGTTAATTAAATACCATTTGGAGGCATTTAATGTTCGAGTAAAAACGGCTGATTTTCGACAAAAGAGATAACACCCCCCCATTACGTCATGCTTCAGAAATGTGGAAAATGGTCCGTTTTCAAATGTTTTATTTTTGAACGTCAGTTCACATTTGTAGGTGGATCATCAGTGTTAGAGCTAAAATTAGCATGTTTAAAGTGATTTTCATGCTTCCAGGGGCTCGGAAAGTGAATTAAATACTATTTGGAGGCATTTAATGTTCAAGCAAAAACAGCTGATTTTTGACAAAAGAGATAACACCCCCCCATTACGTCATGCTTCAGAAATGTGGAAAATGGTCCGTTTTCAAATGTTTTATTTTTGAACGTCAGTTCACATTTGTAGGTGGATCATCAGTGTTAGAGCTAAAATTAGCATGTTTAACCCCTTCGAGGCTGATGACGAGCTGGGCTCGTCATGGTGTAGCCTCCTCAAACACTGATGACGAGCCCAGCTCGTCATGAACAATGGGTTTTTTAAAAAGTCAGCATTCCAGCAGAATCAGAGCAGCGCGCATGTGGTTAAAGTGATTTTCATGCTTCCAGGGGCCCTAAACACAAGATTTATGGAATGGTTAAAAGTGCATGAAAATGGCCAATTTACTCACTCTGAGTTCTCAAAAAGGGTTTCTTCACCCCGGAAAGTTAATTAAATACCATTTGGAGGCATTTAATGTTCAAGCAAAAACGGCTGATTTTCGACAAAAGAGATAACACCCCCCCATTACGTCATGCTTCAGAAATGTGGAAAATGGTCCGTTTTCAAATGTTTTATTTTTGAACGTCAGTTCACATTTGTAGGTGGATCATCAGTGTTAGAGCTAAAATTAGCATGTTTAAAGTGATGTTCATGCTTCCAGGGGCTCGGGAAGTGAATTAAATACTATTTGGAGGCATTTAATGTTCAATCAAAAACAGCTGATTTTTGACAAAAGAGATAACACCCCCCCATTACGTCATGCTTCAGAAATGTGGAAAATGGTCCGTTATCAAATGTTTTATTTTTGAACGTCAGTTCACATTTGTAGGTGGATCATCAGTGTTAGAGCTAAAATTAGCATGTTTAAAGTGATTTTCATGCTTCCAGGGGCCCTAAGCACAAGATTTATGGAATGGTTAAAAGTGCATGAAAATGGCCAATTTACTCACTCTGAGTTCTCAAAAAGGGTTTCTTCACCCCGGGAAGTTAATTAAATACCATTTGGAGGCATTTAATGTTCGAGCAAAAACGGCTGATTTTTGACAAAAGAGATAACACCCCCCCATTACGTCATGCTTCAGAAATGTGGAAAATGGTCCGTTTTCAAATGTTTTATTTTTGAACGTCAGTTCACATTTGTAGGTGGATCATCAGTGTTAGAGCTAAAATTAGCATGTTTAAAGTGATGTTCATGCTTCCAGGGGCTCGGGAAGTGAATTAAATACTATTTGGAGGCATTTAATGTTCAATCAAAAACAGCTGATTTTTGACAAAAGAGATAACACCCCCCCATTACGTCATGCTTCAGAAATGTGGAAAATGGTCCGTTTTCAAATGTTTTATTTTTGAACGTCAGTTCACATTTGTAGGTGGATCATCAGTGTTAGAGCTAAAATTAGCATGTTTAAAGTGATTTTCATGCTTCCAGGGGCCCTAAACACAAGATTTATGGAATGGTTAAAAGTGCGCGAAAATGGCCAATTTACTCACTCTGAGTTCTCAAAAAGGGTTTCTTCACCCCGGGAAGTTAATTAAATACCATTTGGAGGCATTTAATGTTCGAGCAAAAACGGCTGATTTTTGACAAAAGAGATAACACCCCCCCATTACGTCATGCTTCAGAAATGTGGAAAATGGTCCGTTTTCAAATGTTTTATTTTTGAACGTCAGTTCACATTTGTAGGTGGATCATCAGTGTTAGAGCTAAAATTAGCATGTTTAAAGTGATTTTCATGCTTCCAGGGGCTCGGAAAGTGAATTAAATACTATTTGGAGGCATTTAATGTTCAAGCAAAAACAGCTGATTTTTGACAAAAGAGATAACACCCCCCCATTACGTCATGCTTCAGAAATGTGGAAAATGGTCCGTTTTCAAATGTTTTATTTTTGAACGTCAGTTCACATTTGTAGGTGGATCATCAGTGTTAGAGCTAAAATTAGCATGTTTAAAGTGATTTTCATGCTTCCAGGGGCCCTAAACACAAGATTTATGGAATGGTTAAAAGTGCATGAAAATGGCCAATTTACTCACTCTGAGTTCTCAAAAAGGGTTTCTTCACCCCGGAAAGTTAATTAAATACGATTTGGAGGCATTTAATGTTCAAGCAAAAACGGCTGATTTTCGACAAAAGAGATAACACCCCCCCCATTACGTCATGCTTCAGAAATGTGGAAAATGGTCCGTTTTCAAATGTTTTATTTTTGAACGTCAGTTCACATTTGTAGGTGGATCATCAGTGTTAGAGCTAAAATTAGCATGTTTAAAGTGATTTTCATGCTTCCAGGGGCCCTAAACACAAGATTTATGGAATGGTTAAAAGTGCATGAAAATGGCCAATTTACTCACTCTGAGTTCTCAAAAAGGGTTTCTTCAACCCGGGAAGTTAATTAAATACCATTTGGAGGCATTTAATGTTGGAGCAAAAACGGCTGATTTTCGACAAAAGAGATAACACCCCCCATTGCGTCATGCTCCAGGAATGTGGAAAATGGTCCGTTTTCAAATGTTTTATTTTTGAACGTCAGTTCACATTTGTAGGTGGATCATCAGTGTTAGAGCTAAAATTAGCATGTTTAAAGTGATTTTCATGCTTCCAGGGGCTCGGGAAGTGAATTAAATACTATTTGGAGGCATTTAATGTTCAATCAAAAACAGCTGATTTTTGACAAAAGAGATAACACCCCCCCATTACGTCATGCTTCAGAAATGTGGAAAATGGTCAGTTTTCAAATGTTTTATTTTTGAACGTCAGTTCACATTTGTAGGTGGATCATCAGTGTTAGAGCTAAAATTAGCATGTTTAAAGTGATTTTCATGCTTCCAGGGGCTCGGGAAGTGAATTAAATACTATTTGGAGGCATTTAATGTTCAATCAAAAACAGCTGATTTTTGACAAAAGAGATAACACCGCCCCATTACGTCACGCTTCAGAAATGTGGAAAATAGTCCGTTTTCAAATGTTTTATTTTTGAACGTCAGTTCACATTTGTAGGTGGATCATCAGTGTTAGAGCTAAAATTAGCATGTTTAAAGTGATTTTCATGCTTCCAGGGGCCCTAAACACAAGATTTATGGAATGGTTAAAAGTGCTCGAAAATGGCCAATTTACTCACTCTGAGTTCTCAAAAAGGGTTTCTTCACCCCGGGAAGTTAATTAAATACCATTTGGAGGCATTTAATGTTCGAGCAAAAACGGCTGATTTTTGACAAAAGAGATAACACCCCCCCATTACGTCATGCTTCAGAAATGTGGAAAATGGTCCGTTTTCAAATGTTTTATTTTTGAACGTCAGTTCACATTTGTAGGTGGATCGTCAGTGTTAGAGCTAAAATTAGCATGTTTAAAGTGATTTTCATGCTTCCAGGGGCTCGGGAAGTGAATTAAATACTATTTGGAGGCATTTAATGTTCAAACAAAAACAGCTGATTTTTGACAAAAGAGATAACACCCCCCCATTACGTCATGCTTCAGAAATGTGGAAAATGGTCCGTTTTCAAATGTGTTATTTTTGAACGTCAGTTCACATTTGTAGGTGGATCATCAGTGTTAGAGCTAAAATTAGCATGTTTAAAGTGAATTTCATGCTTCCAGGGGCTCGGGAAGTGAATTAAATACTATTTGGAGGCATTTAATGTTCAAACAAAAACAGCTGATTTTTGACAAAAGAGATAACACCCCCCCATTACGTCATGCTTCAGAAAAGTGGAAAATGGTCCGTTTTCAAATATTGTATTTTTGAACGTCAGTTCACATTTGTAGGTGGATCATCAGTGTTAGAGCTAAAATTAGCATGTTTAAAGTGATTTTCATGCTTCCAGGGGCCCTAAACACAAGATTTATGGAATGGTTAAAAGTGCATGAAAATGGCCAATTTACTCACTCTGAGTTCTCAAAAAGGGTTTCTTCACCTCGGGAAGTTAATTAGATACCATTTGGAGGCATTTAATGTTCGAGTAAAAACGGCTGATTTTCGACAAAAGAGATAACACCCCCCCATTACGTCATGCTTCAGAAATGTGGAAAATGGTCCGTTTTCAAATGTTTTATTTTTGAACGTCAGTTCACATTTGTAGGTGGATCATCAGTGTTAGAGCTAAAATTTGCATGTTTAAAGTGATTTTCATGCTTCCAGGGGCTCGGAAAGTGAATTAAATACTATTTGGAGGCATTTAATGTTCAAGCAAAAACAGCTGATTTTTGACAAAAGAGATAACACCCCCCCATTACGTCATGCTTCAGAAATGTGGAAAATGGTCCGTTTTCAAATGTTTTATTTTTGAACGTCAGTTCACATTTGTAGGTGGATCATCAGTGTTAGAGCTAAAATTAGCATGTTTAACCCCTTCGAGGCTGATGACGAGCTGGGCTCGTCATGGTGTAGCCTCCTCAAACACTGATGACGAGCCCAGCTCGTCATGAACAATGGGTTTTTTAAAAAGTCAGCATTCCAGCAGAATCAGAGCAGCGCGCATGTGGTTAAAGTGATTTTCATGCTTCCAGGGGCCCTAAACACAAGATTTATGGAATGGTTAAAAGTGCATGAAAATGGCCAATTTACTCACTCTGAGTTCTCAAAAAGGGTTTCTTCACCCCGGAAAGTTAATTAAATACCATTTGGAGGCATTTAATGTTCAAGCAAAAACGGCTGATTTTCGACAAAAGAGATAACACCCCCCCATTACGTCATGCTTCAGAAATGTGGAAAATGGTCCGTTTTCAAATGTTTTATTTTTGAACGTCAGTTCACATTTGTAGGTGGATCATCAGTGTTAGAGCTAAAATTAGCATGTTTAAAGTGATGTTCATGCTTCCAGGGGCTCGGGAAGTGAATTAAATACTATTTGGAGGCATTTAATGTTCAATCAAAAACAGCTGATTTTTGACAGAAGAGATAACACCCCCCCATTACGTCATGCTTCAGAAATGTGGAAAATGGTCCGTTATCAAATGTTTTATTTTTGAACGTCAGTTCACATTTGTAGGTGGATCATCAGTGTTAGAGCTAAAATTAGCATGTTTAAAGTGATTTTCATGCTTCCAGGGGCCCTAAGCACAAGATTTATGGAATGGTTAAAAGTGCATGAATATGGCCAATTTACTCACTGTGAGTTCTCAAAAAGGGTTTCTTCACCCCGGGAAGTTAATTAAATACCATTTGGAGGCATTTAATGTTCGAGCAAAAACGGCTGATTTTTGACAAAAGAGATAACACCCCCCCATTACGTCATGCTTCAGAAATGTGGAAAATGGTCCGTTTTCAAATGTTTTATTTTTGAACGTCAGTTCACATTTGTAGGTGGATCATCAGTGTTAGAGCTAAAATTAGCATGTTTAAAGTGATGTTCATGCTTCCAGGGGCTCGGGAAGTGAATTAAATACTATTTGGAGGCATTTAATGTTCAAACAAAAACAGCTGATTTTTGACAAAAGAGATAACACCCCCCCATTACGTCATGCTTCAGAAAAGTGGAAAATGGTCCGTTTTCAAATGTTTTATTTTTGAACGTCAGTTCACATTTGTAGGTGGATCATCAGTGTTAGAGCTAAAATTAGCATGTTTAAAGTGATTTTCATGCTTCCAGGGGCCCTAAACACAAGATTTATGGAATGGTTAAAAGTGCATGAAAATGGCCAATTTACTCACTCTGAGTTCTCAAAAAGGGTTTCTTCACCTCGGGAAGTTAATTAAATACCATTTGGAGGCATTTAATGTTCGAGTAAAAACGGCTGATTTTCGACAAAAGAGATAACACCCCCCCATTACGTCATGCTTCAGAAATGTGGAAAATGGTCCGTTTTCAAATGTTTTATTTTTGAACGTCAGTTCACATTTGTAGGTGGATCATCAGTGTTAGAGCTAAAATTAGCATGTTTAAAGTGATTTTCATGCTTCCAGGGGCTCGGAAAGTGAATTAAATACTATTTGGAGGCATTTAATGTTCAAGCAAAAACAGCTGATTTTTGACAAAAGAGATAACACCCCCCCATTACGTCATGCTTCAGAAATGTGGAAAATGGTCCGTTTTCAAATGTTTTATTTTTGAACGTCAGTTCACATTTGTAGGTGGATCATCAGTGTTAGAGCTAAAATTAGCATGTTTAACCCCTTCGAGGCTGATGACGAGCTGGGCTCGTCATGGTGTAGCCTCCTCAAACACTGATGACGAGCCCAGCTCGTCATGAACAATGGGTTTTTTAAAAAGTCAGCATTCCAGCAGAATCAGAGCAGCGCGCATGTGGTTAAAGTGATTTTCATGCTTCCAGGGGCCCTAAACACAAGATTTATGGAATGGTTAAAAGTGCATGAAAATGGCCAATTTACTCACTCTGAGTTCTCAAAAAGGGTTTCTTCACCCCGGAAAGTTAATTAAATACCATTTGGAGGCATTTAATGTTCAAGCAAAAACGGCTGATTTTCGACAAAAGAGATAACACCCCCCCATTACGTCATGCTTCAGAAATGTGGAAAATGGTCCGTTTTCAAATGTTTTATTTTTGAACGTCAGTTCACATTTGTAGGTGGATCATCAGTGTTAGAGCTAAAATTAGCATGTTTAAAGTGATGTTCATGCTTCCAGGGGCTCGGGAAGTGAATTAAATACTATTTGGAGGCATTTAATGTTCAATCAAAAACAGCTGATTTTTGACAAAAGAGATAACACCCCCCCATTACGTCATGCTTCAGAAATGTGGAAAATGGTCCGTTATCAAATGTTTTATTTTCAAACGTCAGTTCACATTTGTAGGTGGATCATCAGTGTTAGAGCTAAAATTAGCATGTTTAAAGTGATTTTCATGCTTCCAGGGGCCCTAAGCACAAGATTTATGGAATGGTTAAAAGTGCATGAAAATGGCCAATTTACTCACTCTGAGTTCTCAAAAAGGGTTTCTTCACCCCGGGAAGTTAATTAAATACCATTTGGAGGCATTTAATGTTCGAGCAAAAAAAGGCTGATTTTTGACAAAAGAGATAACACCCCCCCATTACGTCATGCTTCAGAAATGTGGAAAATGGTCCGTTTTCAAATGTTTTATTTTTGAACGTCAGTTCACATTTGTAGGTGGATCATCAGTGTTAGAGCTAAAATTAGCATGTTTAAAGTGATGTTCATGCTTCCAGGGGCTCGGGAAGTGAATTAAATACTATTTGGAGGCATTTAATGTTCAATCAAAAACAGCTGATTTTTGACAAAAGAGATAACACCCCCCCATTACGTCATGCTTCAGAAATGTGGAAAATGGTCCGTTTTCAAATGTTTTATTTTTGAACGTCAGTTCACATTTGTAGGTGGATCATCAGTGTTAGAGCTAAAATTAGCATGTTTAAAGTGATGTTCATGCTTCCAGGGGCTCTGGAAGTGAATTAAATACTATTTGGAGGCATTTAATGTTCAATCAAAAACAGCTGATTTTTGACAAAAGAGATAACACCGCCCCATTACGTCATGCTTCAGAAATGTGGAAAATGGTCCGTTTTCAAATGTTTTATTTTTGAACGTCAGTTCACATTTGTAGGTGGATCATCAGTGTTAGAGCTAAAATTAGCATGTTTAAAGTGATTTTCATGCTTCCAGGGGCCCTAAACACAAGATTTATGGAATGGTTAAAAGTGCGCGAAAATGGCCAATTTACTCACTCTGAGTTCTCAAAAAGGGTTTCTTCACCCCGGGAAGTTAATTAAATACCATTTGGAGGCATTTAATGTTGGAGCAAAAACGGCTGATTTTCGACAAAAGAGATAACACCCCCCATTGCGTCATGCTCCAGGAATGTGGAAAATGGTCCGTTTTCAAATGTTTTATTTTTGAACGTCAGTTCACATTTGTAGGTGGATCATCAGTGTTAGAGCTAAAATTAGCATGTTTAAAGTGATTTTCATGCTTCCAGGGGCTCGGGAAGTGAATTAAATACTATTTGGAGGCATTTAATGTTCAATCAAAAACAGCTGATTTTTGACAAAAGAGATAACACCCCCCCATTACGTCATGCTTCAGAAATGTGGAAAATGGTCAGTTTTCAAATGTTTTATTTTTGAACGTCAGTTCACATTTGTAGGTGGATCATCAGTGTTAGAGCTAAAATTAGCATGTTTAAAGTGATTTTCATGCTTCCAGGGGCTCGGGAAGTGAATTAAATACTATTTGGAGGCATTTAATGTTCAATCAAAAACAGCTGATTTTTGACAAAAGAGATAACACCGCCCCATTACGTCACGCTTCAGAAATGTGGAAAATAGTCCGTTTTCAAATGTTTTATTTTTGAACGTCAGTTCACATTTGTAGGTGGATCATCAGTGTTAGAGCTAAAATTAGCATGTTTAAAGTGATTTTCATGCTTCCAGGGGCCCTAAACACAAGATTTATGGAATGGTTAAAAGTGCTCGAAAATGGCCAATTTACTCACTCTGAGTTCTCAAAAAGGGTTTCTTCACCCCGGGAAGTTAATTAAATACCATTTGGAGGCATTTAATGTTCGAGCAAAAACGGCTGATTTTTGACAAAAGAGATAACACCCCCCCATTACGTCATGCTTCAGAAATGTGGAAAATGGTCCGTTTTCAAATGTTTTATTTTTGAACGTCAGTTCACATTTGTAGGTGGATCGTCAGTGTTAGAGCTAAAATTAGCATGTTTAAAGTGATTTTCATGCTTCCAGGGGCTCGGGAAGTGAATTAAATACTATTTGGAGGCATTTAATGTTCAAACAAAAACAGCTGATTTTTGACAAAAGAGATAACACCCCCCCATTACGTCATGCTTCAGAAATGTGGAAAATGGTCCGTTTTCAAATGTGTTATTTTTGAACGTCAGTTCACATTTGTAGGTGGATCATCAGTGTTAGAGCTAAAATTAGCATGTTTAAAGTGAATTTCATGCTTCCAGGGGCTCGGGAAGTGAATTAAATACTATTTGGAGGCATTTAATGTTCAAACAAAAACAGCTGATTTTTGACAAAAGAGATAACACCCCCCCATTACGTCATGCTTCAGAAAAGTGGAAAATGGTCCGTTTTCAAATGTTGTATTTTTGAACGTCAGTTCACATTTGTAGGTGGATCATCAGTGTTAGAGCTAAAATTAGCATGTTTAAAGTGATTTTCATGCTTCCAGGGGCCCTAAACACAAGATTTATGGAATGGTTAAAAGTGCATGAAAATGGCCAATTTACTCACTCTGAGTTCTCAAAAAGGGTTTCTTCACCTCGGGAAGTTAATTAGATACCATTTGGAGGCATTTAATGTTCGAGTAAAAACGGCTGATTTTCGACAAAAGAGATAACACCCCCCCATTACGTCATGCTTCAGAAATGTGGAAAATGGTCCGTTTTCAAATGTTTTATTTTTGAACGTCAGTTCACATTTGTAGGTGGATCATCAGTGTTAGAGCTAAAATTTGCATGTTTAAAGTGATTTTCATGCTTCCAGGGGCTCGGAAAGTGAATTAAATACTATTTGGAGGCATTTAATGTTCAAGCAAAAACAGCTGATTTTTGACAAAAGAGATAACACCCCCCCATTACGTCATGCTTCAGAAATGTGGAAAATGGTCCGTTTTCAAATGTTTTATTTTTGAACGTCAGTTCACATTTGTAGGTGGATCATCAGTGTTAGAGCTAAAATTAGCATGTTTAACCCCTTCGAGGCTGATGACGAGCTGGGCTCGTCATGGTGTAGCCTCCTCAAACACTGATGACGAGCCCAGCTCGTCATGAACAATGGGTTTTTTAAAAAGTCAGCATTCCAGCAGAATCAGAGCAGCGCGCATGTGGTTAAAGTGATTTTCATGCTTCCAGGGGCCCTAAACACAAGATTTATGGAATGGTTAAAAGTGCATGAAAATGGCCAATTTACTCACTCTGAGTTCTCAAAAAGGGTTTCTTCACCCCGGAAAGTTAATTAAATACCATTTGGAGGCATTTAATGTTCAAGCAAAAACGGCTGATTTTCGACAAAAGAGATAACACCCCCCCATTACGTCATGCTTCAGAAATGTGGAAAATGGTCCGTTTTCAAATGTTTTATTTTTGAACGTCAGTTCACATTTGTAGGTGGATCATCAGTGTTAGAGCTAAAATTAGCATGTTTAAAGTGATGTTCATGCTTCCAGGGGCTCGGGAAGTGAATTAAATACTATTTGGAGGCATTTAATGTTCAATCAAAAACAGCTGATTTTTGACAGAAGAGATAACACCCCCCCATTACGTCATGCTTCAGAAATGTGGAAAATGGTCCGTTATCAAATGTTTTATTTTTGAACGTCAGTTCACATTTGTAGGTGGATCATCAGTGTTAGAGCTAAAATTAGCATGTTTAAAGTGATTTTCATGCTTCCAGGGGCCCTAAGCACAAGATTTATGGAATGGTTAAAAGTGCATGAATATGGCCAATTTACTCACTGTGAGTTCTCAAAAAGGGTTTCTTCACCCCGGGAAGTTAATTAAATACCATTTGGAGGCATTTAATGTTCGAGCAAAAACGGCTGATTTTTGACAAAAGAGATAACACCCCCCCATTACGTCATGCTTCAGAAATGTGGAAAATGGTCCGTTTTCAAATGTTTTATTTTTGAACGTCAGTTCACATTTGTAGGTGGATCATCAGTGTTAGAGCTAAAATTAGCATGTTTAAAGTGATGTTCATGCTTCCAGGGGCTCGGGAAGTGAATTAAATACTATTTGGAGGCATTTAATGTTCAAACAAAAACAGCTGATTTTTGACAAAAGAGATAACACCCCCCCATTACGTCATGCTTCAGAAAAGTGGAAAATGGTCCGTTTTCAAATGTTTTATTTTTGAACGTCAGTTCACATTTGTAGGTGGATCATCAGTGTTAGAGCTAAAATTAGCATGTTTAAAGTGATTTTCATGCTTCCAGGGGCCCTAAACACAAGATTTATGGAATGGTTAAAAG
This sequence comes from Lissotriton vulgaris, assembly GCF_964263255.1. Classification (NCBI taxonomy): domain Eukaryota; kingdom Metazoa; phylum Chordata; class Amphibia; order Caudata; family Salamandridae; genus Lissotriton; species Lissotriton vulgaris. Next base: position 186,774 of record NW_028241214.1, read on the forward strand.
TGCATGAAAATGGCCAATTTACTCACTCTGAGTTCTCAAAAAGGGTTTCTTCACCTCGGGAAGTTAATTAAATACCATTTGGAGGCATTTAATGTTCGAGTAAAAACGGCTGATTTTCGACAAAAGAGATAACACCCCCCCATTACGTCATGCTTCAGAAATGTGGAAAATGGTCCGTTTTCAAATGTTTTATTTTTGAACGTCAGTTCACATTTGTAGGTGGATCATCAGTGTTAGAGCTAAAATTAGCATGTTTAAAGTGATTTTCATGCTTCCAGGGGCTCGGAAAGTGAATTAAATACTATTTGGAGGCATTTAATGTTCAAGCAAAAACAGCTGATTTTTGACAAAAGAGATAACACCCCCCCATTACGTCATGCTTCAGAAATGTGGAAAATGGTCCGTTTTCAAATGTTTTATTTTTGAACGTCAGTTCACATTTGTAGGTGGATCATCAGTGTTAGAGCTAAAATTAGCATGTTTAACCCCTTCGAGGCTGATGACGAGCTGGGCTCGTCATGGTGTAGCCTCCTCAAACACTGATGACGAGCCCAGCTCGTCATGAACAATGGGTTTTTTAAAAAGTCAGCATTCCAGCAGAATCAGAGCAGCGCGCATGTGGTTAAAGTGATTTTCATGCTTCCAGGGGCCCTAAACACAAGATTTATGGAATGGTTAAAAGTGCATGAAAATGGCCAATTTACTCACTCTGAGTTCTCAAAAAGGGTTTCTTCACCCCGGAAAGTTAATTAAATACCATTTGGAGGCATTTAATGTTCAAGCAAAAACGGCTGATTTTCGACAAAAGAGATAACACCCCCCCATTACGTCATGCTTCAGAAATGTGGAAAATGGTCCGTTTTCAAATGTTTTATTTTTGAACGTCAGTTCACATTTGTAGGTGGATCATCAGTGTTAGAGCTAAAATTAGCATGTTTAAAGTGATGTTCATGCTTCCAGGGGCTCGGGAAGTGAATTAAATACTATTTGGAGGCATTTAATGTTCAATCAAAAACAGCTGATTTTTGACAAAAGAGATAACACCCCCCCATTACGTCATGCTTCAGAAATGTGGAAAATGGTCCGTTATCAAATGTTTTATTTTCAAACGTCAGTTCACATTTGTAGGTGGATCATCAGTGTTAGAGCTAAAATTAGCATGTTTAAAGTGATTTTCATGCTTCCAGGGGCCCTAAGCACAAGATTTATGGAATGGTTAAAAGTGCATGAAAATGGCCAATTTACTCACTCTGAGTTCTCAAAAAGGGTTTCTTCACCCCGGGAAGTTAATTAAATACCATTTGGAGGCATTTAATGTTCGAGCAAAAAAAGGCTGATTTTTGACAAAAGAGATAACACCCCCCCATTACGTCATGCTTCAGAAATGTGGAAAATGGTCCGTTTTCAAATGTTTTATTTTTGAACGTCAGTTCACATTTGTAGGTGGATCATCAGTGTTAGAGCTAAAATTAGCATGTTTAAAGTGATGTTCATGCTTCCAGGGGCTCGGGAAGTGAATTAAATACTATTTGGAGGCATTTAATGTTCAATCAAAAACAGCTGATTTTTGACAAAAGAGATAACACCCCCCCATTACGTCATGCTTCAGAAATGTGGAAAATGGTCCGTTTTCAAATGTTTTATTTTTGAACGTCAGTTCACATTTGTAGGTGGATCATCAGTGTTAGAGCTAAAATTAGCATGTTTAAAGTGATGTTCATGCTTCCAGGGGCTCTGGAAGTGAATTAAATACTATTTGGAGGCATTTAATGTTCAATCAAAAACAGCTGATTTTTGACAAAAGAGATAACACCGCCCCATTACGTCATGCTTCAGAAATGTGGAAAATGGTCCGTTTTCAAATGTTTTATTTTTGAACGTCAGTTCACATTTGTAGGTGGATCATCAGTGTTAGAGCTAAAATTAGCATGTTTAAAGTGATTTTCATGCTTCCAGGGGCCCTAAACACAAGATTTATGGAATGGTTAAAAGTGCGCGAAAATGGCCAATTTACTCACTCTGAGTTCTCAAAAAGGGTTTCTTCACCCCGGGAAGTTAATTAAATACCATTTGGAGGCATTTAATGTTCGAGCAAAAACGGCTGATTTTTGACAAAAGAGATAACACCCCCCCCATTACGTCATGCTTCAGAAATGTGGAAAATGGTCCGTTTTCAAATGTTTTATTTTTGAACGTCAGTTCACATTTGTAGGTGGATCATCAGTGTTAGAGCTAAAATTAGCATGTTTAAAGTGATTTTCATGCTTCCAGGGGCCCTAAACACAAGATTTATGGAATGGTTAAAAGTGCATGAAAATGGCCAATTTACTCACTCTGAGTTCTCAAAAAGGGTTTCTTCACCCCGGGAAGTTAATTAAATACCATTTGGAGGCATTTAATGTTCGAGTAAAAACGGCTGATTTTCGACAAAAGAGATAACACCCCCCCATTACGTCATGCTTCAGAAATGTGGAAAATGGTCCGTTTTCAAATGTTTTATTTTTGAACGTCAGTTCACATTTGTAGGTGGATCATCAGTGTTAGAGCTAAAATTAGCATGTTTAAAGTGATTTTCATGCTTCCAGGGGCTCGGAAAGTGAATTAAATACTATTTGGAGGCATTTAATGTTCAAGCAAAAACAGCTGATTTTTGACAAAAGAGATAACACCCCCCCATTACGTCATGCTTCAGAAATGTGGAAAATGGTCCGTTTTCAAATGTTTTATTTTTGAACGTCAGTTCACATTTGTAGGTGGATCATCAGTGTTAGAGCTAAAATTAGCATGTTTAAAGTGATTTTCATGCTTCCAGGGGCCCTAAACACAAGATTTATGGAATGGTTAAAAGTGCATGAAAATGGCCAATTTACTCACTCTGAGTTCTCAAAAAGGGTTTCTTCACCCCGGAAAGTTAATTAAATACGATTTGGAGGCATTTAATGTTCAAGCAAAAACGGCTGATTTTCGACAAAAGAGATAACACCCCCCCCATTACGTCATGCTTCAGAAATGTGGAAAATGGTCCGTTTTCAAATGTTTTATTTTTGAACGTCAGTTCACATTTGTAGGTGGATCATCAGTGTTAGAGCTAAAATTAGCATGTTTAAAGTGATTTTCATGCTTCCAGGGGCCCTAAACACAAGATTTATGGAATGGTTAAAAGTGCATGAAAATGGCCAATTTACTCACTCTGAGTTCTCAAAAAGGGTTTCTTCAACCCGGGAAGTTAATTAAATACCATTTGGAGGCATTTAATGTTGGAGCAAAAACGGCTGATTTTCGACAAAAGAGATAACACCCCCCATTGCGTCATGCTCCAGGAATGTGGAAAATGGTCCGTTTTCAAATGTTTTATTTTTGAACGTCAGTTCACATTTGTAGGTGGATCATCAGTGTTAGAGCTAAAATTAGCATGTTTAAAGTGATTTTCATGCTTCCAGGGGCTCGGGAAGTGAATTAAATACTATTTGGAGGCATTTAATGTTCAATCAAAAACAGCTGATTTTTGACAAAAGAGATAACACCCCCCCATTACGTCATGCTTCAGAAATGTGGAAAATGGTCAGTTTTCAAATGTTTTATTTTTGAACGTCAGTTCACATTTGTAGGTGGATCATCAGTGTTAGAGCTAAAATTAGCATGTTTAAAGTGATTTTCATGCTTCCAGGGGCTCGGGAAGTGAATTAAATACTATTTGGAGGCATTTAATGTTCAAACAAAAACAGCTGATTTTTGACAAAAGAGATAACACCCCCCCATTACGTCATGCTTCAGAAAAGTGGAAAATGGTCCGTTTTCAAATGTTTTATTTTTGAACGTCAGTTCACATTTGTAGGTGGATCATCAGTGTTAGAGCTAAAATTAGCATGTTTAAAGTGATTTTCATGCTTCCAGGGGCCCTAAACACAAGATTTATGGAATGGTTAAAAGTGCATGAAAATGGCCAATTTACTCACTCTGAGTTCTCAAAAAGGGTTTCTTCACCTCGGGAAGTTAATTAAATACCATTTGGAGGCATTTAATGTTCGAGTAAAAACGGCTGATTTTCGACAAAAGAGATAACACCCCCCCATTACGTCATGCTTCAGAAATGTGGAAAATGGTCCGTTTTCAAATGTTTTATTTTTGAACGTCAGTTCACATTTGTAGGTGGATCATCAGTGTTAGAGCTAAAATTTGCATGTTTAAAGTGATTTTCATGCTTCCAGGGGCTCGGAAAGTGAATTAAATACTATTTGGAGGCATTTAATGTTCAAGCACAAACAGCTGATTTTTGACAAAAGAGATAACACCCCCCCATTACGTCATGCTTCAGAAATGTGGAAAATGGTCCGTTTTCAAATGTTTTATTTTTGAACGTCAGTTCACATTTGTAGGTGGATCATCAGTGTTAGAGCTAAAATTAGCATGTTTAACCCCTTCGAGGCTGATGACGAGCTGGGCTCGTCATGGTGTAGCCTCCTCAAACACTGATGACGAGCCCAGCTCGTCATGAACAATGGGTTTTTTAAAAAGTCAGCATTCCAGCAGAATCAGAGCAGCGCGCATGTGGTTAAAGTGATTTTCATGCTTCCAGGGGCCCTAAACACAAGATTTATGGAATGGTTAAAAGTGCATGAAAATGGCCAATTTACTCACTCTGAGTTCTCAAAAAGGGTTTCTTCACCCCGGAAAGTTAATTAAATACCATTTGGAGGCATTTAATGTTCAAGCAAAAACGGCTGATTTTCGACAAAAGAGATAACACCCCCCCATTACGTCATGCTTCAGAAATGTGGAAAATGGTCCGTTTTCAAATGTTTTATTTTTGAACGTCAGTTCACATTTGTAGGTGGATCATCAGTGTTAGAGCTAAAATTAGCATGTTTAAAGTGATGTTCATGCTTCCAGGGGCTCGGGAAGTGAATTAAATACTATTTGGAGGCATTTAATGTTCAATCAAAAACAGCTGATTTTTGACAAAAGAGATAACACCCCCCCATTACGTCATGCTTCAGAAATGTGGAAAATGGTCCGTTATCAAATGTTTTATTTTTGAACGTCAGTTCACATTTGTAGGTGGATCATCAGTGTTAGAGCTAAAATTAGCATGTTTAAAGTGATTTTCATGCTTCCAGGGGCCCTAAGCACAAGATTTATGGAATGGTTAAAAGTGCATGAAAACGGCCAATTTACTCACTGTGAGTTCTCAAAAAGGGTTTCTTCACCCCGGGAAGTTAATTAAATACCATTTGGAGGCATTTAATGTTCGAGCAAAAACGGCTGATTTTTGACAAAAGAGATAACACCCCCCCCATTACGTCATGCTTCAGAAATGTGGAAAATGGTCCGTTTTCAAATGTTTTATTTTTGAACGTCAGTTCACATTTGTAGGTGGATCATCAGTGTTAGAGCTAAAATTAGCATGTTTAAAGTGATTTTCATGCTTCCAGGGGCCCTAAACACAAGATTTATGGAATGGTTAAAAGTGCATGAAAATGGCCAATTTACTCACTCTGAGTTCTCAAAAAGGGTTTCTTCACCTCGGGAAGTTAATTAAATACCATTTGGAGGCATTTAATGTTCGAGTAAAAACGGCTGATTTTCGACAAAAGAGATAACACCCCCCCATTACGTCATGCTTCAGAAATGTGGAAAATGGTCCGTTTTCAAATGTTTTATTTTTGAACGTCAGTTCACATTTGTAGGTGGATCATCAGTGTTAGAGCTAAAATTAGCATGTTTAAAGTGATTTTCATGCTTCCAGGGGCTCGGAAAGTGAATTAAATACTATTTGGAGGCATTTAATGTTCAAGCAAAAACAGCTGATTTTTGACAAAAGAGATAACACCCCCCCATTACGTCACGCTTCAGAAATGTGGAAAATGGTCCGTTTTCAAATGTTTTATTTTTGAACGTCAGTTCACATTTGTAGGTGGATCATCAGTGTTAGAGCTAAAATTAGCATGTTTAACCCCTTCGAGGCTGATGACGAGCTGGGCTCGTCATGGTGTAGCCTCCTCAAACACTGATGACGAGCCCAGCTCGTCATGAACAATGGGTTTTTTAAAAAGTCAGCATTCCAGCAGAATCAGAGCAGCGCGCATGTGGTTAAAGTGATTTTCATGCTTCCAGGGGCCCTAAACACAAGATTTATGGAATGGTTAAAAGTGCATGAAAATGGCCAATTTACTCACTCTGAGTTCTCAAAAAGGGTTTCTTCACCCCGGAAAGTTAATTAAATACCATTTGGAGGCATTTAATGTTCAAGCAAAAACGGCTGATTTTCGACAAAAGAGATAACACCCCCCCATTACGTCATGCTTCAGAAATGTGGAAAATGGTCCGTTTTCAAATGTTTTATTTTTGAACGTCAGTTCACATTTGTAGGTGGATCATCAGTGTTAGAGCTAAAATTAGCATGTTTTTAGTGATGTTCATGCTTCCAGGGGCTCGGGAAGTGAATTAAATACTATTTGGAGGCATTTAATGTTCAATCAAAAACAGCTGATTTTTGACAAAAGAGATAACACCCCCCCATTACGTCATGCTTCAGAAATGTGGAAAATGGTCCGTTATCAAATGTTTTATTTTTGAACGTCAGTTCACATTTGTAGGTGGATCATCAGTGTTAGAGCTAAAATTAGCATGTTTAAAGTGATTTTCATGCTTCCAGGGGCCCTAAGCACAAGATTTATGGAATGGTTAAAAGTGCATGAAAATGGCCAATTTACTCACTCTGAGTTCTCAAAAAGGGTTTCTTCACCCCGGGAAGTTAATTAAATACCATTTGGAGGCATTTAATGTTCGAGCAAAAAAAGGCTGATTTTTGACAAAAGAGATAACACCCCCCCATTACGTCATGCTTCAGAAATGTGGAAAATGGTCCGTTTTCAAATGTTTTATTTTTGAACGTCAGTTCACATTTGTAGGTGGATCATCAGTGTTAGAGCTAAAATTAGCATGTTTAAAGTGATGTTCATGCTTCCAGGGGCTCGGGAAGTGAATTAAATACTATTTGGAGGCATTTATTGTTCAATCAAAAACAGCTGATTTTTGACAAAAGAGATAACACCCCCCCATTACGTCATGCTTCAGAAATGTGGAAAATGGTCCGTTTTCAAATGTTTTATTTTTGAACGTCAGTTCACATTTGTAGGTGGATCATCAGTGTTAGAGCTAAAATTAGCATGTTTAAAGTGATGTTCATGCTTCCAGGGGCTCGGGAAGTGAATTAAATACTATTTGGAGACATTTAATGTTCAATCAAAAACAGCTGATTTTTGACAAAAGAGATAACACCGCCCCATTACGTCATGCTTCAGAAATGTGGAAAATGGTCCGTTTTCAAATGTTTTATTTTTGAACGTCAGTTCACATTTGTAGGTGGATCATCAGTGTTAGAGCTAAAATTAGCATGTTTAAAGTGATTTTCATGCTTCCAGGGGCCCTAAACACAAGATTTATGGAATGGTTAAAAGTGCGCGAAAATGGCCAATTTACTCACTCTGAGTTCTCAAAAAGGGTTTCTTCACCCCGGGAAGTTAATTAAATACCATTTGGAGGCATTTAATGTTCGAGCAAAAACGGCTGATTTTTGACAAAAGAGATAACACCCCCCCCATTACGTCATGCTTCAGAAATGTGGAAAATGGTCCGTTTTCAAATGTTTTATTTTTGAACGTCAGTTCACATTTGTAGGTGGATCATCAGTGTTAGAGCTAAAATTAGCATGTTTAAAGTGATTTTCATGCTTCCAGGGGCCCTAAACACAAGATTTATGGAATGGTTAAAAGTGCATGAAAATGGCCAATTTACTCACTCTGAGTTCTCAAAAAGGGTTTCTTCACCCCGGGAAGTTAATTAAATACCATTTGGAGGCATTTAATGTTCGAGTAAAAACGGCTGATTTTCGACAAAAGAGATAACACCCCCCCATTACGTCATGCTTCAGAAATGTGGAAAATGGTCCGTTTTCAAATGTTTTATTTTTGAACGTCAGTTCACATTTGTAGGTGGATCATCAGTGTTAGAGCTAAAATTAGCATGTTTAAAGTGATTTTCATGCTTCCAGGGGCTCGGAAAGTGAATTAAATACTATTTGGAGGCATTTAATGTTCAAGCAAAAACAGCTGATTTTTGACAAAAGAGATAACACCCCCCCATTACGTCATGCTTCAGAAATGTGGAAAATGGTCCGTTTTCAAATGTTTTATTTTTGAACGTCAGTTCACATTTGTAGGTGGATCATCAGTGTTAGAGCTAAAATTAGCATGTTTAAAGTGATTTTCATGCTTCCAGGGGCCCTAAACACAAGATTTATGGAATGGTTAAAAGTGCATGAAAATGGCCAATTTACTCACTCTGAGTTCTCAAAAAGGGTTTCTTCACCCCGGAAAGTTAATTAAATACGATTTGGAGGCATTTAATGTTCAAGCAAAAACGGCTGATTTTCGACAAAAGAGATAACACCCCCCCCCCATTACGTCATGCTTCAGAAATGTGGAAAATGGTCAGTTTTCAAATGTTTTATTTTTGAACGTCAGTTCACATTTGTAGGTGGATCATCAGTGTTAGAGCTAAAATTAGCATGTTTAAAGTGATTTTCATGCTTCCAGGGGCCCTAAACACAAGATTTATGGAATGGTTAAAAGTGCATGAAAATGGCCAATTTACTCACTCTGAGTTCTCAAAAAGGGTTTCTTCAACCCGGGAAGTTAATTAAATACCATTTGGAGGCATTTAATGTTGGAGCAAAAACGGCTGATTTTCGACAAAAGAGATAACACCCACCATTGCGTCATGCTCCAGGAATGTGGAAAATGGTCCGTTTTCAAATGTTTTATTTTTGAACGTCAGTTCACATTTGTAGGTGGATCATCAGTGTTAGAGCTAAAATTAGCATGTTTAAAGTGATTTTCATGCTTCCAGGGGCTCGGGAAGTGAATTAAATACTATTTGGAGGCATTTAATGTTCAATCAAAAACAGCTGATTTTTGACAAAAGAGATAACACCCCCCCATTACGTCATGCTTCAGAAATGTGGAAAATGGTCAGTTTTCAAATGTTTTATTTTTGAACGTCAGTTCACATTTGTAGGTGGATCATCAGTGTTAGAGCTAAAATTAGCATGTTTAAAGTGATTTTCATGCTTCCAGGGGCTCGGGAAGTGAATTAAATACTATTTGGAGGCATTTAATGTTCAATCAAAAACAGCTGATTTTTGACAAAAGAGATAACACCGCCCCATTACGTCACGCTTCAGAAATGTGGAAAATGGTCCGTTTTCAAATGTTTTATTTTTGAACGTCAGTTCACATTTGTAGGTGGATCATCAGTGTTAGAGCTAAAATTAGCATGTTTAAAGTGATTTTCATGCTTCCAGGGGCCCTAAACACAAGATTTATGGAATGGTTAAAAGTGCGCGAAAATGGCCAATTTACTCACTCTGAGTTCTCAAAAAGGGTTTCTTCACCCCGGGAAGTTAATTAAATACCATTTGGAGGCATTTAATGTTCGAGCAAAAACGGCTGATTTTTGACAAAAGAGATAACACCCCCCCATTACGTCATGCTTCAGAAATGTGGAAAATGGTCCGTTTTCAAATGTTTTATTTTTGAACGTCAGTTCACATTTGTAGGTGGATCGTCAGTGTTAGAGCTAAAATTAGCATGTTTAAAGTGATTTTCATGCTTCCAGGGGCTCGGGAAGTGAATTAAATACTATTTGGAGGCATTTAATGTTCAAACAAAAACAGCTGATTTTTGACAAAAGAGATAACACCCCCCCATTACGTCATGCTTCAGAAATGTGGAAAATGGTCCGTTTTCAAATGTTTTATTTTTGAACGTCAGTTCACATTTGTAGGTGGATCATCAGTGTTAGAGCTAAAATTAGCATGTTTAAAGTGAATTTCATGCTTCCAGGGGCTCGGGAAGTGAATTAAATACTATTTGGAGGCATTTAATGTTCAATCAAAAACAGCTGATTTTTGACAAAAGAGATAACACCGCCCCATTACGTCACGCTTCAGAAATGTGGAAAATGGTCCGTTTTCAAATGTTTTATTTTTGAACGTCAGTTCACATTTGTAGGTGGATCATCAGTGTTAGAGCTAAAATTAGCATGTTTAAAGTGATTTTCATGCTTCCAGGGGCCCTAAACACAAGATTTATGGAATGGTTAAAAGTGCGCGAAAATGGCCAATTTACTCACTCTGAGTTCTCAAAAAGGGTTTCTTCACCCCGGGAAGTTAATTAAATACCATTTGGAGGCATTTAATGTTCGAGCAAAAACGGCTGATTTTTGACAAAAGAGATAACACCCCCCCATTACGTCATGCTTCAGAAATGTGGAAAATGGTCCGTTTTCAAATGTTTTATTTTTGAACGTCAGTTCACATTTGTAGGTGGATCGTCAGTGTTAGAGCTAAAATTAGCATGTTTAAAGTGATTTTCATGCTTCCAGGGGCTCGGGAAGTGAATTAAATACTATTTGGAGGCATTTAATGTTCAAACAAAAACAGCTGATTTTTGACAAAAGAGATAACACCCCCCCATTACGTCATGCTTCAGAAATGTGGAAAATGGTCCGTTTTCAAATGTTTTATTTTTGAACGTCAGTTCACATTTGTAGGTGGATCATCAGTGTTAGAGCTAAAATTAGCATGTTTAAAGTGAATTTCATGCTTCCAGGGGCTCGGGAAGTGAATTAAATACTATTTGGAGGCATTTAATGTTCAAACAAAAACAGCTGATTTTTGACAAAAGAGATAACACCCCCCCCATTACGTCATGCTTCAGAAAAGTGGAAAATGGTCCGTTTTCAAATGTTTTATTTTTGAACGTCAGTTCACATTTGTAGGTGGATCATCAGTGTTAGAGCTAAAATTAGCATGTTTAAAGTGATTTTCATGCTTCCAGGGGCCCTAAACACAAGATTTATGGAATGGTTAAAAGTGCATGAAAATGGCCAATTTACTCACTCTGAGTTCTCAAAAAGGGTTTCTTCACCTCGGGAAGTTAATTAAATACCATTTGGAGGCATTTAATGTTCGAGTAAAAACGGCTGATTTTCGACAAAAGAGATAACACCCCCCCATTACGTCATGCTTCAGAAATGTGGAAAATGGTCCGTTTTCAAATGTTTTATTTTTGAACGTCAGTTCACATTTGTAGGTGGATCATCAGTGTTAGAGCTAAAATTTGCATGTTTAAAGTGATTTTCATGCTTCCAGGGGCTCGGAAAGTGAATTAAATACTATTTGGAGGCATTTAATGTTCAAGCAAAAACAGCTGATTTTTGACAAAAGAGATAACACCCCCCCATTACGTCATGCTTCAGAAATGTGGAAAATGGTCCGTTTTCAAATGTTTTATTTTTGAACGTCAGTTCACATTTTTAGGTGGATCATCAGTGTTAGAGCTAAAATTAGCATGTTTAACCCCTTCGAGGCTGATGACGAGCTGGGCTCGTCATGGTGTAGCCTCCTCAAACACTGATGACGAGCCCAGCTCGTCATGAACAATGGGTTTTTTAAAAAGTCAGCGTTCCAGCAGAATCAGAGCAGCGCGCATGTGGTTAAAGTGATTTTCATGCTTCCAGGGGCCCTAAACACAAGATTTATGGAATGGTTAAAAGTGCATGAAAATGGCCAATTTACTCACTCTGAGTTCTCAAAAAGGGTTTCTTCACCCCGGAAAGTTAATTAAATACCATTTGGAGGCATTTAATGTTCAAGCAAAAACGGCTGATTTTCGACAAAAGAGATAACACCCCCCCATTACGTCATGCTTCAGAAATGTGGAAAATGGTCCGTTTTCAAATGTTTTATTTTTGAACGTCAGTTCACATTTGTAGGTGTATCATCAGTGTTAGAGCTAAAATTAGCATGTTTAAAGTGATGTTCATGCTTCCAGGGGCTCGGGAAGTGAATTAAATACTATTTGGAGGCATTTAATGTTCAATCAAAAACAGCTGATTTTTGACAAAAGAGATAACACCCCCCCATTACGTCATGCTTCAGAAATGTGGAAAATGGTCCGTTATCAAATGTTTTATTTTTGAACGTCAGTTCACATTTGTAGGTGGATCATCAGTGTTAGAGCTAAAATTAGCATGTTTAAAGTGATTTTCATGCTTCCAGGGGCCCTAAGCACAAGATTTATGGAATGGTTAAAAGTGCATGAAAATGGCCAATTTACTCACTGTGAGTTCTCAAAAAGGGTTTCTTCACCCCGGGAAGTTAATTAAATACCATTTGGAGGCATTTAATGTTCGAGCAAAAACGGCTGATTTTTGACAAAAGAGATAACACCCCCCCCATTACGTCATGCTTCAGAAATGTGGAAAATGGTCCGTTTTCAAATGTTTTATTTTTGAACGTCAGTTCACATTTGTAGGTGGATCATCAGTGTTAGAGCTAAAATTAGCATGTTTAAAGTGATTTTCATGCTTCCAGGGGCCCTAAACACAAGATTTATGGAATGGTTAAAAGTGCATGAAAATGGCCAATTTACTCACTCTGAGTTCTCAAAAAGGGTTTCTTCACCTCGGGAAGTTAATTAAATACCATTTGGAGGCATTTAATGTTCGAGTAAAAACGGCTGATTTTCGACAAAAGAGATAACACCCCCCCATTACGTCATGCTTCAGAAATGTGGAAAATGGTCCGTTTTCAAATGTTTTATTTTTGAACGTCAGTTCACATTTGTAGGTGGATCATCAGTGTTAGAGCTAAAATTAGCATGTTTAAAGTGATTTTCATGCTTCCAGGGGCTCGGAAAGTGAATTAAATACTATTTGGAGGCATTTAATGTTCAAGCAAAAACAGCTGATTTTTGACAAAAGAGATAACACCCCCCCATTACGTCATGCTTCAGAAATGTGGAAAATGGTCCGTTTTCAAATGTTTTATTTTTGAACGTCAGTTCACATTTGTAGGTGGATCATCAGTGTTAGAGCTAAAATTAGCATGTTTAACCCCTTCGAGGCTGATGACGAGCTGGGCTCGTCATGGTGTAGCCTCCTCAAACACTGATGACGAGCCCAGCTCGTCATGAACAATGGGTTTTTTAAAAAGTCAGCATTCCAGCAGAATCAGAGCAGCGCGCATGTGGTTAAAGTGATTTTCATGCTTCCAGGGGCCCTAAACACAAGATTTATGGAATGGTTAAAAGTGCATGAAAATGGCCAATTTACTCACTCTGAGTTCTCAAAAAGGGTTTCTTCACCCCGGAAAGTTAATTAAATACCATTTGGAGGCATTTAATGTTCAAGCAAAAACGGCTGATTTTCGACAAAAGAGATAACACCCCCCCATTACGTCATGCTTCAGAAATGTGGAAAATGGTCCGTTTTCAAATGTTTTATTTTTGAACGTCAGTTCACATTTGTAGGTGGATCATCAGTGTTAGAGCTAAAATTAGCATGTTTAAAGTGATGTTCATGCTTCCAGGGGCTCGGGAAGTGAATTAAATACTATTTGGAGGCATTTAATGTTCAATCAAAAACAGCTGATTTTTGACAAAAGAGATAACACCCCCCCATTACGTCATGCTTCAGAAATGTGGAAAATGGTCCGTTATCAAATGTTTTATTTTTGAACGTCAGTTCACATTTGTAGGTGGATCATCAGTGTTAGAGCTAAAATTAGCATGTTTAAAGTGATTTTCATGCTTCCAGGGGCCCTAAGCACAAGATTTATGGAATGGTTAAAAGTGCATGAAAATGGCCAATTTACTCACTCTGAGTTCTCAAAAAGGGTTTCTTCACCCCGGGAAGTTAATTAAATACCATTTGGAGGCATTTAATGTTCGAGCAAAAAAAGGCTGATTTTTGACAAAAGAGATAACACCCCCCCATTACGTCATGCTTCAGAAATGTGGAAAATGGTCCGTTTTCAAATGTTTTATTTTTGAACGTCAGTTCACATTTGTAGGTGGATCATCAGTGTTAGAGCTAAAATTAGCATGTTTAAAGTGATGTTCATGCTTCCAGGGGCTCGGGAAGTGAATTAAATACTATTTGGAGGCATTTATTGTTCAATCAAAAACAGCTGATTTTTGACAAAAGAGATAACACCCCCCCATTACGTCATGCTTCAGAAATGTGGAAAATGGTCCGTTTTCAAATGTTTTATTTTTGAACGTCAGTTCACATTTGTAGGTGGATCATCAGTGTTAGAGCTAAAATTAGCATGTTTAAAGTGATGTTCATGCTTCCAGGGGCTCGGGAAGTGAATTAAATACTATTTGGAGACATTTAATGTTCAATCAAAAACAGCTGATTTGTGACAAAAGAGATAACACCGCCCCATTACGTCATGCTTCAGAAATGTGGAAAATGGTCCGTTTTCAAATGTTTTATTTTTGAACGTCAGTTCACATTTGTAGGTGGATCATCAGTGTTAGAGCTAAAATTAGCATGTTTAAAGTGATTTTCATGCTTCCAGGGGCCCTAAACACAAGATTTATGGAATGGTTAAAAGTGCGCGAAAATGGCCAATTTACTCACTCTGAGTTCTCAAAAAGGGTTTCTTCACCCCGGGAAGTTAATTAAATACCATTTGGAGGCATTTAATGTTCGAGCAAAAACGGCTGATTTTTGACAAAAGAGATAACACCCCCCCCATTACGTCATGCTTCAGAAATGTGGAAAATGGTCCGTTTTCAAATGTTTTATTTTTGAACGTCAGTTCACATTTGTAGGTGGATCATCAGTGTTAGAGCTAAAATTAGCATGTTTAAAGTGATTTTCATGCTTCCAGGGGCCCTAAACACAAGATTTATGGAATGGTTAAAAGTGCATGAAAATGGCCAATTTACTCACTCTGAGTTCTCAAAAAGGGTTTCTTCACCCCGGGAAGTTAATTAAATACCATTTGGAGGCATTTAATGTTCGAGTAAAAACGGCTGATTTTCGACAAAAGAGATAACACCCCCCCATTACGTCATGCTTCAGAAATGTGGAAAATGGTCCGTTTTCAAATGTTTTATTTTTGAACGTCAGTTCACATTTGTAGGTGGATCATCAGTGTTAGAGCTAAAATTAGCATGTTTAAAGTGATTTTCATGCTTCCAGGGGCTCGGAAAGTGAATTAAATACTATTTGGAGGCATTTAATGTTCAAGCAAAAACAGCTGATTTTTGACAAAAGAGATAACACCCCCCCATTACGTCATGCTTCAGAAATGTGGAAAATGGTCCGTTTTCAAATGTTTTATTTTTGAACGTCAGTTCACATTTGTAGGTGGATCATCAGTGTTAGAGCTAAAATTAGCATGTTTAAAGTGATTTTCATGCTTCCAGGGGCCCTAAACACAAGATTTATGGAATGGTTAAAAGTGCATGAAAATGGCCAATTTACTCACTGTGAGTTCTCAAAAAGGGTTTCTTCACCCCGGAAAGTTAATTAAATACGATTTGGAGGCATTTAATGTTCAAGCAAAAACGGCTGATTTTCGACAAAAGAGATAACACCCCCCCCCATTACGTCATGCTTCAGAAATGTGGAAAATGGTCAGTTTTCAAATGTTTTATTTTTGAACGTCAGTTCACATTTGTAGGTGGATCATCAGTGTTAGAGCTAAAATTAGCATGTTTAAAGTGATTTTCATGCTTCCAGGGGCCCTAAACACAAGATTTATGGAATGGTTAAAAGTGCATGAAAATGGCCAATTTACTCACTCTGAGTTCTCAAAAAGGGTTTCTTCAACCCGGGAAGTTAATTAAATACCATTTGGAGGCATTTAATGTTGGAGCAAAAACGGCTGATTTTCGACAAAAGAGATAACACCCCCCATTGCGTCATGCTCCAGGAATGTGGAAAATGGTCCGTTTTCAAATGTTTTATTTTTGAACGTCAGTTCACATTTGTAGGTGGATCATCAGTGTTAGAGCTAAAATTAGCATGTTTAAAGTGATTTTCATGCTTCCAGGGGCTCGGGAAGTGAATTAAATACTATTTGGAGGCATTTAATGTTCAATCAAAAACAGCTGATTTTTGACAAAAGAGATAACACCCCCCCATTACGTCATGCTTCAGAAATGTGGAAAATGGTCAGTTTTCAAATGTTTTATTTTTGAACGTCAGTTCACATTTGTAGGTGGATCATCAGTGTTAGAGCTAAAATTAGCATGTTTAAAGTGATTTTCATGCTTCCAGGGGCTCGGGAAGTGAATTAAATACTATTTGGAGGCATTTAATGTTCAATCAAAAACAGCTGATTTTTGACAAAAGAGATAACACCGCCCCATTACGTCACGCTTCAGAAATGTGGAAAATGGTCCGTTTTCAAATGTTTTATTTTTGAACGTCAGTTCACATTTGTAGGTGGATCATCAGTGTTAGAGCTAAAATTAGCATGTTTAAAGTGATTTTCATGCTTCCAGGGGCCCTAAACACAAGATTTATGGAATGGTTAAAAGTGCGCGAAAATGGCCAATTTACTCACTCTGAGTTCTCAAAAAGGGTTTCTTCACCCCCGGGAAGTTAATTAAATACCATTTGGAGGCATTTAATGTTCGAGCAAAAACGGCTGATTTTTGACAAAAGAGATAACACCCCCCCATTACGTCATGCTTCAGAAATGTGGAAAATGGTCCGTTTTCAAATGTTTTATTTTTGAACGTCAGTTCACATTTGTAGGTGGATCGTCAGTGTTAGAGCTAAAATTAGCATGTTTAAAGTGATTTTCATGCTTCCAGGGGCTCGGGAAGTGAATTAAATACTATTTGGAGGCATTTAATGTTCAAACAAAAACAGCTGATTTTTGACAAAAGAGATAACACCCCCCCATTACGTCATGCTTCAGAAATGTGGAAAATGGTCCGTTTTCAAATGTTTTATTTTTGAACGTCAGTTCACATTTGTAGGTGGATCATCAGTGTTAGAGCTAAAATTAGCATGTTTAAAGTGAATTTCATGCTTCCAGGGGCTCGGGAAGTGAATTAAATACTATTTGGAGGCATTTAATGTTCAAACAAAAACAGCTGATTTTTGACAAAAGAGATAACACCCCCCCCATTACGTCATGCTTCAGAAAAGTGGAAAATGGTCCGTTTTCAAATGTTTTATTTGTGAACGTCAGTTCACATTTGTAGGTGGATCATCAGTGTTAGAGCTAAAATTAGCATGTTTAAAGTGATTTTCATGCTTCCAGGGGCCCTAAACACAAGATTTATGGAATGGTTAAAAGTGCATGAAAATGGCCAATTTACTCACTCTGAGTTCTCAAAAAGGGTTTCTTCACCTCGGGAAGTTAATTAAATACCATTTGGAGGCATTTAATGTTCGAGTAAAAACGGCTGATTTTCGACAAAAGAGATAACACCCCCCCATTACGTCATGCTTCAGAAATGTGGAAAATGGTCCGTTTTCAAATGTTTTATTTTTGAACGTCAGTTCACATTTGTAGGTGGATCATCAGTGTTAGAGCTAAAATTTGCATGTTTAAAGTGATTTTCATGCTTCCAGGGGCTCGGAAAGTGAATTAAATACTATTTGGAGGCATTTAATGTTCAAGCAAAAACAGCTGATTTTTGACAAAAGAGATAACACCCCCCCATTACGTCATGCTTCAGAAATGTGGAAAATGGTCCGTTTTCAAATGTTTTATTTTTGAACGTCAGTTCACATTTTTAGGTGGATCATCAGTGTTAGAGCTAAAATTAGCATGTTTAACCCCTTCGAGGCTGATGACGAGCTGGGCTCGTCATGGTGTAGCCTCCTCAAACACTGATGACGAGCCCAGCTCGTCATGAACAATGGGTTTTTTAAAAAGTCAGCGTTCCAGCAGAATCAGAGCAGCGCGCATGTGGTTAAAGTGATTTTCATGCTTCCAGGGGCCCTAAACACAAGATTTATGGAATGGTTAAAAGTGCATGAAAATGGCCAATTTACTCACTCTGAGTTCTCAAAAAGGGTTTCTTCACCCCGGAAAGTTAATTAAATACCATTTGGAGGCATTTAATGTTCAAGCAAAAACGGCTGATTTTCGACAAAAGAGATAACACCCCCCCATTACGTCATGCTTCAGAAATGTGGAAAATGGTCCGTTTTCAAATGTTTTATTTTTGAACGTCAGTTCACATTTGTAGGTGGATCATCAGTGTTAGAGCTAAAATTAGCATGTTTAAAGTGATGTTCATGCTTCCAGGGGCTCGGGAAGTGAATTAAATACTATTTGGAGGCATTTAATGTTCAATCAAAAACAGCTGATTTTTGACAAAAGAGATAACACCCCCCCATTACGTCATGCTTCAGAAATGTGGAAAATGGTCCGTTATCAAATGTTTTATTTTTGAACGTCAGTTCACATTTGTAGGTGGATCATCAGTGTTAGAGCTAAAATTAGCATGTTTAAAGTGATTTTCATGCTTCCAGGGGCCCTAAGCACAAGATTTATGGAATGGTTAAAAGTGCATGAAAATGGCCAATTTACTCACTGTGAGTTCTCAAAAAGGGTTTCTTCACCCCGGGAAGTTAATTAAATACCATTTGGAGGCATTTAATGTTCAAGCAAAAACGGCTGATTTTTGACAAAAGAGATAACACCCCCCCCATTACGTCATGCTTCAGAAATGTGGAAAATGGTCCGTTTTCAAATGTTTTATTTTTGAACGTCAGTTCACATTTGTAGGTGGATCATCAGTGTTAGAGCTAAAATTAGCATGTTTAAAGTGATGTTCATGCTTCCAGGGGCTCGGGAAGTGAATTAAATACTATTTGGAGGCATTTAATGTTCAATCAAAAACAGCTGATTTTTGATAAAAGAGATAACACCCCCCCATTACGTCATGCTTCAGAAATGTGGAAAATGGTCCGTTTTCAAATGTTTTATTTTTGAACGTCAGTTCACATTTGTAGGTGGATCATCAGTGTTAGAGCTAAAATTAGCATGTTTAAAGTGATGTTCATGCTTCCAGGGGCTCGGGAAGTGAATTAAATACTATTTGGAGGCATTTAATGTTCAATCAAAAACAGCTGATTTTTGACAAAAGAGATAACACCGCCCCATTACGTCATGCTTCAGAAATGTGGAAAATGGTCCGTTTTCAAATGTTTTATTTTTGAACGTCAGTTCACATTTGTAGGTGGATCATCAGTGTTAGAGCTAAAATTAGCATGTTTAAAGTGATTTTCATGCTTCCAGGGGCCCTAAGCACAAGATTTATGGAATGGTTAAAAGTGCGCGAAAATGGCCAATTTACTCACTCTGAGTTCTCAAAAAGGGTTTCTTCACCCCGGGAAGTTAATTAAATACCATTTGGAGGCATTTAATGTTCGAGCAAAAACGGCTGATTTTTGACAAAAGAGATAACACCCCCCCATTACGTCATGCTTCAGAAATGTGGAAAATGGTCCGTTTTCAAATGTTTTATTTTTGAACATCAGTTCACATTTGTAGGTGGATCATCAGTGTTAGAGCTAAAATTAGCATGTTTAAAGTGATTTTCATGCTTCCAGGGGCCCTAAACACAAGATTTATGGAATGGTTAAAAGTGCATGAAAATGGCCAATTTACTCACTCTGAGTTCTCAAAAAGGGTTTCTTCACCCCGGGAAGTTAATTAAATACCATTTGGAGGCATTTAATGTTCGAGTAAAAACGGCTGATTTTCGACAAAAGAGATAACACCCCCCCATTACGTCATGCTTCAGAAATGTGGAAAATGGTCCGTTTTCAAATGTTTTATTTTTGAACGTCAGTTCACATTTGTAGGTGGATCATCAGTGTTAGAGCTAAAATTAGCATGTTTAAAGTGATTTTCATGCTTCCAGGGGCTCGGAAAGTGAATTAAATACTATTTGGAGGCATTTAATGTTCAAGCAAAAACAGCTGATTTTTGACAAAAGAGATAACACCCCCCCATTACGTCATGCTTCAGAAATGTGGAAAATGGTCCGTTTTCAAATGTTTTATTTTTGAACGTCAGTTCACATTTGTAGGTGGATCATCAGTGTTAGAGCTAAAATTAGCATGTTTAAAGTGATTTTCATGCTTCCAGGGGCCCTAAACACAAGATTTATGGAATGGTTAAAAGTGCATGAAAATGGCCAATTTACTCACTCTGAGTTTTCAAAAAGGGTTTCTTCACCCCGGAAAGTTAATTAAATACGATTTGGAGGCATTTAATGTTCAAGCAAAAACGGCTGATTTTCGACAAAAGAGATAACACCCCCCCATTACGTCATGCTTCAGAAATGTGGGAAATGGTCCGTTTTCAAATGTTTTATTTTTGAACGTCAGTTCACATTTGTAGGTGGATCATCAGTGTTAGAGCTAAAATTAGCATGTTTAAAGTGATTTTCATGCTTCCAGGGGCCCTAAACACAAGATTTATGGAATGGTTAAAAGTGCATGAAAATGGCCAATTTACTCACTCTGAGTTCTCAAAAAGGGTTTCTTCAACCCGGGAAGTTAATTAAATACCATTTGGAGGCATTTAATGTTGGAGCAAAAACGGCTGATTTTCGACAAAAGAGATAACACCCCCCATTGCGTCATGCTCCAGGAATGTGGAAAATGGTCCGTTTTCAAATGTTTTATTTTTGAACGTCAGTTCACATTTGTAGGTGGATCATCAGTGTTAGAGCTAAAATTAGCATGTTTAAAGTGATTTTCATGCTTCCAGGGGCTCGGGAAGTGAATTAAATACTATTTGGAGGCATTTAATGTTCAATCAAAAACAGCTGATTTTTGACAAAAGAGATAACACCCCCCCATTACGTCATGCTTCAGAAATGTGGAAAATGGTCAGTTTTCAAATGTTTTATTTTTGAACGTCAGTTCACATTTGTAGGTGGATCATCAGTGTTAGAGCTAAAATTAGCATGTTTAAAGTGATTTTCATGCTTCCAGGGGCTCGGGAAGTGAATTAAATACTATTTGGAGGCATTTAATGTTCAATCAAAAACAGCTGATTTTTGACAAAAGAGATAACACCGCCCCATTACGTCACGCTTCAGAAATGTGGAAAATGGTCCGTTTTCAAATGTTTTATTTTTGAACGTCAGTTCACATTTGTAGGTGGATCATCAGTGTTAGAGCTAAAATTAGCATGTTTAAAGTGATTTTCATGCTTCCAGGGGCCCTAAACACAAGATTTATGGAATGGTTAAAAGTGCGCGAAAATGGCCAATTTACTCACTCTGAGTTCTCAAAAAGGGTTTCTTCACCCCGGGAAGTTAATTAAATACCATTTGGAGGCATTTAATGTTCGAGCAAAAACGGCTGATTTTTGACAAAAGAGATAACACCCCCCCATTACGTCATGCTTCAGAAATGTGGAAAATGGTCCGTTTTCAAATGTTTTATTTTTGAACGTCAGTTCACATTTGTAGGTGGATCGTCAGTGTTAGAGCTAAAATTAGCATGTTTAAAGTGATTTTCATGCTTCCAGGGGCTCGGGAAGTGAATTAAATACTATTTGGAGGCATTTAATGTTCAAACAAAAACAGCTGATTTTTGAAAAAAGAGATAACACCCCCCCACTACGTCATGCTTCAGAAATGTGGAAAATGGTCCGTTTTCAAATGTTTTATTTTTGAACGTCAGTTCACATTTGTAGGTGGATCATCAGTGTTAGAGCTAAAATTAGCATGTTTAAAGTGAATTTCATGCTTCCAGGGGCTCGGGAAGTGAATTAAATACTATTTGGAGGCATTTAATGTTCAAACAAAAACAGCTGATTTTTGACAAAAGAGATAACACCCCCCCATTACGTCATGCTTCAGAAAAGTGGAAAATGGTCCGTTTTCAAATGTTTTATTTTTGAACGTCAGTTCACATTTGTAGGTGGATCATCAGTGTTAGAGCTAAAATTAGCATGTTTAAAGTGATTTTCATGCTTCCAGGGGCCCTAAACACAAGATTTATGGAATGGTTAAAAGTGCATGAAAATGGCCAATTTACTCACTCTGAGTTCTCAAAAAGGGTTTCTTCACCTCGGGAAGTTAATTAAATACCATTTGGAGGCATTTAATGTTCGAGTGAAAAAGGCTGATTTTCGACAAAAGAGATAACACCCCCCCATTACGTCATGCTTCAGAAATGTGGAAAATGGTCCGTTTTCAAATGTTTTATTTTTGAACGTCAGTTCACATTTGTAGGTGGATCATCAGTGTTAGAGCTAAAATTAGCATGTTTAAAGTGATTTTCATGCTTCCAGGGGCTCGGAAAGTGAATTAAATACTATTTGGAGGCATTTAATGTTCAAGCAAAAACAGCTGATTTTTGACAAAAGAGATAACACCCCCCCATTACGTCATGCTTCAGAAATGTGGAAAATGGTCCGTTTTCAAATGTTTTATTTTTGAACGTCAGTTCACATTTTTAGGTGGATCATCAGTGTTAGAGCTAAAATTAGCATGTTTAACCCCTTCGAGGCTGATGACGAGCTGGGCTCGTCATGGTGTAGCCTCCTCAAACACTGATGACGAGCCCAGCTCGTCATGAACAATGGGTTTTTTAAAAAGTCAGCGTTCCAGCAGAATCAGAGCAGCGCGCATGTGGTTAAAGTGATTTTCATGCTTCCAGGGGCCCTAAACACAAGATTTATGGAATGGTTAAAAGTGCATGAAAATGGCCAATTTACTCACTCTGAGTTCTCAAAAAGGGTTTCTTCACCCCGGAAAGTTAATTAAATACCATTTGGAGGCATTTAATGTTCAAGCAAAAACGGCTGATTTTCGACAAAAGAGATAACACCCCCCCATTACGTCATGCTTCAGAAATGTGGAAAATGGTCCGTTTTCAAATGTTTTATTTTTGAACGTCAGTTCACATTTGTAGGTGGATCATCAGTGTTAGAGCTAAAATTAGCATGTTTAAAGTGATTTTCATGCTTCCAGGGGCTCGGAAAGTGAATTAAATACTATTTGGAGGCATTTAATGTTCAAGCAAAAACAGCTGATTTTTGACAAAAGAGATAACACCCCCCCATTACGTCATGCTTCAGAAATGTGGAAAATGGTCCGTTTTCAAATGTTTTATTTTTGAACGTCAGTTCACATTTGTAGGTGGATCATCAGTGTTAGAGCTAAAATTAGCATGTTTAAAGTGATTTTCATGCTTCCAGGGGCCCTAAACACAAGATTTATGGAATGGTTAAAAGTGCATGAAAATGGCCAATTTACTCACTCTGAGTTCTCAAAAAGGGTTTCTTCACCCCGGAAAGTTAATTAAATACGATTTGGAGGCATTTAATGTTCAAGCAAAAACGGCTGATTTTCGACAAAAGAGATAACACCCCCCCCATTACGTCATGCTTCAGAAATGTGGAAAATGGTCCGTTTTCAAATGTTTTATTTTTGAACGTCAGTTCACATTTGTAGGTGGATCATCAGTGTTAGAGCTAAAATTAGCATGTTTAAAGTGATTTTCATGCTTCCAGGGGCCCTAAACACAAGATTTATGGAATGGTTAAAAGTGCATGAAAATGGCCAATTTACTCACTCTGAGTTCTCAAAAAGGGTTTCTTCAACCCGGGAAGTTAATTAAATACCATTTGGAGGCATTTAATGTTGGAGCAAAAACGGCTGATTTTCGACAAAAGAGATAACACCCCCCATTGCGTCATGCTCCAGGAATGTGGAAAATGGTCCGTTTTCAAATGTTTTATTTTTGAACGTCAGTTCACATTTGTAGGTGGATCATCAGTGTTAGAGCTAAAATTAGCATGTTTAAAGTGATTTTCATGCTTCCAGGGGCTCGGGAAGTGAATTAAATACTATTTGGAGGCATTTAATGTTCAATCAAAAACAGCTGATTTTTGACAAAAGAGATAACACCCCCCCATTACGTCATGCTTCAGAAATGTGGAAAATGGTCAGTTTTCAAATGTTTTATTTTTGAACGTCAGTTCACATTTGTAGGTGGATCATCAGTGTTAGAGCTAAAATTAGCATGTTTAAAGTGATTTTCATGCTTCCAGGGGCTCGGGAAGTGAATTAAATACTATTTGGAGGCATTTAATGTTCAATCAAAAACAGCTGATTTTTGACAAAAGAGATAACACCGCCCCATTACGTCACGCTTCAGAAATGTGGAAAATGGTCCGTTTTCAAATGTTTTATTTTTGAACGTCAGTTCACATTTGTAGGTGGATCATCAGTGTTAGAGCTAAAATTAGCATGTTTAAAGTGATTTTCATGCTTCCAGGGGCCCTAAACACAAGATTTATGGAATGGTTAAAAGTGCGCGAAAATGGCCAATTTACTCACTCTGAGTTCTCAAAAAGGGTTTCTTCACCCCGGGAAGTTAATTAAATACCATTTGGAGGCATTTAATGTTCGAGCAAAAACGGCTGATTTTTGACAAAAGAGATAACACCCCCCCATTACGTCATGCTTCAGAAATGTGGAAAATGGTCCGTTTTCAAATGTTTTATTTTTGAACGTCAGTTCACATTTGTAGGTGGATCGTCAGTGTTAGAGCTAAAATTAGCATGTTTAAAGTGATTTTCATGCTTCCAGGGGCTCGGGAAGTGAATTAAATACTATTTGGAGGCATTTAATGTTCAAACAAAAACAGCTGATTTTTGAAAAAAGAGATAACACCCCCCCACTACGTCATGCTTCAGAAATGTGGAAAATGGTCCGTTTTCAAATGTTTTATTTTTGAACGTCAGTTCACATTTGTAGGTGGATCATCAGTGTTAGAGCTAAAATTAGCATGTTTAAAGTGAATTTCATGCTTCCAGGGGCTCGGGAAGTGAATTAAATACTATTTGGAGGCATTTAATGTTCAAACAAAAACAGCTGATTTTTGACAAAAGAGATAACACCCCCCCATTACGTCATGCTTCAGAAAAGTGGAAAATGGTCCGTTTTCAAATGTTTTATTTTTGAACGTCAGTTCACATTTGTAGGTGGATCATCAGTGTTAGAGCTAAAATTAGCATGTTTAAAGTGATTTTCATGCTTCCAGGGGCCCTAAACACAAGATTTATGGAATGGTTAAAAGTGCATGAAAATGGCCAATTTACTCACTCTGAGTTCTCAAAAAGGGTTTCTTCACCTCGGGAAGTTAATTAAATACCATTTGGAGGCATTTAATGTTCGAGTGAAAAAGGCTGATTTTCGACAAAAGAGATAACACCCCCCCATTACGTCATGCTTCAGAAATGTGGAAAATGGTCCGTTTTCAAATGTTTTATTTTTGAACGTCAGTTCACATTTGTAGGTGGATCATCAGTGTTAGAGCTAAAATTAGCATGTTTAAAGTGATTTTCATGCTTCCAGGGGCTCGGAAAGTGAATTAAATACTATTTGGAGGCATTTAATGTTCAAGCAAAAACAGCTGATTTTTGACAAAAGAGATAACACCCCCCCATTACGTCATGCTTCAGAAATGTGGAAAATGGTCCGTTTTCAAATGTTTTATTTTTGAACGTCAGTTCACATTTGTAGGTGGATCATCAGTGTTAGAGCTAAAATTAGCATGTTTAACCCCTTCGAGGCTGATGACGAGCTGGGCTCGTCATGGTGTAGCCTCCTCAAACACTGATGACGAGCCCAGCTCGTCATGAACAATGGGTTTTTTAAAAAGTCAGCATTCCAGCAGAATCAGAGCAGCGCGCATGTGGTTAAAGTGATTTTCATGCTTCCAGGGGCCCTAAACACAAGATTTATGGAATGGTTAAAAGTGCATGAAAATGGCCAATTTACTCACTCTGAGTTCTCAAAAAGGGTTTCTTCACCCCGGAAAGTTAATTAAATACCATTTGGAGGCATTTAATGTTCAAGCAAAAACGGCTGATTTTCGACAAAAGAGATAACACCCCCCCCATTACGTCATGCTTCAGAAATGTGGAAAATGGTCCGTTTTCAAATGTTTTATTTTTGAACGTCAGTTCACATTTGTAGGTGGATCATCAGTGTTAGAGCTAAAATTAGCATGTTTAAAGTGATGTTCATGCTTCCAGGGGCTCGGGAAGTGAATTAAATACTATTTGGAGGCATTTAATGTTCAATCAAAAACAGCTGATTTTTGACAAAAGAGATAACACCCCCCCATTACGTCATGCTTCAGAAATGTGGAAAATGGTCCGTTATCAAATGTTTTATTTTTGAACGTCAGTTCACATTTGTAGGTGGATCATCAGTGTTAGAGCTAAAATTAGCATGTTTAAAGTGATTTTCATGCTTCCAGGGGCCCTAAGCACAAGATTTATGGAATGGTTAAAAGTGCATGAAAATGGCCAATTTACTCACTCTGAGTTCTCAAAAAGGGTTTCTTCACCCCGGGAAGTTAATTAAATACCATTTGGAGGCATTTAATGTTCGAGCAAAAACGGCTGATTTTTGACAAAAGAGATAACACCCCCCCCCCATTACGTCATGCTTCAGAAATGTGGAAAATGGTCCGTTTTCAAATGTTTTATTTTTGAACGTCAGTTCACATTTGTAGGTGGATCATCAGTGTTAGAGCTAAAATTAGCATGTTTAAAGTGATGTTCATGCTTCCAGGGGCTCGGGAAGTGAATTAAATACTATTTGGAGGCATTTAATGTTCAATCAAAAACAGCTGATTTTTGACAAAAGAGATAACACCCCCCCATTACGTCATGCTTCAGAAATGTGGAAAATGGTCCGTTTTCAAATGTTTTATTTTTGAACGTCAGTTCACATTTGTAGGTGGATCATCAGTGTTAGAGCTAAAATTAGCATGTTTAAAGTGATGTTCATGCTTCCAGGGGCTCGGGAAGTGAATTAAATACTATTTGGAGGCATTTAATGTTCAATCAAAAACAGCTGATTTTTGACAAAAGAGATAACACCGCCCCATTACGTCATGCTTCAGAAATGTGGAAAATGGTCCGTTTTCAAATGTTTTATTTTTGAACGTCAGTTCACATTTGTAGGTGGATCATCAGTGTTAGAGCTAAAATTAGCATGTTTAAAGTGATTTTCATGCTTCCAGGGGCCCTAAACACAAGATTTATGGAATGGTTAAAAGTGCGCGAAAATGGCCAATTTACTCACTCTGAGTTCTCAAAAAGGGTTTCTTCACCCCGGGAAGTTAATTAAATACCATTTGGAGGCATTTAATGTTCGAGCAAAAACGGCTGATTTTTGACAAAAGAGATAACACCCCCCCATTACGTCATACTTCAGAAATGTGGAAAATGGTCCGTTTTCAAATGTTTTATTTTTGAACGTCAGTTCACATTTGTAGGTGGATCATCAGTGTTAGAGCTAAAATTAGCATGTTTAAAGTGATTTTCATGCTTCCAGGGGCTCGGGAAGTGAATTAAATACTATTTGGAGGCATTTAATGTTCAATCAAAAACAGCTGATTTTTGACAAAAGAGATAACACCCCCCCATTACGTCATGCTTCAGAAATGTGGAAAATG
This sequence comes from Lissotriton vulgaris, assembly GCF_964263255.1. NCBI lineage: Eukaryota > Metazoa > Chordata > Amphibia > Caudata > Salamandridae > Lissotriton > Lissotriton vulgaris. The sequence continues at coordinate 214,113 of NW_028241214.1, forward strand.
GTCCGTTTTCAAATGTTTTATTTTTGAACGTCAGTTCACATTTGTAGGTGGATCATCAGTGTTAGAGCTAAAATTAGCATGTTTAAAGTGATTTTCATGCTTCCAGGGGCCCTAAACACAAGATTTATGGAATGGTTAAAAGTGCATGAAAATGGCCAATTTACTCACTCTGAGTTCTCAAAAAGGGTTTCTTCACCCCGGGAAGTTAATTAAATACCATTTGGAGGCATTTAATGTTCGAGTAAAAACGGCTGATTTTCGACAAAAGAGATAACACCCCCCCATTACGTCATGCTTCAGAAATGTGGAAAATGGTCAGTTTTCAAATGTTTTATTTTTGAACGTCAGTTCACATTTGAAGGTGGATCATCAGTGTTAGAGCTAAAATTAGCATGTTTAAAGTGATTTTCATGCTTCCAGGGGCTCGGGAAGTGAATTAAATACTATTTGGAGGCATTTAATGTTCAATCAAAAACAGCTGATTTTTGACAAAAGAGATAACACCGCCCCATTACGTCACGCTTCAGAAATGTGGAAAATGGTCCGTTTTCAAATGTTTTATTTTTGAACGTCAGTTCACATTTGTAGGTGGATCATCAGTGTTAGAGCTAAAATTAGCATGTTTAAAGTGATTTTCATGCTTCCAGGGGCCCTAAACACAAGATTTATGGAATGGTTAAAAGTGCGTGAAAATGGCCAATTTACTCACTCTGAGTTCTCAAAAAGGGTTTCTTCACCTCGGGAAGTTAATTAAATACCATTTGGAGGCATTTAATGTTCGAGTGAAAAAGGCTGATTTTCGACAAAAGAGATAACACCCCCCCATTACGTCATGCTTCAGAAATGTGGAAAATGGTCCGTTTTCAAATGTTTTATTTTTGAACGTCAGTTCACATTTGTAGGTGGATCATCAGTGTTAGAGCTAAAATTAGCATGTTTAAAGTGATTTTCATGCTTCCAGGGGCTCGGAAAGTGAATTAAATACTATTTGGAGGCATTTAATGTTCAAGCAAAAACAGCTGATTTTTGACAAAAGAGATAACACCCCCCCATTACGTCATGCTTCAGAAATGTGGAAAATGGTCCGTTTTCAAATGTTTTATTTTTGAACGTCAGTTCACATTTGTAGGTGGATCATCAGTGTTAGAGCTAAAATTAGCATGTTTAACCCCTTCGAGGCTGATGACGAGCTGGGCTCGTCATGGTGTAGCCTCCTCAAACACTGATGACGAGCCCAGCTCGTCATGAACAATGGGTTTTTTAAAAAGTCAGCATTCCAGCAGAATCAGAGCAGCGCGCATGTGGTTAAAGTGATTTTCATGCTTCCAGGGGCCCTAAACACAAGATTTATGGAATGGTTAAAAGTGCATGAAAATGGCCAATTTACTCACTCTGAGTTCTCAAAAAGGGTTTCTTCACCCCGGAAAGTTAATTAAATACCATTTGGAGGCATTTAATGTTCAAGCAAAAACGGCTGATTTTCGACAAAAGAGATAACACCCCCCCCATTACGTCATGCTTCAGAAATGTGGAAAATGGTCCGTTTTCAAATGTTTTATTTTTGAACGTCAGTTCACATTTGTAGGTGGATCATCAGTGTTAGAGCTAAAATTAGCATGTTTAAAGTGATGTTCATGCTTCCAGGGGCTCGGGAAGTGAATTAAATACTATTTGGAGGCATTTAATGTTCAATCAAAAACAGCTGATTTTTGACAAAAGAGATAACACCCCCCCATTACGTCATGCTTCAGAAATGTGGAAAATGGTCCGTTTTCAAATGTTTTATTTTTGAACGTCAGTTCACATTTGTAGGTGGATCATCAGTGTTAGAGCTAAAATTAGCATGTTTAAAGTGATGTTCATGCTTCCAGGGGCTCGGGAAGTGAATTAAATACTATTTGGAGGCATTTAATGTTCAATCAAAAACAGCTGATTTTTGACAAAAGAGATAACACCGCCCCATTACGTCATGCTTCAGAAATGTGGAAAATGGTCCGTTTTCAAATGTTTTATTTTTGAACGTCAGTTCACATTTGTAGGTGGATCATCAGTGTTAGAGCTAAAATTAGCATGTTTAAAGTGATTTTCATGCTTCCAGGGGCCCTAAGCACAAGATTTATTGAATGGTTAAAAGTGCGCGAAAATGGCCAATTTACTCACTCTGAGTTCTCAAAAAGGGTTTCTTCACCCCGGGAAGTTAATTAAATACCATTTGGAGGCATTTAATGTTCGAGCAAAAACGGCTGATTTTTGACAAAAGAGATAACACCCCCCCATTACGTCATGCTTCAGAAATGTGGAAAATGGTCCGTTTTCAAATGTTTTATTTTTGAACGTCAGTTCACATTTGTAGGTGGATCATCAGTGTTAGAGCTAAAATTAGCATGTTTAAAGTGATGTTCATGCTTCCAGGGGCTCGGGAAGTGAATTAAATACTATTTGGAGGCATTTAATGTTCAATCAAAAACAGCTGATTTTTGACAAAAGAGATAACACCCCCCCATTACGTCATGCTTCAGAAATGTGGAAAATGGTCCGTTTTCAAATGTTTTATTTTTGAACGTCAGTTCACATTTGTAGGTGGATCATCAGTGTTAGAGCTAAAATTAGCATGTTTAAAGTGATGTTCATGCTTCCAGGGGCTCGGGAAGTGAATTAAATACTATTTGGAGGCATTTAATGTTCAATCAAAAACAGCTGATTTTTGACAAAAGAGATAACACCCCCCCATTACGTCATGCTTCAGAAATGTGGAAAATGGTCCGTTTTCAAATGTTTTATTTTTGAACGTCAGTTCACATTTGTAGGTGGATCATCAGTGTTAGAGCTAAAATTAGCATGTTTAAAGTGATGTTCATGCTTCCAGGGGCTCGGGAAGTGAATTAAATACTATTTGGAGGCATTTAATGTTCAATCAAAAACAGCTGATTTTTGACAAAAGAGATAACACCGCCCCATTACGTCATGCTTCAGAAATGTGGAAAATGGTCCGTTTTCAAATGTTTTATTTTTGAACGTCAGTTCACATTTGTAGGTGGATCATCAGTGTTAGAGCTAAAATTAGCATGTTTAAAGTGATTTTCATGCTTCCAGGGGCCCTAAGCACAAGATTTATGGAATGGTTAAAAGTGCGCGAAAATGGCCAATTTACTCACTCTGAGTTCTCAAAAAGGGTTTCTTCACCCCGGGAAGTTAATTAAATACCATTTGGAGGCATTTAATGTTCGAGCAAAAACGGCTGATTTTTGACAAAAGAGATAACACCCCCCCATTACGTCATGCTTCAGAAATGTGGAAAATGGTCCGTTTTCAAATGTTTTATTTTTGAACATCAGTTCACATTTGTAGGTGGATCATCAGTGTTAGAGCTAAAATTAGCATGTTTAAAGTGATTTTCATGCTTCCAGGGGCCCTAAACACAAGATTTATGGAATGGTTAAAAGTGCATGAAAATGGCCAATTTACTCACTCTGAGTTCTCAAAAAGGGTTTCTTCACCCCGGGAAGTTAATTAAATACCATTTGGAGGCATTTAATGTTCGAGTAAAAACGGCTGATTTTCGACAAAAGAGATAACACCCCCCCATTACGTCATGCTTCAGAAATGTGGAAAATGGTCCGTTTTCAAATGTTTTATTTTTGAACGTCAGTTCACATTTGTAGGTGGATCATCAGTGTTAGAGCTAAAATTAGCATGTTTAAAGTGATTTTCATGCTTCCAGGGGCTCGGAAAGTGAATTAAATACTATTTGGAGGCATTTAATGTTCAAGCAAAAACAGCTGATTTTTGACAAAAGAGATAACACCCCCCCCATTACGTCATGCTTCAGAAATGTGGAAAATGGTCCGTTTTCAAATGTTTTATTTTTGAACGTCAGTTCACATTTGTAGGTGGATCATCAGTGTTAGAGCTAAAATTAGCATGTTTAAAGTGATTTTCATGCTTCCAGGGGCCCTAAACACAAGATTTATGGAATGGTTAAAAGTGCATGAAAATGGCCAATTTACTCACTCTGAGTTCTCAAAAAGGGTTTCTTCACCCCGGAAAGTTAATTAAATACGATTTGGAGGCATTTAATGTTCAAGCAAAAACGGCTGATTTTCGACAAAAGAGATAACACCCCCCCATTACGTCATGCTTCAGAAATGTGGAAAATGGTCCGTTTTCAAATGTTTTATTTTTGAACGTCAGTTCACATTTGTAGGTGGATCATCAGTGTTAGAGCTAAAATTAGCATGTTTAAAGTGATTTTCATGCTTCCAGGGGCCCTAAACACAAGATTTATGGAATGGTTAAAAGTGCATGAAAATGGCCAATTTACTCACTCTGAGTTCTCAAAAAGGGTTTCTTCAACCCGGGAAGTTAATTAAATACCATTTGGAGGCATTTAATGTTGGAGCAAAAACGGCTGATTTTCGACAAAAGAGATAACACCCCCCATTGCGTCATGCTCCAGGAATGTGGAAAATGGTCCGTTTTCAAATGTTTTATTTTTGAACGTCAGTTCACATTTGTAGGTGGATCATCAGTGTTAGAGCTAAAATTAGCATGTTTAAAGTGATTTTCATGCTTCCAGGGGCTCGGGAAGTGAATTAAATACTATTTGGAGGCATTTAATGTTCAATCAAAAACAGCTGATTTTTGACAAAAGAGATAACACCCCCCCATTACGTCATGCTTCAGAAATGTGGAAAATGGTCAGTTTTCAAATGTTTTATTTTTGAACGTCAGTTCACATTTGTAGGTGGATCATCAGTGTTAGAGCTAAAATTAGCATGTTTAAAGTGATTTTCATGCTTCCAGGGGCTCGGGAAGTGAATTAAATACTATTTGGAGGCATTTAATGTTCAATCAAAAACAGCTGATTTTTGACAAAAGAGATAACACCGCCCCATTACGTCACGCTTCAGAAATGTGGAAAATGGTCCGTTTTCAAATGTTTTATTTTTGAACGTCAGTTCACATTTGTAGGTGGATCATCAGTGTTAGAGCTAAAATTAGCATGTTTAAAGTGATTTTCATGCTTCCAGGGGCCCTAAACACAAGATTTATGGAATGGTTAAAAGTGCGCGAAAATGGCCAATTTACTCACTCTGAGTTCTCAAAAAGGGTTTCTTCACCCCGGGAAGTTAATTAAATACCATTTGGAGGCATTTAATGTTCGAGCAAAAACGGCTGATTTTTGACAAAAGAGATAACACCCCCCCATTACGTCATGCTTCAGAAATGTGGAAAATGGTCCGTTTTCAAATGTTTTATTTTTGAACGTCAGTTCACATTTGTAGGTGGATCGTCAGTGTTAGAGCTAAAATTAGCATGTTTAAAGTGATTTTCATGCTTCCAGGGGCTCGGGAAGTGAATTAAATACTATTTGGAGGCATTTAATGTTCAAACAAAAACAGCTGATTTTTGAAAAAAGAGATAACACCCCCCCACTACGTCATGCTTCAGAAATGTGGAAAATGGTCCGTTTTCAAATGTTTTATTTTTGAACGTCAGTTCACATTTGTAGGTGGATCATCAGTGTTAGAGCTAAAATTAGCATGTTTAAAGTGAATTTCATGCTTCCAGGGGCTCGGGAAGTGAATTAAATATTATTTGGAGGCATTTAATGTTCAAACAAAAACAGCTGATTTTTGACAAAAGAGATAACACCCCCCCATTACGTCATGCTTCAGAAAAGTGGAAAATGGTCCGTTTTCAAATGTTTTATTTTTGAACGTCAGTTCACATTTGTAGGTGGATCATCAGTGTTAGAGCTAAAATTAGCATGTTTAAAGTGATTTTCATGCTTCCAGGGGCCCTAAACACAAGATTTATGGAATGGTTAAAAGTGCATGAAAATGGCCAATTTACTCACTCTGAGTTCTCAAAAAGGGTTTCTTCACCTCGGGAAGTTAATTAAATACCATTTGGAGGCATTTAATGTTCGAGTGAAAAAGGCTGATTTTCGACAAAAGAGATAACACCCCCCCATTACGTCATGCTTCAGAAATGTGGAAAATGGTCCGTTTTCAAATGTTTTATTTTTGAACGTCAGTTCACATTTGTAGGTGGATCATCAGTGTTAGAGCTAAAATTAGCATGTTTAAAGTGATTTTCATGCTTCCAGGGGCTCGGAAAGTGAATTAAATACTATTTGGAGGCATTTAATGTTCAAGCAAAAACAGCTGATTTTTGACAAAAGAGATAACACCCCCCCATTACGTCATGCTTCAGAAATGTGGAAAATGGTCCGTTTTCAAATGTTTTATTTTTGAACGTCAGTTCACATTTGTAGGTGGATCATCAGTGTTAGAGCTAAAATTAGCATGTTTAACCCCTTCGAGGCTGATGACGAGCTGGGCTCGTCATGGTGTAGCCTCCTCAAACACTGATGACGAGCCCAGCTCGTCATGAACAATGGGTTTTTTAAAAAGTCAGCATTCCAGCAGAATCAGAGCAGCGCGCATGTGGTTAAAGTGATTTTCATGCTTCCAGGGGCCCTAAACACAAGATTTATGGAATGGTTAAAAGTGCATGAAAATGGCCAATTTACTCACTCTGAGTTCTCAAAAAGGGTTTCTTCACCCCGGAAAGTTAATTAAATACCATTTGGAGGCATTTAATGTTCAAGCAAAAACGGCTGATTTTCGACAAAAGAGATAACACCCCCCCCATTACGTCATGCTTCAGAAATGTGGAAAATGGTCCGTTTTCAAATGTTTTATTTTTGAACGTCAGTTCACATTTGTAGGTGGATCATCAGTGTTAGAGCTAAAATTAGCATGTTTAAAGTGATGTTCATGCTTCCAGGGGCTCGGGAAGTGAATTAAATACTATTTGGAGGCATTTAATGTTCAATCAAAAACAGCTGATTTTTGACAAAAGAGATAACACCCCCCCATTACGTCATGCTTCAGAAATGTGGAAAATGGTCCGTTATCAAATGTTTTATTTTTGAACGTCAGTTCACATTTGTAGGTGGATCATCAGTGTTAGAGCTAAAATTAGCATGTTTAAAGTGATTTTCATGCTTCCAGGGGCCCTAAGCACAAGATTTATGGAATGGTTAAAAGTGCATGAAAATGGCCAATTTACTCACTCTGAGTTCTCAAAAAGGGTTTCTTCACCCCGGGAAGTTAATTAAATACCATTTGGAGGCATTTAATGTTCGAGCAAAAATGGCTGATTTTTGACAAAAGAGATAACACCCCCCCCCCCATTACGTCATGCTTCAGAAATGTGGAAAATGGTCCGTTTTCAAATGTTTTATTTTTGAACGTCAGTTCACATTTGTAGGTGGATCATCAGTGTTAGAGCTAAAATTAGCATGTTTAAAGTGATGTTCATGCTTCCAGGGGCTCGGGAAGTGAATTAAATACTATTTGGAGGCATTTAATGTTCAATCAAAAACAGCTGATTTTTGACAAAAGAGATAACACCCCCCCATTACGTCATGCTTCAGAAATGTGGAAAATGGTCCGTTTTCAAATGTTTTATTTTTGAACGTCAGTTCACATTTGTAGGTGGATCATCAGTGTTAGAGCTAAAATTAGCATGTTTAAAGTGATGTTCATGCTTCCAGGGGCTCGGGAAGTGAATTAAATACTATTTGGAGGCATTTAATGTTCAATCAAAAACAGCTGATTTTTGACAAAAGAGATAACACCGCCCCATTACGTCATGCTTCAGAAATGTGGAAAATGGTCCGTTTTCAAATGTTTTATTTTTGAACGTCAGTTCACATTTGTAGGTGGATCATCAGTGTTAGAGCTAAAATTAGCATGTTTAAAGTGATTTTCATGCTTCCAGGGGCCCTAAACACAAGATTTATGGAATGGTTAAAAGTGCGCGAAAATGGCCAATTTACTCACTCTGAGTTCTCAAAAAGGGTTTCTTCACCCCGGGAAGTTAATTAAATACCATTTGGAGGCATTTAATGTTCGAGCAAAAACGGCTGATTTTTGACAAAAGAGATAACACCCCCCCATTACGTCATACTTCAGAAATGTGGAAAATGGTCCGTTTTCAAATGTTTTATTTTTGAACGTCAGTTCACATTTGTAGGTGGATCATCAGTGTTAGAGCTAAAATTAGCATGTTTAAAGTGATTTTCATGCTTCCAGGGGCTCGGGAAGTGAATTAAATACTATTTGGAGGCATTTAATGTTCAATCAAAAACAGCTGATTTTTGACAAAAGAGATAACACCCCCCCATTACGTCATGCTTCAGAAATGTGGAAAATGGTCCGTTTTCAAATGTTTTATTTTTGAACGTCAGTTCACATTTGTAGGTGGATCATCAGTGTTAGAGCTAAAATTAGCATGTTTAAAGTGATTTTCATGCTTCCAGGGGCCCTAAACACAAGATTTATGGAATGGTTAAAAGTGCATGAAAATGGCCAATTTACTCACTCTGAGTTCTCAAAAAGGGTTTCTTCACCCCGGGAAGTTAATTAAATACCATTTGGAGGCATTTAATGTTCGAGTAAAAACGGCTGATTTTCGACAAAAGAGATAACACCCCCCCATTACGTCATGCTTCAGAAATGTGGAAAATGGTCAGTTTTCAAATGTTTTATTTTTGAACGTCAGTTCACATTTGAAGGTGGATCATCAGTGTTAGAGCTAAAATTAGCATGTTTAAAGTGATTTTCATGCTTCCAGGGGCTCGGGAAGTGAATTAAATACTATTTGGAGGCATTTAATGTTCAATCAAAAACAGCTGATTTTTGACAAAAGAGATAACACCGCCCCATTACGTCACGCTTCAGAAATGTGGAAAATGGTCCGTTTTCAAATGTTTTATTTTTGAACGTCAGTTCACATTTGTAGGTGGATCATCAGTGTTAGAGCTAAAATTAGCATGTTTAAAGTGATTTTCATGCTTCCAGGGGCCCTAAACACAAGATTTATGGAATGGTTAAAAGTGCGTGAAAATGGCCAATTTACTCACTCTGAGTTCTCAAAAAGGGTTTCTTCACCCCGGGAAGTTAATTAAATACCATTTGGAGGCATTTAATGTTCGAGCAAAAACGGCTGATTTTTGACAAAAGAGATAACACCCCCCCATTACGTCATGCTTCAGAAAAGTGGAAAATGGTCCGTTTTCAAATGTTTTATTTTTGAATGTCAGTTCACATTTGTAGGTGGATCATCAGTGTTAGAGCTAAAATTAGCATGTTTAAAGTGATTTTCATGCTTCCAGGGGCCCTAAACACAAGATTTATGGAATGGTTAAAAGTGCATGAAAATGGCCAATTTACTCACTCTGAGTTCTCAAAAAGGGTTTCTTCACCTCGGGAAGTTAATTAAATACCATTTGGAGGCATTTAATGTTTGAGTGAAAAAGGCTGATTTTCGACAAAAGAGATAACACCCCCCCATTACGTCATGCTTCAGAAATGTGGAAAATGGTCCGTTTTAAAATGTTTTATTTTTGAACTTCAGTTCACATTTGTAGGTGGATCATCAGTGTTAGAGCTAAAATTAGCATGTTTAAAGTGATTTTCATGCTTCCAGGGGCTCGGAAAGTGAATTAAATACTATTTGGAGGCATTTAATGTTCAAGCAAAAACAGCTGATTTTTGACAAAAGAGATAACACCCCCCCATTACGTCATGCTTCAGAAATGTGGAAAATGGTCCGTTTTCAAATGTTTTATTTTTGAACGTCAGTTCACATTTGTAGGTGGATCATCAGTGTTAGAGCTAAAATTAGCATGTTTAACCCCTTCGAGGCTGATGACGAGCTGGGCTCGTCATGGTGTAGCCTCCTCAAACACTGATGACGAGCCCAGCTCGTCATGAACAATGGGTTTTTTAAAAAGTCAGCATTCCAGCAGAATCAGAGCAGCGCGCATGTGGTTAAAGTGATTTTCATGCTTCCAGGGGCCCTAAACACAAGATTTATGGAATGGTTAAAAGTGCATGAAAATGGCCAATTTACTCACTCTGAGTTCTCAAAAAGGGTTTCTTCACCCCGGAAAGTTAATTAAATACCATTTGGAGGCATTTAATGTTCAAGCAAAAACGGCTGATTTTCGACAAAAGAGATAACACCCCCCCCATTACGTCATGCTTCAGAAATGTGGAAAATGGTCCGTTTTCAAATGTTTTATTTTTGAACGTCAGTTCACATTTGTAGGTGGATCATCAGTGTTAGAGCTAAAATTAGCATGTTTAAAGTGATGTTCATGCTTCCAGGGGCTCGGGAAGTGAATTAAATACTATTTGGAGGCATTTAATGTTCAATCAAAAACAGCTGATTTTTGACAAAAGAGATAACACCCCCCCATTACGTCATGCTTCAGAAATGTGGAAAATGGTCCGTTATCAAATGTTTTATTTTTGAACGTCAGTTCACATTTGTAGGTGGATCATCAGTGTTAGAGCTAAAATTAGCATGTTTAAAGTGATTTTCATGCTTCCAGGGGCCCTAAGCACAAGATTTATGGAATGGTTAAAAGTGCATGAAAATGGCCAATTTACTCACTCTGAGTTCTCAAAAAGGGTTTCTTCACCCCGGGAAGTTAATTAAATACCATTTGGAGGCATTTAATGTTCGAGCAAAAACGGCTGATTTTTGACAAAAGAGATAACACCCCCCCCATTACGTCATGCTTCAGAAATGTGGAAAATGGTCCGTTTTCAAATGTTTTATTTTTGAACGTCAGTTCACATTTGTAGGTGGATCATCAGTGTTAGAGCTAAAATTAGCATGTTTAAAGTGATTTTCATGCTTCCAGGGGCTCGGGAAGTGAATTAAATACTATTTGGAGGCATTTAATGTTCAATCAAAAACAGCTGATTTTTGACAAAAGAGATAACACCCCCCCATTACGTCATGCTTCAGAAATGTGGAAAATGGTCAGTTTTCAAATGTTTTATTTTTGAACGTCAGTTCACATTTGTAGGTGGATCATCAGTGTTAGAGCTAAAATTAGCATGTTTAAAGTGATTTTCATGCTTCCAGGGGCCCTAAACACAAGATTTATGGAATGGTTAAAAGTGCGCGAAAATGGCCAATTTACTCACTCTGAGATCTCAAAAAGGGTTTCTTCACCCCGGGAAGTTAATTAAATACCATTTGGAGGCATTTAAAATTCGAGCAAAAACGGCTGATTTTCGACAAAAGAGATAACACCCCCCCATTACGTCATGCTTCAGAAATGTGGAAAATGGTCCGTTTTCAAATGTTTTATTTTTGAACGTCAGTTCACATTTGTAGGTGGATCATCAGTGTTAGAGCTGAAATTAACATGTTTAAAGTGATTTTCATGCTTCCAGGGGCTCGGGAAGTGAATTAAATACTATTTGGAGGCATTTAATGTTCAATCAAAAACAGCTGATTTTTGACAAAAGAGATAACACCCCCCCATTACGTCATGCTTCAGAAATGTGGAACATGGTCCATTTTCAAATGTTTTATTTTTGAACGTCAGTTCACATTTGTAGGTGGATCATCAGTGTTAGAGCTAAAATTAGCCTGTTTAAAGTGATTTTCATGCTTCCAGGGTCCCTAAACACAAGATTTATGGAATGGTTAAAAGTGCATGAAAATGGCCAATTTACTCACTCTGAGTTCTCAAAAAGGGTTTCTTCACCCCGGGAAGTTAATTAAATACCATTTGGAGGCATTTAATGTTCGAGCAAAAACGGCTGATTTTCGACAAAAGAGATAACACCCCCCCATTACGTCATGCTTCAAAAATGTGGAAAATGGTCCGTTTTCAAATGTTTTATTTTTGAACGTCAGTTCACATTTGTAGGTGGATCATCAGTGTTAGAGCTAAAATTAGCATGTTTAAAGTGATTTTCATATTTCCAGGGGCTCGGGAAGTGAATTAAATACTATTTGGAGGCATTTAATGTTCAATCAAAAACAGCTGATTTTTGACAAAAGAGATAACACCCCCCCATTACGTCATGCTTCAGAAATGTGGAAAATGGTCCGTTATCAAATGTTTTATTTTTGAACGTCAGTTCACATTTGTAGGTGGATCATCAGTATTAGAGCTAAAATTAGCATGTTTAAAGTGATTTTCAGGCTTCCAGGGGCCCTAAACACAAGATTTATGGAATGGTTAAAAGTGCATGAAAATGGCCAATTTACTCACTCTGAGTTCTCAAAAAGGGTTTCTTCACCCCGGGAAGTTAATTAAATACCATTTGGAGGCATTTAATGTTCGAGCAAAAATGGCTGATTTTCGACAAAAGAGATAACACCCCCCATTACGTCATGCTTCAGAAATGTGGAAAATGGTCCGTTTTCAAATGTTTTATTTTTGAACGTCAGTTCACATTTGTAGGTGGATCATCAGTGTTAGAGCTAAAATTAGCATGTTTAAAGTGATTTTCATGCTTCCAGGGGCTCGGGAAGTGAATTAAATACTATTTGGAGGCATTTAATGTTCAAGCAAAAACAGCAGATTTTTGACAAAAGAGATAACACCCCCCCATTACGTCATGCTTCAGAAATGTGGAAAATGGTCCGTTTTCAAATGTTTTATTTTTGAACGTCAGTTCACATTTGTAGGTGGATCATCAGTGTTAGAGCTAAAATTAGCATGTTTAAAGTGATTTTCATGCTTCTAGGGGCTCGGGAAGTGAATTAAATACTATTTGGAGGCATTTAATGTTCAATCAAAAACAGCTGATTTTTGACAAAAGAGATGACACCCCCCCATTACGTCATGCTTCAGAAATGTGGAAAATGGTCCGTTTTCAAATGTTTTCTTTTTGAACGTCAGTTCACATTTGTAGGTGGATCATCAGTGTTAGAGCTAAAATTAGCATGTTTAAAGTGATTTTCATGCTTCCAGGGGCCCTAAACACAAGATTTATGGAATGGTTAAAAGTGCGCGAAAATGGCCAATTTACTCACTCTGAGTTCTCAAAAAGGGTTTCTTCACCCCGGGAAGTTAATTAAATACCATTTGGAGGCATTTAATGTTCGAGCAAAAACGGCTGATTTTTGACAAAAGAGATAACACCCCCCCATTACGTCATGCTTCAGAAATGTGGAAAATGGTCCGTTTTCAAATGTTTTATTTTTGAACGTCAGTTCACATTTGTAGGTGGATCATCAGTGTTAGAGCTAAAATTAGCATGTTTAAAGTGATTTTCATGCTTCCAGGGGCCCTAAACACAAGATTTATGGAATGGTTAAAAGTGCATGAAAATGGCCAATTTACTCACTCTGAGTTCTCAAAAAGGGTTTCTTTACCCCGGGAAGTTAATTAAATACCATTTGGAGGCATTTAATGTTCGAGCAAAAACAGCTGATTTTCGACAAAAGAGATAACACCCCCCCATTACGTCATGCTTCAGAAATGTGGAAAATGGTCCGTTTTCAAATGTTTTATTTTTGAACGTCAGTTCACATTTGTAGGTGGATCATCAGTGTTAGAGCTAAAATTAGCATGTTTAAAGTGATTTTCATGCTTCCAGGGGCCCTAAACACAAGATTTATGGAATGGTTAAAAGTGCATGAAAATGGCCAATTTACTCACTCTGAGTTCTCAAAAAGGGTTTCTTCACCCCGGGAAGTTAATTAAATACCATTTGGAGGCATTTAAAATTCGAGCAAAAACGGCTGATTTTCGACAAAAGAGATAACACCCCCCCATTACATCATGCTTCAGAAATGTGGAAAATGGTCCGTTTTCAAATGTTTTATTTTTGAACGTCAGTTCACATTTGTAGGTGGATAATCAGTGTTAGAGCTAAAATTAGCATGTTTAAAGTGATTTTCATGCTTCCAGGGGCTCGGGAAGTGAATTAAATACTATTTGGAGATTTTAATGTTCAATCAAAAACAGCTGATTTTTGACAAAAGAGATAACACCCCCCCCATTACGTCATGCTTCAGAAATGTGGAAAATGGTCCGTTTTCAAATGTTTTATTTTTGAACGTCAGTTCACATTTGTAGGTGGATCATCAGTGTTAGAGCTAAAATTGGCATGTTTAAAGTGATTTTCATGCTTCCAGGGGCCCTAAACACAAGATTTATGGAATGGTTAAAAGTGCATGAAAATGGCCAATTTACTCACTCTGAGTTCTCAAAAAGGGTTTCTTCACCCCGGGAAGTTAATTAAATACCATTTGGAGGCATTTAATGTTCGAGCAAAAACGGCTGATTTTCGACAAAAGAGATAACACCCCCCCATTACGTCATGCTTCAGAAATGTGGAAAATGGTCCGTTTTCAAATGTTTTATTTTTGAACGTCAGTTCACATTTGTAGGTGGATCATCAGTGTCAGAGCTAAAATTAGCATGTTTAAAGTGATTTTCATGCTTCTAGGGGCTCGGGAAGTGAATTAAATACTATTTGGAGGCATTTAATGTTCAATCAAAAACAGCTGATTTTTGACAAAAGAGATGACACCCCCCCATTACGTCATGCTTCAGAAATGTGGAAAATGGTCCGTTTTCAAATGTTTTATTTTTGAACGTCAGTTCACATTTGTAGGTGGATCATCAGTGTTAGAGCTAAAATTAGCATGTTTAAAGTGATTTTCATGCTTCCAGGGGCCCTAAACACAAGATTTATGGAATGGTTAAAAGTGCGCGAAAATGGCCAATTTACTCACTCTGAGTTCTCAAAAAGGGTTTCTTCACCCCGGGAAGTTAATTAAATACCATTTGGAGGCATTTAATGTTCGAGCAAAAACGGCTGATTTTTGACAAAAGAGATAACACCCCCCCATTACGTCATGCTTCAGAAATGTGGAAAATGGTCCGTTTTCAAATGTTTTATTTTTGAACGTCAGTTCACATTTGTAGGTGGATCATCAGTGTTAGAGCTAAAATTAGCATGTTTAAAGTGATTTTCATGCTTCCAGGGGCCCTAAACACAAGATTTATGGAATGGTTAAAAGTGCATGAAAATGGCCAATTTACTCACTCTGAGTTCTCAAAAAGGGTTCTTCACCCCGGGAAGTTAATTAAATACCATTTGGAGGCATTTAATGTTCGAGCAAAAACAGCTGATTTTCGACAAAAGAGATAACACCCCCCCATTACGTCATGCTTCAGAAATGTGGAAAATGGTCCGTTTTCAAATGTTTCATTTTTGAACGTCAGTTCACATTTGTAGGTGGATCATCAGTGTTAGAGCTAAAATTAGCATGTTTAAAGTGATTTTCATGCTTCCAGGGGCTCGGGAAGTGAATTAAATACTATTTGGAGGCATTTAATGCTCAATCAAAAACAGCTGATTTTTGACAAAAGAGATAACACCCCCCCATTACGTCATGCTTCAGAAATGTGGAAAATGGTCCATTTTCAAATGTTTTATTTTTGAACGTCAGTTCACATTTGTAGGTGGATCATCAGTGTTAGAGCTAAAATTAGCATGTTTAAAGTGATTTTCATGCTTCCAGGGGCCCTAAACACAAGATTTATGGAATGGTTAAAAGTCCATGAAAATGGCCAATTTACTCACTCTGAGTTCTCAAAAAGGGTTTCTTCACCCCGGGAAGTTAATTAAATACCATTTGGAGGCATTTAATGTTCGATCAAAAACGGCTGATTTTCGACAAAAGAGATAACACCCCCCCATTACGTCATGCTTCAGAAATGTGGAAAATGGTCCGTTTTCAAATGTTTTATTTTTGAACGTCAGTTCACATTTGTAGGTGGATCATCAGTGTTAGAGCTAAAATTAGCATGTTTAAAGTGATTTTCATGCTTCCAGGGGCTCGGGAAGTGAATTAAATACTATTTGGAGGCATTTAATGTTCAATCAAAAACAGCTGATTTGTGACAAAAGAGATAACACCCCCCCATTACGTCATGCTTCAGAAATGTGGAAAATGGTCCGTTATCAAATGTTTTATTTTTGAACGTCAGTTCACATTTGTAGGTGGATCATCAGTGTTAGAGCTAAAATTAGCATGTTTAAAGTGATTTTCATGCTTCCAGGGGCCCTAAACACAAGATTTATGGAATGGTTAAAAGTGCATGAAAGTGGCCAATTTACTCACTCTGAGTTCTCAAAAAGGGTTTCTTCACCCCGGGAAGTTAATTAAATACCATTTGGAGGCATTTAATGTTCGAGCAAAAACGGCTGATTTTTGAAAAAAGAGATAACACCCCCTCATTACGTCATGCTTCAGAAATGTGGAAAATGGTCTGTTTTCAAATGTTTTATTTTTGAACGTCAGTTCACATTTGTAGGTGGATCATCAGTGTTAGAGCTAAAATTAGCATGTTTAAAGTGATTTTCATGCTTCCAGGGGCCCTAAACACAAGATTTATGGAATGGTTAAAAGTGCATGAAAATGGCCAATTTACGCACTCTGAGTTCTCAAAAAGGGTTTCTTCACCCCGGGAAGTTAATTAAATACCATTTGGAGGCATTTAAAATTCGAGCAAAAACGGCTGATTTTCGACAAAAGAGATAACACCCCCCCATTACGTCATGCTTCAGAAATGTGGAAAATGGTCCGTTTTCAAATGTTTTATTTTTGAACGTCAGTTCACATTTGTAGGTGGATCATCAGTGTTAGAGCTAAAATTAGCCTGTTTAAAGTGATTTTCATGCTTCCAGGGTCCCTAAACACAAGATTTATGGAATGGTTAAAAGTGCATGAAAATGGCCAATTTACTCACTCTGAGTTCTCAAAAAGGGTTTCTTCACCCCGGGAAGTTAATTAAATACCATTTGGAGGCATTTAATGTTCGAGCAAAAACGGCTGATTTTCGACAAAAGAGATAACACCCCCCCATTACGTCATGCTTCAGAAATGTGGAAAATGGTCCGTTTTCAAATGTTTTATTTTTGAACATCAGTTCACATTTGTAGGTGGATCATCAGTGTTAGAGCTAAAATTAGCATGTTTAAAGTGATTTTCATGCTTCCAGGGGCTCGGGAAGTGAATTAAATACTATTTGGAGGCATTTAATGTTCAATCAAAAACAGCTGATTTTTGACAAAAGAGATAACACCCCCCCCATTACGTCATGCTTCAGAAATGTGGAAAATGGTCCGTTATCAAATGTTTTATTTTTGAATGTCAGTTCACATTTGTAGGTGGATCATCAGTGTTAGAGCTAAAATTAGCATGTTTAAAGTGATTTTCATGCTTCCAGGGGCCCTAAACACAAGATTTATGGAATGGTTAAAAGTGCATGAAAATGGCCAATTTACTCACTCTGAGTTCTCAAAAAGGGTTTCTTCACCCCGGGAAGTTAATTAAATACCATTTGGAGGCATTTAATGTTCGAGCAAAAACGGCTGATTTTCGACAAAAGAGATAACACCCCCCCATTACGTCATGCTTCAGAAATGTGGAAAATGGTCCGTTTTCAAATGTTTTATTTTTGAACGTCAGTTCACATTTGTAGGTGGATCATCAGTGTTAGAGCTAAAATTAGCATGTTTAAAGTGATTTTCATGCTTCCAGGGGCTCGGGAAGTGAATTAAATACTATTTGGAGGCATTTAATGTTCAATCAAAAACAGCTGATTTTTGACAAAAGAGATAACACCCCCCCATTACATCATGCTTCAGAAATGTGGAAAATGGTCAGTTTTCAAATGTTTTATTTTTGAACGTCCGTTCACATTTGTAGGTGGATCATCAGTGTTAGAGCTAAAATTAGCATGTTTAAAGTGATTTTCATGCTTCCAGGGGCCCTAAACACAAGATTTATGGAATGGTTAAAAGTGCATGAAAATGGCCAATGTACTCACTCTGAGTTCTCAAAAAGGGTTTCTTCACCCCGGGAAGTTAATTAAATACCATTTGGAGGCATTTAATGTTCGAGCAAAAACGGCTGATTTTCGACAAAAGAGATAACACCCCCCCATTACGTCATGCTTCAGGAATGTGGAAAATGGTCCGTTTTCAAATGTTTTATTTTTGAACGTCAGTTCACATTTGTAGGTGGATCATCAGTGTTAGAGCTAAAATTAGCATGTTTAAAGTGATTTTCATGCTTCCAGGGGCTCGGGAAGTGAATTAAATACTATTTGGAGGCATTTAATGTTCAATCAAAAACAGCTGATTTTTGACAAAAGAGATAACACCCCCCCCATTACGTCATGCTTCAGAAATGTGGAAAATGGTCCGTTTTCAAATGTTTTATTTTTGAACGTCAGTTCACATTTGTAGGTGGATCATCAGTGTTAGAGCTAAAATTAGCATGTTTAAAGTGATTTTCATGCTTCCAAGGGCCCTAAACACAAGATTTATGGAATGGTTAAAAGTGCGCGAAAATGGCCAATTTACTCACTCTGAGTTCTCAAAAAGGGTTTCTTCACCCCGGGAAGTTAATTAAATACCATTTGGAGGCATTTAATGTTCGAGCAAAAACGGCTGATTTTCGACAAAAGAGATAACACCCCCCCATTACGTCATGCTTCAGAAATGTGGAAAATGGTCCATTTTCAAATGTTTTATTTTTGAACGTCAGTTCACATTTGTAGGTGGATCATCAGTGTTAGAGCTAAAATTAGCATGTTTAAAGTGATTTTCATGCTTCCAGGGGCTCGGGAAGTGAATTAAATACTATTTGGAGGCATTTAATGTTCAATCAAAAACAGCTGATTTTTGACAAAAGAGATAACACCCCCCCATTACGTCATGCTTCAGAAATGTGGAAAATGGTCCGTTTTCAAATGTTTTATTTTTGAACGTCAGTTCACATTTGTAGGTGGATCATCAGTGTTAGAGCTAAAATTAGCATGTTTAAAGTGATTTTCATGCTTCCAGGGGCCCTAAACACAAGATTTATGGAATGGTTAAAAGTGCGCGAAAATGGCCAATTTACTCACTCTGAGTTCTCAAAAAGGGTTTCTTCACCCCGGGAAGTTAATTAAATACCATTTGGAGGCATTTAATGTTTGAGCAAAAACGGCTGATTTTTGACAAAAGAGATAACACCCCCCCATTACGTCATGCTTCAGAAATGTGGAAAATGGTCCGTTTTCAAATGTTTTATTTTTGAACGTCAGTTCACATTTGTAGGTGGATCATCAGTGTTAGAACTAAAATTAGCATGTTTAAAGTGATTTTCATGCTTCCAGGGGCCCTAAACACAAGATTTATGGAATGGTTAAAAGTGCATGAAAATGGCCAATTTACTCACTCTGAGTTCTCAAAAAGGGTTTCTTCACCCCGGGAAGTTAATTAAATACCATTTGGAGGCATTTAATGTTTGAGCAAAAACGGCTGATTTTCGACAAAAGAGATAACACCCCCCCATTACGTCATGCTTCAGAAATGTGGAAAATGGTCCATTTTCAAATGTTTTATTTTTGAACGTCAGTTCACATTTGTAGGTGGATCATCAGTGTTAGAGCTAAAATTAGGATGTTTAAAGTGATTTTCATGCTTCCAGGGGCTCGGGAAGTGAATTAAATACTATTTGGAGTCATTTAATGTTCAATCAAAAACAGCTGATTTTTGACAAAAGAGATAACACCCCCCATTACGTCATGCTTCAGAAATGTGGAAAATGGTCCGTTTTCAAATGTTTTATTTTTGAACGTCAGTTCACATTTGTAGGTGGATCATCAGTGTTAGAGCTAAAATTAGCATGTTTAAAGTGATTTTCATGCTTCCAGGGGCTCGGGAAGTGAATTAAATACTATTTGGAGGCATTTAATGTTCAATCAAAAACAGCTGATTTTTGACAAAAGAGATAACACCCCCCCATTACGTCATGCTTCAGAAATGTGGAAAATGGTCAGTTTTCAAATGTTTTATTTTTGAACGTCAGTTCACATTTGTAGGTGGATCATCAGTGTTAGAGCTAAAATTAGCATGTTTAAAGTGATTTTCATGCTTCCAGGGGCCCTAAACACAAGATTTATGGAATGGTTAAAAGTGCGCGAAAATGGCCAATTTACTCACTCTGAGATCTCAAAAAGGGTTTCTTCACCCCGGGAAGTTAATTAAATACCATTTGGAGGCATTTAAAATTCGAGCAAAAACGGCTGATTTTCGACAAAAGAGATAACACCCCCCCATTACGTCATGCTTCAGAAATGTGGAAAATGGTCCGTTTTCAAATGTTTTATTTTTGAACGTCAGTTCACATTTGTAGGTGGATCATCAGTGTTAGAGCTAAAATTAACATGTTTAAAGTGATTTTCATGCTTCCAGGGGCTCGGGAAGTGAATTAAATACTATTTGGAGGCATTTAATGTTCAATCAAAAACAGCTGTTTTTTGACAAAAGAGATAACACCCCCCCATTACGTCATGCTTCAGAAATGTGGAACATGGTCCATTTTCAAATGTTTTATTTTTGAACGTCAGTTCACATTTGTAGGTGGATCATCAGTGTTAGAGCTAAAATTAGCCTGTTTAAAGTGATTTTCATGCTTCCAGGGTCCCTAAACACAAGATTTATGGAATGGTTAAAAGTGCATGAAAATGGCCAATTTACTCACTCTGAGTTCTCAAAAAGGGTTTCTTCACCCCGGGAAGTTAATTAAATACCATTTGGAGGCATTTAATGTTCGAGCAAAAACGGCTGATTTTCGACAAAAGAGATAACACCCCCCCATTACGTCATGCTTCAAAAATGTGGAAAATGGTCCGTTTTCAAATGTTTTATTTTTGAACGTCAGTTCACATTTGTAGGTGGATCATCAGTGTTAGAGCTAAAATTAGCATGTTTAAAGTGATTTTCATATTTCCAGGGGCTCGGGAAGTGAATTAAATACTATTTGGAGGCATTTAATGTTCAATCAAAAACAGCTGATTTTTGACAAAAGAGATAACCCCCCCCCATTACGTCATGCTTCAGAAATGTGGAAAATGGTCCGTTATCAAATGTTTTATTTTTGAACGTCAGTTCACATTTGTAGGTGGATCATCAGTGTTAGAGCTAAAATTAGCATGTTTAAAGTGATTTTCAGGCTTCCAGGGGCCCTAAACACAAGATTTATGGAATGGTTAAAAGTGCATGAAAATGGCCAATTTACTCACTCTGAGTTCTCAAAAAGGGTTTCTTCACCCCGGGAAGTTAATTAAATACCATTTGGAGGCATTTAATGTTCGAGCAAAAATGGCTGATTTTCGACAAAAGAGATAACACCCCCCATTACGTCATGCTTCAGAAATGTGGAAAATGGTCCGTTTTCAAATGTTTTATTTTTGAACGTCAGTTCACATTTGTAGGTGGATCATCAGTGTTAGAGCTAAAATTAGCATGTTTAAAGTGATTTTCATGCTTCCAGGGGCTCGGGAAGTGAATTAAATACTATTTGGAGGCATTTAATGTTCAAGCAAAAACAGCAGATTTTTGACAAAAGAGATAACACCCCCCCATTACGTCATGCTTCAGAAATGTGGAAAATGGTCCGTTTTCAAATGTTTTATTTTTGAACGTCAGTTCACATTTGTAGGTGGATCATCAGTGTTAGAGCTAAAATTAGCATGTTTAAAGTGATTTTCATGCTTCCAGGGGCCCTAAACACAAGATTTATGGAATGGTTAAAAGTGCATGAAAATGGCCAATTTACTCACTCTGAGTTCTCAAAAAAGGGTTTCTTCACCCCGGGAAGTTAATTAAATACCATTTGGAGGCATTTAAAATTCGAGCAAAAACGGCTGATTTTCGACAAAAGAGATTTCACCCCCCCATTACGTCATGCTTCAGAAATGTGGAAAATGGTCCGTTTTCAAATGTTTTATTTTTGAACGTCAGTTCACATTTGTAGGTGGATCATCAGTGTTAGAGCTAAAATTAGCATGTTTAAAGTGATTTTCATGCTTCCAGGGGCTCGGGAAGTGAATTAAATACTATTTGGAGGCATTTAATGTTCAATCAAAAACAGCTGATTTTTGACAAAAGAGATAACACCCCCCCCCATTACGTCATGCTTCAGAAATGTGGAAAATGGTCCGTTTTCAAATGTTTTATTTTTGAACGTCAGTTCACATTTGTAGGTGGATCATCAGTGTTAGAGCTAAAATTAGCATGTTTAAAGTGATTTTCATGCTTCCAGGGGCCCTAAACACAAGATTTATGGAATGGTTAAAAGTGCATGAAAATGGCCAATTTACTCACTCTGAGTTCTCAAAAAGGGTTTCTTCACCCCGGGAAGTTAATTAAATACCATTTGGAGGCATTTAATGTTCGAGCAAAAACGGCTGATTTTCGACAAAAGAGATAACACCCCCCCATTACGTCATGCTTCAGAAATGTGGAAAATGGTCCGTTTTCAAATGTTTTATTTTTGAACGTCAGTTCACATTTGTAGGTGGATCATCAGTGTCAGAGCTAAAATTAGCATGTTTAAAGTGATTTTCATGCTTCTAGGGGCTCGGGAAGTGAATTAAATACTATTTGGAGGCATTTAATGTTCAATCAAAAACAGCTGATTTTTGACAAAAGAGATGACACCCCCCCATTACGTCATGCTTCAGAAATATGGAAAATGGTCCGTTTTCAAATGTTTTCTTTTTGAACGTCAGTTCACATTTGTAGGTGGATCATCAGTGTTAGAGCTAAAATTAGCATGTTTAAAGTGATTTTCATGCTTCCAGGGGCCCTAAACACAAGATTTATGGAATGGTTAAAAGTGCGCGAAAATGGCCAATTTACTCACTCTGAGTTCTCAAAAAGGGTTTCTTCACCCCGGGAAGTTAATTAAATACCATTTGGAGGCATTTAATGTTCGAGCAAAAACGGCTGATTTTTGACAAAAGAGATAACACCCCCCCATTACGTCATGCTTCAGAAATGTGGAAAATGGTCCGTTTTCAAATGTTTTATTTTTGAACGTCAGTTCACATTTGTAGGTGGATCATCAGTGTTAGAGCTAAAATTAGCATGTTTAAAGTGATTTTCATGCTTCCAGGGGCCCTAAACACAAGATTTATGGAATGGTTAAAAGTGCATGAAAATGGCCAATTTACTCACTCTGAGTTCTCAAAAAGGGTTTCTTTACCCCGGGAAGTTAATTAAATACCATTTGGAGGCATTTAATGTTCGAGCAAAAACAGCTGATTTTCGACAAAAGAGATAACACCCCCCCATTACGTCATGCTTCAGAAATGTGGAAAATGGTCCGTTTTCAAATGTTTTATTTTTGAACGTCAGTTCACATTTGTAGGTGGATCATCAGTGTTAGAGCTAAAATTAGCATGTTTAAAGTGATTTTCATGCTTCCAGGGGCCCTAAACACAAGATTTATGGAATGGTTAAAAGTGCATGAAAATGGCCAATTTACTCACTCTGAGTTCTCAAAAAGGGTTTCTTCACCCCGGGAAGTTAATTAAATAACATTTGGAGGCATTTAAAATTCGAGCAAAAACGGCTGATTTTCGACAAAAGAGATAACACCCCCCCATTACATCATGCTTCAGAAATGTGGAAAATGGTCCGTTTTCAAATGTTTTATTGTTGAACGTCAGTTCACATTTGTAGGTGGATCATCAGTGTTAGAGCTAAAATTAGCATGTTTAAAGTGATTTTCATGCTTCCAGGGGCCCTAAACACAAGATTTATGGAATGGTTAAAAGTGCATGAAAATGGCCAATTTACTCACTCTGAGTTCTCAAAAAGGGTTTCTTCACCCCGGGAAGTTAATTAAATACCATTTGGAGGCATTTAATGTTCGAGCAAAAACGGCTGATTTTCGACAAAAGAGATAACACCCCCCCATTACGTCATGCTTCAGAAATGTGGAAAATGGTCCGTTTTCAAATGTTTTATTTTTGAACGTCAGTTCACATTTGTAGGTGGATCATCAGTGTCAGAGCTAAAATTAGCATGTTTAAAGTGATTTTCATGCTTCTAGGGGCTCGGGAAGTGAATTAAATACTATTTGGAGGCATTTAATGTTCAATCAAAAACAGCTGATTTTTGACAAAAGAGATGACACCCCCCCATTACGTCATGCTTCAGAAATATGGAAAATGGTCCGTTTTCAAATGTTTTCTTTTTGAACGTCAGTTCACATTTGTAGGTGGATCATCAGTGTTAGAGCTAAAATTAGCATGTTTAAAGTGATTTTCATGCTTCCAGGGGCCCTAAACACAAGATTTATGGAATGGTTAAAAGTGCGCGAAAATGGCCAATTTACTCACTCTGAGTTCTCAAAAAGGGTTTCTTCACCCCGGGAAGTTAATTAAATACCATTTGGAGGCATTTAATGTTCGAGCAAAAACGGCTGATTTTTGACAAAAGAGATAACACCCCCCCATTACGTCATGCTTCAGAAATGTGGAAAATGGTCAGTTTTCAAATGTTTTATTTTTGAACGTCAGTTCACATTTGTAGGTGGATCATCAGTGTTAGAGCTAAAATTAGCATGTTTAAAGTGATTTTCATGCTTCCAGGGGCCCTAAACACAAGATTTATGGAATGGTTAAAAGTGCATGAAAATGGCCAATTTACTCACTCTGAGTTCTCAAAAAGGGTTTCTTTACCCCGGGAAGTTAATTAAATACCATTTGGAGGCATTTAATGTTCGAGCAAAAACAGCTGATTTTCGACAAAAGAGATAACACCCCCCCATTACGTCATGCTTCAGAAATGTGGAAAATGGTCCGTTTTCAAATGTTTTATTTTTGAACGTCAGTTCACATTTGTAGGTGGATCATCAGTGTTAGAGCTAAAATTAGCATGTTTAAAGTGATTTTCATGCTTCCAGGGGCCCTAAACACAAGATTTATGGAATGGTTAAAAGTGCATGAAAATGGCCAATTTACTCACTCTGAGTTCTCAAAAAGGGTTTCTTCACCCCGGGAAGTTAATTAAATAACATTTGGAGGCATTTAAAATTCGAGCAAAAACGGCTGATTTTCGACAAAAGAGATAACACCCCCCCATTACATCATGCTTCAGAAATGTGGAAAATGGTCCGTTTTCAAATGTTTTATTTTTGAACGTCAGTTCACATTTGTAGGTGGATCATCAGTGTTAGAGCTAAAATTAGCATGTTTAAAGTGATTTTCATGCTTCCAGGGGCCCTAAACACAAGATTTATGGAATGGTTAAAAGTGCATGAAAATGGCCAATTTACTCACTCTGAGTTCTCAAAAAGGGTTTCTTCACCCCGGGAAGTTAATTAAATACCATTTGGAGGCATTTAATGTTCGAGCAAAAACGGCTGATTTTCGACAAAAGAGATAACACCCCCCCATTACGTCATGCTTCAGAAATGTGGAAAATGGTCCGTTTTCAAATGTTTTATTTTTGAACGTCAGTTCACATTTGTAGGTGGATCATCAGTGTCAGAGCTAAAATTAGCATGTTTAAAGTGATTTTCATGCTTCTAGGGGCTCGGGAAGTGAATTAAATACTATTTGGAGGCATTTAATGTTCAATCAAAAACAGCTGATTTTTGACAAAAGAGATGACACCCCCCCATTACGTCATGCTTCAGAAATGTGGAAAATGGTCCGTTTTCAAATGTTTTATTTTTGAACGTCAGTTCACATTTGTAGGTGGATCATCAGTGTTAGAGCTAAAATTAGCATGTTTAAAGTGATTTTCATGCTTCCAGGGGCCCTAAACACAAGATTTATGGAATGGTTAAAAGTGCGCGAAAATGGCCAATTTACTCACTCTGAGTTCTCAAAAAGGGTTTCTTCACCCCGGGAAGTTAATTAAATACCATTTGGAGGCATTTAATGTTCGAGCAAAAACGGCTGATTTTTGACAAAAGAGATAACACCCCCCCATTACGTCATGCTTCAGAAATGTGGAAAATGGTCCGTTTTCAAATGTTTTATTTTTGAACGTCAGTTCACATTTGTAGGTGGATCATCAGTGTTAGAGCTAAAATTAGCATGTTTAAAGTGATTTTCATGCTTCCAGGGGCCCTAAACACAAGATTTATGGAATGGTTAAAAGTGCATGAAAATGGCCAATTTACTCACTCTGAGTTCTCAAAAAGGGTTCTTCACCCCGGGAAGTTAATTAAATACCATTTGGAGGCATTTAATGTTCGAGCAAAAACAGCTGATTTTCGACAAAAGAGATAACACCCCCCCATTACGTCATGCTTCAGAAATGTGGAAAATGGTCCGTTTTCAAATGTTTTATTTTTGAACGTCAGTTCACATTTGTAGGTGGATCATCAGTGTTAGAGCTAAAATTAGCATGTTTAAAGTGATTTTCATGCTTCCAGGGGCTCGGGAAGTGAATTAAATACTATTTGGAGGCATTTAATGCTCAATCAAAAACAGCTGATTTTTGACAAAAGAGATAACACCCCCCCATTACGTCATGCTTCAGAAATGTGGAAAATGGTCCATTTTCAAATGTTTTATTTTTGAACGTCAGTTCACATTTGTAGGTGGATCATCAGTGTTAGAGCTAAAATTAGCATGTTTAAAGTGATTTTCATGCTTCCAGGGGCCCTAAACACAAGATTTATGGAATGGTTAAAAGTCCATGAAAATGGCCAATTTACTCACTCTGAGTTCTCAAAAAGGGTTTCTTCACCCCGGGAAGTTAATTAAATACCATTTGGAGGCATTTAATGTTCGAGCAAAAACGGCTGATTTTTGAAAAAAGAGATAACACCCCCTCATTACGTCATGCTTCAGAAATGTGGAAAATGGTCCGTTTTCAAATGTTTTATTTTTGAACGTCAGTTCACATTTGTAGGTGGATCATCAGTGTTAGAGCTAAAATTAGCATGTTTAAAGTGATTTTCATGCTTCCAGGGGCCCTAAACACAAGATTTATGGAATGGTTAAAAGTGCATGAAAATGGCCAATTTACGCACTCTGAGTTCTCAAAAAGGGTTTCTTCACCCCGGGAAGTTAATTAAATACCATTTGGAGGCATTTAAAATTCGAGCAAAAACGGCTGATTTTCGACAAAAGAGATAACACCCCCCCATTACGTCATGCTTCAGAAATGTGGAAAATGGTCCGTTTTCAAATGTTTTATTTTTGAACGTCAGTTCACATTTGTAGGTGGATCATCAGTGTTAGAGCTAAAATTAGCATGTTTAAAGTGATTTTCATGCTTCCAGGGGCCCTAAACACAAGATTTATGGAATGGTTAAAAGTGCATGAAAATGGCCAATTTACTCACTCTGAGTTCTCAAAAAGGGTTCTTCACCCCGGGAAGTTAATTAAATACCATTTGGAGGCATTTAATGTTCGAGCAAAAACAGCTGATTTTCGACAAAAGAGATAACACCCCCCCATTACGTCATGCTTCAGAAATGTGGAAAATGGTCCGTTTTCAAATGTTTTATTTTTGAACGTCAGTTCACATTTGTAGGTGGATCATCAGTGTTAGAGCTAAAATTAGCATGTTTAAAGTGATTTTCATGCTTCCAGGGGCTCGGGAAGTGAATTAAATACTATTTGGAGGCATTTAATGCTCAATCAAAAACAGCTGATTTTTGACAAAAGAGATAACACCCCCCCATTACGTCATGCTTCAGAAATGTGGAAAATGGTCCATTTTCAAATGTTTTATTTTTGAACGTCAGTTCACATTTGTAGGTGGATCATCAGTGTTAGAGCTAAAATTAGCATGTTTAAAGTGATTTTCATGCTTCCAGGGGCCCTAAACACAAGATTTATGGAATGGTTAAAAGTCCATGAAAATGGCCAATTTACTCACTCTGAGTTCTCAAAAAGGGTTTCTTCACCCCGGGAAGTTAATTAAATACCATTTGGAGGCATTTAATGTTCGATCAAAAACGGCTGATTTTCGACAAAAGAGATAACACCCCCCCATTACGTCATGCTTCAGAAATGTGGAAAATGGTCCGTTTTCAAATGTTTTATTTTTGAACGTCAGTTCACATTTGTAGGTGGATCATCAGTGTTAGAGCTAAAATTAGCATGTTTAAAGTGATTTTCATGCTTCCAGGGGCTCGGGAAGTGAATTAAATACTATTTGGAGGCATTTAATGTTCAATCAAAAACAGCTGATTTGTGACAAAAGAGATAACACCCCCCCATTACGTCATGCTTCAGAAATGTGGAAAATGGTCCGTTATCAAATGTTTTATTTTTGAACGTCAGTTCACATTTGTAGGTGGATCATCAGTGTTAGAGCTAAAATTAGCATGTTTAAAGTGATTTTCATGCTTCCAGGGGCCCTAAACACAAGATTTATGGAATGGTTAAAAGTGCATGAAAGTGGCCAATTTACTCACTCTGAGTTCTCAAAAAGGGTTTCTTCACCCCGGGAAGTTAATTAAATACCATTTGGAGGCATTTAATGTTCGAGCAAAAACGGCTGATTTTTGAAAAAAGAGATAACACCCCCTCATTACGTCATGCTTCAGAAATGTGGAAAATGGTCTGTTTTCAAATGTTTTATTTTTGAACGTCAGTTCACATTTGTAGGTGGATCATCAGTGTTAGAGCTAAAATTAGCATGTTTAAAGTGATTTTCATGCTTCCAGGGGCCCTAAACACAAGATTTATGGAATGGTTAAAAGTGCATGAAAATGGCCAATTTACGCACTCTGAGTTCTCAAAAAGGGTTTCTTCACCCCGGGAAGTTAATTAAATACCATTTGGAGGCATTTAAAATTCGAGCAAAAACGGCTGATTTTCGACAAAAGAGATAACACCCCCCCATTACGTCATGCTTCAGAAATGTGGAAAATGGTCCATTTTCAAATGTTTTATTTTTGAACGTCAGTTCACATTTGTAGGTGGATCATCAGTGTTAGAGCTAAAATTAGCATGTTTAAAGTGATTTTCATGCTTCCAGGGGCCCTAAACACAAGATTTATGGAATGGTTAAAAGTGCATGAAAATGGCCAATTTACTCACTCTGAGTTCTCAAAAAGGGTTTCTTCACCCCGGGAAGTTAATTAAATACCATTTGGAGGCATTTAATGTTCGAGCAAAAACGGCTGATTTTCGACAAAAGAGATAACACCCCCCCATTACGTCATGCTTCAGAAATGTGGAAAATGGTCCGTTTTCAAATGTTTTATTTTTGAACATCAGTTCACATTTGTAGGTGGATCATCAGTGTTAGAGCTAAAATTAGCATGTTTAAAGTGATTTTCATGCTTCCAGGGGCTCGGGAAGTGAATTAAATACTATTTGGAGGCATTTAATGTTCAATCAAAAACAGCTGATTTTTGACAAAAGAGATAACACCCCCCCCATTACGTCATGCTTCAGAAATGTGGAAAATGGTCCGTTATCAAATGTTTTATTTTTGAATGTCAGTTCACATTTGTAGGTGGATCATCAGTGTTAGAGCTAAAATTAGCATGTTTAAAGTGATTTTCATGCTTCCAGGGGCCCTAAACACAAGATTTATGGAATGGTTAAAAGTGCATGAAAATGGCCAATTTACTCACTCTGAGTTCTCAAAAAGGGTTTCTTCACCCCGGGAAGTTAATTAAATACCATTTGGAGGCATTTAATGTTCGAGCAAAAACGGCTGATTTTCGACAAAAGAGATAACACCCCCCCATTACGTCATGCTTCAGAAATGTGGAAAATGGTCCGTTTTCAAATGTTTTATTTTTGAACGTCAGTTCACATTTGTAGGTGGATCATCAGTGTTAGAGCTAAAATTAGCATGTTTAAAGTGATTTTCATGCTTCCAGGGGCTCGGAAAGTGAATTAAATACTATTTGGAGGCATTTAATGTTCAATCAAAAACAGCTGATTTTTGACAAAAGAGATAACACCCCCCCATTACATCATGCTTCAGAAATGTGGAAAATGGTCCGTTTTCAAATGTTTTATTTTTGAACGTCCGTTCACATTTGTAGGTGGATCATCAGTGTTAGAGCTAAAATTAGCATGTTTAAAGTGATTTTCATGCTTCCAGGGGCCCTAAACACAAGATTTATGGAATGGTTAAAAGTGCATGAAAATGGCCAATGTACTCACTCTGAGTTCTCAAAAAGGGTTTCTTCACCCCGGGAAGTTAATTAAATACCATTTGGAGGCATTTAATGTTCGAGCAAAAACGGCTGATTTTCGACAAAAGAGATAACACCCCCCCATTACGTCATGCTTCAGGAATGTGGAAAATGGTCCGTTTTCAAATGTTTTATTTTTGAACGTCAGTTCACATTTGTAGGTGGATCATCAGTGTTAGAGCTAAAATTAGCATGTTTAAAGTGATTTTCATGCTTCCAGGGGCTCGGGAAGTGAATTAAATACTATTTGGAGGCATTTAATGTTCAATCAAAAACAGCTGATTTTTGACAAAAGAGATAACACCCCCCCCATTACGTCATGCTTCAGAAATGTGGAAAATGGTCCGTTTTCAAATGTTTTATTTTTGAACGTCAGTTCACATTTGTAGGTGGATCATCAGTGTTAGAGCTAAAATTAGCATGTTTAAAGTGATTTTCATGCTTCCAAGGGCCCTAAACACAAGATTTATGGAATGGTTAAAAGTGCGCGAAAATGGCCAATTTACTCACTCTGAGTTCTCAAAAAGGGTTTCTTCACCCCGGGAAGTTAATTAAATACCATTTGGAGGCATTTAATGTTCGAGCAAAAACGGCTGATTTTCGACAAAAGAGATAACACCCCCCCATTACGTCATGCTTCAGAAATGTGGAAAATGGTCCATTTTCAAATGTTTTATTTTTGAACGTCAGTTCACATTTGTAGGTGGATCATCAGTGTTAGAGCTAAAATTAGCATGTTTAAAGTGATTTTCATGCTTCCAGGGGCTCGGGAAGTGAATTAAATACTATTTGGAGGCATTTAATGTTCAATCAAAAACAGCTGATTTTTGACAAAAGAGATAACACCCCCCCATTACGTCATGCTTCAGAAATGTGGAAAATGGTCCGTTTTCAAATGTTTTATTTTTGAACGTCAGTTCACATTTGTAGGTGGATCATCAGTGTTAGAGCTAAAATTAGCATGTTTAAAGTGATTTTCATGCTTCCAGGGGCCCTAAACACAAGATTTATGGAATGGTTAAAAGTGCGCGAAAATGGCCAATTTACTCACTCTGAGTTCTCAAAAAGGGTTTCTTCACCCCGGGAAGTTAATTAAATACCATTTGGAGGCATTTAATGTTTGAGCAAAAACGGCTGATTTTTGACAAAAGAGATAACACCCCCCCATTACGTCATGCTTCAGAAATGTGGAAAATGGTCCGTTTTCAAATGTTTTATTTTTGAACGTCAGTTCACATTTGTAGGTGGATCATCAGTGTTAGAACTAAAATTAGCATGTTTAAAGTGATTTTCATGCTTCCAGGGGCCCTAAACACAAGATTTATGGAATGGTTAAAAGTGCATGAAAATGGCCAATTTACTCACTCTGAGTTCTCAAAAAGGGTTTCTTCACCCCGGGAAGTTAATTAAATACCATTTGGAGGCATTTAATGTTCGAGCAAAAACGGCTGATTTTCGACAAAAGAGATAACACCCCCCCATTACGTCATGCTTCAGAAATGTGGAAAATGGTCCATTTTCAAATGTTTTATTTTTGAACGTCAGTTCACATTTGTAGGTGGATCATCAGTGTTAGAGCTAAAATTAGCATGTTTAAAGTGATTTTCATGCTTCCAGGGGCTCGGGAAGTGAATTAAATACTATTTGGAGGCATTTAATGTTCAATCAAAAACAGCTGATTTTTGACAAAAGAGATAACACCCCCCCATTACGTCATGCTTCAGAAATGTGGAAAATGGTCAGTTTTCAAATGTTTTATTTTTGAACGTCAGTTCACATTTGTAGGTGGATCATCAGTGTTAGAGCTAAAATTAGCATGTTTAAAGTGATTTTCATGCTTCCAGGGGCTCGGGAAGTGAATTAAATACTATTTGGAGGCATTTAATGTTCAATCAAAAACAGCTGATTTTTGACAAAAGAGATAACACCCCCCCATTACGTCATGCTTCAGAAATGTGGAAAATGGTCAGTTTTCAAATGTTTTATTTTTGAACGTCAGTTCACATTTGTAGGTGGATCATCAGTGTTAGAGCTAAAATTAGCATGTTTAAAGTGATTTTCATGCTTCCAGGGGCCCTAAACACAAGATTTATGGAATGGTTAAAAGTGCGCGAAAATGGCCAATTTACTCACTCTGAGATCTCAAAAAGGGTTTCTTCACCCCGGGAAGTTAATTAAATACCATTTGGAGGCATTTAAAATTCGAGCAAAAACGGCTGATTTTCGACAAAAGAGATAACACCCCCCCCATTACGTCATGCTTCAGAAATGTGGAAAATGGTCCGTTTTCAAATGTTTTATTTTTGAACGTCAGTTCACATTTGTAGGTGGATCATCAGTGTTAGAGCTAAAATTAACATGTTTAAAGTGATTTTCATGCTTCCAGGGGCTCGGGAAGTGAATTAAATACTAGTTGGAGGCATTTAATGTTCAATCAAAAACAGCTGATTTTTGACAAAAGAGATAACACCCCCCCATTACGTCATGCTTCAGAAATGTGGAACATGGTCCATTTTCAAATGTTTTATTTTTGAACGTCAGTTCACATTTGTAGGTGGATCATCAGTGTTAGAGCTAAAATTAGCCTGTTTAAAGTGATTTTCATGCTTCCAGGGTCCCTAAACACAAGATTTATGGAATGGTTAAAAGTGCATGAAAATGGCCAATTTACTCACTCTGAGTTCTCAAAAAGGGTTTCTTCACCCCGGGAAGTTAATTAAATACCATTTGGAGGCATTTAATGTTCGAGCAAAAACGGCTGATTTTCGACAAAAGAGATAACACCCCCCCATTACGTCATGCTTCAAAAATGTGGAAAATGGTCCGTTTTCAAATGTTTTATTTTTGAACGTCAGTTCACATTTGTAGGTGGATCATCAGTGTTAGAGCTAAAATTAGCATGTTTAAAGTGATTTTCATATTTCCAGGGGCTCGGGAAGTGAATTAAATACTATTTGGAGGCATTTAATGTTCAATCAAAAACAGCTGATTTTTGACAAAAGAGATAACCCCCCCCCATTACGTCATGCTTCAGAAATGTGGAAAATGGTCCGTTATCAAATGTTTTATTTTTGAACGTCAGTTCACATTTGTAGGTGGATCGTCAGTGTTAGAGCTAAAATTAGCATGTTTAAAGTGATTTTCAGGCTTCCAGGGGCCCTAAACACAAGATTTATGGAATGATTAAAAGTGCATGAAAATGGCCAATTTACTCACTCTGAGTTCTCAAAAAGGGTTTCTTCACCCCGGGAAGTTAATTAAATACCATTTGGAGGCATTTAATGTTCGAGCAAAAATGGCTGATTTTCGACAAAAGAGATAACACCCCCCATTACGTCATGCTTCAGAAATGTGGAAAATGGTCCGTTTTCAAATGTTTTATTTTTGAACGTCAGTTCACATTTGTAGGTGGATCATCAGTGTTAGAGCTAAAATTAGCATGTTTAAAGTGATTTTCATGCTTCCAGGGGCTCGGGAAGTGAATTAAATACTATTTGGAGGCATTTAATGTTCAAGCAAAAACAGCAGATTTTTGACAAAAGAGATAACACCCCCCCATTACGTCATGCTTCAGAAATGTGGAAAATGGTCCGTTTTCAAATGTTTTATTTTTGAACGTCAGTTCACATTTGTAGGTGGATCATCAGTGTTAGAGCTAAAATTAGCATGTTTAAAGTGATTTTCATGCTTCCAGGGGCCCTAAACACAAGATTTATGGAATGGTTAAAAGTGCATGAAAATGGCCAATTTACTCACTCTGAGTTCTCAAAAAGGGTTTCTTCACCCCGGGAAGTTAATTAAATACCATTTGGAGGCATTTAAAATTCGAGCAAAAACGGCTGATTTTCGACAAAAGAGATTTCACCCCCCCATTACGTCATGCTTCAGAAATGTGGAAAATGGTCCGTTTTCAAATGTTTTATTTTTGAACGTCAGTTCACATTTGTAGGTGGATCATCAGTGTTAGAGCTAAAATTAGCATGTTTAAAGTGATTTTCATGCTTCCAGGGGCTCGGGAAGTGAATTAAATACTATTTGGAGGCATTTAATGTTCAATCAAAAACAGCTGATTTTTGACAAAAGAGATAACACCCCCCCCCATTACGTCATGCTTCAGAAATGTGGAAAATGGTCCGTTTTCAAATGTTTTATTTTTGAACGTCAGTTCACATTTGTAGGTGGATCATCAGTGTTAGAGCTAAAATTAGCATGTTTAAAGTGATTTTCATGCTTCCAGGGGCCCTAAACACAAGATTTATGGAATGGTTAAAAGTGCATGAAAATGGCCAATTTACTCACTCTGAGTTCTCAAAAAGGGTTTCTTCACCCCGGGAAGTTAATTAAATACCATTTGGAGGCATTTAATGTTCGAGCAAAAACGGCTGATTTTCGACAAAAGAGATAACACCCCCCCATTACGTCATGCTTCAGAAATGTGGAAAATGGTCCGTTTTCAAATGTTTTATTTTTGAACGTCAGTTCACATTTGTAGGTGGATCATCAGTGTCAGAGCTAAAATTAGCATGTTTAAAGTGATTTTCATGCTTCTAGGGGCTCGGGAAGTGAATTAAATACTATTTGGAGGCATTTAATGTTCAATCAAAAACAGCTGATTTTTGACAAAAGAGATGACACCCCCCCATTACGTCATGCTTCAGAAATATGGAAAATGGTCCGTTTTCAAATGTTTTCTTTTTGAACGTCAGTTCACATTTGTAGGTGGATCATCAGTGTTAGAGCTAAAATTAGCATGTTTAAAGTGATTTTCATGCTTCCAGGGGCCCTAAACACAAGATTTATGGAATGGTTAAAAGTGCGCGAAAATGGCCAATTTACTCACTCTGAGTTCTCAAAAAGGGTTTCTTCACCCCGGGAAGTTAATTAAATACCATTTGGAGGCATTTAATGTTCGAGCAAAAACGGCTGATTTTTGACAAAAGAGATAACACCCCCCCATTACGTCATGCTTCAGAAATGTGGAAAATGGTCCGTTTTCAAATGTTTTATTTTTGAACGTCAGTTCACATTTGTAGGTGGATCATCAGTGTTAGAGCTAAAATTAGCATGTTTAAAGTGATTTTCATGCTTCCAGGGGCCCTAAACACAAGATTTATGGAATGGTTAAAAGTGCATGAAAATGGCCAATTTACTCACTCTGAGTTCTCAAAAAGGGTTTCTTTACCCCGGGAAGTTAATTAAATACCATTTGGAGGCATTTAATGTTCGAGCAAAAACAGCTGATTTTCGACAAAAGAGATAACACCCCCCCATTACGTCATGCTTCAGAAATGTGGAAAATGGTCCGTTTTCAAATGTTTTATTTTTGAACGTCAGTTCACATTTGTAGGTGGATCATCAGTGTTAGAGCTAAAATTAGCATGTTTAAAGTGATTTTCATGCTTCCAGGGGCCCTAAACACAAGATTTATGGAATGGTTAAAAGTGCATGAAAATGGCCAATTTACTCACTCTGAGTTCTCAAAAAGGGTTTCTTCACCCCGGGAAGTTAATTAAATAACATTTGGAGGCATTTAAAATTCGAGCAAAAACGGCTGATTTTCGACAAAAGAGATAACACCCCCCCATTACATCATGCTTCAGAAATGTGGAAAATGGTCCGTTTTCAAATGTTTTATTTTTGAACGTCAGTTCACATTTGTAGGTGGATCATCAGTGTTAGAGCTAAAATTAGCATGTTTAAAGTGATTTTCATGCTTCCAGGGGCCCTAAACACAAGATTTATGGAATGGTTAAAAGTGCATGAAAATGGCCAATTTACTCACTCTGAGTTCTCAAAAAGGGTTTCTTCACCCCGGGAAGTTAATTAAATACCATTTGGAGGCATTTAATGTTCGAGCAAAAACGGCTGATTTTCGACAAAAGAGATAACACCCCCCCATTACGTCATGCTTCAGAAATGTGGAAAATGGTCCGTTTTCAAATGTTTTATTTTTGAACGTCAGTTCACATTTGTAGGTGGATCATCAGTGTCAGAGCTAAAATTAGCATGTTTAAAGTGATTTTCATGCTTCTAGGGGCTCGGGAAGTGAATTAAATACTATTTGGAGGCATTTAATGTTCAATCAAAAACAGCTGATTTTTGACAAAAGAGATGACACCCCCCCATTACGTCATGCTTCAGAAATGTGGAAAATGGTCCGTTTTCAAATGTTTTATTTTTGAACGTCAGTTCACATTTGTAGGTGGATCATCAGTGTTAGAGCTAAAATTAGCATGTTTAAAGTGATTTTCATGCTTCCAGGGGCCCTAAACACAAGATTTATGGAATGGTTAAAAGTGCGCGAAAATGGCCAATTTACTCACTCTGAGTTCTCAAAAAGGGTTTCTTCACCCCGGGAAGTTAATTAAATACCATTTGGAGGCATTTAATGTTCGAGCAAAAACGGCTGATTTTTGACAAAAGAGATAACACCCCCCCATTACGTCATGCTTCAGAAATGTGGAAAATGGTCCGTTTTCAAATGTTTTATTTTTGA
Source organism: Lissotriton vulgaris (assembly GCF_964263255.1). Lineage (NCBI taxonomy): Eukaryota > Metazoa > Chordata > Amphibia > Caudata > Salamandridae > Lissotriton > Lissotriton vulgaris. Next base: position 250,435 of record NW_028241214.1, read on the forward strand.
ACGTCAGTTCACATTTGTAGGTGGATCATCAGTGTTAGAGCTAAAATTAGCATGTTTAAAGTGATTTTCATGCTTCCAGGGGCCCTAAACACAAGATTTATGGAATGGTTAAAAGTGCATGAAAATGGCCAATTTACTCACTCTGAGTTCTCAAAAAGGGTTCTTCACCCCGGGAAGTTAATTAAATACCATTTGGAGGCATTTAATGTTCGAGCAAAAACAGCTGATTTTCGACAAAAGAGATAACACCCCCCCATTACGTCATGCTTCAGAAATGTGGAAAATGGTCCGTTTTCAAATGTTTTATTTTTGAACGTCAGTTCACATTTGTAGGTGGATCATCAGTGTTAGAGCTAAAATTAGCATGTTTAAAGTGATTTTCATGCTTCCAGGGGCTCGGGAAGTGAATTAAATACTATTTGGAGGCATTTAATGCTCAATCAAAAACAGCTGATTTTTGACAAAAGAGATAACACCCCCCCATTACGTCATGCTTCAGAAATGTGGAAAATGGTCCATTTTCAAATGTTTTATTTTTGAACGTCAGTTCACATTTGTAGGTGGATCATCAGTGTTAGAGCTAAAATTAGCATGTTTAAAGTGATTTTCATGCTTCCAGGGGCCCTAAACACAAGATTTATGGAATGGTTAAAAGTCCATGAAAATGGCCAATTTACTCACTCTGAGTTCTCAAAAAGGGTTTCTTCACCCCGGGAAGTTAATTAAATACCATTTGGAGGCATTTAATGTTCGATCAAAAACGGCTGATTTTCGACAAAAGAGATAACACCCCCCCATTACGTCATGCTTCAGAAATGTGGAAAATGGTCCGTTTTCAAATGTTTTATTTTTGAACGTCAGTTCACATTTGTAGGTGGATCATCAATGTTAGAGCTAAAATTAGCATGTTTAAAGTGATTTTCATGCTTCCAGGGGCTCGGGAAGTGAATTAAATACTATTTGGAGGCATTTAATGTTCAATCAAAAACAGCTGATTTGTGACAAATGAGATAACACCCCCCCATTACGTCATGCTTCAGAAATGTGGAAAATGGTCCGTTATCAAATGTTTTATTTTTGAACGTCAGTTCACATTTGTAGGTGGATCATCAGTGTTAGAGCTAAAATTAGCATGTTTAAAGTGATTTTCATGCTTCCAGGGGCCCTAAACACAAGATTTATGGAATGGTTAAAAGTGCATGAAAGTGGCCAATTTACTCACTCTGAGTTCTCAAAAAGGGTTTCTTCACCCCGGGAAGTTAATTAAATACCATTTGGAGGCATTTAATGTTCGAGCAAAAACGGCTGATTTTTGAAAAAAGAGATAACACCCCCTCATTACGTCATGCTTCAGAAATGTGGAAAATGGTCCGTTTTCAAATGTTTTATTTTTGAACGTCAGTTCACATTTGTAGGTGGATCATCAGTGTTAGAGCTAAAATTAGCATGTTTAAAGTGATTTTCATGCTTCCAGGGGCCCTAAACACAAGATTTATGGAATGGTTAAAAGTGCATGAAAATGGCCAATTTACGCACTCTGAGTTCTCAAAAAGGGTTTCTTCACCCCGGGAAGTTAATTAAATACCATTTGGAGGCATTTAAAATTCGAGCAAAAACGGCTGATTTTCGACAAAAGAGATAACACCCCCCCATTACGTCATGCTTCAGAAATGTGGAAAATGGTCCGTTTTCAAATGTTTTATTTTTGAACGTCAGTTCACATTTGTAGGTGGATCATCAGTGTTAGAGCTAAAATTAGCCTGTTTAAAGTGATTTTCATGCTTCCAGGGTCCCTAAACACAAGATTTATGGAATGGTTAAAAGTGCATGAAAATGGCCAATTTACTCACTCTGAGTTCTCAAAAAGGGTTTCTTCACCCCGGGAAGTTAATTAAATACCATTTGGAGGCATTTAATGTTCGAGCAAAAACGGCTGATTTTCGACAAAAGAGATAACACCCCCCCATTACGTCATGCTTCAGAAATGTGGAAAATGGTCCTTTTTCAAATGTTTTATTTTTGAACATCAGTTCACATTTGTAGGTGGATCATCAGTGTTAGAGCTAAAATTAGCATGTTTAAAGTGATTTTCATGCTTCCAGGGGCTCGGGAAGTGAATTAAATACTATTTGGAGGCATTTAATGTTCAATCAAAAACAGCTGATTTTTGACAAAAGAGATAACACCCCCCCCATTACGTCATGCTTCAGAAATGTGGAAAATGGTCCGTTATCAAATGTTTTATTTTTGAATGTCAGTTCACATTTGTAGGTGGATCATCAGTGTTAGAGCTAAAATTAGCATGTTTAAAGTGATTTTCATGCTTCCAGGGGCCCTAAACACAAGATTTATGGAATGGTTAAAAGTGCATGAAAATGGCCAATTTACTCACTCTGAGTTCTCAAAAAGGGTTTCTTCACCCCGGGAAGTTAATTAAATACCATTTGGAGGCATTTAATGTTCGAGCAAAAACGGCTGATTTTCGACAAAAGAGATAACACCCCCCCATTACGTCATGCTTCAGAAATGTGGAAAATGGTCCGTTTTCAAATGTTTTATTTTTGAACGTCAGTTCACATTTGTAGGTGGATCATCAGTGTTAGAGCTAAAATTAGCATGTTTAAAGTGATTTTCATGCTTCCAGGGGCTCGGGAAGTGAATTAAATACTATTTGGAGGCATTTAATGTTCAATCAAAAACAGCTGATTTTTGACAAAAGAGATAACACCCCCCCATTACATCATGCTTCAGAAATGTGGAAAATGGTCCGTTTTCAAATGTTTTATTTTTGAACGTCCGTTCACATTTGTAGGTGGATCATCAGTGTTAGAGCTAAAATTAGCATGTTTAAAGTGATTTTCATGCTTCCAGGGGCCCTAAACACAAGATTTATGGAATGGTTAAAAGTGCATGAAAATGGCCAATGTACTCACTCTGAGTTCTCAAAAAGGGTTTCTTCACCCCGGGAAGTTAATTAAATACCATTTGGAGGCATTTAATGTTCGAGCAAAAACGGCTGATTTTCGACAAAAGAGATAACACCCCCCCATTACGTCATGCTTCAGGAATGTGGAAAATGGTCCGTTTTCAAATGTTTTATTTTTGAACGTCAGTTCACATTTGTAGGTGGATCATCAGTGTTAGAGCTAAAATTAGCATGTTTAAAGTGATTTTCATGCTTCCAGGGGCTCGGGAAGTGAATTAAATACTATTTGGAGGCATTTAATGTTCAATCAAAAACAGCTGATTTTTGACAAAAGAGATAACACCCCCCCATTACGTCATGCTTCAGAAATGTGGAAAATGGTCCGTTTTCAAATGTTTTATTTTTGAACGTCAGTTCACATTTGTAGGTGGATCATCAGTGTTAGAGCTAAAATTAGCATGTTTAAAGTGATTTTCATGCTTCCAGGGGCCCTAAACACAAGATTTATGAAATGGTTAAAAGTGCGCGAAAATGGCCAATTTACTCACTCTGAGTTCTCAAAAAGGGTTTCTTCACCCCGGGAAGTTAATTAAATACCATTTGGAGGCATTTAATGTTCGAGCAAAAACGGCTGATTTTCGACAAAAGAGATAACACCCCCCCATTACGTCATGCTTCAGAAATGTGGAAAATGGTCCATTTTCAAATGTTTTATTTTTGAACGTCAGTTCACATTTGTAGGTGGATCATCAGTGTTAGAGCTAAAATTAGCATGTTTAAAGTGATTTTCATGCTTCCAGGGTCTCGGGAAGTGAATTAAATACTATTTGGAGGCATTTAATGTTCAATCAAAAACAGCTGATTTTTGACAAAAGAGATAACACCCCCCATTACGTCATGCTTCAGAAATGTGGAAAATGGTCCGTTTTCAAATGTTTTATTTTTGAACGTCAGTTCACATTTGTAGGTGGATCATCAGTGTTAGAGCTAAAATTAGCATGTTTAAAGTGATTTTCATGCTTCCAGGGGCCCTAAACACAAGATTTATGGAATGGTTAAAAGTGCGCGAAAATGGCCAATTTACTCACTCTGAGTTCTCAAAAAGGGTTTCTTCACCCCGGGAAGTTAATTAAATACCATTTGGAGGCATTTAATGTTCGAGCAAAAACGGCTGATTTTTGACAAAAGAGATAACACCCCCCCATTACGTCATGCTTCAGAAATGTGGAAAATGGTCCGTTTTCAAATGTTTTATTTTTGAACGTCAGTTCACATTTGTAGGTGGATCATCAGTGTTAGAACTAAAATTAGCATGTTTAAAGTGATTTTCATGCTTCCAGGGGCCCTAAACACAAGATTTATGGAATGGTTAAAAGTGCATGAAAATGGCCAATTTACTCACTCTGAGTTCTCAAAAAGGGTTTCTTCACCCCGGGAAGTTAATTAAATACCATTTGGAGGCATTTAATGTTCGAGCAAAAACGGCTGATTTTCGACAAAAGAGATAACACCCCCCCATTACGTCATGCTTCAGAAATGTGGAAAATGGTCCATTTTCAAATGTTTTATTTTTGAACGTCAGTTCACATTTGTAGGTGGATCATCAGTGTTAGAGCTAAAATTAGCATGTTTAAAGTGATTTTCATGCTTCCAGGGGCTCGGGAAGTGAATTAAATACTATTTGGAGGCATTTAATGTTCAAGCAAAAACAGCTGATTTTTGACAAAAGAGATAACACCCCCCCATTACGTCATGCTTCAGAAATGTGGAAAAGGGTCCGTTTTCAAAAGTTTTATTTTTGAACGTCAGTTCACATTTGTAGGTGGATCATCAGTGTTAGAGCTACAATTAGCATGTTTAAAGTGATTTTCATGCTTCCAGGGGCCCTAAACACAAGATTTATGGAATGGTTAAAAGTGCGCGAAAATGGCCAATTTACTCACTCTGAGTTCTCAAAAAGGGTTTCTTCACCCCGGGAAGTTAATTAAATACCATTTGGAGGCATTTAATGTTCGAGCAAAAACGGCTGATTTTTGACAAAAGAGATAACACCCCCCCATTACGTCATGCTTCAGAAATGTGGAAAATGGTCCGTTTTCAAATGTTTTATTTTTGAACGTCAGTTCACATTTGTAGGTGGATCATCAGTGTTAGAGCTAAAATTAGCATGTTTAAAGTGATTTCATGCTTCCAGGGGCTCGGGAAGTGAATTAAATACTATTTGGAGGCATTTAATGTTCAATCAAAAACAGCTGATTTTTGACAAAAGAGATAACACCCCCCCATTATGTCATGCTTTCGAAATGTGGAAAATGGTCCGTTTTCAAATGTTTTATTTTTGAACGTCAGTTCACATTTGTAGGTGGATCATCAGTGTTAGAGCTAAAATTAGCATGTTTAAAGTGATTTTCATGCTTCCAGGGGCCCTAAACACAAGATTTATGGAATGGTTAAAAGTGCATGAAAATGGCCAATTTACTCACTCTGAGTTCTCAAAAAGGGTTTCTTCACCCCGGAAAGTTGATTAAATACAATTTGGAGGCATTTAATGTTCGAGCAAAAACGGCTGATTTTCGACAAAAGAGATAACACCCCCCCATTACGTCATGCTTCAGAAATGTGGAAAATGGTCCGTTTTCAAATGTTTTATTTTTGAACGTCAGTTCACAATTGTAGGTGGATCATCAGTGTTAGAGCTAAAATTAGCATGTTTAAAGTGATTTTCATGCTTCCAGGGGCCCTAAACACAAGATTTATGGAATGGTTAAAAGTGCATGAAAATGGCCAATTTACTCACTCTGAGTTCTCAAAAAGGGTTTCTTCACCCCGGAAAGTTAATTAAATACCATTTGGAGGCATTTAATGTTCGAGCAAAAACTGCTGATTTTCGACAAAAGAGATAACACCCCCCCCATTACGTCATGCTTCAGAAATGTGGAAAATGGTCCGTTTTCAAATGTTTTATTTTTGAACGTCAGTTCACATTTGTAGGTGGATCATCAGTGTTAGAGCTAAAATTAGCATGTTTAAAGTGATTTTCATGCTTCCAGGGGCTCGGAAAGTGAATTAAATACTATTTGGAGGCATTTAATGTTCAAGCAAAAACAGCTGATTTTTGACAAAAGAGATAACACCCCCCCATTACGTCATGCTTCAGAAATGTGGAAAATGGTCCGTTTTCAAATGTTTTATTTTTGAACGTCAGTTCACATTTGTAGGTGGATCATCAGTGTTAGAGCTAAAATTAGCATGTTTAACCCCTTCGAGGCTGATGACGAGCTGGGCTCGTCATGGTGTAGCCTCCTCAAACACTGATGACGAGCCCAGCTCGTCATGAACAATGGGTTTTTTAAAAAGTCAGCATTCCAGCAGAATCAGAGCAGCGCGCATGTGGTTAAAGTGATTTTCATGCTTCCAGGGGCCCTAAACACAAGATTTATGGAATGGTTAAAAGTGCATGAAAATGGCCAATTTACTCACTCTGAGTTCTCAAAAAGGGTTTCTTCACCCCGGAAAGTTAATTAAATACCATTTGGAGGCATTTAATGTTCAAGCAAAAACGGCTGATTTTCGACAAAAGAGATAACACCCCCCCCATTACGTCATGCTTCAGAAATGTGGAAAATGGTCCGTTTTCAAATGTTTTATTTTTGAACGTCAGTTCACATTTGTAGGTGGATCATCAGTGTTAGAGCTAAAATTAGCATGTTTAAAGTGATGTTCATGCTTCCAGGGGCTCGGGAAGTGAATTAAATACTATTTGGAGGCATTTAATGTTCAATCAAAAACAGCTGATTTTTGACAAAAGAGATAACACCCCCCCATTACGTCATGCTTCAGAAATGTGGAAAATGGTCCGTTATCAAATGTTTTATTTTTGAACGTCAGTTCACATTTGTAGGTGGATCATCAGTGTTAGAGCTAAAATTAGCATGTTTAAAGTGATTTTCATGCTTCCAGGGGCCCTAAGCACAAGATTTATGGAATGGTTAAAAGTGCATGAAAATGGCCAATTTACTCACTCTGAGTTCTCAAAAAGGGTTTCTTCACCCCGGGAAGTTAATTAAATACCATTTGGAGGCATTTAATGTTCGAGCAAAAACGGCTGATTTTTGACAAAAGAGATAACACCCCCCCCATTACGTCATGCTTCAGAAATGTGGAAAATGGTCCGTTTTCAAATGTTTTATTTTTGAACGTCAGTTCACATTTGTAGGTGGATCATCAGTGTTAGAGCTAAAATTAGCATGTTTAAAGTGATTTTCATGCTTCCAGGGGCTCGGGAAGTGAATTAAATACTATTTGGAGGCATTTAATGTTCAATCAAAAACAGCTGATTTTTGACAAAAGAGATAACACCCCCCCATTACGTCATGCTTCAGAAATGTGGAAAATGGTCAGTTTTCAAATGTTTTATTTTTGAACGTCAGTTCACATTTGTAGGTGGATCATCAGTGTTAGAGCTAAAATTAGCATGTTTAAAGTGATTTTCATGCTTCCAGGGGCCCTAAACACAAGATTTATGGAATGGTTAAAAGTGCGCGAAAATGGCCAATTTACTCACTCTGAGATCTCAAAAAGGGTTTCTTCACCCCGGGAAGTTAATTAAATACCATTTGGAGGCATTTAAAATTCGAGCAAAAACGGCTGATTTTCGACAAAAGAGATAACACCCCCCCATTACGTCATGCTTCAGAAATGTGGAAAATGGTCCGTTTTCAAATGTTTTATTTTTGAACGTCAGTTCACATTTGTAGGTGGATCATCAGTGTTAGAGCTGAAATTAACATGTTTAAAGTGATTTTCATGCTTCCAGGGGCTCGGGAAGTGAATTAAATACTATTTGGAGGCATTTAATGTTCAATCAAAAACAGCTGATTTTTGACAAAAGAGATAACACCCCCCCATTACGTCATGCTTCAGAAATGTGGAACATGGTCCATTTTCAAATGTTTTATTTTTGAACGTCAGTTCACATTTGTAGGTGGATCATCAGTGTTAGAGCTAAAATTAGCCTGTTTAAAGTGATTTTCATGCTTCCAGGGTCCCTAAACACAAGATTTATGGAATGGTTAAAAGTGCATGAAAATGGCCAATTTACTCACTCTGAGTTCTCAAAAAGGGTTTCTTCACCCCGGGAAGTTAATTAAATACCATTTGGAGGCATTTAATGTTCGAGCAAAAACGGCTGATTTTCGACAAAAGAGATAACACCCCCCCATTACGTCATGCTTCAAAAATGTGGAAAATGGTCCGTTTTCAAATGTTTTATTTTTGAACGTCAGTTCACATTTGTAGGTGGATCATCAGTGTTAGAGCTAAAATTAGCATGTTTAAAGTGATTTTCATATTTCCAGGGGCTCGGGAAGTGAATTAAATACTATTTGGAGGCATTTAATGTTCAATCAAAAACAGCTGATTTTTGACAAAAGAGATAACACCCCCCCATTACGTCATGCTTCAGAAATGTGGAAAATGGTCCGTTATCAAATGTTTTATTTTTGAACGTCAGTTCACATTTGTAGGTGGATCATCAGTATTAGAGCTAAAATTAGCATGTTTAAAGTGATTTTCAGGCTTCCAGGGGCCCTAAACACAAGATTTATGGAATGGTTAAAAGTGCATGAAAATGGCCAATTTACTCACTCTGAGTTCTCAAAAAGGGTTTCTTCACCCCGGGAAGTTAATTAAATACCATTTGGAGGCATTTAATGTTCGAGCAAAAATGGCTGATTTTCGACAAAAGAGATAACACCCCCCATTACGTCATGCTTCAGAAATGTGGAAAATGGTCCGTTTTCAAATGTTTTATTTTTGAACGTCAGTTCACATTTGTAGGTGGATCATCAGTGTTAGAGCTAAAATTAGCATGTTTAAAGTGATTTTCATGCTTCCAGGGGCTCGGGAAGTGAATTAAATACTATTTGGAGGCATTTAATGTTCAAGCAAAAACAGCAGATTTTTGACAAAAGAGATAACACCCCCCCATTACGTCATGCTTCAGAAATGTGGAAAATGGTCCGTTTTCAAATGTTTTATTTTTGAACGTCAGTTCACATTTGTAGGTGGATCATCAGTGTTAGAGCTAAAATTAGCATGTTTAAAGTGATTTTCATGCTTCTAGGGGCTCGGGAAGTGAATTAAATACTATTTGGAGGCATTTAATGTTCAATCAAAAACAGCTGATTTTTGACAAAAGAGATGACACCCCCCCATTACGTCATGCTTCAGAAATGTGGAAAATGGTCCGTTTTCAAATGTTTTCTTTTTGAACGTCAGTTCACATTTGTAGGTGGATCATCAGTGTTAGAGCTAAAATTAGCATGTTTAAAGTGATTTTCATGCTTCCAGGGGCCCTAAACACAAGATTTATGGAATGGTTAAAAGTGCGCGAAAATGGCCAATTTACTCACTCTGAGTTCTCAAAAAGGGTTTCTTCACCCCGGGAAGTTAATTAAATACCATTTGGAGGCATTTAATGTTCGAGCAAAAACGGCTGATTTTTGACAAAAGAGATAACACCCCCCCATTACGTCATGCTTCAGAAATGTGGAAAATGGTCCGTTTTCAAATGTTTTATTTTTGAACGTCAGTTCACATTTGTAGGTGGATCATCAGTGTTAGAGCTAAAATTAGCATGTTTAAAGTGATTTTCATGCTTCCAGGGGCCCTAAACACAAGATTTATGGAATGGTTAAAAGTGCATGAAAATGGCCAATTTACTCACTCTGAGTTCTCAAAAAGGGTTTCTTTACCCCGGGAAGTTAATTAAATACCATTTGGAGGCATTTAATGTTCGAGCAAAAACAGCTGATTTTCGACAAAAGAGATAACACCCCCCCATTACGTCATGCTTCAGAAATGTGGAAAATGGTCCGTTTTCAAATGTTTTATTTTTGAACGTCAGTTCACATTTGTAGGTGGATCATCAGTGTTAGAGCTAAAATTAGCATGTTTAAAGTGATTTTCATGCTTCCAGGGGCCCTAAACACAAGATTTATGGAATGGTTAAAAGTGCATGAAAATGGCCAATTTACTCACTCTGAGTTCTCAAAAAGGGTTTCTTCACCCCGGGAAGTTAATTAAATACCATTTGGAGGCATTTAAAATTCGAGCAAAAACGGCTGATTTTCGACAAAAGAGATAACACCCCCCCATTACATCATGCTTCAGAAATGTGGAAAATGGTCCGTTTTCAAATGTTTTATTTTTGAACGTCAGTTCACATTTGTAGGTGGATCATCAGTGTTAGAGCTAAAATTAGCATGTTTAAAGTGATTTTCATGCTTCCAGGGGCTCGGGAAGTGAATTAAATACTATTTGGAGATTTTAATGTTCAATCAAAAACAGCTGATTTTTGACAAAAGAGATAACACCCCCCCCATTACGTCATGCTTCAGAAATGTGGAAAATGGTCCGTTTTCAAATGTTTTATTTTTGAACGTCAGTTCACATTTGTAGGTGGATCATCAGTGTTAGAGCTAAAATTGGCATGTTTAAAGTGATTTTCATGCTTCCAGGGGCCCTAAACACAAGATTTATGGAATGGTTAAAAGTGCATGAAAATGGCCAATTTACTCACTCTGAGTTCTCAAAAAGGGTTTCTTCACCCCGGGAAGTTAATTAAATACCATTTGGAGGCATTTAATGTTCGAGCAAAAACGGCTGATTTTCGACAAAAGAGATAACACCCCCCCATTACGTCATGCTTCAGAAATGTGGAAAATGGTCCGTTTTCAAATGTTTTATTTTTGAACGTCAGTTCACATTTGTAGGTGGATCATCAGTGTCAGAGCTAAAATTAGCATGTTTAAAGTGATTTTCATGCTTCTAGGGGCTCGGGAAGTGAATTAAATACTATTTGGAGGCATTTAATGTTCAATCAAAAACAGCTGATTTTTGACAAAAGAGATGACACCCCCCCATTACGTCATGCTTCAGAAATGTGGAAAATGGTCCGTTTTCAAATGTTTTATTTTTGAACGTCAGTTCACATTTGTAGGTGGATCATCAGTGTTAGAGCTAAAATTAGCATGTTTAAAGTGATTTTCATGCTTCCAGGGGCCCTAAACACAAGATTTATGGAATGGTTAAAAGTGCGCGAAAATGGCCAATTTACTCACTCTGAGTTCTCAAAAAGGGTTTCTTCACCCCGGGAAGTTAATTAAATACCATTTGGAGGCATTTAATGTTCGAGCAAAAACGGCTGATTTTTGACAAAAGAGATAACACCCCCCCATTACGTCATGCTTCAGAAATGTGGAAAATGGTCCGTTTTCAAATGTTTTATTTTTGAACGTCAGTTCACATTTGTAGGTGGATCATCAGTGTTAGAGCTAAAATTAGCATGTTTAAAGTGATTTTCATGCTTCCAGGGGCCCTAAACACAAGATTTATGGAATGGTTAAAAGTGCATGAAAATGGCCAATTTACTCACTCTGAGTTCTCAAAAAGGGTTCTTCACCCCGGGAAGTTAATTAAATACCATTTGGAGGCATTTAATGTTCGAGCAAAAACAGCTGATTTTCGACAAAAGAGATAACACCCCCCCATTACGTCATGCTTCAGAAATGTGGAAAATGGTCCGTTTTCAAATGTTTTATTTTTGAACGTCAGTTCACATTTGTAGGTGGATCATCAGTGTTAGAGCTAAAATTAGCATGTTTAAAGTGATTTTCATGCTTCCAGGGGCTCGGGAAGTGAATTAAATACTATTTGGAGGCATTTAATGCTCAATCAAAAACAGCTGATTTTTGACAAAAGAGATAACACCCCCCCATTACGTCATGCTTCAGAAATGTGGAAAATGGTCCATTTTCAAATGTTTTATTTTTGAACGTCAGTTCACATTTGTAGGTGGATCATCAGTGTTAGAGCTAAAATTAGCATGTTTAAAGTGATTTTCATGCTTCCAGGGGCCCTAAACACAAGATTTATGGAATGGTTAAAAGTCCATGAAAATGGCCAATTTACTCACTCTGAGTTCTCAAAAAGGGTTTCTTCACCCCGGGAAGTTAATTAAATACCATTTGGAGGCATTTAATGTTCGATCAAAAACGGCTGATTTTCGACAAAAGAGATAACACCCCCCCATTACGTCATGCTTCAGAAATGTGGAAAATGGTCCGTTTTCAAATGTTTTATTTTTGAACGTCAGTTCACATTTGTAGGTGGATCATCAGTGTTAGAGCTAAAATTAGCATGTTTAAAGTGATTTTCATGCTTCCAGGGGCTCGGGAAGTGAATTAAATACTATTTGGAGGCATTTAATGTTCAATCAAAAACAGCTGATTTGTGACAAAAGAGATAACACCCCCCCATTACGTCATGCTTCAGAAATGTGGAAAATGGTCCGTTATCAAATGTTTTATTTTTGAACGTCAGTTCACATTTGTAGGTGGATCATCAGTGTTAGAGCTAAAATTAGCATGTTTAAAGTGATTTTCATGCTTCCAGGGGCCCTAAACACAAGATTTATGGAATGGTTAAAAGTGCATGAAAGTGGCCAATTTACTCACTCTGAGTTCTCAAAAAGGGTTTCTTCACCCCGGGAAGTTAATTAAATACCATTTGGAGGCATTTAATGTTCGAGCAAAAACGGCTGATTTTTGAAAAAAGAGATAACACCCCCTCATTACGTCATGCTTCAGAAATGTGGAAAATGGTCTGTTTTCAAATGTTTTATTTTTGAACGTCAGTTCACATTTGTAGGTGGATCATCAGTGTTAGAGCTAAAATTAGCATGTTTAAAGTGATTTTCATGCTTCCAGGGGCCCTAAACACAAGATTTATGGAATGGTTAAAAGTGCATGAAAATGGCCAATTTACGCACTCTGAGTTCTCAAAAAGGGTTTCTTCACCCCGGGAAGTTAATTAAATACCATTTGGAGGCATTTAAAATTCGAGCAAAAACGGCTGATTTTCGACAAAAGAGATAACACCCCCCCATTACGTCATGCTTCAGAAATGTGGAAAATGGTCCGTTTTCAAATGTTTTATTTTTGAACGTCAGTTCACATTTGTAGGTGGATCATCAGTGTTAGAGCTAAAATTAGCCTGTTTAAAGTGATTTTCATGCTTCCAGGGTCCCTAAACACAAGATTTATGGAATGGTTAAAAGTGCATGAAAATGGCCAATTTACTCACTCTGAGTTCTCAAAAAGGGTTTCTTCACCCCGGGAAGTTAATTAAATACCATTTGGAGGCATTTAATGTTCGAGCAAAAACGGCTGATTTTCGACAAAAGAGATAACACCCCCCCATTACGTCATGCTTCAGAAATGTGGAAAATGGTCCGTTTTCAAATGTTTTATTTTTGAACATCAGTTCACATTTGTAGGTGGATCATCAGTGTTAGAGCTAAAATTAGCATGTTTAAAGTGATTTTCATGCTTCCAGGGGCTCGGGAAGTGAATTAAATACTATTTGGAGGCATTTAATGTTCAATCAAAAACAGCTGATTTTTGACAAAAGAGATAACACCCCCCCCATTACGTCATGCTTCAGAAATGTGGAAAATGGTCCGTTATCAAATGTTTTATTTTTGAATGTCAGTTCACATTTGTAGGTGGATCATCAGTGTTAGAGCTAAAATTAGCATGTTTAAAGTGATTTTCATGCTTCCAGGGGCCCTAAACACAAGATTTATGGAATGGTTAAAAGTGCATGAAAATGGCCAATTTACTCACTCTGAGTTCTCAAAAAGGGTTTCTTCACCCCGGGAAGTTAATTAAATACCATTTGGAGGCATTTAATGTTCGAGCAAAAACGGCTGATTTTCGACAAAAGAGATAACACCCCCCCATTACGTCATGCTTCAGAAATGTGGAAAATGGTCCGTTTTCAAATGTTTTATTTTTGAACGTCAGTTCACATTTGTAGGTGGATCATCAGTGTTAGAGCTAAAATTAGCATGTTTAAAGTGATTTTCATGCTTCCAGGGGCTCGGGAAGTGAATTAAATACTATTTGGAGGCATTTAATGTTCAATCAAAAACAGCTGATTTTTGACAAAAGAGATAACACCCCCCCATTACATCATGCTTCAGAAATGTGGAAAATGGTCAGTTTTCAAATGTTTTATTTTTGAACGTCCGTTCACATTTGTAGGTGGATCATCAGTGTTAGAGCTAAAATTAGCATGTTTAAAGTGATTTTCATGCTTCCAGGGGCCCTAAACACAAGATTTATGGAATGGTTAAAAGTGCATGAAAATGGCCAATGTACTCACTCTGAGTTCTCAAAAAGGGTTTCTTCACCCCGGGAAGTTAATTAAATACCATTTGGAGGCATTTAATGTTCGAGCAAAAACGGCTGATTTTCGACAAAAGAGATAACACCCCCCCATTACGTCATGCTTCAGGAATGTGGAAAATGGTCCGTTTTCAAATGTTTTATTTTTGAACGTCAGTTCACATTTGTAGGTGGATCATCAGTGTTAGAGCTAAAATTAGCATGTTTAAAGTGATTTTCATGCTTCCAGGGGCTCGGGAAGTGAATTAAATACTATTTGGAGGCATTTAATGTTCAATCAAAAACAGCTGATTTTTGACAAAAGAGATAACACCCCCCCATTACGTCATGCTTCAGAAATGTGGAAAATGGTCCGTTTTCAAATGTTTTATTTTTGAACGTCAGTTCACATTTGTAGGTGGATCATCAGTGTTAGAGCTAAAATTAGCATGTTTAAAGTGATTTTCATGCTTCCAAGGGCCCTAAACACAAGATTTATGGAATGGTTAAAAGTGCGCGAAAATGGCCAATTTACTCACTCTGAGTTCTCAAAAAGGGTTTCTTCACCCCGGGAAGTTAATTAAATACCATTTGGAGGCATTTAATGTTCGAGCAAAAACGGCTGATTTTCGACAAAAGAGATAACACCCCCCCATTACGTCATGCTTCAGAAATGTGGAAAATGGTCCATTTTCAAATGTTTTATTTTTGAACGTCAGTTCACATTTGTAGGTGGATCATCAGTGTTAGAGCTAAAATTAGCATGTTTAAAGTGATTTTCATGCTTCCAGGGGCTCGGGAAGTGAATTAAATACTATTTGGAGGCATTTAATGTTCAATCAAAAACAGCTGATTTTTGACAAAAGAGATAACACCCCCCCATTACGTCATGCTTCAGAAATGTGGAAAATGGTCCGTTTTCAAATGTTTTATTTTTGAACGTCAGTTCACATTTGTAGGTGGATCATCAGTGTTAGAGCTAAAATTAGCATGTTTAAAGTGATTTTCATGCTTCCAGGGGCCCTAAACACAAGATTTATGGAATGGTTAAAAGTGCGCGAAAATGGCCAATTTACTCACTCTGAGTTCTCAAAAAGGGTTTCTTCACCCCGGGAAGTTAATTAAATACCATTTGGAGGCATTTAATGTTTGAGCAAAAACGGCTGATTTTTGACAAAAGAGATAACACCCCCCCATTACGTCATGCTTCAGAAATGTGGAAAATGGTCCGTTTTCAAATGTTTTATTTTTGAACGTCAGTTCACATTTGTAGGTGGATCATCAGTGTTAGAACTAAAATTAGCATGTTTAAAGTGATTTTCATGCTTCCAGGGGCCCTAAACACAAGATTTATGGAATGGTTAAAAGTGCATGAAAATGGCCAATTTACTCACTCTGAGTTCTCAAAAAGGGTTTCTTCACCCCGGGAAGTTAATTAAATACCATTTGGAGGCATTTAATGTTTGAGCAAAAACGGCTGATTTTCGACAAAAGAGATAACACCCCCCCATTACGTCATGCTTCAGAAATGTGGAAAATGGTCCATTTTCAAATGTTTTATTTTTGAACGTCAGTTCACATTTGTAGGTGGATCATCAGTGTTAGAGCTAAAATTAGGATGTTTAAAGTGATTTTCATGCTTCCAGGGGCTCGGGAAGTGAATTAAATACTATTTGGAGTCATTTAATGTTCAATCAAAAACAGCTGATTTTTGACAAAAGAGATAACACCCCCCATTACGTCATGCTTCAGAAATGTGGAAAATGGTCCGTTTTCAAATGTTTTATTTTTGAACGTCAGTTCACATTTGTAGGTGGATCATCAGTGTTAGAGCTAAAATTAGCATGTTTAAAGTGATTTTCATGCTTCCAGGGGCTCGGGAAGTGAATTAAATACTATTTGGAGGCATTTAATGTTCAATCAAAAACAGCTGATTTTTGACAAAAGAGATAACACCCCCCCATTACGTCATGCTTCAGAAATGTGGAAAATGGTCAGTTTTCAAATGTTTTATTTTTGAACGTCAGTTCACATTTGTAGGTGGATCATCAGTGTTAGAGCTAAAATTAGCATGTTTAAAGTGATTTTCATGCTTCCAGGGGCCCTAAACACAAGATTTATGGAATGGTTAAAAGTGCGCGAAAATGGCCAATTTACTCACTCTGAGATCTCAAAAAGGGTTTCTTCACCCCGGGAAGTTAATTAAATACCATTTGGAGGCATTTAAAATTCGAGCAAAAACGGCTGATTTTCGACAAAAGAGATAACACCCCCCCATTACGTCATGCTTCAGAAATGTGGAAAATGGTCCGTTTTCAAATGTTTTATTTTTGAACGTCAGTTCACATTTGTAGGTGGATCATCAGTGTTAGAGCTAAAATTAACATGTTTAAAGTGATTTTCATGCTTCCAGGGGCTCGGGAAGTGAATTAAATACTATTTGGAGGCATTTAATGTTCAATCAAAAACAGCTGTTTTTTGACAAAAGAGATAACACCCCCCCATTACGTCATGCTTCAGAAATGTGGAACATGGTCCATTTTCAAATGTTTTATTTTTGAACGTCAGTTCACATTTGTAGGTGGATCATCAGTGTTAGAGCTAAAATTAGCCTGTTTAAAGTGATTTTCATGCTTCCAGGGTCCCTAAACACAAGATTTATGGAATGGTTAAAAGTGCATGAAAATGGCCAATTTACTCACTCTGAGTTCTCAAAAAGGGTTTCTTCACCCCGGGAAGTTAATTAAATACCATTTGGAGGCATTTAATGTTCGAGCAAAAACGGCTGATTTTCGACAAAAGAGATAACACCCCCCCATTACGTCATGCTTCAAAAATGTGGAAAATGGTCCGTTTTCAAATGTTTTATTTTTGAACGTCAGTTCACATTTGTAGGTGGATCATCAGTGTTAGAGCTAAAATTAGCATGTTTAAAGTGATTTTCATATTTCCAGGGGCTCGGGAAGTGAATTAAATACTATTTGGAGGCATTTAATGTTCAATCAAAAACAGCTGATTTTTGACAAAAGAGATAACCCCCCCCCATTACGTCATGCTTCAGAAATGTGGAAAATGGTCCGTTATCAAATGTTTTATTTTTGAACGTCAGTTCACATTTGTAGGTGGATCATCAGTGTTAGAGCTAAAATTAGCATGTTTAAAGTGATTTTCAGGCTTCCAGGGGCCCTAAACACAAGATTTATGGAATGGTTAAAAGTGCATGAAAATGGCCAATTTACTCACTCTGAGTTCTCAAAAAGGGTTTCTTCACCCCGGGAAGTTAATTAAATACCATTTGGAGGCATTTAATGTTCGAGCAAAAATGGCTGATTTTCGACAAAAGAGATAACACCCCCCATTACGTCATGCTTCAGAAATGTGGAAAATGGTCCGTTTTCAAATGTTTTATTTTTGAACGTCAGTTCACATTTGTAGGTGGATCATCAGTGTTAGAGCTAAAATTAGCATGTTTAAAGTGATTTTCATGCTTCCAGGGGCTCGGGAAGTGAATTAAATACTATTTGGAGGCATTTAATGTTCAAGCAAAAACAGCAGATTTTTGACAAAAGAGATAACACCCCCCCATTACGTCATGCTTCAGAAATGTGGAAAATGGTCCGTTTTCAAATGTTTTATTTTTGAACGTCAGTTCACATTTGTAGGTGGATCATCAGTGTTAGAGCTAAAATTAGCATGTTTAAAGTGATTTTCATGCTTCCAGGGGCCCTAAACACAAGATTTATGGAATGGTTAAAAGTGCATGAAAATGGCCAATTTACTCACTCTGAGTTCTCAAAAAAGGGTTTCTTCACCCCGGGAAGTTAATTAAATACCATTTGGAGGCATTTAAAATTCGAGCAAAAACGGCTGATTTTCGACAAAAGAGATTTCACCCCCCCATTACGTCATGCTTCAGAAATGTGGAAAATGGTCCGTTTTCAAATGTTTTATTTTTGAACGTCAGTTCACATTTGTAGGTGGATCATCAGTGTTAGAGCTAAAATTAGCATGTTTAAAGTGATTTTCATGCTTCCAGGGGCTCGGGAAGTGAATTAAATACTATTTGGAGGCATTTAATGTTCAATCAAAAACAGCTGATTTTTGACAAAAGAGATAACACCCCCCCCCATTACGTCATGCTTCAGAAATGTGGAAAATGGTCCGTTTTCAAATGTTTTATTTTTGAACGTCAGTTCACATTTGTAGGTGGATCATCAGTGTTAGAGCTAAAATTAGCATGTTTAAAGTGATTTTCATGCTTCCAGGGGCCCTAAACACAAGATTTATGGAATGGTTAAAAGTGCATGAAAATGGCCAATTTACTCACTCTGAGTTCTCAAAAAGGGTTTCTTCACCCCGGGAAGTTAATTAAATACCATTTGGAGGCATTTAATGTTCGAGCAAAAACGGCTGATTTTCGACAAAAGAGATAACACCCCCCCATTACGTCATGCTTCAGAAATGTGGAAAATGGTCCGTTTTCAAATGTTTTATTTTTGAACGTCAGTTCACATTTGTAGGTGGATCATCAGTGTCAGAGCTAAAATTAGCATGTTTAAAGTGATTTTCATGCTTCTAGGGGCTCGGGAAGTGAATTAAATACTATTTGGAGGCATTTAATGTTCAATCAAAAACAGCTGATTTTTGACAAAAGAGATGACACCCCCCCATTACGTCATGCTTCAGAAATATGGAAAATGGTCCGTTTTCAAATGTTTTCTTTTTGAACGTCAGTTCACATTTGTAGGTGGATCATCAGTGTTAGAGCTAAAATTAGCATGTTTAAAGTGATTTTCATGCTTCCAGGGGCCCTAAACACAAGATTTATGGAATGGTTAAAAGTGCGCGAAAATGGCCAATTTACTCACTCTGAGTTCTCAAAAAGGGTTTCTTCACCCCGGGAAGTTAATTAAATACCATTTGGAGGCATTTAATGTTCGAGCAAAAACGGCTGATTTTTGACAAAAGAGATAACACCCCCCCATTACGTCATGCTTCAGAAATGTGGAAAATGGTCCGTTTTCAAATGTTTTATTTTTGAACGTCAGTTCACATTTGTAGGTGGATCATCAGTGTTAGAGCTAAAATTAGCATGTTTAAAGTGATTTTCATGCTTCCAGGGGCCCTAAACACAAGATTTATGGAATGGTTAAAAGTGCATGAAAATGGCCAATTTACTCACTCTGAGTTCTCAAAAAGGGTTTCTTTACCCCGGGAAGTTAATTAAATACCATTTGGAGGCATTTAATGTTCGAGCAAAAACAGCTGATTTTCGACAAAAGAGATAACACCCCCCCATTACGTCATGCTTCAGAAATGTGGAAAATGGTCCGTTTTCAAATGTTTTATTTTTGAACGTCAGTTCACATTTGTAGGTGGATCATCAGTGTTAGAGCTAAAATTAGCATGTTTAAAGTGATTTTCATGCTTCCAGGGGCCCTAAACACAAGATTTATGGAATGGTTAAAAGTGCATGAAAATGGCCAATTTACTCACTCTGAGTTCTCAAAAAGGGTTTCTTCACCCCGGGAAGTTAATTAAATAACATTTGGAGGCATTTAAAATTCGAGCAAAAACGGCTGATTTTCGACAAAAGAGATAACACCCCCCCATTACATCATGCTTCAGAAATGTGGAAAATGGTCCGTTTTCAAATGTTTTATTGTTGAACGTCAGTTCACATTTGTAGGTGGATCATCAGTGTTAGAGCTAAAATTAGCATGTTTAAAGTGATTTTCATGCTTCCAGGGGCCCTAAACACAAGATTTATGGAATGGTTAAAAGTGCATGAAAATGGCCAATTTACTCACTCTGAGTTCTCAAAAAGGGTTTCTTCACCCCGGGAAGTTAATTAAATACCATTTGGAGGCATTTAATGTTCGAGCAAAAACGGCTGATTTTCGACAAAAGAGATAACACCCCCCCATTACGTCATGCTTCAGAAATGTGGAAAATGGTCCGTTTTCAAATGTTTTATTTTTGAACGTCAGTTCACATTTGTAGGTGGATCATCAGTGTCAGAGCTAAAATTAGCATGTTTAAAGTGATTTTCATGCTTCTAGGGGCTCGGGAAGTGAATTAAATACTATTTGGAGGCATTTAATGTTCAATCAAAAACAGCTGATTTTTGACAAAAGAGATGACACCCCCCCATTACGTCATGCTTCAGAAATATGGAAAATGGTCCGTTTTCAAATGTTTTCTTTTTGAACGTCAGTTCACATTTGTAGGTGGATCATCAGTGTTAGAGCTAAAATTAGCATGTTTAAAGTGATTTTCATGCTTCCAGGGGCCCTAAACACAAGATTTATGGAATGGTTAAAAGTGCGCGAAAATGGCCAATTTACTCACTCTGAGTTCTCAAAAAGGGTTTCTTCACCCCGGGAAGTTAATTAAATACCATTTGGAGGCATTTAATGTTCGAGCAAAAACGGCTGATTTTTGACAAAAGAGATAACACCCCCCCATTACGTCATGCTTCAGAAATGTGGAAAATGGTCAGTTTTCAAATGTTTTATTTTTGAACGTCAGTTCACATTTGTAGGTGGATCATCAGTGTTAGAGCTAAAATTAGCATGTTTAAAGTGATTTTCATGCTTCCAGGGGCCCTAAACACAAGATTTATGGAATGGTTAAAAGTGCATGAAAATGGCCAATTTACTCACTCTGAGTTCTCAAAAAGGGTTTCTTTACCCCGGGAAGTTAATTAAATACCATTTGGAGGCATTTAATGTTCGAGCAAAAACAGCTGATTTTCGACAAAAGAGATAACACCCCCCCATTACGTCATGCTTCAGAAATGTGGAAAATGGTCCGTTTTCAAATGTTTTATTTTTGAACGTCAGTTCACATTTGTAGGTGGATCATCAGTGTTAGAGCTAAAATTAGCATGTTTAAAGTGATTTTCATGCTTCCAGGGGCCCTAAACACAAGATTTATGGAATGGTTAAAAGTGCATGAAAATGGCCAATTTACTCACTCTGAGTTCTCAAAAAGGGTTTCTTCACCCCGGGAAGTTAATTAAATAACATTTGGAGGCATTTAAAATTCGAGCAAAAACGGCTGATTTTCGACAAAAGAGATAACACCCCCCCATTACATCATGCTTCAGAAATGTGGAAAATGGTCCGTTTTCAAATGTTTTGTTTTTGAACGTCAGTTCACATTTGTAGGTGGATCATCAGTGTTAGAGCTAAAATTAGCATGTTTAAAGTGATTTTCATGCTTCCAGGGGCCCTAAACACAAGATTTATGGAATGGTTAAAAGTGCATGAAAATGGCCAATTTACTCACTCTGAGTTCTCAAAAAGGGTTTCTTCACCCCGGGAAGTTAATTAAATACCATTTGGAGGCATTTAATGTTCGAGCAAAAACGGCTGATTTTCGACAAAAGAGATAACACCCCCCCATTACGTCATGCTTCAGAAATGTGGAAAATGGTCCGTTTTCAAATGTTTTATTTTTGAACGTCAGTTCACATTTGTAGGTGGATCATCAGTGTCAGAGCTAAAATTAGCATGTTTAAAGTGATTTTCATGCTTCTAGGGGCTCGGGAAGTGAATTAAATACTATTTGGAGGCATTTAATGTTCAATCAAAAACAGCTGATTTTTGACAAAAGAGATGACACCCCCCCATTACGTCATGCTTCAGAAATGTGGAAAATGGTCCGTTTTCAAATGTTTTATTTTTGAACGTCAGTTCACATTTGTAGGTGGATCATCAGTGTTAGAGCTAAAATTAGCATGTTTAAAGTGATTTTCATGCTTCCAGGGGCCCTAAACACAAGATTTATGGAATGGTTAAAAGTGCGCGAAAATGGCCAATTTACTCACTCTGAGTTCTCAAAAAGGGTTTCTTCACCCCGGGAAGTTAATTAAATACCATTTGGAGGCATTTAATGTTCGAGCAAAAACGGCTGATTTTTGACAAAAGAGATAACACCCCCCCATTACGTCATGCTTCAGAAATGTGGAAAATGGTCCGTTTTCAAATGTTTTATTTTTGAACGTCAGTTCACATTTGTAGGTGGATCATCAGTGTTAGAGCTAAAATTAGCATGTTTAAAGTGATTTTCATGCTTCCAGGGGCCCTAAACACAAGATTTATGGAATGGTTAAAAGTGCATGAAAATGGCCAATTTACTCACTCTGAGTTCTCAAAAAGGGTTCTTCACCCCGGGAAGTTAATTAAATACCATTTGGAGGCATTTAATGTTCGAGCAAAAACAGCTGATTTTCGACAAAAGAGATAACACCCCCCCATTACGTCATGCTTCAGAAATGTGGAAAATGGTCCGTTTTCAAATGTTTTATTTTTGAACGTCAGTTCACATTTGTAGGTGGATCATCAGTGTTAGAGCTAAAATTAGCATGTTTAAAGTGATTTTCATGCTTCCAGGGGCTCGGGAAGTGAATTAAATACTATTTGGAGGCATTTAATGCTCAATCAAAAACAGCTGATTTTTGACAAAAGAGATAACACCCCCCCATTACGTCATGCTTCAGAAATGTGGAAAATGGTCCATTTTCAAATGTTTTATTTTTGAACGTCAGTTCACATTTGTAGGTGGATCATCAGTGTTAGAGCTAAAATTAGCATGTTTAAAGTGATTTTCATGCTTCCAGGGGCCCTAAACACAAGATTTATGGAATGGTTAAAAGTCCATGAAAATGGCCAATTTACTCACTCTGAGTTCTCAAAAAGGGTTTCTTCACCCCGGGAAGTTAATTAAATACCATTTGGAGGCATTTAATGTTCGAGCAAAAACGGCTGATTTTTGAAAAAAGAGATAACACCCCCTCATTACGTCATGCTTCAGAAATGTGGAAAATGGTCCGTTTTCAAATGTTTTATTTTTGAACGTCAGTTCACATTTGTAGGTGGATCATCAGTGTTAGAGCTAAAATTAGCATGTTTAAAGTGATTTTCATGCTTCCAGGGGCCCTAAACACAAGATTTATGGAATGGTTAAAAGTGCATGAAAATGGCCAATTTACGCACTCTGAGTTCTCAAAAAGGGTTTCTTCACCCCGGGAAGTTAATTAAATACCATTTGGAGGCATTTAAAATTCGAGCAAAAACGGCTGATTTTCGACAAAAGAGATAACACCCCCCCATTACGTCATGCTTCAGAAATGTGGAAAATGGTCCGTTTTCAAATGTTTTATTTTTGAACGTCAGTTCACATTTGTAGGTGGATCATCAGTGTTAGAGCTAAAATTAGCATGTTTAAAGTGATTTTCATGCTTCCAGGGGCCCTAAACACAAGATTTATGGAATGGTTAAAAGTGCATGAAAATGGCCAATTTACTCACTCTGAGTTCTCAAAAAGGGTTCTTCACCCCGGGAAGTTAATTAAATACCATTTGGAGGCATTTAATGTTCGAGCAAAAACAGCTGATTTTCGACAAAAGAGATAACACCCCCCCATTACGTCATGCTTCAGAAATGTGGAAAATGGTCCGTTTTCAAATGTTTTATTTTTGAACGTCAGTTCACATTTGTAGGTGGATCATCAGTGTTAGAGCTAAAATTAGCATGTTTAAAGTGATTTTCATGCTTCCAGGGGCTCGGGAAGTGAATTAAATACTATTTGGAGGCATTTAATGCTCAATCAAAAACAGCTGATTTTTGACAAAAGAGATAACACCCCCCCATTACGTCATGCTTCAGAAATGTGGAAAATGGTCCATTTTCAAATGTTTTATTTTTGAACGTCAGTTCACATTTGTAGGTGGATCATCAGTGTTAGAGCTAAAATTAGCATGTTTAAAGTGATTTTCATGCTTCCAGGGGCCCTAAACACAAGATTTATGGAATGGTTAAAAGTCCATGAAAATGGCCAATTTACTCACTCTGAGTTCTCAAAAAGGGTTTCTTCACCCCGGGAAGTTAATTAAATACCATTTGGAGGCATTTAATGTTCGATCAAAAACGGCTGATTTTCGACAAAAGAGATAACACCCCCCCATTACGTCATGCTTCAGAAATGTGGAAAATGGTCCGTTTTCAAATGTTTTATTTTTGAACGTCAGTTCACATTTGTAGGTGGATCATCAGTGTTAGAGCTAAAATTAGCATGTTTAAAGTGATTTTCATGCTTCCAGGGGCTCGGGAAGTGAATTAAATACTATTTGGAGGCATTTAATGTTCAATCAAAAACAGCTGATTTGTGACAAAAGAGATAACACCCCCCCATTACGTCATGCTTCAGAAATGTGGAAAATGGTCCGTTATCAAATGTTTTATTTTTGAACGTCAGTTCACATTTGTAGGTGGATCATCAGTGTTAGAGCTAAAATTAGCATGTTTAAAGTGATTTTCATGCTTCCAGGGGCCCTAAACACAAGATTTATGGAATGGTTAAAAGTGCATGAAAGTGGCCAATTTACTCACTCTGAGTTCTCAAAAAGGGTTTCTTCACCCCGGGAAGTTAATTAAATACCATTTGGAGGCATTTAATGTTCGAGCAAAAACGGCTGATTTTTGAAAAAAGAGATAACACCCCCTCATTACGTCATGCTTCAGAAATGTGGAAAATGGTCTGTTTTCAAATGTTTTATTTTTGAACGTCAGTTCACATTTGTAGGTGGATCATCAGTGTTAGAGCTAAAATTAGCATGTTTAAAGTGATTTTCATGCTTCCAGGGGCCCTAAACACAAGATTTATGGAATGGTTAAAAGTGCATGAAAATGGCCAATTTACGCACTCTGAGTTCTCAAAAAGGGTTTCTTCACCCCGGGAAGTTAATTAAATACCATTTGGAGGCATTTAAAATTCGAGCAAAAACGGCTGATTTTCGACAAAAGAGATAACACCCCCCCATTACGTCATGCTTCAGAAATGTGGAAAATGGTCCATTTTCAAATGTTTTATTTTTGAACGTCAGTTCACATTTGTAGGTGGATCATCAGTGTTAGAGCTAAAATTAGCATGTTTAAAGTGATTTTCATGCTTCCAGGGGCCCTAAACACAAGATTTATGGAATGGTTAAAAGTGCATGAAAATGGCCAATTTACTCACTCTGAGTTCTCAAAAAGGGTTTCTTCACCCCGGGAAGTTAATTAAATACCATTTGGAGGCATTTAATGTTCGAGCAAAAACGGCTGATTTTCGACAAAAGAGATAACACCCCCCCATTACGTCATGCTTCAGAAATGTGGAAAATGGTCCGTTTTCAAATGTTTTATTTTTGAACATCAGTTCACATTTGTAGGTGGATCATCAGTGTTAGAGCTAAAATTAGCATGTTTAAAGTGATTTTCATGCTTCCAGGGGCTCGGGAAGTGAATTAAATACTATTTGGAGGCATTTAATGTTCAATCAAAAACAGCTGATTTTTGACAAAAGAGATAACACCCCCCCCATTACGTCATGCTTCAGAAATGTGGAAAATGGTCCGTTATCAAATGTTTTATTTTTGAATGTCAGTTCACATTTGTAGGTGGATCATCAGTGTTAGAGCTAAAATTAGCATGTTTAAAGTGATTTTCATGCTTCCAGGGGCCCTAAACACAAGATTTATGGAATGGTTAAAAGTGCATGAAAATGGCCAATTTACTCACTCTGAGTTCTCAAAAAGGGTTTCTTCACCCCGGGAAGTTAATTAAATACCATTTGGAGGCATTTAATGTTCGAGCAAAAACGGCTGATTTTCGACAAAAGAGATAACACCCCCCCATTACGTCATGCTTCAGAAATGTGGAAAATGGTCCGTTTTCAAATGTTTTATTTTTGAACGTCAGTTCACATTTGTAGGTGGATCATCAGTGTTAGAGCTAAAATTAGCATGTTTAAAGTGATTTTCATGCTTCCAGGGGCTCGGAAAGTGAATTAAATACTATTTGGAGGCATTTAATGTTCAATCAAAAACAGCTGATTTTTGACAAAAGAGATAACACCCCCCCATTACATCATGCTTCAGAAATGTGGAAAATGGTCCGTTTTCAAATGTTTTATTTTTGAACGTCCGTTCACATTTGTAGGTGGATCATCAGTGTTAGAGCTAAAATTAGCATGTTTAAAGTGATTTTCATGCTTCCAGGGGCCCTAAACACAAGATTTATGGAATGGTTAAAAGTGCATGAAAATGGCCAATGTACTCACTCTGAGTTCTCAAAAAGGGTTTCTTCACCCCGGGAAGTTAATTAAATACCATTTGGAGGCATTTAATGTTCGAGCAAAAACGGCTGATTTTCGACAAAAGAGATAACACCCCCCCATTACGTCATGCTTCAGGAATGTGGAAAATGGTCCGTTTTCAAATGTTTTATTTTTGAACGTCAGTTCACATTTGTAGGTGGATCATCAGTGTTAGAGCTAAAATTAGCATGTTTAAAGTGATTTTCATGCTTCCAGGGGCTCGGGAAGTGAATTAAATACTATTTGGAGGCATTTAATGTTCAATCAAAAACAGCTGATTTTTGACAAAAGAGATAACACCCCCCCCATTACGTCATGCTTCAGAAATGTGGAAAATGGTCCGTTTTCAAATGTTTTATTTTTGAACGTCAGTTCACATTTGTAGGTGGATCATCAGTGTTAGAGCTAAAATTAGCATGTTTAAAGTGATTTTCATGCTTCCAAGGGCCCTAAACACAAGATTTATGGAATGGTTAAAAGTGCGCGAAAATGGCCAATTTACTCACTCTGAGTTCTCAAAAAGGGTTTCTTCACCCCGGGAAGTTAATTAAATACCATTTGGAGGCATTTAATGTTCGAGCAAAAACGGCTGATTTTCGACAAAAGAGATAACACCCCCCCATTACGTCATGCTTCAGAAATGTGGAAAATGGTCCATTTTCAAATGTTTTATTTTTGAACGTCAGTTCACATTTGTAGGTGGATCATCAGTGTTAGAGCTAAAATTAGCATGTTTAAAGTGATTTTCATGCTTCCAGGGGCTCGGGAAGTGAATTAAATACTATTTGGAGGCATTTAATGTTCAATCAAAAACAGCTGATTTTTGACAAAAGAGATAACACCCCCCCATTACGTCATGCTTCAGAAATGTGGAAAATGGTCCGTTTTCAAATGTTTTATTTTTGAACGTCAGTTCACATTTGTAGGTGGATCATCAGTGTTAGAGCTAAAATTAGCATGTTTAAAGTGATTTTCATGCTTCCAGGGGCCCTAAACACAAGATTTATGGAATGGTTAAAAGTGCGCGAAAATGGCCAATTTACTCACTCTGAGTTCTCAAAAAGGGTTTCTTCACCCCGGGAAGTTAATTAAATACCATTTGGAGGCATTTAATGTTTGAGCAAAAACGGCTGATTTTTGACAAAAGAGATAACACCCCCCCATTACGTCATGCTTCAGAAATGTGGAAAATGGTCCGTTATCAAATGTTTTATTTTTGAACGTCAGTTCACATTTGTAGGTGGATCATCAGTGTTAGAGCTAAAATTAGCATGTTTAAAGTGATTTTCATGCTTCCAGGGGCCCTAAACACAAGATTTATGGAATGGTTAAAAGTGCATGAAAGTGGCCAATTTACTCACTCTGAGTTCTCAAAAAGGGTTTCTTCACCCCGGGAAGTTAATTAAATACCATTTGGAGGCATTTAATGTTCGAGCAAAAACGGCTGATTTTTGAAAAAAGAGATAACACCCCCTCATTACGTCATGCTTCAGAAATGTGGAAAATGGTCTGTTTTCAAATGTTTTATTTTTGAACGTCAGTTCACATTTGTAGGTGGATCATCAGTGTTAGAGCTAAAATTAGCATGTTTAAAGTGATTTTCATGCTTCCAGGGGCCCTAAACACAAGATTTATGGAATGGTTAAAAGTGCATGAAAATGGCCAATTTACGCACTCTGAGTTCTCAAAAAGGGTTTCTTCACCCCGGGAAGTTAATTAAATACCATTTGGAGGCATTTAAAATTCGAGCAAAAACGGCTGATTTTCGACAAAAGAGATAACACCCCCCCATTACGTCATGCTTCAGAAATGTGGAAAATGGTCCATTTTCAAATGTTTTATTTTTGAACGTCAGTTCACATTTGTAGGTGGATCATCAGTGTTAGAGCTAAAATTAGCATGTTTAAAGTGATTTTCATGCTTCCAGGGGCCCTAAACACAAGATTTATGGAATGGTTAAAAGTGCATGAAAATGGCCAATTTACTCACTCTGAGTTCTCAAAAAGGGTTTCTTCACCCCGGGAAGTTAATTAAATACCATTTGGAGGCATTTAATGTTCGAGCAAAAACGGCTGATTTTCGACAAAAGAGATAACACCCCCCCATTACGTCATGCTTCAGAAATGTGGAAAATGGTCCGTTTTCAAATGTTTTATTTTTGAACATCAGTTCACATTTGTAGGTGGATCATCAGTGTTAGAGCTAAAATTAGCATGTTTAAAGTGATTTTCATGCTTCCAGGGGCTCGGGAAGTGAATTAAATACTATTTGGAGGCATTTAATGTTCAATCAAAAACAGCTGATTTTTGACAAAAGAGATAACACCCCCCCCATTACGTCATGCTTCAGAAATGTGGAAAATGGTCCGTTATCAAATGTTTTATTTTTGAATGTCAGTTCACATTTGTAGGTGGATCATCAGTGTTAGAGCTAAAATTAGCATGTTTAAAGTGATTTTCATGCTTCCAGGGGCCCTAAACACAAGATTTATGGAATGGTTAAAAGTGCATGAAAATGGCCAATTTACTCACTCTGAGTTCTCAAAAAGGGTTTCTTCACCCCGGGAAGTTAATTAAATACCATTTGGAGGCATTTAATGTTCGAGCAAAAACGGCTGATTTTCGACAAAAGAGATAACACCCCCCCATTACGTCATGCTTCAGAAATGTGGAAAATGGTCCGTTTTCAAATGTTTTATTTTTGAACGTCAGTTCACATTTGTAGGTGGATCATCAGTGTTAGAGCTAAAATTAGCATGTTTAAAGTGATTTTCATGCTTCCAGGGGCTCGGAAAGTGAATTAAATACTATTTGGAGGCATTTAATGTTCAATCAAAAACAGCTGATTTTTGACAAAAGAGATAACACCCCCCCATTACATCATGCTTCAGAAATGTGGAAAATGGTCCGTTTTCAAATGTTTTATTTTTGAACGTCCGTTCACATTTGTAGGTGGATCATCAGTGTTAGAGCTAAAATTAGCATGTTTAAAGTGATTTTCATGCTTCCAGGGGCCCTAAACACAAGATTTATGGAATGGTTAAAAGTGCATGAAAATGGCCAATGTAC
This sequence comes from Lissotriton vulgaris, assembly GCF_964263255.1. Classification (NCBI taxonomy): domain Eukaryota; kingdom Metazoa; phylum Chordata; class Amphibia; order Caudata; family Salamandridae; genus Lissotriton; species Lissotriton vulgaris. The sequence goes on from NW_028241214.1 coordinate 279,804, forward strand.
TCACTCTGAGTTCTCAAAAAGGGTTTCTTCACCCCGGGAAGTTAATTAAATACCATTTGGAGGCATTTAATGTTCGAGCAAAAACGGCTGATTTTCGACAAAAGAGATAACACCCCCCCATTACGTCATGCTTCAGGAATGTGGAAAATGGTCCGTTTTCAAATGTTTTATTTTTGAACGTCAGTTCACATTTGTAGGTGGATCATCAGTGTTAGAGCTAAAATTAGCATGTTTAAAGTGATTTTCATGCTTCCAGGGGCTCGGGAAGTGAATTAAATACTATTTGGAGGCATTTAATGTTCAATCAAAAACAGCTGATTTTTGACAAAAGAGATAACACCCCCCCCATTACGTCATGCTTCAGAAATGTGGAAAATGGTCCGTTTTCAAATGTTTTATTTTTGAACGTCAGTTCACATTTGTAGGTGGATCATCAGTGTTAGAGCTAAAATTAGCATGTTTAAAGTGATTTTCATGCTTCCAAGGGCCCTAAACACAAGATTTATGGAATGGTTAAAAGTGCGCGAAAATGGCCAATTTACTCACTCTGAGTTCTCAAAAAGGGTTTCTTCACCCCGGGAAGTTAATTAAATACCATTTGGAGGCATTTAATGTTCGAGCAAAAACGGCTGATTTTCGACAAAAGAGATAACACCCCCCCATTACGTCATGCTTCAGAAATGTGGAAAATGGTCCATTTTCAAATGTTTTATTTTTGAACGTCAGTTCACATTTGTAGGTGGATCATCAGTGTTAGAGCTAAAATTAGCATGTTTAAAGTGATTTTCATGCTTCCAGGGGCTCGGGAAGTGAATTAAATACTATTTGGAGGCATTTAATGTTCAATCAAAAACAGCTGATTTTTGACAAAAGAGATAACACCCCCCCATTACGTCATGCTTCAGAAATGTGGAAAATGGTCCGTTTTCAAATGTTTTATTTTTGAACGTCAGTTCACATTTGTAGGTGGATCATCAGTGTTAGAGCTAAAATTAGCATGTTTAAAGTGATTTTCATGCTTCCAGGGGCCCTAAACACAAGATTTATGGAATGGTTAAAAGTGCGCGAAAATGGCCAATTTACTCACTCTGAGTTCTCAAAAAGGGTTTCTTCACCCCGGGAAGTTAATTAAATACCATTTGGAGGCATTTAATGTTTGAGCAAAAACGGCTGATTTTTGACAAAAGAGATAACACCCCCCCATTACGTCATGCTTCAGAAATGTGGAAAATGGTCCGTTTTCAAATGTTTTATTTTTGAACGTCAGTTCACATTTGTAGGTGGATCATCAGTGTTAGAACTAAAATTAGCATGTTTAAAGTGATTTTCATGCTTCCAGGGGCCCTAAACACAAGATTTATGGAATGGTTAAAAGTGCATGAAAATGGCCAATTTACTCACTCTGAGTTCTCAAAAAGGGTTTCTTCACCCCGGGAAGTTAATTAAATACCATTTGGAGGCATTTAATGTTCGAGCAAAAACGGCTGATTTTCGACAAAAGAGATAACACCCCCCCATTACGTCATGCTTCAGAAATGTGGAAAATGGTCCATTTTCAAATGTTTTATTTTTGAACGTCAGTTCACATTTGTAGGTGGATCATCAGTGTTAGAGCTAAAATTAGCATGTTTAAAGTGATTTTCATGCTTCCAGGGGCTCGGGAAGTGAATTAAATACTATTTGGAGGCATTTAATGTTCAATCAAAAACAGCTGATTTTTGACAAAAGAGATAACACCCCCCCATTACGTCATGCTTCAGAAATGTGGAAAATGGTCAGTTTTCAAATGTTTTATTTTTGAACGTCAGTTCACATTTGTAGGTGGATCATCAGTGTTAGAGCTAAAATTAGCATGTTTAAAGTGATTTTCATGCTTCCAGGGGCTCGGGAAGTGAATTAAATACTATTTGGAGGCATTTAATGTTCAATCAAAAACAGCTGATTTTTGACAAAAGAGATAACACCCCCCCATTACGTCATGCTTCAGAAATGTGGAAAATGGTCAGTTTTCAAATGTTTTATTTTTGAACGTCAGTTCACATTTGTAGGTGGATCATCAGTGTTAGAGCTAAAATTAGCATGTTTAAAGTGATTTTCATGCTTCCAGGGGCCCTAAACACAAGATTTATGGAATGGTTAAAAGTGCGCGAAAATGGCCAATTTACTCACTCTGAGATCTCAAAAAGGGTTTCTTCACCCCGGGAAGTTAATTAAATACCATTTGGAGGCATTTAAAATTCGAGCAAAAACGGCTGATTTTCGACAAAAGAGATAACACCCCCCCCATTACGTCATGCTTCAGAAATGTGGAAAATGGTCCGTTTTCAAATGTTTTATTTTTGAACGTCAGTTCACATTTGTAGGTGGATCATCAGTGTTAGAGCTAAAATTAACATGTTTAAAGTGATTTTCATGCTTCCAGGGGCTCGGGAAGTGAATTAAATACTAGTTGGAGGCATTTAATGTTCAATCAAAAACAGCTGATTTTTGACAAAAGAGATAACACCCCCCCATTACGTCATGCTTCAGAAATGTGGAACATGGTCCATTTTCAAATGTTTTATTTTTGAACGTCAGTTCACATTTGTAGGTGGATCATCAGTGTTAGAGCTAAAATTAGCCTGTTTAAAGTGATTTTCATGCTTCCAGGGTCCCTAAACACAAGATTTATGGAATGGTTAAAAGTGCATGAAAATGGCCAATTTACTCACTCTGAGTTCTCAAAAAGGGTTTCTTCACCCCGGGAAGTTAATTAAATACCATTTGGAGGCATTTAATGTTCGAGCAAAAACGGCTGATTTTCGACAAAAGAGATAACACCCCCCCATTACGTCATGCTTCAAAAATGTGGAAAATGGTCCGTTTTCAAATGTTTTATTTTTGAACGTCAGTTCACATTTGTAGGTGGATCATCAGTGTTAGAGCTAAAATTAGCATGTTTAAAGTGATTTTCATATTTCCAGGGGCTCGGGAAGTGAATTAAATACTATTTGGAGGCATTTAATGTTCAATCAAAAACAGCTGATTTTTGACAAAAGAGATAACCCCCCCCCATTACGTCATGCTTCAGAAATGTGGAAAATGGTCCGTTATCAAATGTTTTATTTTTGAACGTCAGTTCACATTTGTAGGTGGATCGTCAGTGTTAGAGCTAAAATTAGCATGTTTAAAGTGATTTTCAGGCTTCCAGGGGCCCTAAACACAAGATTTATGGAATGATTAAAAGTGCATGAAAATGGCCAATTTACTCACTCTGAGTTCTCAAAAAGGGTTTCTTCACCCCGGGAAGTTAATTAAATACCATTTGGAGGCATTTAATGTTCGAGCAAAAATGGCTGATTTTCGACAAAAGAGATAACACCCCCCATTACGTCATGCTTCAGAAATGTGGAAAATGGTCCGTTTTCAAATGTTTTATTTTTGAACGTCAGTTCACATTTGTAGGTGGATCATCAGTGTTAGAGCTAAAATTAGCATGTTTAAAGTGATTTTCATGCTTCCAGGGGCTCGGGAAGTGAATTAAATACTATTTGGAGGCATTTAATGTTCAAGCAAAAACAGCAGATTTTTGACAAAAGAGATAACACCCCCCCATTACGTCATGCTTCAGAAATGTGGAAAATGGTCCGTTTTCAAATGTTTTATTTTTGAACGTCAGTTCACATTTGTAGGTGGATCATCAGTGTTAGAGCTAAAATTAGCATGTTTAAAGTGATTTTCATGCTTCCAGGGGCCCTAAACACAAGATTTATGGAATGGTTAAAAGTGCATGAAAATGGCCAATTTACTCACTCTGAGTTCTCAAAAAGGGTTTCTTCACCCCGGGAAGTTAATTAAATACCATTTGGAGGCATTTAAAATTCGAGCAAAAACGGCTGATTTTCGACAAAAGAGATTTCACCCCCCCATTACGTCATGCTTCAGAAATGTGGAAAATGGTCCGTTTTCAAATGTTTTATTTTTGAACGTCAGTTCACATTTGTAGGTGGATCATCAGTGTTAGAGCTAAAATTAGCATGTTTAAAGTGATTTTCATGCTTCCAGGGGCTCGGGAAGTGAATTAAATACTATTTGGAGGCATTTAATGTTCAATCAAAAACAGCTGATTTTTGACAAAAGAGATAACACCCCCCCCCATTACGTCATGCTTCAGAAATGTGGAAAATGGTCCGTTTTCAAATGTTTTATTTTTGAACGTCAGTTCACATTTGTAGGTGGATCATCAGTGTTAGAGCTAAAATTAGCATGTTTAAAGTGATTTTCATGCTTCCAGGGGCCCTAAACACAAGATTTATGGAATGGTTAAAAGTGCATGAAAATGGCCAATTTACTCACTCTGAGTTCTCAAAAAGGGTTTCTTCACCCCGGGAAGTTAATTAAATACCATTTGGAGGCATTTAATGTTCGAGCAAAAACGGCTGATTTTCGACAAAAGAGATAACACCCCCCCATTACGTCATGCTTCAGAAATGTGGAAAATGGTCCGTTTTCAAATGTTTTATTTTTGAACGTCAGTTCACATTTGTAGGTGGATCATCAGTGTCAGAGCTAAAATTAGCATGTTTAAAGTGATTTTCATGCTTCTAGGGGCTCGGGAAGTGAATTAAATACTATTTGGAGGCATTTAATGTTCAATCAAAAACAGCTGATTTTTGACAAAAGAGATGACACCCCCCCATTACGTCATGCTTCAGAAATATGGAAAATGGTCCGTTTTCAAATGTTTTCTTTTTGAACGTCAGTTCACATTTGTAGGTGGATCATCAGTGTTAGAGCTAAAATTAGCATGTTTAAAGTGATTTTCATGCTTCCAGGGGCCCTAAACACAAGATTTATGGAATGGTTAAAAGTGCGCGAAAATGGCCAATTTACTCACTCTGAGTTCTCAAAAAGGGTTTCTTCACCCCGGGAAGTTAATTAAATACCATTTGGAGGCATTTAATGTTCGAGCAAAAACGGCTGATTTTTGACAAAAGAGATAACACCCCCCCATTACGTCATGCTTCAGAAATGTGGAAAATGGTCCGTTTTCAAATGTTTTATTTTTGAACGTCAGTTCACATTTGTAGGTGGATCATCAGTGTTAGAGCTAAAATTAGCATGTTTAAAGTGATTTTCATGCTTCCAGGGGCCCTAAACACAAGATTTATGGAATGGTTAAAAGTGCATGAAAATGGCCAATTTACTCACTCTGAGTTCTCAAAAAGGGTTTCTTTACCCCGGGAAGTTAATTAAATACCATTTGGAGGCATTTAATGTTCGAGCAAAAACAGCTGATTTTCGACAAAAGAGATAACACCCCCCCATTACGTCATGCTTCAGAAATGTGGAAAATGGTCCGTTTTCAAATGTTTTATTTTTGAACGTCAGTTCACATTTGTAGGTGGATCATCAGTGTTAGAGCTAAAATTAGCATGTTTAAAGTGATTTTCATGCTTCCAGGGGCCCTAAACACAAGATTTATGGAATGGTTAAAAGTGCATGAAAATGGCCAATTTACTCACTCTGAGTTCTCAAAAAGGGTTTCTTCACCCCGGGAAGTTAATTAAATAACATTTGGAGGCATTTAAAATTCGAGCAAAAACGGCTGATTTTCGACAAAAGAGATAACACCCCCCCATTACATCATGCTTCAGAAATGTGGAAAATGGTCCGTTTTCAAATGTTTTATTTTTGAACGTCAGTTCACATTTGTAGGTGGATCATCAGTGTTAGAGCTAAAATTAGCATGTTTAAAGTGATTTTCATGCTTCCAGGGGCTCGGGAAGTGAATTAAATACTATTTGGAGATTTTAATGTTCAATCAAAAACAGCTGATTTTTGACAAAAGAGATAACACCCCCCCCATTACGTCATGCTTCAGAAATGTGGAAAATGGTCCGTTTTCAAATGTTTTATTTTTGAACGTCAGTTCACATTTGTAGGTGGATCATCAGTGTTAGAGCTAAAATTAGCATGTTTAAAGTGATTTTCATGCTTCCAGGGGCCCTAAACACAAGATTTATGGAATGGTTAAAAGTGCATGAAAATGGCCAATTTACTCACTCTGAGTTCTCAAAAAGGGTTTCTTCACCCCGGGAAGTTAATTAAATACCATTTGGAGGCATTTAATGTTCGAGCAAAAACGGCTGATTTTCGACAAAAGAGATAACACCCCCCCATTACGTCATGCTTCAGAAATGTGGAAAATGGTCCGTTTTCAAATGTTTTATTTTTGAACGTCAGTTCACATTTGTAGGTGGATCATCAGTGTCAGAGCTAAAATTAGCATGTTTAAAGTGATTTTCATGCTTCTAGGGGCTCGGGAAGTGAATTAAATACTATTTGGAGGCATTTAATGTTCAATCAAAAACAGCTGATTTTTGACAAAAGAGATGACACCCCCCCCATTACGTCATGCTTCAGAAATGTGGAAAATGGTCCGTTTTCAAATGTTTTATTTTTGAACGTCAGTTCACATTTGTAGGTGGATCATCAGTGTTAGAGCTAAAATTAGCATGTTTAAAGTGATTTTCATGCTTCCAGGGGCCCTAAACACAAGATTTATGGAATGGTTAAAAGTGCGCGAAAATGGCCAATTTACTCACTCTGAGTTCTCAAAAAGGGTTTCTTCACCCCGGGAAGTTAATTAAATACCATTTGGAGGCATTTAATGTTCGAGCAAAAACGGCTGATTTTTGACAAAAGAGATAACACCCCCCCATTACGTCATGCTTCAGAAATGTGGAAAATGGTCCGTTTTCAAATGTTTTATTTTTGAACGTCAGTTCACATTTGTAGGTGGATCATCAGTGTTAGAGCTAAAATTAGCATGTTTAAAGTGATTTTCATGCTTCCAGGGGCCCTAAACACAAGATTTATGGAATGGTTAAAAGTGCATGAAAATGGCCAATTTACTCACTCTGAGTTCTCAAAAAGGGTTCTTCACCCCGGGAAGTTAATTAAATACCATTTGGAGGCATTTAATGTTCGAGCAAAAACAGCTGATTTTCGACAAAAGAGATAACACCCCCCCATTACGTCATGCTTCAGAAATGTGGAAAATGGTCCGTTTTCAAATGTTTTATTTTTGAACGTCAGTTCACATTTGTAGGTGGATCATCAGTGTTAGAGCTAAAATTAGCATGTTTAAAGTGATTTTCATGCTTCCAGGGGCTCGGGAAGTGAATTAAATACTATTTGGAGGCATTTAATGCTCAATCAAAAACAGCTGATTTTTGACAAAAGAGATAACACCCCCCCATTACGTCATGCTTCAGAAATGTGGAAAATGGTCCATTTTCAAATGTTTTATTTTTGAACGTCAGTTCACATTTGTAGGTGGATCATCAGTGTTAGAGCTAAAATTAGCATGTTTAAAGTGATTTTCATGCTTCCAGGGGCCCTAAACACAAGATTTATGGAATGGTTAAAAGTCCATGAAAATGGCCAATTTACTCACTCTGAGTTCTCAAAAAGGGTTTCTTCACCCCGGGAAGTTAATTAAATACCATTTGGAGGCATTTAATGTTCGATCAAAAACGGCTGATTTTCGACAAAAGAGATAACACCCCCCCATTACGTCATGCTTCAGAAATGTGGAAAATGGTCCGTTTTCAAATGTTTTATTTTTGAACGTCAGTTCACATTTGTAGGTGGATCATCAGTGTTAGAGCTAAAATTAGCATGTTTAAAGTGATTTTCATGCTTCCAGGGGCTCGGGAAGTGAATTAAATACTATTTGGAGGCATTTAATGTTCAATCAAAAACAGCTGATTTGTGACAAAAGAGATAACACCCCCCCATTACGTCATGCTTCAGAAATGTGGAAAATGGTCCGTTATCAAATGTTTTATTTTTGAACGTCAGTTCACATTTGTAGGTGGATCATCAGTGTTAGAGCTAAAATTAGCATGTTTAAAGTGATTTTCATGCTTCCAGGGGCCCTAAACACAAGATTTATGGAATGGTTAAAAGTGCATGAAAGTGGCCAATTTACTCACTCTGAGTTCTCAAAAAGGGTTTCTTCACCCCGGGAAGTTAATTAAATACCATTTGGAGGCATTTAATGTTCGAGCAAAAACGGCTGATTTTTGAAAAAAGAGATAACACCCCCTCATTACGTCATGCTTCAGAAATGTGGAAAATGGTCCGTTTTCAAATGTTTTATTTTTGAACGTCAGTTCACATTTGTAGGTGGATCATCAGTGTTAGAGCTAAAATTAGCATGTTTAAAGTGATTTTCATGCTTCCAGGGGCCCTAAACACAAGATTTATGGAATGGTTAAAAGTGCATGAAAATGGCCAATTTACGCACTCTGAGTTCTCAAAAAGGGTTTCTTCACCCCGGGAAGTTAATTAAATACCATTTGGAGGCATTTAAAATTCGAGCAAAAACGGCTGATTTTCGACAAAAGAGATAACACCCCCCCATTACGTCATGCTTCAGAAATGTGGAAAATGGTCCGTTTTCAAATGTTTTATTTTTGAACGTCAGTTCACATTTGTAGGTGGATCATCAGTGTTAGAGCTAAAATTAGCCTGTTTAAAGTGATTTTCATGCTTCCAGGGTCCCTAAACACAAGATTTATGGAATGGTTAAAAGTGCAGAAAATGGCCAATTTACTCACTCTGAGTTCTCAAAAAGGGTTTCTTCACCCCGGGAAGTTAATTAAATACCATTTGGAGGCATTTAATGTTCGAGCAAAAACGGCTGATTTTCGACAAAAGAGATAACACCCCCCCATTACGTCATGCTTCAGAAATGTGGAAAATGGTCCTTTTTCAAATGTTTTATTTTTGAACATCAGTTCACATTTGTAGGTGGATCATCAGTGTTAGAGCTAAAATTAGCATGTTTAAAGTGATTTTCATGCTTCCAGGGGCTCGGGAAGTGAATTAAATACTATTTGGAGGCATTTAATGTTCAATCAAAAACAGCTGATTTTTGACAAAAGAGATAACACCCCCCCCATTACGTCATGCTTCAGAAATGTGGAAAATGGTCCGTTATCAAATGTTTTATTTTTGAATGTCAGTTCACATTTGTAGGTGGATCATCAGTGTTAGAGCTAAAATTAGCATGTTTAAAGTGATTTTCATGCTTCCAGGGGCCCTAAACACAAGATTTATGGAATGGTTAAAAGTGCATGAAAATGGCCAATTTACTCACTCTGAGTTCTCAAAAAGGGTTTCTTCACCCCGGGAAGTTAATTAAATACCATTTGGAGGCATTTAATGTTCGAGCAAAAACGGCTGATTTTCGACAAAAGAGATAACACCCCCCCATTACGTCATGCTTCAGAAATGTGGAAAATGGTCCGTTTTCAAATGTTTTATTTTTGAACGTCAGTTCACATTTGTAGGTGGATCATCAGTGTTAGAGCTAAAATTAGCATGTTTAAAGTGATTTTCATGCTTCCAGGGGCTCGGGAAGTGAATTAAATACTATTTGGAGGCATTTAATGTTCAATCAAAAACAGCTGATTTTTGACAAAAGAGATAACACCCCCCCATTACATCATGCTTCAGAAATGTGGAAAATGGTCCGTTTTCAAATGTTTTATTTTTGAACGTCCGTTCACATTTGTAGGTGGATCATCAGTGTTAGAGCTAAAATTAGCATGTTTAAAGTGATTTTCATGCTTCCAGGGGCCCTAAACACAAGATTTATGGAATGGTTAAAAGTGCATGAAAATGGCCAATGTACTCACTCTGAGTTCTCAAAAAGGGTTTCTTCACCCCGGGAAGTTAATTAAATACCATTTGGAGGCATTTAATGTTCGAGCAAAAACGGCTGATTTTCGACAAAAGAGATAACACCCCCCCATTACGTCATGCTTCAGGAATGTGGAAAATGGTCCGTTTTCAAATGTTTTATTTTTGAACGTCAGTTCACATTTGTAGGTGGATCATCAGTGTTAGAGCTAAAATTAGCATGTTTAAAGTGATTTTCATGCTTCCAGGGGCTCGGGAAGTGAATTAAATACTATTTGGAGGCATTTAATGTTCAATCAAAAACAGCTGATTTTTGACAAAAGAGATAACACCCCCCCATTACGTCATGCTTCAGAAATGTGGAAAATGGTCCGTTTTCAAATGTTTTATTTTTGAACGTCAGTTCACATTTGTAGGTGGATCATCAGTGTTAGAGCTAAAATTAGCATGTTTAAAGTGATTTTCATGCTTCCAGGGGCCCTAAACACAAGATTTATGAAATGGTTAAAAGTGCGCGAAAATGGCCAATTTACTCACTCTGAGTTCTCAAAAAGGGTTTCTTCACCCCGGGAAGTTAATTAAATACCATTTGGAGGCATTTAATGTTCGAGCAAAAACGGCTGATTTTCGACAAAAGAGATAACACCCCCCCATTACGTCATGCTTCAGAAATGTGGAAAATGGTCCATTTTCAAATGTTTTATTTTTGAACGTCAGTTCACATTTGTAGGTGGATCATCAGTGTTAGAGCTAAAATTAGCATGTTTAAAGTGATTTTCATGCTTCCAGGGTCTCGGGAAGTGAATTAAATACTATTTGGAGGCATTTAATGTTCAATCAAAAACAGCTGATTTTTGACAAAAGAGATAACACCCCCCATTACGTCATGCTTCAGAAATGTGGAAAATGGTCCGTTTTCAAATGTTTTATTTTTGAACGTCAGTTCACATTTGTAGGTGGATCATCAGTGTTAGAGCTAAAATTAGCATGTTTAAAGTGATTTTCATGCTTCCAGGGGCCCTAAACACAAGATTTATGGAATGGTTAAAAGTGCGCGAAAATGGCCAATTTACTCACTCTGAGTTCTCAAAAAGGGTTTCTTCACCCCGGGAAGTTAATTAAATACCATTTGGAGGCATTTAATGTTCGAGCAAAAACGGATGATTTTTGACAAAAGAGATAACACCCCCCCATTACGTCATGCTTCAGAAATGTGGAAAATGGTCCGTTTTCAAATGTTTTATTTTTGAACGTCAGTTCACATTTGTAGGTGGATCATCAGTGTTAGAACTAAAATTAGCATGTTTAAAGTGATTTTCATGCTTCCAGGGGCCCTAAACACAAGATTTATGGAATGGTTAAAAGTGCATGAAAATGGCCAATTTACTCACTCTGAGTTCTCAAAAAGGGTTTCTTCACCCCGGGAAGTTAATTAAATACCATTTGGAGGCATTTAATGTTCGAGCAAAAACGGCTGATTTTCGACAAAAGAGATAACACCCCCCCATTACGTCATGCTTCAGAAATGTGGAAAATGGTCCATTTTCAAATGTTTTATTTTTGAACGTCAGTTCACATTTGTAGGTGGATCATCAGTGTTAGAGCTAAAATTAGCATGTTTAAAGTGATTTTCATGCTTCCAGGGGCTCGGGAAGTGAATTAAATACTATTTGGAGTCATTTAATGTTCAATCAAAAACAGCTGATTTTTGACAAAAGAGATAACACCCCCCATTACGTCATGCTTCAGAAATGTGGAAAATGGTCCGTTTTCAAATGTTTTATTTTTGAACGTCAGTTCACATTTGTAGGTGGATCATCAGTGTTAGAGCTAAAATTAGCATGTTTAAAGTGATTTTCATGCTTCCAGGGGCTCGGGAAGTGAATTAAATACTATTTGGAGGCATTTAATGTTCAATCAAAAACAGCTGATTTTTGACAAAAGAGATAACACCCCCCCATTACGTCATGCTTCAGAAATGTGGAAAATGGTCCGTTTTCAAATGTTTTATTTTTGAACGTCAGTTCACATTTGTAGGTGGATCATCAGTGTTAGAGCTAAAATTAGCATGTTTAGACTGATTTTCATGCTTCCAGGGGCCCTAAACACAAGATTTATGGAATGGATAAAAGTGCGCGAAAATGGACAATTTACTCACTCTGAGTTCTCAAAAAGGGTTTCTTCACCCCGGGAAGTTAATTAAATACCATTTGGAGGCATTTAATGTTCGAGCAAAACCGGCAGATTTTCGACAAAAGAGATAACACCCCCCCATTACGTCATGCTTCAGTAATGTGGAAAATGGTCCATTTTCAAATGTTTTATTTTTGAACGTCAGTTCACATTTGTAGGTGGATCATCAGTGTTAGAGCTAAAATTAGCATGTTTAAAGTGATTTTCATGCTTCCAGGGGCTCGGGAAGTGAATTAAATACTATTTGGAGGCATTTAATGTTCAAGCAAAAACAGCTGATTTTTGACAAAAGAGATAACACCCCCCCATTACGTCATGCTTCAGAAATGTGGAAAAGGGTCCGTTTTCAAAAGTTTTATTTTTGAACGTCAGTTCACATTTGTAGGTGGATCATCAGTGTTAGAGCTACAATTAGCATGTTTAAAGTGATTTTCATGCTTCCAGGGGCCCTAAACACAAGATTTATGGAATGGTTAAAAGTGCGCGAAAATGGCCAATTTACTCACTCTGAGTTCTCAAAAAGGGTTTCTTCACCCCGGGAAGTTAATTAAATACCATTTGGAGGCATTTAATGTTCGAGCAAAAACGGCTGATTTTTGACAAAAGAGATAACACCCCCCCATTACGTCATGCTTCAGAAATGTGGAAAATGGTCCGTTTTCAAATGTTTTATTTTTGAACGTCAGTTCACATTTGTAGGTGGATCATCAGTGTTAGAGCTAAAATTAGCATGTTTAAAGTGATTTCATGCTTCCAGGGGCTCGGGAAGTGAATTAAATACTATTTGGAGGCATTTAATGTTCAATCAAAAACAGCTGATTTTTGACAAAAGAGATAACACCCCCCCATTATGTCATGCTTTCGAAATGTGGAAAATGGTCCGTTTTCAAATGTTTTATTTTTGAACGTCAGTTCACATTTGTAGGTGGATCATCAGTGTTAGAGCTAAAATTAGCATGTTTAAAGTGATTTTCATGCTTCCAGGGGCCCTAAACACAAGATTTATGGAATGGTTAAAAGTGCATGAAAATGGCCAATTTACTCACTCTGAGTTCTCAAAAAGGGTTTCTTCACCCCGGAAAGTTGATTAAATACAATTTGGAGGCATTTAATGTTCGAGCAAAAACGGCTGATTTTCGACAAAAGAGATAACACCCCCCCATTACGTCATGCTTCAGAAATGTGGAAAATGGTCCGTTTTCAAATGTTTTATTTTTGAACGTCAGTTCACAATTGTAGGTGGATCATCAGTGTTAGAGCTAAAATTAGCATGTTTAAAGTGATTTTCATGCTTCCAGGGGCCCTAAACACAAGATTTATGGAATGGTTAAAAGTGCATGAAAATGGCCAATTTACTCACTCTGAGTTCTCAAAAAGGGTTTCTTCACCCCGGAAAGTTAATTAAATACCATTTGGAGGCATTTAATGTTCGAGCAAAAACTGCTGATTTTCGACAAAAGAGATAACACCCCCCCCATTACGTCATGCTTCAGAAATGTGGAAAATGGTCCGTTTTCAAATGTTTTATTTTTGAACGTCAGTTCACATTTGTAGGTGGATCATCAGTGTTAGAGCTAAAATTAGCATGTTTAAAGTGATTTTCATGCTTCCAGGGGCCCTAAACACAAGATTTATGGAATGGTTAAAAGTGCATGAAAATGGCCAATTTACTCACTCTGAGTTCTCAAAAAGGGTTTCTTCACCCCGGGAAGTTAATTAAATACCATTTGGAGGCATTTAATGTTCGAGCAAAAACGGCTGATTTTTGACAAAAGAGATAACACCCCCCCATTGCGTCATGCTTCAGGAATGCGGAAAATGGTCCGTTTTCAAATGTTTTATTTTTGAACGTCAGTTCACATTTGTAGGTGGATCATCAGTGTTAGAGCTAAAATTAGCATGTTTAAAGTGATTTTCATGCTTCCAGGGGCTCGGGAAGTGAATTAAATACTATTTGGAGGCATTTAATGTTCGAGCAAAAACGGCTGATTTTCGACAAAAGAGATAACACCCCCCCATTACGTCATGCTTCAGAAATGTGGAAAATGGTCCGTTTTCAAATGTTTTATTTTTGAACGTCAGTTCACAATTGTAGGTGGATCATCAGTGTTAGAGCTAAAATTAGCATGTTTAAAGTGATTTTCATGCTTCCAGGGGCCCTAAACACAAGATTTATGGAATGGTTAAAAGTGCATGAAAATGGCCAATTTACTCACTCTGAGTTCTCAAAAAGGGTTTCTTCACCCCGGGAAGTTAATTAAATACCATTTGGAGGCATTTAATGTTCGAGCAAAAACGGCTGATTTTTGACAAAAGAGATAACACCCCCCCATTACGTCATGCTTCAGAAATGTGGAAAATGGTCCGTTTTCAAATGTTTTATTTTTGAACGTCAGTTCACAATTGTAGGTGGATCATCAGTGTTAGAGCTAAAATTAGCATGTTTAAAGTGATTTTCATGCTTCCAGGGGCCCTAAACACAAGATTTATGGAATGGTTAAAAGTGCATGAAAATGGCCAATTTACTCACTCTGAGTTCTCAAAAAGGGTTTCTTCACCCCGGAAAGTTAATTAAATACCATTTGGAGGCATTTAATGTTCGAGCAAAAACTGCTGATTTTCGACAAAAGAGATAACACCCCCCCCATTACGTCATGCTTCAGAAATGTGGAAAATGGTCCGTTTTCAAATGTTTTATTTTTGAACGTCAGTTCACATTTGTAGGTGGATCATCAGTGTTAGAGCTAAAATTAGCATGTTTAAAGTGATTTTCATGCTTCCAGGGGCCCTAAACACAAGATTTATGGAATGGTTAAAAGTGCATGAAAATGGCCAATTTACTCACTCTGAGTTCTCAAAAAGGGTTTCTTCACCCCGGGAAGTTAATTAAATACCATTTGGAGGCATTTAATGTTCGAGCAAAAACGGCTGATTTTTGACAAAAGAGATAACACCCCCCCATTGCGTCATGCTTCAGGAATGTGGAAAATGGTCCGTTTTCAAATGTTTTATTTTTGAACGTCAGTTCACATTTGTAGGTGGATCATCAGTGTTAGAGCTAAAATTAGCATGTTTAAAGTGATTTTCATGCTTCCAGGGGCTCGGGAAGTGAATTAAATACTATTTGGAGGCATTTAATGTTCAATCAAAAACAGCTGATTTGTGACAAAAGAGATAACACCCCCCCATTACGTCATGCTTCAGAAATGTGGAAAATGGTCCGTTATCAAATGTTTTATTTTTGAACGTCAGTTCACATTTGTAGGTGGATCATCAGTGTTAGAGCTAAAATTAGCATGTTTAAAGTGATTTTCATGCTTCCAGGGGCCCTAAACACAAGATTTATGGAATGGTTAAAAGTGCATGAAAATGGCCAATTTACTCACTCTGAGTTCTCAAAAAGGGTTCTTCACCCCGGGAAGTTAATTAAATACCATTTGGAGGCATTTAATGTTCGAGCAAAAACAGCTGATTTTCGACAAAAGAGATAACACCCCCCCATTACGTCATGCTTCAGAAATGTGGAAAATGGTCCGTTTTCAAATGTTTTATTTTTGAACGTCAGTTCACATTTGTAGGTGGATCATCAGTGTTAGAGCTAAAATTAGCATGTTTAAAGTGATTTTCATGCTTCCAGGGGCTCGGGAAGTGAATTAAATACTATTTGGAGGCATTTAATGCTCAATCAAAAACAGCTGATTTTTGACAAAAGAGATAACACCCCCCCATTACGTCATGCTTCAGAAATGTGGAAAATGGTCCATTTTCAAATGTTTTATTTTTGAACGTCAGTTCACATTTGTAGGTGGATCATCAGTGTTAGAGCTAAAATTAGCATGTTTAAAGTGATTTTCATGCTTCCAGGGGCCCTAAACACAAGATTTATGGAATGGTTAAAAGTCCATGAAAATGGCCAATTTACTCACTCTGAGTTCTCAAAAAGGGTTTCTTCACCCCGGGAAGTTAATTAAATACCATTTGGAGGCATTTAATGTTCGATCAAAAACGGCTGATTTTCGACAAAAGAGATAACACCCCCCCATTACGTCATGCTTCAGAAATGTGGAAAATGGTCCGTTTTCAAATGTTTTATTTTTGAACGTCAGTTCACATTTGTAGGTGGATCATCAGTGTTAGAGCTAAAATTAGCATGTTTAAAGTGATTTTCATGCTTCCAGGGGCTCGGGAAGTGAATTAAATACTATTTGGAGGCATTTAATGTTCAATCAAAAACAGCTGATTTGTGACAAAAGAGATAACACCCCCCCATTACGTCATGCTTCAGAAATGTGGAAAATGGTCCGTTATCAAATGTTTTATTTTTGAACGTCAGTTCACATTTGTAGGTGGATCATCAGTGTTAGAGCTAAAATTAGCATGTTTAAAGTGATTTTCATGCTTCCAGGGGCCCTAAACACAAGATTTATGGAATGGTTAAAAGTGCATGAAAGTGGCCAATTTACTCACTCTGAGTTCTCAAAAAGGGTTTCTTCACCCCGGGAAGTTAATTAAATACCATTTGGAGGCATTTATTGTTCGAGCAAAAACGGCTGATTTTTGAAAAAAGAGATAACACCCCCTCATTACGTCATGCTTCAGAAATGTGGAAAATGGTCCGTTTTCAAATGTTTTATTTTTGAACGTCAGTTCACATTTGTAGGTGGATCATCAGTGTTAGAGCTAAAATTAGCATGTTTAAAGTGATTTTCATGCTTCCAGGGGCCCTAAACACAAGATTTATGGAATGGTTAAAAGTGCATGAAAATGGCCAATTTACGCACTCTGAGTTCTCAAAAAGGGTTTCTTCACCCAGGGAAGTTAATTAAATACCATTTGGAGGCATTTAAAATTCGAGCAAAAACGGCTGATTTTCGACAAAAGAGATAACACCCCCCCATTACGTCATGCTTCAGAAATGTGGAAAATGGTCCGTTTTCAAATGTTTTATTTTTGAACGTCAGTTCACATTTGTAGGTGGATCATCAGTGTTAGAGCTAAAATTAGCCTGTTTAAAGTGATTTTCATGCTTCCAGGGTCCCTAAACACAAGATTTATGGAATGGTTAAAAGTGCATGAAAATGGCCAATTTACTCACTCTGAGTTCTCAAAAAGGGTTTCTTCACCCCGGGAAGTTAATTAAATACCATTTGGAGGCATTTAATGTTCGAGCAAAAGCGGCTGATTTTCGACAAAAGAGATAACACCCCCCCATTACGTCATGCTTCAGAAATGTGGAAAATGGTCCGTTATCAAATGTTTTATTTTTGAACGTCAGTTCACATTTGTAGGTGGATCATCAGTGTTAGAGCTAAAATTAGCATGTTTAAAGTGATTTTCATGCTTCCAGGGGCTCGGGAAGTGAATTAAATACTATTTGGAGGCATTTAATGTTCAATCAAAAACAGCTGATTTTTGACAAAAGAGATAACACCCCCCCATTACATCATGCTTCAGAAATGTGGAAAATGGTCCGTTTTCAAATGTTTTATTTTTGAACGTCCGTTCACATTTGTAGGTGGATCATCAGTGTTAGAGCTAAAATTAGCATGTTTAAAGTGATTTTCATGCTTCCAGGGGCCCTAAACACAAGATTTATGGAATGGTTAAAAGTGCATGAAAATGGCCAATGTACTCACTCTGAGTTCTCAAAAAGGGTTTCTTCACCCCGGGAAGTTAATTAAATACCATTTGGAGGCATTTAATGTTCGAGCAAAAACGGCTGATTTTCGACAAAAGAGATAACACCCCCCCATTACATCATGCTTCAGGAATGTGGAAAATGGTCCGTTTTCAAATGTTTTATTTTTGAACGTCAGTTCACATTTGTAGGTGGATCATCAGTGTTAGAGCTAAAATTAGCATGTTTAAAGTGATTTTCATGCTTCCAGGGGCTCGGGAAGTGAATTAAATACTATTTGGAGGCATTTAATGTTCAATCAAAAACAGCTGATTTTTGACAAAAGAGATAACACCCCCCCCATTACGTCATGCTTCAGAAATGTGGAAAATGGTCCGTTTTCAAATGTTTTATTTTTGAACGTCAGTTCACATTTGTAGGTGGATCATCAGTGTTAGAGCTAAAATTAGCATGTTTAAAGTGATTTTCATGCTTCCAGGGGCCCTAAACACAAGATTTATGAAATGGTTAAAAGTGCGCGAAAATGGCCAATTTACTCACTCTGAGTTCTCAAAAAGGGTTTCTTCACCCCGGGAAGTTAATTAAATACCATTTGGAGGCATTTAATGTTCGAGCAAAAACGGCTGATTTTCGACAAAAGAGATAACACCCCCCCATTACGTCATGCTTCAGAAATGTGGAAAATGGTCCATTTTCAAATGTTTTATTTTTGAACGTCAGTTCACATTTGTAGGTGGATCATCAGTGTTAGAGCTAAAATTAGCATGTTTAAAGTGATTTTCATGCTTCCAGGGGCTCGGGAAGTGAATTAAATACTATTTGGAGGCATTTAATGTTCAATCAAAAACAGCTGATTTTTGACAAAAGAGATAACACCCCCCCATTACGTCATGCTTCAGAAATGTGGAAAATGGTCCGTTTTCAAATGTTTTATTTTTGAACGTCAGTTCACATTTGTAGGTGGATCATCAGTGTTAGAGCTAAAATTAGCATGTTTAAAGTGATTTTCATGCTTCCAGGGGCCCTAAACACAAGATTTATGGAATGGTTAAAAGTGCGCGAAAATGGCCAATTTACTCACTCTGAGTTCTCAAAAAGGGTTTCTTCACCCCGGGAAGTTAATTAAATACCATTTGGAGGCATTTAATGTTCGAGCAAAAACGGCTGATTTTTGACAAAAGAGATAACACCCCCCCATTACGTCATGCTTCAGAAATGTGGAAAATGGTCCGTTTTCAAATGTTTTATTTTTGAACGTCAGTTCACATTTGTAGGTGGATCATCAGTGTTAGAACTAAAATTAGCATGTTTAAAGTGATTTTCATGCTTCCAGGGGCCCTAAACACAAGATTTATGGAATGGTTAAAAGTGCATGAAAATGGCCAATTTACTCACTCTGAGTTCTCAAAAAGGGTTTCTTCACCCCGGGAAGTTAATTAAATACCATTTGGAGGCATTTAATGTTCGAGCAAAAACGGCTGATTTTCGACAAAAGAGATAACACCCCCCCATTACGTCATGCTTCAGAAATGTGGAAAATGGTCCATTTTCAAATGTTTTATTTTTGAACGTCAGTTCACATTTGTAGGTGGATCATCAGTGTTAGAGCTAAAATTAGCATGTTTAAAGTGATTTTCATGCTTCCAGGGGCTCGGGAAGTGAATTAAATACTATTTGGAGTCATTTAATGTTCAATCAAAAACAGCTGATTTTTGACAAAAGAGATAACACCCCCCATTACGTCATGCTTCAGAAATGTGGAAAATGGTCCGTTTTCAAATGTTTTATTTTTGAACGTCAGTTCACATTTGTAGGTGGATCATCAGTGTTAGAGCTAAAATTAGCATGTTTAAAGTGATTTTCATGCTTCCAGGGGCTCGGGAAGTGAATTAAATACTATTTGGAGGCATTTAATGTTCAATCAAAAACAGCTGATTTTTGACAAAAGAGATAACACCCCCCCATTACGTCATGCTTCAGAAATGTGGAAAATGGTCCGTTTTCAAATGTTTTATTTTTGAACGTCAGTTCACATTTGTAGGTGGATCATCAGTGTTAGAGCTAAAATTAGCATGTTTAGACTGATTTTCATGCTTCCAGGGGCCCTAAACACAAGATTTATGGAATGGATAAAAGTGCGCGAAAATGGACAATTTACTCACTCTGAGTTCTCAAAAAGGGTTTCTTCACCCCGGGAAGTTAATTAAATACCATTTGGAGGCATTTAATGTTCGAGCAAAACCGGCAGATTTTCGACAAAAGAGATAACACCCCCCCATTACGTCATGCTTCAGTAATGTGGAAAATGGTCCATTTTCAAATGTTTTATTTTTGAACGTCAGTTCACATTTGTAGGTGGATCATCAGTGTTAGAGCTAAAATTAGCATGTTTAAAGTGATTTTCATGCTTCCAGGGGCTCGGGAAGTGAATTAAATACTATTTGGAGGCATTTAATGTTCAAGCAAAAACAGCTGATTTTTGACAAAAGAGATAACACCCCCCCATTACGTCATGCTTCAGAAATGTGGAAAAGGGTCCGTTTTCAAAAGTTTTATTTTTGAACGTCAGTTCACATTTGTAGGTGGATCATCAGTGTTAGAGCTACAATTAGCATGTTTAAAGTGATTTTCATGCTTCCAGGGGCCCTAAACACAAGATTTATGGAATGGTTAAAAGTGCGCGAAAATGGCCAATTTACTCACTCTGAGTTCTCAAAAAGGGTTTCTTCACCCCGGGAAGTTAATTAAATACCATTTGGAGGCATTTAATGTTCGAGCAAAAACGGCTGATTTTTGACAAAAGAGATAACACCCCCCCATTACGTCATGCTTCAGAAATGTGGAAAATGGTCCGTTTTCAAATGTTTTATTTTTGAACGTCAGTTCACATTTGTAGGTGGATCATCAGTGTTAGAGCTAAAATTAGCATGTTTAAAGTGATTTCATGCTTCCAGGGGCTCGGGAAGTGAATTAAATACTATTTGGAGGCATTTAATGTTCAATCAAAAACAGCTGATTTTTGACAAAAGAGATAACACCCCCCCATTATGTCATGCTTTCGAAATGTGGAAAATGGTCCGTTTTCAAATGTTTTATTTTTGAACGTCAGTTCACATTTGTAGGTGGATCATCAGTGTTAGAGCTAAAATTAGCATGTTTAAAGTGATTTTCATGCTTCCAGGGGCCCTAAACACAAGATTTATGGAATGGTTAAAAGTGCATGAAAATGGCCAATTTACTCACTCTGAGTTCTCAAAAAGGGTTTCTTCACCCCGGAAAGTTGATTAAATACAATTTGGAGGCATTTAATGTTCGAGCAAAAACGGCTGATTTTCGACAAAAGAGATAACACCCCCCCATTACGTCATGCTTCAGAAATGTGGAAAATGGTCCGTTTTCAAATGTTTTATTTTTGAACGTCAGTTCACAATTGTAGGTGGATCATCAGTGTTAGAGCTAAAATTAGCATGTTTAAAGTGATTTTCATGCTTCCAGGGGCCCTAAACACAAGATTTATGGAATGGTTAAAAGTGCATGAAAATGGCCAATTTACTCACTCTGAGTTCTCAAAAAGGGTTTCTTCACCCCGGAAAGTTAATTAAATACCATTTGGAGGCATTTAATGTTCGAGCAAAAACTGCTGATTTTCGACAAAAGAGATAACACCCCCCCCATTACGTCATGCTTCAGAAATGTGGAAAATGGTCCGTTTTCAAATGTTTTATTTTTGAACGTCAGTTCACATTTGTAGGTGGATCATCAGTGTTAGAGCTAAAATTAGCATGTTTAAAGTGATTTTCATGCTTCCAGGGGCCCTAAACACAAGATTTATGGAATGGTTAAAAGTGCATGAAAATGGCCAATTTACTCACTCTGAGTTCTCAAAAAGGGTTTCTTCACCCCGGGAAGTTAATTAAATACCATTTGGAGGCATTTAATGTTCGAGCAAAAACGGCTGATTTTTGACAAAAGAGATAACACCCCCCCATTGCGTCATGCTTCAGGAATGTGGAAAATGGTCCGTTTTCAAATGTTTTATTTTTGAACGTCAGTTCACATTTGTAGGTGGATCATCAGTGTTAGAGCTAAAATTAGCATGTTTAAAGTGATTTTCATGCTTCCAGGGGCTCGGGAAGTGAATTAAATACTATTTGGAGGCATTTAATGTTCAATCAAAAACAGCTGATTTGTGACAAAAGAGATAACACCCCCCCATTACGTCATGCTTCAGAAATGTGGAAAATGGTCCGTTATCAAATGTTTTATTTTTGAACGTCAGTTCACATTTGTAGGTGGATCATCAGTGTTAGAGCTAAAATTAGCATGTTTAAAGTGATTTTCATGCTTCCAGGGGCCCTAAACACAAGATTTATGGAATGGTTAAAAGTGCATGAAAATGGCCAATTTACTCACTCTGAGTTCTCAAAAAGGGTTCTTCACCCCGGGAAGTTAATTAAATACCATTTGGAGGCATTTAATGTTCGAGCAAAAACAGCTGATTTTCGACAAAAGAGATAACACCCCCCCATTACGTCATGCTTCAGAAATGTGGAAAATGGTCCGTTTTCAAATGTTTTATTTTTGAACGTCAGTTCACATTTGTAGGTGGATCATCAGTGTTAGAGCTAAAATTAGCATGTTTAAAGTGATTTTCATGCTTCCAGGGGCTCGGGAAGTGAATTAAATACTATTTGGAGGCATTTAATGCTCAATCAAAAACAGCTGATTTTTGACAAAAGAGATAACACCCCCCCATTACGTCATGCTTCAGAAATGTGGAAAATGGTCCATTTTCAAATGTTTTATTTTTGAACGTCAGTTCACATTTGTAGGTGGATCATCAGTGTTAGAGCTAAAATTAGCATGTTTAAAGTGATTTTCATGCTTCCAGGGGCCCTAAACACAAGATTTATGGAATGGTTAAAAGTCCATGAAAATGGCCAATTTACTCACTCTGAGTTCTCAAAAAGGGTTTCTTCACCCCGGGAAGTTAATTAAATACCATTTGGAGGCATTTAATGTTCGATCAAAAACGGCTGATTTTCGACAAAAGAGATAACACCCCCCCATTACGTCATGCTTCAGAAATGTGGAAAATGGTCCGTTTTCAAATGTTTTATTTTTGAACGTCAGTTCACATTTGTAGGTGGATCATCAGTGTTAGAGCTAAAATTAGCATGTTTAAAGTGATTTTCATGCTTCCAGGGGCTCGGGAAGTGAATTAAATACTATTTGGAGGCATTTAATGTTCAATCAAAAACAGCTGATTTGTGACAAAAGAGATAACACCCCCCCATTACGTCATGCTTCAGAAATGTGGAAAATGGTCCGTTATCAAATGTTTTATTTTTGAACGTCAGTTCACATTTGTAGGTGGATCATCAGTGTTAGAGCTAAAATTAGCATGTTTAAAGTGATTTTCATGCTTCCAGGGGCCCTAAACACAAGATTTATGGAATGGTTAAAAGTGCATGAAAGTGGCCAATTTACTCACTCTGAGTTCTCAAAAAGGGTTTCTTCACCCCGGGAAGTTAATTAAATACCATTTGGAGGCATTTAATGTTCGAGCAAAAACGGCTGATTTTTGAAAAAAGAGATAACACCCCCTCATTACGTCATGCTTCAGAAATGTGGAAAATGGTCCGTTTTCAAATGTTTTATTTTTGAACGTCAGTTCACATTTGTAGGTGGATCATCAGTGTTAGAGCTAAAATTAGCATGTTTAAAGTGATTTTCATGCTTCCAGGGGCCCTAAACACAAGATTTATGGAATGGTTAAAAGTGCATGAAAATGGCCAATTTACGCACTCTGAGTTCTCAAAAAGGGTTTCTTCACCCCGGGAAGTTAATTAAATACCATTTGGAGGCATTTAAAATTCGAGCAAAAACGGCTGATTTTCGACAAAAGAGATAACACCCCCCCATTACGTCATGCTTCAGAAATGTGGAAAATGGTCCGTTTTCAAATGTTTTATTTTTGAACGTCAGTTCACATTTGTAGGTGGATCATCAGTGTTAGAGCTAAAATTAGCCTGTTTAAAGTGATTTTCATGCTTCCAGGGTCCCTAAACACAAGATTTATGGAATGGTTAAAAGTGCATGAAAATGGCCAATTTACTCACTCTGAGTTCTCAAAAAGGGTTTCTTTACCCCGGGAAGTTAATTAAATACCATTTGGAGGCATTTAATGTTCGAGCAAAAACGGCTGATTTTCGACAAAAGAGATAACACCCCCCCATTACGTCATGCTTCAGAAATGTGGAAAATGGTCCTTTTTCAAATGTTTTATTTTTGAACATCAGTTCACATTTGTAGGTGGATCATCAGTGTTAGAGCTAAAATTAGCATGTTTAAAGTGATTTTCATGCTTCCAGGGGCTCGGGAAGTGAATTAAATACTATTTGGAGGCATTTAATGTTCAATCAAAAACAGCTGATTTTTGACAAAAGAGATAACACCCCCCCATTACATCATGCTTCAGAAATGTGGAAAATGGTCCGTTTTCAAATGTTTTATTTTTGAACGTCCGTTCACATTTGTAGGTGGATCATCAGTGTTAGAGCTAAAATTAGCATGTTTAAAGTGATTTTCATGCTTCCAGGGGCCCTAAACACAAGATTTATGGAATGGTTAAAAGTGCATGAAAATGGCCAATGTACTCACTCTGAGTTCTCAAAAAGGGTTTCTTCACCCCGGGAAGTTAATTAAATACCATTTGGAGGCATTTAATGTTCGAGCAAAAACGGCTGATTTTCGACAAAAGAGATAACACCCCCCCATTACGTCATGCTTCAGGAATGTGGAAAATGGTCCGTTTTCAAATGTTTTATTTTTGAACGTCAGTTCACATTTGTAGGTGGATCATCAGTGTTAGAGCTAAAATTAGCATGTTTAAAGTGATTTTCATGCTTCCAGGGGCTCGGGAAGTGAATTAAATACTATTTGGAGGCATTTAATGTTCAATCAAAAACAGCTGATTTTTGACAAAAGAGATAACACCCCCCCCATTACGTCATGCTTCAGAAATGTGGAAAATGGTCCGTTTTCAAATGTTTTATTTTTGAACATCAGTTCACATTTGTAGGTGGATCATCAGTGTTAGAGCTAAAATTAGCATGTTTAAAGTGATTTTCATGCTTCCAGGGGCCCTAAACACAAGATTTATGAAATGGTTAAAAGTGCGCGAAAATGGCCAATTTACTCACTCTGAGTTCTCAAAAAGGGTTTCTTCACCCCGGGAAGTTAATTAAATACCATTTGGAGGCATTTAATGTTCGAGCAAAAACGGCTGATTTTCGACAAAAGAGATAACACCCCCCCATTACGTCATGCTTCAGAAATGTGGAAAATGGTCCATTTTCAAATGTTTTATTTTTGAACGTCAGTTCACATTTGTAGGTGGATCATCAGTGTTAGAGCTAAAATTAGCATGTTTAAAGTGATTTTCATGCTTCCAGGGGCCCTAAACACAAGATTTATGGAATGGTTAAAAGTGCGCGAAAATGGCCAATTTACTCACTCTGAGTTCTCAAAAAGGGTTTCTTCACCCCGGGAAGTTAATTAAATACCATTTGGAGGCATTTAATGTTCGAGCAAAAACGGCTGATTTTTGACAAAAGAGATAACACCCCCCCATTACGTCATGCTTCAGAAATGTGGAAAATGGTCCGTTTTCAAATGTTTTATTTTTGAACGTCAGTTCACATTTGTAGGTGGATCATCAGTGTTAGAACTAAAATTAGCATGTTTAAAGTGATTTTCATGCTTCCAGGGGCCCTAAACACAAGATTTATGGAATGGTTAAAAGTGCATGAAAATGGCCAATTTACTCACTCTGAGTTCTCAAAAAGGGTTTCTTCACCCCGGGAAGTTAATTAAATACCATTTGGAGGCATTTAATGTTCGAGCAAAAACGGCTGATTTTCGACAAAAGAGATAACACCCCCCCATTACGTCATGCTTCAGAAATGTGGAAAATGGTCCATTTTCAAATGTTTTATTTTTGAACGTCAGTTCACATTTGTAGGTGGATCATCAGTGTTAGAGCTAAAATTAGCATGTTTAAAGTGATTTTCATGCTTCCAGCGGCTCGGGAAGTGAATTAAATACTATTTGGAGTCATTTAATGTTCAATCAAAAACAGCTGATTTTTGACAAAAGAGATAACACCCCCCATTACGTCATGCTTCAGAAATGTGGAAAATGGTCCGTTTTCAAATGTTTTATTTTTGAACGTCAGTTCACATTTGTAGGTGGATCATCAGTGTTAGAGCTAAAATTAGCATGTTTAAAGTGATTTTCATGCTTCCAGGGGCTCGGGAAGTGAATTAAATACTATTTGGAGGCATTTAATGTTCAATCAAAAACAGCTGATTTTTGACAAAAGAGATAACACCCCCCCATTACGTCATGCTTCAGAAATGTGGAAAATGGTCCGTTTTCAAATGTTTTATTTTTGAACGTCAGTTCACATTTGTAGGTGGATCATCAGTGTTAGAGCTAAAATTAGCATGTTTAGACTGATTTTCATGCTTCCAGGGGCTCGGGAAGTGAATTAAATACTATTTGGAGGCAGTTAATGTTCAAGCAAAAACAGCTGATTTTTGACAAAAGAGATAACACCCCCCCATTACGTCATGCTTCAGAAATGTGGAAAAGGGTCCGTTTTCAAAAGTTTTATTTTTGAACGTCAGTTCACATTTGTAGGTGGATCATCAGTGTTAGAGCTACAATTAGCATGTTTAAAGTGATTTTCATGCTTCCAGGGGCCCTAAACACAAGATTTATGGAATGGTTAAAAGTGCGCGAAAAT
Source organism: Lissotriton vulgaris (assembly GCF_964263255.1). NCBI lineage: Eukaryota > Metazoa > Chordata > Amphibia > Caudata > Salamandridae > Lissotriton > Lissotriton vulgaris. The sequence goes on from NW_028241214.1 coordinate 306,143, forward strand.
GGCCAATTTACTCACTCTGAGTTCTCAAAAAGGGTTTCTTCACCCCGGGAAGTTAATTAAATACCATTTGGAGGCATTTAATGTTCGAGCAAAAACGGCTGATTTTTGACAAAAGAGATAACACCCCCCCATTACGTCATGCTTCAGAAATGTGGAAAATGGTCCGTTTTCAAATGTTTTATTTTTGAACGTCAGTTCACATTTGTAGGTGGATCATCAGTGTTAGAGCTAAAATTAGCATGTTTAAAGTGATTTCATGCTTCCAGGGGCTCGGGAAGTGAATTAAATACTATTTGGAGGCATTTAATGTTCAATCAAAAACAGCTGATTTTTGACAAAAGAGATAACACCCCCCCATTATGTCATGCTTTCGAAATGTGGAAAATGGTCCGTTTTCAAATGTTTTATTTTTGAACGTCAGTTCACATTTGTAGGTGGATCATCAGTGTTAGAGCTAAAATTAGCATGTTTAAAGTGATTTTCATGCTTCCAGGGGCCCTAAACACAAGATTTATGGAATGGTTAAAAGTGCATGAAAATGGCCAATTTACTCACTCTGAGTTCTCAAAAAGGGTTTCTTCACCCCGGAAAGTTGATTAAATACAATTTGGAGGCATTTAATGTTCGAGCAAAAACGGCTGATTTTCGACAAAAGAGATAACACCCCCCCATTACGTCATGCTTCAGAAATGTGGAAAATGGTCCGTTTTCAAATGTTTTATTTTTGAACGTCAGTTCACAATTGTAGGTGGATCATCAGTGTTAGAGCTAAAATTAGCATGTTTAAAGTGATTTTCATGCTTCCAGGGGCCCTAAACACAAGATTTATGGAATGGGTAAAAGTGCATGAAAATGGCCAATTTACTCACTCTGAGTTCTCAAAAAGGGTTTCTTCACCCCGGAAAGTTAATTAAATACCATTTGGAGGCATTTAATGTTCGAGCAAAAACTGCTGATTTTCGACAAAAGAGATAACACCCCCCCCATTACGTCATGCTTCAGAAATGTGGAAAATGGTCCGTTTTCAAATGTTTTATTTTTGAACGTCAGTTCACATTTGTAGGTGGATCATCAGTGTTAGAGCTAAAATTAGCATGTTTAAAGTGATTTTCATGCTTCCAGGGGCCCTAAACACAAGATTTATGGAATGGTTAAAAGTGCATGAAAATGGCCAATTTACTCACTCTGAGTTCTCAAAAAGGGTTTCTTCACCCCGGGAAGTTAATTAAATACCATTTGGAGGCATTTAATGTTCGAGCAAAAACGGCTGATTTTTGACAAAAGAGATAACACCCCCCCATTGCGTCATGCTTCAGGAATGTGGAAAATGGTCCGTTTTCAAATGTTTTATTTTTGAACGTCAGTTCACATTTGTAGGTGGATCATCAGTGTTAGAGCTAAAATTAGCATGTTTAAAGTGATTTTCATGCTTCCAGGGGCTCGGGAAGTGAATTAAATACTATTTGGAGGCATTTAATGTTCAATCAAAAACAGCTGATTTTTGACAAAAGAGATAACACCCCCCCATTACGTCATGCTTCAGAAATGTGGAAAATGGTCAGTTTTCAAATGTTTTATTTTTGAACGTCAGTTCACATTTGTAGGTGGATCATCAGTGTTAGAGCTAAAATTAGCATGTTTAAAGTGATTTTCATGCTTCCAGGGGCCCTAAACACAAGATTTATGGAATGGTTAAAAGTGCGCGAAAATGGCCAATTTACTCACTCTGAGTTCTCAAAAAGGGTTTCTTCACCCCGGGAAGTTAATTAAATACTATTTGGAGGCATTTAATGTTCGAGCAAAAACGGCTGATTTTCGACAAAAGAGATAACACCCCCCCATTACGTCATGCTTCAGAAATGTGGAAAATGGTCCGTTTTCAAATGTTTTATTTTTGAACGTCCGTTCACATTTGTAGGTCGATCATCAGTGTTAGAGCTAAAATTAGCATGTTTAAAGTGATTTTCATGCTTCCAGGGGCCCTAAACACAAGATTTATGGAATGGTTAAAAGTGCATGAAAATGGCCAATGTACTCACTCTGAGTTCTCAAAAAGGGTTTCTTCACCCCGGGAAGTTAATTAAATACCATTTGGAGGCATTTAATGTTCGAGCAAAAACGGCTGATTTTCGACAAAAGAGATAACACCCCCCCATTACGTCATGCTTCAGGAATGTGGAAAATGGTCCGTTTTCAAATGTTTTATTTTTGAACGTCAGTTCACATTTGTAGGTGGATCATCAGTGTTAGAGCTAAAATTAGCATGTTTAAAGTGATTTTCATGCTTCCAGGGGCTCGGGAAGTGAATTAAATACTATTTGGAGGCATTTAATGTTCAATCAAAAACAGCTGATTTTTGACAAAAGAGATAACACCCCCCCCATTACGTCATGCTTCAGAAATGTGGAAAATGGTCCGTTTTCAAATGTTTTATTTTTGAACGTCAGTTCACATTTGTAGGTGGATCATCAGTGTTAGAGCTAAAATGAGCATGTTTAAAGTGATTTTCATGCTTCCAGGGGCCCTAAACACAAGATTTATGGAATGGTTAAAAGTGCGCGAAAATGGCCAATTTACTCACTCTGAGTTCTCAAAAAGGGTTTCTTCACCCCGGGAAGTTAATTAAATACCATTTGGAGGCATTTAATGTTCGAGCAAAAACGGCTGATTTTCGACAAAAGAGATAACACCCCCCCATTACGTCATGCTTCAGAAATGTGGAAAATGGTCCATTTTCAAATGTTTTATTTTTGAACGTCAGTTCACATTTGTAGGTGGATCATCAGTGTTAGAGCTAAAATTAGCATGTTTAAAGTGATTTTCATGCTTCCAGGGGCTCGGGAAGTGAATTAAATACTATTTGGAGGCATTTAATGTTCAATCAAAAACAGCTGGTTTTTGACAAAAGAGATAACACCCCCCCATTACGTCATGCTTCAGAAATGTGGAAAATGGTCCGTTTTCAAATGTTTTATTTTTGAACGTCAGTTCACATTTGTAGGTGGATCATCAGTGTTAGAGCTAAAATTAGCATGTTTAAAGTGATTTTCATGCTTCCAGGGGCCCTAAACACAAGATTTATGGAATGGTTAAAAGTGCGCGAAAATGGCCAATTTACTCACTCTGAGTTCTCAAAAAGGGTTTCTTCACCCCGGGAAGTTAATTAAATACCATTTGGAGGCATTTAATGTTCGAGCAAAAACGGCTGATTTTTGACCAAAAGAGATAACACCCCCCCATTACGTCATGCTTCAGAAATGTGGAAAATGGTCCGTTTTCAAATGTTTTATTTTTGAACGTCAGTTCACATTTGTAGGTGGATCATCAGTGTTAGAGCTAAAATTAGCATGTTTAAAGTGATTTTCATGCTTCCAGGGGCCCTAAACACAAGATTTATGGAATGGTTAAAAGTGCATGAAAATGGCCAATTTACTCACACTGAGTTCTCAAAAAGGGTTTCTTCACCCCGGGAAGTTAATTAAATACCATTTGGAGGCATTTAATGTTCGAGCAAAAACGGCTGATTTTCGACAAAAGAGATAACACCCCCCCATTACGTCATGCTTCAGAAATGTGGAAAATGGTCCATTTTCAAATGTTTTATTTTTGAACGTCAGTTCACATTTGTAGGTGGATCATCAGTGTTAGAGCTAAAATTAGCATGTTTAAAGTGATTTTCATGCTTCCAGGGGCTCGGGAAGTGAATTAAATACTATTTGGAGTCATTTAATGTTCAATCAAAAACAGCTGATTTTTGACAAAAGAGATAACACCCCCCCATTACGTCATGCTTCAGAAATGTGGAAAATGGTCCGTTTTCAAATGTTTTATTTTTGAACGTCAGTTCACATTTGTAGGTGGATCATCAGTGTTAGAGCTAAAATTAGCATGTTTAAAGTGATTTCATGCTTCCAGGGGCTCGGGAAGTGAATTAAATACTATTTGGAGGCATTTAATGTTCAATCAAAAACAGCTGATTTTTGACAAAAGAGATAACACCCCCCCATTACGTCATGCTTCAGAAATGTGGAAAATGGTCCGTTTTCAAATGTTTTATTTTTGAACGTCAGTTCACATTTGTAGGTGGATCATCAGTGTTAGAGCTAAAATTAGCATGTTTAAAGTGATTTTCATGCTTCCAGGGGCCCTAAACACAAGATTTATGGAATGGTTAAAAGTGCATGAAAATGGCCAATTTACTCACTCTGAGTTCTCAAAAAGGGTTTCTTCACCCCGGAGAGTTAATTAAATACAATTTGGAGGCATTTAATGTTCGAGCAAAAACGGCTGATTTTCGACAAAAGAGATAACACCCCCCCATTACGTCATGCTTCAGAAATGTGGAAAATGGTCCGTTTTCAAATGTTTTATTTTTGAACGTCAGTTCACAATTGTAGGTGGATCATCAGTGTTAGAGCTAAAATTAGCATGTTCAAAGTGATTTTCATGCTTCTAGGGGCCCTAAACACAAGATTTATGGAATGGTTAAAAGTGCATGAAAATGGCCAATTTACTCACTCTGAGTTCTCAAAAAGGGTTTCTTCACCCCGGAAAGTTAATTAAATACCATTTGGAGGCATTTAATGTTCGAGCAAAAACGGCTGATTTTCGACAAAAGAGATAACACCCCCCCCCATTACGTCATGCTTCAGAAATGTGGAAAATGGTCCGTTTTCAAATGTTTTATTTTTGAACGTCAGTTCACATTTGTAGGTGGATCATCAGTGTTAGAGCTAAAATTAGCATGTTTAAAGTGATTTTCATGCTTCCAGGGGCCCTAAACACAAGATTTATGGAATGGTTAAAAGTGCATGAAAATGGCCAATTTACTCACTCTGAGTTCTCAAAAAGGGTTTCTTCACCCCGGGAAGTTAATTAAATACCATTTGGAGGCATTTAATGTTCGAGCAAAAACGGCTGATTTTTGACAAAAGAGATAACACCCCCCCATTGCGTCATGCTTCAGGAATGTGGAAAATGGTCCGTTTTCAAATGTTTTATTTTTGAACGTCAGTTCACATTTGTAGGTGGATCATCAGTGTTAGAGCTAAAATTAGCATGTTTAAAGTGATTTTCATGCTTCCAGGGGCTCGGGAAGTGAATTAAATACTATTTGGAGGCATTTAATGTTCAATCAAAAACAGCTGATTTTTGACAAAAGAGATAACACCCCCCCATTACGTCATGCTTCAGAAATGTGGAAAATGGTCAGTTTTCAAATGTTTTATTTTTGAACGTCAGTTCACATTTGTAGGTGGATCATCAGTGTTAGAGCTAAAATTAGCATGTTTAAAGTGATTTTCATGCTTCCAGGGGCCCTAAACACAAGATTTATGGAATGGTTAAAAGTGCGCGAAAATGGCCAATTTACTCACTCTGAGTTCTCAAAAAGGGTTTCTTCACCCCGGGAAGTTAATTAAATACTATTTGGAGGCATTTAATGTTCGAGCAAAAACGGCTGATTTTCGACAAAAGAGATAACACCCCCCCATTACGTCATGCTTCAGAAATGTGGAAAATGGTCCATTTTCAAATGTTTTATTTTTGAACGTCAGTTCACATTTGTAGGTGGATCATCAGTGTTAGAGCTAAAATTAGCATGTTTAAAGTGATTTTCATGCTTCCAGGGGCCCTAAACACAAGATTTATGGAATGGTTAAAAGTGCATGAAAATGGCCAATTTACTCACTCTGAGTTCTCAAAAAGGGTTTCTTCACCCTGGGAAGTTAATTAAATACCATTTGGAGGCATTTAATGTTCGAGCAAAAACGACTGATTTTCGACAAAAGAGATAACACCCCCCCATTACGTCATGCTTCAGAAATGTGGAAAATGGCCCGTTTTCAAATGTTTTATTTTTGAACGTCAGTTCACATTTGTAGGTGGATCATCAATGTTAGAGCTAAAATTAGCATGTTTAAAGTGATTTTCATGCTTCCAGGGGCTCGGGAAGTGAATTAAATACTATTTGGAGGCATTTAATGTTCAAGCAAAAACAGCAGATTTTTGACAAAAGAGATAACACCCCCCCATTACGTCATGCTTCAGAAATGTGGAAAATGGTCCGTTTTCAAATATTTTATTTTTGAACGTCAGTTCACATTTGTAGGTGGATCATCAGTGTTAGAGCTAAAATTAGCATGTTTAAAGTGATTTTCATGCTTCCAGGGGCCCTAAACACAAGATTTATGGAATGGTTAAAAGTGCATGAAAATGGCCAATTTACGCACTCTGAGATCTCAAAAAGGGTTTCTTCACCCCGGGAAGTTAATTAAATACCATTTGGAGGCATTTAAAATTCGAGCAAAAACGGCTGATTTTCGACAAAAGAGATAACACCCCCCCATTACGTCATGCTTCAGAAATGTGGAAAATGGTCCGTTTTCAAATGTTTTATTTTTGAACGTCAGTTCACATTTGTAGGTGGATCATCAGTGTTAGAGCTAAAATTAGCATGTTTAAAGTGATTTTCATGCTTCCAGGGGCTCGGGAAGTGAATTAAATACTATTTGGAGGCATTTAATTTTCAATCAAAAACAGCTGATTTTTGACAAAAGAGATAACACCCCCCCCATTACGTCATGCTTCAGAAATGTGGAAAATGGTCCGTTATCAAATGTTTTATTTTTGAACGTCAGTTCACATTTGTAGGTGGATCATCAGTGTTAGAGCTAAAATTAGCATGTTTAAAGTGATTTTCATGCTTCCAGGGGCCCTAAACACAAGATTTATGGAATGGTTAAAAGTGCATGAAAATGGCCAATTTACTCACTCTGAGTTCTCAAAAAGGGTTTCTTCACCCCGGGAAGTTAATTAAATACCATTAGGAGGCATTTAATGTTCGAGCAAAAACGGCTGATTTTCGACAAAAGAGATAACACCCCTCCATTACGTCATGCTTCAGAAATGTGGAAAATAGGTCCATTTTCAAATGTTTTATTTTTGAACGTCAGTTCACATTTGTAGGTGGATCATCAGTGTTAGAGCTAAAATTAGCATGTTTAAAGTGATTTTCATGCTTCCAGGGGCCCTAAACACAAGATTTATGGAATGGTTAAAAGTGCGCGAAAATGGCCAATTTACTCACTCTGAGTTCTCAAAAAGGGTTTCTTCACCCCGGGAAGTTAATTAAATACCATTTGGAGGCATTTAATGTTCGAGCAAAAACGGCTGATTTTCGACAAAAGAGATAACACCCCCCCATTACGTCATGCTTCAGAAATGTGGAAAATGGTCCATTTTCAAATGTTTTATTTTTGAACGTCAGTTCACATTTGTAGGTGGATCATCAGTGTTAGAGCTAAAATTAGCATGTTTAAAGTGATTTTCATGCTTCCAGGGGCTCGGGAAGTGAATTAAATACTATTTGGAGGCATTTAATGTTCAATCAAAAACAGCTGGTTTTTGACAAAAGAGATAACACCCCCCCATTACGTCATGCTTCAGAAATGTGGAAAATGGTCCGTTTTCAAATGTTTTATTTTTGAACGTCAGTTCACATTTGTAGGTGGATCATCAGTGTTAGAGCTAAAATTAGCATGTTTAAAGTGATTTTCATGCTTCCAGGGGCCCTAAACACAAGATTTATGGAATGGTTAAAAGTGCGCGAAAATGGCCAATTTACTCACTCTGAGTTCTCAAAAAGGGTTTCTTCACCCCGGGAAGTTAATTAAATACCATTTGGAGGCATTTAATGTTCGAGCAAAAACGGCTGATTTTTGACCAAAAGAGATAACACCCCCCCATTACGTCATGCTTCAGAAATGTGGAAAATGGTCCGTTTTCAAATGTTTTATTTTTGAACGTCAGTTCACATTTGTAGGTGGATCATCAGTGTTAGAGCTAAAATTAGCATGTTTAAAGTGATTTTCATGCTTCCAGGGGCCCTAAACACAAGATTTATGGAATGGTTAAAAGTGCATGAAAATGGCCAATTTACTCACACTGAGTTCTCAAAAAGGGTTTCTTCACCCCGGGAAGTTAATTAAATACCATTTGGAGGCATTTAATGTTCGAGCAAAAACGGCTGATTTTCGACAAAAGAGATAACACCCCCCCATTACGTCATGCTTCAGAAATGTGGAAAATGGTCCATTTTCAAATGTTTTATTTTTGAACGTCAGTTCACATTTGTAGGTGGATCATCAGTGTTAGAGCTAAAATTAGCATGTTTAAAGTGATTTTCATGCTTCCAGGGGCTCGGGAAGTGAATTAAATACTATTTGGAGTCATTTAATGTTCAATCAAAAACAGCTGATTTTTGACAAAAGAGATAACACCCCCCCATTACGTCATGCTTCAGAAATGTGGAAAATGGTCCGTTTTCAAATGTTTTATTTTTGAACGTCAGTTCACATTTGTAGGTGGATCATCAGTGTTAGAGCTAAAATTAGCATGTTTAAAGTGATTTCATGCTTCCAGGGGCTCGGGAAGTGAATTAAATACTATTTGGAGGCATTTAATGTTCAATCAAAAACAGCTGATTTTTGACAAAAGAGATAACACCCCCCCCATTACGTCATGCTTCAGAAATGTGGAAAATGGTCCGTATTCAAATGTTTTATTTTTGAACGTCAGTTCACATTTGTAGGTGGATCATCAGTGTTAGAGCTAAAATTAGCATGTTTAAAGTGATTTTCATGCTTCCAGGGGCCCTAAACACAAGATTTATGGAATGGTTGAAAGTGCATGAAAATGGCCAATTTACTCACTCTGAGTTCTCAAAAAGGGTTTCTTCACCCCGGAAAGTTAATTAAATACAATTTGGAGGCATTTAATGTTCGAGCAAAAACGGCTGATTTTCGACAAAAGAGATAACACCCCCCCATTACGTCATGCTTCAGAAATGTGGAAAATGGTCCGTTTTCAAATGTTTTATTTTTGAACGTCAGTTCACAATTGTAGGTGGATCATCAGTGTTAGAGCTAAAATTAGCATGTTCAAAGTGATTTTCATGCTTCTAGGGGCCCTAAACACAAGATTTATGGAATGGTTAAAAGTGCATGAAAATGGCCAATTTACTCACTCTGAGTTCTCAAAAAGGGTTTCTTCACCCCGGAAAGTTAATTAAATACCATTTGGAGGCATTTAATGTTCGAGCAAAAACGGCTGATTTTCGACAAAAGAGATAACACCCCCCCCCCATTACGTCATGCTTCAGAAATGTGGAAAATGGTCCGTTTTCAAATGTTTTATTTTTGAACGTCAGTTCACATTTGTAGGTGGATCATCAGTGTTAGAGCTAAAATTAGCATGTTTAAAGTGATTTTCATGCTTCCAGGGGCCCTAAACACAAGATTTATGGAATGGTTAAAAGTGCATGAAAATGGCCAATTTACTCACTCTGAGTTCTCAAAAAGGGTTTCTTCACCCCGGGAAGTTAATTAAATACCATTTGGAGGCATTTAATGTTCGAGCAAAAACGGCTGATTTTTGACAAAAGAGATAACACCCCCCCATTGCGTCATGCTTCAGGAATGTGGAAAATGGTCCGTTTTCAAATGTTTTATTTTTGAACGTCAGTTCACATTTGTAGGTGGATCATCAGTGTTAGAGCTAAAATTAGCATGTTTAAAGTGATTTTCATGCTTCCAGGGGCTCGGGAAGTGAATTAAATACTATTTGGAGGCATTTAATGTTCAATCAAAAACAGCTGATTTTTGACAAAAGAGATAACACCCCCCCATTACGTCATGCTTCAGAAATGTGGAAAATGGTCAGTTTTCAAATGTTTTATTTTTGAACGTCAGTTCACATTTGTAGGTGGATCATCAGTGTTAGAGCTAAAATTAGCATGTTTAAAGTGATTTTCATGCTTCCAGGGGCCCTAAACACAAGATTTATGGAATGGTTAAAAGTGCGCGAAAATGGCCAATTTACTCACTCTGAGTTCTCAAAAAGGGTTTCTTCACCCCGGGAAGTTAATTAAATACTATTTGGAGGCATTTAATGTTCGAGCAAAAACGGCTGATTTTCGACAAAAGAGATAACACCCCCCCATTACGTCATGCTTCAGAAATGTGGAAAATGGTCCATTTTCAAATGTTTTATTTTTGAACGTCAGTTCACATTTGTAGGTGGATCATCAGTGTTAGAGCTAAAATTAGCATGTTTAAAGTGATTTTCATGCTTCCAGGGGCCCTAAACACAAGATTTATGGAATGGTTAAAAGTGCATGAAAATGGCCAATTTACTCACTCTGAGTTCTCAAAAAGGGTTTCTTCACCCTGGGAAGTTAATTAAATACCATTTGGAGGCATTTAATGTTCGAGCAAAAACGACTGATTTTCGACAAAAGAGATAACACCCCCCCATTACGTCATGCTTCAGAAATGTGGAAAATGGCCCGTTTTCAAATGTTTTATTTTTGAACGTCAGTTCACATTTGTAGGTGGATCATCAATGTTAGAGCTAAAATTAGCATGTTTAAAGTGATTTTCATGCTTCCAGGGGCTCGGGAAGTGAATTAAATACTATTTGGAGGCATTTAATGTTCAAGCAAAAACAGCAGATTTTTGACAAAAGAGATAACACCCCCCCATTACGTCATGCTTCAGAAATGTGGAAAATGGTCCGTTTTCAAATATTTTATTTTTGAACGTCAGTTCACATTTGTAGGTGGATCATCAGTGTTAGAGCTAAAATTAGCATGTTTAAAGTGATTTTCATGCTTCCAGGGGCCCTAAACACAAGATTTATGGAATGGTTAAAAGTGCATGAAAATGGCCAATTTACGCACTCTGAGATCTCAAAAAGGGTTTCTTCACCCCGGGAAGTTAATTAAATACCATTTGGAGGCATTTAAAATTCGAGCAAAAACGGCTGATTTTCGACAAAAGAGATAACACCCCCCCATTACGTCATGCTTCAGAAATGTGGAAAATGGTCCGTTTTCAAATGTTTTATTTTTGAACGTCAGTTCACATTTGTAGGTGGATCATCAGTGTTAGAGCTAAAATTAGCATGTTTAAAGTGATTTTCATGCTTCCAGGGGCTCGGGAAGTGAATTAAATACTATTTGGAGGCATTTAATTTTCAATCAAAAACAGCTGATTTTTGACAAAAGAGATAACACCCCCCCCTTTACGTCATGCTTCAGAAATGTGGAAAATGGTCCGTTATCAAATGTTTTATTTTTGAACGTCAGTTCACATTTGTAGGTGGATCATCAGTGTTAGAGCTAAAATTAGCATGTTTAAAGTGATTTTCATGCTTCCAGGGGCCCTAAACACAAGATTTATGGAATGGTTAAAAGTGCATGAAAATGGCCAATTTACTCACTCTGAGTTCTCAAAAAGGGTTTCTTCACCCCGGGAAGTTAATTAAATACCATTAGGAGGCATTTAATGTTCGAGCAAAAACGGCTGATTTTCGACAAAAGAGATAACACCCCTCCATTACGTCATGCTTCAGAAATGTGGAAAATAGGTCCATTTTCAAATGTTTTATTTTTGAACGTCAGTTCACATTTGTAGGTGGATCATCAGTGTTAGAGCTAAAATTAGCATGTTTAAAGTGATTTTCATGCTTCCAGGGGCTCGGGAAGTGAATTAAATACTATTTGGAGTCATTTAATGTTCAATCAAAAACAGCTGATTTTTGACAAAAGAGATAACACCCCCCCATTACGTCATGCTTCAGAAATGTGGAAAATGGTCCGTTTTCAAATGTTTTATTTTTGAACGTCAGTTCACATTTGTAGGTGGATCATCAGTGTTAGAGCTAAAATTAGCATGTTTAAAGTGATTTTCATGCTTCCAGGGGCTCGGGAAGTGAATTAAATACTATTTGGAGGCATTTAATGTTCAATCAAAAACAGCTGATTTTTGACAAAAGAGATAACACCCCCCCATTACGTCATGCTTAAGAAATGTGGAAAATGGTCCGTTTTCAAATGTTTTATTTTTGAACGTCAGTTCACATTTGTAGGTGGATCATCAGTGTTAGAGCTAAAATTAGCATGTTTAGACTGATTTTCATGCTTCCAGGGGCCCTAAACACAAGATTTATGGAATGGATAAAAGTGCGCGAAAATGGACAATTTACTCACTCTGAGTTCTCAAAAAGGGTTTCTTCACCCCGGGAAGTTAATTAAATACCATTTGGAGGCATTTAATGTTCGAGCAAAACCGGCAGATTTTCGACATAAGAGATAACACCCCCCCATTACGTCATGCTTCAGTAATGTGGAAAATGGTCCATTTTCAAATGTTTTATTTTTGAACGTCAGTTCACATTTGTAGGTGGATCATCAGTGTTAGAGCTAAAATTAGCATGTTTAAAGTGATTTTCATGCTTCCAGGGGCTCGGGAAGTGAATTAAATACTATTTGGAGGCATTTAATGTTCAAGCAAAAACAGCTGATTTTTGACAAAAGAGATAACACCCCCCCATTACGTCATGCTTCAGAAATGTGGAAAAGGGTCCGTTTTCAAAAGTTTTATTTTTGAACGTCAGTTCACATTTGTAGGTGGATCATCAGTGTTAGAGCTACAATTAGCATGTTTAAAGTGATTTTCATGCTTCCAGGGGCCCTAAACACAAGATTTATGGAATGGTTAAAAGTGCGCGAAAATGGCCAATTTACTCACTCTGAGTTCTCAAAAAGGGTTTCTTCACCCCGGGAAGTTAATTAAATACCATTTGGAGGCATTTAATGTTCGAGCAAAAACGGCTGATTTTTGACAAAAGAGATAACACCCCCCCATTACGTCATGCTTCAGAAATGTGGAAAATGGTCCGTTTTCAAATGTTTTATTTTTGAACGTCAGTTCACATTTGTAGGTGGATCATCAGTGTTAGAGCTAAAATTAGCATGTTTAAAGTGATTTCATGCTTCCAGGGGCTCGGGAAGTGAATTAAATACTATTTGGAGGCATTTAATGTTCAATCAAATACAGCTGATTTTTGACAAAAGAGATAACACCCCCCCATTACGTCATGCTTCAGAAATGTGGAAAAGGGTCCGTTTTCAAAAGTTTTATTTTTGAACGTCAGTTCACATTTGTAGGTGGATCATCAGTGTTAGAGCTACAATTAGCATGTTTAAAGTGATTTTCATGCTTCCAGGGGCCCTAAACACAAGATTTATGGAATGGTTAAAAGTGCGCGAAAATGGCCAATTTACTCACTCTGAGTTCTCAAAAAGGGTTTCTTCACCCCGGGAAGTTAATTAAATACCATTTGGAGGCATTTAATGTTCGAGCAAAAACGGCTGATTTTTGACAAAAGAGATAACACCCCCCCATTACGTCATGCTTCAGAAATGTGGAAATGGTCCGTTTTCAAATGTTTTATTTTTGAACGTCAGTTCACATTTGTAGGTGGATCATCAGTGTTAGAGCTAAAATTAGCATGTTTAAAGTGATTTCATGCTTCCAGGGGCTCGGGAAGTGAATTAAATACTATTTGGAGGCATTTAATGTTCAATCAAAAACAGCTGATTTTTGACAAAAGAGATAACACCCCCCCATTATGTCATGCTTTCGAAATGTGGAAAATGGTCCGTTTTCAAATGTTTTATTTTTGAACGTCAGTTCACATTTGTAGGTGGATCATCAGTGTTAGAGCTAAAATTAGCATGTTTAAAGTGATTTTCATGCTTCCAGGGGCCCTAAACACAAGATTTATGGAATGGTTAAAAGTGCATGAAAATGGCCAATTTACTCACTCTGAGTTCTCAAAAAGGGTTTCTTCACCCCGGAAAGTTGATTAAATACAATTTGGAGGCATTTAATGTTCGAGCAAAAACGGCTGATTTTCGACAAAAGAGATAACACCCCCCCATTACGTCATGCTTCAGAAATGTGGAAAATGGTCAGTTTTCAAATGTTTTATTTTTGAACGTCAGTTCACAATTGTAGGTGGATCATCAGTGTTAGAGCTAAAATTAGCATGTTTAAAGTGATTTTCATGCTTCCAGGGGCCCTAAACACAAGATTTATGGAATGGGTTAAAAGTGCATGATAATGGCCAATTTACTCACTCTGAGTTCTCAAAAAGGGTTTCTTCACCCCGGAAAGTTAATTAAATACCATTTGGAGGCATTTAATGTTCGAGCAAAAACTGCTGATTTTCGACAAAAGAGATAACACCCCCCCCATTACGTCATGCTTCAGAAATGTGGAAAATGGTCCGTTTTCAAATGTTTTATTTTTGAACGTCAGTTCACATTTGTAGGTGGATCATCAGTGTTAGAGCTAAAATTAGCATGTTTAAAGTGATTTTCATGCTTCCAGGGGCCCTAAACACAAGATTTATGGAATGGTTAAAAGTGCATGAAAATGGCCAATTTACTCACTCTGAGTTCTCAAAAAGGTTTTCTTCACCCCGGGAAGTTAATTAATACCATTTGGAGGCATTTTAATGTTCGAGCAAAAACGGCTGATTTTTGACAAAAGAGATAACACCCCCCCATTGCGTCATGCTTCAGGAATGTGGAAAATGGTCCGTTTTCAAATGTTTTATTTTTGAACGTCAGTTCACATTTGTAGGTGGATCATCAGTGTTAGAGCTAAAATTAGCATGTTTAAAGTGATTTTCATGCTTCCAGGGGCTCGGGAAGTGAATTAAATACTATTTGGAGGCATTTAATGTTCAATCAAAAAACAGCTGAATTTTGACAAAAGAGATAACACCCCCCCATTACGTCATGCTTCAGAAATGTGGAAAATGGTCAGTTTTCAAATGTTTTATTTTTGAACGTCAGTTCACATTGTAGGTGGATCATCAGTGTTAGAGCTAAAATTAGCATGTTTAAAGTGATTTTCATGCTTCCAGGGGCCCTAAACACAAGATTTATGGAATGGTTAAAAGTGCATGAAAATGGCCAATTTACTCACTCTGAGTTCTCAAAAAGGGTTTCTTCACCCCGGGAAGTTAATTAAATACTATTTGGAGGCATTTAATGTTCGAGCAAAAACGGCTGATTTTCGACAAAAGAGATAACACCCCCCCCCCATTACGTCATGCTCAGAAATGTGGAAAATGGTCCGTTTTCAAATGTTTTATTTTTGAACGTCCGTTCACATTTGTAGGTCGATCATCAGTGTTAGAGCTAAAATTAGCATGTTTAAAGTGATTTTCATGCTTCCAGGGGCCCTAAACACAAGATTTATGGAATGGTTAAAAGTGCATGAAAATGGCCAATGTACTCACTCTGAGTTCTCAAAAAGGGTTTCTTCACCCCGGGAAGTTAATTAAATACCATTTGGAGGCATTTAATGTTCGAGCAAAAACGGCTGATTTTCGACAAAAGAGATAACACCCCCCCATTACGTCATGCTTCAGGAATGTGGAAAATGGTCCGTTTTCAAATGTTTTATTTTTGAACGTCAGTTCACATTTGTAGGTGGATCATCAGTGTTAGAGCTAAAATTAGCATGTTTAAAGTGATTTTCATGCTTCCAGGGGCTCGGGAAGTGAATTAAATACTATTTGGAGGCATTTAATGTTCAATCAAAAACAGCTGATTTTTGACAAAAGAGATAACACCCCCCCCATTACGTCATGCTTCAGAAATGTGGAAAATGGTCCGTTTTCAAATGTTTTATTTTTGAACGTCAGTTCACATTTGTAGGTGGATCATCAGTGTTAGAGCTAAAATGAGCATGTTTAAAGTGATTTTCATGCTTCCAGGGGCCCTAAACACAAGATTTATGGAATGGTTAAAAGTGCAGCGAAAATGGCCAATTTACTCACTCTGAGTTCTCAAAAGGGTTTCTTCACCCCGGGAAGTTAATTAAATACCATTTGGAGGCATTTAATGTTCGAGCAAAAACGGCTGATTTTCGACAAAAGAGATAACACCCCCCCATTACGTCATGCTTCAGAAATGTGGAAAATGGTCCATTTTCAAATGTTTTATTTTTGAACGTCAGTTCACATTTGTAGGTGGATCATCAGTGTTAGAGCTAAAATTAGCATGTTTAAAGTGATTTTCATGTTCAATCAAAAACAGCTGGTTTTTGACAAAAGAGATAACACCCCCCCATTACGTCATGCTTCAGAAATGTGGAAAATGGTCCGTTTTCAAATGTTTTATTTTGAACGTCAGTTCACATTTGTAGGTGGATCATCAGTGTTAGAGCTAAAATTAGCATGTTTAAAGTGATTTTCATGCTTCCAGGGGCCCTAAACACAAGATTTATGGAATGGTTAAAAGTGCGCGAAAATGGCCAATTTACTCACTCTGAGTTCTCAAAAAGGTTTCTTCACCCCGGGAAGTTAATTAAATACCATTTGGAGGCATTTAATGTTCGAGCAAAAACGGCTGATTTTTGACCAAAAGAGATAACACCCCCCCATTACGTCATGCTTCAGAAATGTGGAAAATGGTCCGTTTTCAAATGTTTTATTTTTGAACGTCAGTTCACATTTGTAGGTGGATCATCAGTGTTAGAGCTAAAATTAGCATGTTTAAAGTGATTTTCATGCTTCCAGGGGCCCTAAACACAAGATTTATGGAATGGTTAAAAGTGCATGAAAATGGCCAATTTACTCACACTGAGTTCTCAAAAAGGGTTTCTTCACCCCGGGAAGTTAATTAAATACCATTTGGAGGCATTTAATGTTCGAGCAAAAACGGCTGATTTTCGACAAAAGAGATAACACCCCCCCATTACGTCATGCTTCAGAAATGTGGAAAATGGTCCATTTTCAAATGTTTTATTTTTGAACGTCAGTTCACATTTGTAGGTGGATCATCAGTGTTAGAGCTAAAATTAGCATGTTTAAAGTGATTTTCATGCTTCCAGGGGCTCGGGAAGTGAATTAAATACTATTTGGAGTCATTTAATGTTCAATCAAAAACAGCTGATTTTTGACAAAAGAGATAACACCCCCCCATTACGTCATGCTTCAGAAATGTGGAAAATGGTCCGTTTTCAAATGTTTTATTTTTGAACGTCAGTTCACATTTGTAGGTGGATCATCAGTGTTAGAGCTAAGATTAGCATGTTTAAAGTGATTTCATGCTTCCAGGGGCTCGGGAAGTGAATTAAATACTATTTGGAGGCATTTAATGTTCAATCAAAAACAGCTGATTTTTGACAAAAGAGATAACACCCCCCCCATTACGTCATGCTTCAGAAATGTGGAAAATGGTCCGTTTTCAAATGTTTTATTTTTGAACGTCAGTTCACATTTGTAGGTGGATCATCAGTGTTAGAGCTAAAATTAGCATGTTTAAAGTGATTTTCATGCTTCCAGGGGCCCTAAACACAAGATTTATGGAATGGTTAAAAGTGCATGAAAATGGCCAATTTACTCACTCTGAGTTCTCAAAAAGGGTTTCTTCACCCCGGAAAGTTAATTAAATACAATTTGGAGGCATTTAATGTTCGAGCAAAAACGGCTGATTTTCGACAAAAGAGATAACACCCCCCCATTACGTCATGCTTCAGAAATGTGGAAAATGGTCCGTTTTCAAATGTTTTATTTTTGAACGTCAGTTCACAATTGTAGGTGGATCATCAGTGTTAGAGCTAAAATTAGCATGTTCAAAGTGATTTTCATGCTTCCAGGGGCCCTAAACACAAGATTTATGGAATGGTTAAAAGTGCATGAAAATGGCCAATTTACTCACTCTGAGTTCTCAAAAAGGGTTTCTTCACCCCGGAAAGTTAATTAAATACCATTTGGAGGCATTTAATGTTCGAGCAAAAACGGCTGATTTTCGACAAAAGAGATAACACCCCCCCCCCATTACGTCATGCTTCAGAAATGTGGAAAATGGTCCGTTTTCAAATGTTTTATTTTTGAACGTCAGTTCACATTTGTAGGTGGATCATCAGTGTTAGAGCTAAAATTAGCATGTTTAAAGTGATTTTCATGCTTCCAGGGGCCCTAAACACAAGATTTATGGAATGGTTAAAAGTGCATGAAAATGGCCAATTTACTCACTCTGAGTTCTCAAAAAGGGTTTCTTCACCCCGGGAAGTTAATTAAATACCATTTGGAGGCATTTAATGTTCGAGCAAAAACGGCTGATTTTTGACAAAAGAGATAACACCCCCCCATTGCGTCATGCTTCAGGAATGTGGAAAATGGTCCGTTTTCAAATGTTTTATTTTTGAACGTCAGTTCACATTTGTAGGTGGATCATCAGTGTTAGAGCTAAAATTAGCATGTTTAAAGTGATTTTCATGCTTCCAGGGGCTCGGGAAGTGAATTAAATACTATTTGGAGGCATTTAATGTTCAATCAAAAACAGCTGATTTTTGACAAAAGAGATAACACCCCCCCATTACGTCATGCTTCAGAAATGTGGAAAATGGTCAGTTTTCAAATGTTTTATTTTTGAACGTCAGTTCACATTTGTAGGTGGATCATCAGTGTTAGAGCTAAAATTAGCATGTTTAAAGTGATTTTCATGCTTCCAGGGGCCCTAAACACAAGATTTATGGAATGGTTAAAAGTGCGCGAAAATGGCCAATTTACTCACTCTGAGTTCTCAAAAAGGGTTTCTTCACCCCGGGAAGTTAATTAAATACTATTTGGAGGCATTTAATGTTCGAGCAAAAACGGCTGATTTTCGACAAAAGAGATAACACCCCCCCATTACGTCATGCTTCAGAAATGTGGAAAATGGTCCATTTTCAAATGTTTTATTTTTGAACGTCAGTTCACATTTGTAGGTGGATCATCAGTGTTAGAGCTAAAATTAGCATGTTTAAAGTGATTTTCATGCTTCCAGGGGCCCTAAAAACAAGATTTATGGAATGGTTAAAAGTGCATGAAAATGGCCAATTTACTCACTCTGAGTTCTCAAAAAGGGTTTCTTCACCCTGGGAAGTTAATTAAATACCATTTGGAGGCATTTAATGTTCGAGCAAAAACGACTGATTTTCGACAAAAGAGATAACACCCCCCCATTACGTCATGCTTCAGAAATGTGGAAAATGGTCCGTTTTCAAATATTTTATTTTTGAACGTCAGTTCACATTTGTAGGTGGATCATCAGTGTTAGAGCTAAAATTAGCATGTTTAAAGTGATTTTCATGCTTCCAGGGGCCCTAAACACAAGATTTATGGAATGGTTAAAAGTGCATGAAAATGGCCAATTTACGCACTCTGAGATCTCAAAAAGGGTTTCTTCACCCCGGGAAGTTAATTAAATACCATTTGGAGGCATTTAAAATTCGAGCAAAAACGGCTGATTTTCGACAAAAGAGATAACACCCCCCCATTACGTCATGCTTCAGAAATGTGGAAAATGGTCCGTTTTCAAATGTTTTATTTTTGAACGTCAGTTCACATTTGTAGGTGGATCATCAGTGTTAGAGCTAAAATTAGCATGTTTAAAGTGATTTTCATGCTTCCAGGGGCTCGGGAAGTGAATTAAATACTATTTGGAGGCATTTAATTTTCAATCAAAAACAGCTGATTTTTGACAAAAGAGATAACACCCCCCCCCATTACGTCATGCTTCAGAAATGTGGAAAATGGTCCGTTATCAAATGTTTTATTTTTGAACGTCAGTTCACATTTGTAGGTGGATCATCAGTGTTAGAGCTAAAATTAGCATGTTTAAAGTGATTTTCATGCTTCCAGGGGCCCTAAACACAAGATTTATGGAATGGTTAAAAGTGCATGAAAATGGCCAATTTACTCACTCTGAGTTCTCAAAAAGGGTTTCTTCACCCCGGGAAGTTAATTAAATACCATTAGGAGGCATTTAATGTTCGAGCAAAAACGGCTGATTTTCGACAAAAGAGATAACACCCCTCCATTACGTCATGCTTCAGAAATGTGGAAAATAGGTCCATTTTCAAATGTTTTATTTTTGAACGTCAGTTCACATTTGTAGGTGGATCATCAGTGTTAGAGCTAAAATTAGCATGTTTAAAGTGATTTTCATGCTTCCAGGGGCTCGGGAAGTGAATTAAATACTATTTGGAGTCATTTAATGTTCAATCAAAAACAGCTGATTTTTGACAAAAGAGATAACACCCCCCCATTACGTCATGCTTCAGAAATGTGGAAAATGGTCCGTTTTCAAATGTTTTATTTTTGAACGTCAGTTCACATTTGTAGGTGGATCATCAGTGTTAGAGCTAAAATTAGCATGTTTAAAGTGATTTTCATGCTTCCAGGGGCTCGGGAAGTGAATTAAATACTATTTGGAGGCATTTAATGTTCAATCAAAAACAGCTGATTTTTGACAAAAGAGATAACACCCCCCCATTACGTCATGCTTCAGAAATGTGGAAAATGGTCCGTTTTCAAATGTTTTATTTTTGAACGTCAGTTCACATTTGTAGGTGGATCATCAGTGTTAGAGCTAAAATTAGCATGTTTAGACTGATTTTCATGCTTCCAGGGGCCCTAAACACAAGATTTATGGAATGGATAAAAGTGCGCGAAAATGGACAATTTACTCACTCTGAGTTCTCAAAAAGGGTTTCTTCACCCCGGGAAGTTAATTAAATACCATTTGGAGGCATTTAATGTTCGAGCAAAACCGGCAGATTTTCGACATAAGAGATAACACCCCCCCATTACGTCATGCTTCAGTAATGTGGAAAATGGTCCATTTTCAAATGTTTTATTTTTGAACGTCAGTTCACATTTGTAGGTGGATCATCAGTGTTAGAGCTAAAATTAGCATGTTTAAAGTGATTTTCATGCTTCCAGGGGCTCGGGAAGTGAATTAAATACTATTTGGAGGCATTTAATGTTCAAGCAAAAACAGCTGATTTTTGACAAAAGAGATAACACCCCCCCATTACGTCATGCTTCAGAAATGTGGAAAAGGGTCCGTTTTCAAAAGTTTTATTTTTGAACGTCAGTTCACATTTGTAGGTGGATCATCAGTGTTAGAGCTACAATTAGCATGTTTAAAGTGATTTTCATGCTTCCAGGGGCCCTAAACACAAGATTTATGGAATGGTTAAAAGTGCGCGAAAATGGCCAATTTACTCACTCTGAGTTCTCAAAAAGGGTTTCTTCACCCCAGGAAGTTAATTAAATACCATTTGGAGGCATTTAATGTTCGAGCAAAAACGGCTGATTTTTGACAAAAGAGATAACACCCCCCCATTACGTCATGCTTCAGAAATGTGGAAAATGGTCCGTTTTCAAATGTTTTATTTTTGAACGTCAGTTCACATTTGTAGGTGGATCATCAGTGTTAGAGCTAAAATTAGCATGTTTAAAGTGATTTCATGCTTCCAGGGGCTCGGGAAGTGAATTAAATACTATTTGGAGGCATTTAATGTTCAATCAAATACAGCTGATTTTTGACAAAAGAGATAACACCCCCCCATTACGTCATGCTTCAGAAATGTGGAAAATGGTCCGTTTTCAAATGTTTTATTTTTGAACGTCAGTTCACATTTGTAGGTGGATCATCAGTGTTAGAGCTAAAATTAGCATGTTTAAAGTGATTTTCATGCTTCCAGGGGCCCTAAACACAAGATTTATGGAATGGTTAAAAGTGCATGAAAATGGCCAATTTACTCACTCTGAGTTCTCAAAAAGGGTTTCTTCACCCCGGGAAGTTAATTAAATACTATTTGGAGGCATTTAATGTTCGAGCAAAAATGGCTGATTTTCGACAAAAGAGATAACACCCCCCCATTACGTCATGCTTCAGAAATGTGGAAAATGGTCCGTTTTCAAATGTTTTATTTTTGAACGTCCGTTCACATTTGTAGGTGGATCATCAGTGTTAGAGCTAAAATTAGCATGTTTAAAGTGATTTTCATGCTTCCAGGGGCCCTAAACACAAGATTTATGGAATGGTTAAAAGTGCATGAAAATGGCCAATTTACTCACTCTGAGTTCTCAAAAAGGGTTTCTTCACCCTGGGAAGTTAATTAAATACCATTTGGAGGCATTTAATGTTCGAGCAAAAACGACTGATTTTCGACAAAAGAGATAACACCCCCCATTACGTCATGCTTCAGAAATGTGGAAAATGGCCAGTTTTCAAATGTTTTATTTTTGAACGTCAGTTCACATTTGTAGGTGGATCATCAATGTTAGAGCTAAAATTAGCATGTTTAAAGTGATTTTCATGCTTCCAGGGGCTCGGGAAGTGAATTAAATACTATTTGGAGGCATTTAATGTTCAAGCAAAAACAGCAGATTTTTGACAAAAGAGATAACACCCCCCCATTACGTCATGCTTCAGAAATGTGGAAAATGGTCCGTTTTCAAATATTTTATTTTTGAACGTCAGTTCACATTTGTAGGTGGATCATCAGTGTTAGAGCTAAAATTAGCATGTTTAAAGTGATTTTCATGCTTCCAGGGGCCCTAAACACAAGATTTATGGAATGGTTAAAAGTGCATGAAAATGGCCAATTTACGCACTCTGAGATCTCAAAAAGGGTTTCTTCACCCCGGAAAGTTAATTAAATACCATTTGGAGGCATTTAAAATTCGAGCAAAAACGGCTGATTTTCGACAAAAGAGATAACACCCCCCCATTACGTCATGCTTCAGAAATGTGGAAAATGGTCCGTTTTCAAATGTTTTATTTTTGAACGTCAGTTCACATTTGTAGGTGGATCATCAGTGTTAGAGCTAAAATTAGCATGTTTAAAGTGATTTTCATGCTTCCAGGGGCTCGGGAAGTGAATTAAATACTATTTGGAGGCATTTAATGTTGAAGCAAAAACAGCTGATTTTTGACAAAAGAGATAACACCCCCCCCATTACGTCATGCTTCAGAAATGTGGAAAATGGTCCGTTTTCAAATGTTTTATTTTTGAACGTCAGTTCACATTTGTAGGTGGATCATCAGTGTTAGAGCTAAAATTAGCATGTTTAAAGTGATTTTCATGCTTCCAGGGGCTCGGGAAGTGAATTAAATACTATTTGGAGGCATTTAATTTTCAATCAAAAACAGCTGATTTTTGACAAAAGAGATAACACCCCCCCCCATTACGTCATGCTTCAGAAATATGGAAAATGGTCCGTTATCAAATGTTTTATTTTTGAACGTCAGTTCACATTTGTAGGTGGATCATCAGTGTTAGAGCTAAAATTAGCATGTTTAAAGTGATTTTCATGCTTCCAGGGGCCCTAAACACAAGATTTATGGAATGGTTAAAAGTGCATGAAAATGGCCAATTTACTCACTCTGAGTTCTCAAAAAGGGTTTCTTCACCCCGGGAAGTTAATTAAATACCATTTGGAGGCATTTAATGTTCGAGCAAAAACGGCTGATTTTTGACAAAAGAGATAACACCCCCCCATTACGTCATGCTTCAGAAATGTGGAAAATGGTCCGTTTTCAAATGTTTTATTTTTGAACGTCAGTTCACATTTGTAGGTGGATCATCAGTGTTAGAGCTAAAATTAGCATGTTTAAAGTGATTTCATGCTTCCAGGGGCTCGGGAAGTGAATTAAATACTATTTGGAGTCATTTAATGTTCAATCAAAAACAGCTGATTTTTGACAAAAGAGATAACACCCCCCCCATTACGTCATGCTTCAGAAATGTGGAAAATGGTCCGTTTTCAAATGTTTTATTTTTGAACGTCAGTTCACATTTGTAGGTGGATCATCAGTGTTAGAGCTAAAATTAGCATGTTTAAAGTGATTTTCATGCTTCCAGGGGCTCGGGAAGTGAATTAAATACTATTTGGAGGCATTTAATGTTCAATCAAAAACAGCTGATTTTTGACAAAAGAGATAACACCCCCCCATTACGTCATGCTTCAGAAATGTGGAAAATGGTCCGTTTTCAAATGTTTTATTTTTGAACGTCAGTTCACATTTGTAGGTGGATCATCAGTGTTAGAGCTAAAATTAGCATGTTTAGACTGATTTTCATGCTTCCAGGGGCCCTAAACACAAGATTTATGGAATGGTTAAAAGTGCATGAAAATGGCCAATTTACTCACTCTGAGTTCTCGAAAAGGGTTTCTTCACCCCGGAAAGTTAATTAAATACCATTTGGAGGCATTTAATGTTCGAGCAAAAACTGCTGATTTTCGACAAAAGAGATAACACCCCCCCCATTACGTCATGCTTCAGAAATGTGGAAAATGGTCCGTTTTCAAATGTTTTATTTTTGAACGTCAGTTCACATTTGTAGGTGGATCATCAGTGTTAGAGCTAAAATTAGCATGTTTAAAGTGATTTTCATGCTTCCAGGGGCCCTAAACACAAGATTTATGGAATGGTTAAAAGTGCATGAAAATGGCCAATTTACGCACTCTGAGATCTCAAAAAGGGTTTCTTCACCCCGGAAAGTTAATTAAATACCATTTGGAGGCATTTAAAATTCGAGCAAAAACGGCTGATTTTCGACAAAAGAGATAACACCCCCCCATTACGTCATGCTTCAGAAATGTGGAAAATGGTCCGTTTTCAAATGTTTTATTTTTGAACGTCAGTTCACATTTGTAGGTGGATCATCAGTGTTAGAGCTAAAATTAGCATGTTTAAAGTGATTTTCATGCTTCCAGGGGCTCGGGAAGTGAATTAAATACTATTTGGAGGCATTTAATGTTCAAGCAAAAACAGCAGATTTTTGACAAAAGAGATAACACCCCCCCATTACGTCATGCTTCAGAAATGTGGAAAATGGTCCGTTTTCAAATATTTTATTTTTGAACGTCAGTTCACATTTGTAGGTGGATCATCAGTGTTAGAGCTAAAATTAGCATGTTTAAAGTGATTTTCATGCTTCCAGGGGCCCTAAACACAAGATTTATGGAATGGTTAAAAGTGCATGAAAATGGCCAATTTACGCACTCTGAGATCTCAAAAAGGGTTTCTTCACCCCGGGAAGTTAATTAAATACCATTTGGAGGCATTTAAAATTCGAGCAAAAACGGCTGATTTTCGACAAAAGAGATAACACCCCCCCATTACGTCATGCTTCAGAAATGTGGAAAATGGTCCGTTTTCAAATGTTTTATTTTTGAACGTCAGTTCACATTTGTAGGTGGATCATCAGTGTTAGAGCTACAATTAGCATGTTTAAAGTGATTTTCATGCTTCCAGGGGCCCTAAACACAAGATTTATGGAATGGTTAAAAGTGCGCGAAAATGGCCAATTTACTCACTCTGAGTTCTCAAAAAGGGTTTCTTCACCCCGGGAAGTTAATTAAATACCATTTGGAGGCATTTAATGTTCGAGCAAAAACGGCTGATTTTTGACAAAAGAGATAACACCCCCCCATTACGTCATGCTTCAGAAATGTGGAAATGGTCCGTTTTCAAATGTTTTATTTTTGAACGTCAGTTCACATTTGTAGGTGGATCATCAGTGTTAGAGCTAAAATTAGCATGTTTAAAGTGATTTCATGCTTCCAGGGGCTCGGGAAGTGAATTAAATACTATTTGGAGGCATTTAATGTTCAATCAAAAACAGCTGATTTTTGACAAAAGAGATAACACCCCCCCATTATGTCATGCTTTCGAAATGTGGAAAATGGTCCGTTTTCAAATGTTTTATTTTTGAACGTCAGTTCACATTTGTAGGTGGATCATCAGTGTTAGAGCTAAAATTAGCATGTTTAAAGTGATTTTCATGCTTCCAGGGGCCCTAAACACAAGATTTATGGAATGGTTAAAAGTGCATGAAAATGGCCAATTTACTCACTCTGAGTTCTCAAAAAGGGTTTCTTCACCCCGGAAAGTTGATTAAATACAATTTGGAGGCATTTAATGTTCGAGCAAAAACGGCTGATTTTCGACAAAAGAGATAACACCCCCCCATTACGTCATGCTTCAGAAATGTGGAAAATGGTCAGTTTTCAAATGTTTTATTTTTGAACGTCAGTTCACAATTGTAGGTGGATCATCAGTGTTAGAGCTAAAATTAGCATGTTTAAAGTGATTTTCATGCTTCCAGGGGCCCTAAACACAAGATTTATGGAATGGGTAAAAGTGCATGATAATGGCCAATTTACTCACTCTGAGTTCTCAAAAAGGGTTTCTTCACCCCGGAAAGTTAATTAAATACCATTTGGAGGCATTTAATGTTCGAGCAAAAACTGCTGATTTTCGACAAAAGAGATAACACCCCCCCCATTACGTCATGCTTCAGAAATGTGGAAAATGGTCCGTTTTCAAATGTTTTATTTTTGAACGTCAGTTCACATTTGTAGGTGGATCATCAGTGTTAGAGCTAAAATTAGCATGTTTAAAGTGATTTTCATGCTTCCAGGGGCCCTAAACACAAGATTTATGGAATGGTTAAAAGTGCATGAAAATGGCCAATTTACTCACTCTGAGTTCTCAAAAAGGGTTTCTTCACCCCGGGAAGTTAATTAAATACCATTTGGAGGCATTTAATGTTCGAGCAAAAACGGCTGATTTTTGACAAAAGAGATAACACCCCCCCATTGCGTCATGCTTCAGGAATGTGGAAAATGGTCCGTTTTCAAATGTTTTATTTTTGAACGTCAGTTCACATTTGTAGGTGGATCATCAGTGTTAGAGCTAAAATTAGCATGTTTAAAGTGATTTTCATGCTTCCAGGGGCTCGGGAAGTGAATTAAATACTATTTGGAGGCATTTAATGTTCAATCAAAAACAGCTGAATTTTGACAAAAGAGATAACACCCCCCCATTACGTCATGCTTCAGAAATGTGGAAAATGGTCAGTTTTCAAATGTTTTATTTTTGAACGTCAGTTCACATTTGTAGGTGGATCATCAGTGTTAGAGCTAAAATTAGCATGTTTAAAGTGATTTTCATGCTTCCAGGGGCCCTAAACACAAGATTTATGGAATGGTTAAAAGTGCATGAAAATGGCCAATTTACTCACTCTGAGTTCTCAAAAAGGGTTTCTTCACCCCGGGAAGTTAATTAAATACTATTTGGAGGCATTTAATGTTCGAGCAAAAACGGCTGATTTTCGACAAAAGAGATAACACCCCCCCATTACGTCATGCTTCAGAAATGTGGAAAATGGTCCGTTTTCAAATGTTTTATTTTTGAACGTCCGTTCACATTTGTAGGTCGATCATCAGTGTTAGAGCTAAAATTAGCATGTTTAAAGTGATTTTCATGCTTCCAGGGGCCCTAAACACAAGATTTATGGAATGGTTAAAAGTGCATGAAAATGGCCAATGTACTCACTCTGAGTTCTCAAAAAGGGTTTCTTCACCCCGGGAAGTTAATTAAATACCATTTGGAGGCATTTAATGTTCGAGCAAAAACGGCTGATTTTCGACAAAAGAGATAACACCCCCCCATTACGTCATGCTTCAGGAATGTGGAAAATGGTCCGTTTTCAAATGTTTTATTTTTGAACGTCAGTTCACATTTGTAGGTGGATCATCAGTGTTAGAGCTAAAATTAGCATGTTTAAAGTGATTTTCATGCTTCCAGGGGCTCGGGAAGTGAATTAAATACTATTTGGAGGCATTTAATGTTCAATCAAAAACAGCTGATTTTTGACAAAAGAGATAACACCCCCCCCATTACGTCATGCTTCAGAAATGTGGAAAATGGTCCGTTTTCAAATGTTTTATTTTTGAACGTCAGTTCACATTTGTAGGTGGATCATCAGTGTTAGAGCTAAAATGAGCATGTTTAAAGTGATTTTCATGCT
Source organism: Lissotriton vulgaris (assembly GCF_964263255.1). Taxonomy (NCBI): domain Eukaryota; kingdom Metazoa; phylum Chordata; class Amphibia; order Caudata; family Salamandridae; genus Lissotriton; species Lissotriton vulgaris. Next base: position 333,667 of record NW_028241214.1, read on the forward strand.
TCCAGGGGCCCTAAACACAAGATTTATGGAATGGTTAAAAGTGCGCGAAAATGGCCAATTTACTCACTCTGAGTTCTCAAAAAGGGTTTCTTCACCCCGGGAAGTTAATTAAATACCATTTGGAGGCATTTAATGTTCGAGCAAAAACGGCTGATTTTCGACAAAAGAGATAACACCCCCCCATTACGTCATGCTTCAGAAATGTGGAAAATGGTCCATTTTCAAATGTTTTATTTTTGAACGTCAGTTCACATTTGTAGGTGGATCATCAGTGTTAGAGCTAAAATTAGCATGTTTAAAGTGATTTTCATGTTCAATCAAAAACAGCTGGTTTTTGACAAAAGAGATAACACCCCCCCATTACGTCATGCTTCAGAAATGTGGAAAATGGTCCGTTTTCAAATGTTTTATTTTTGAACGTCAGTTCACATTTGTAGGTGGATCATCAGTGTTAGAGCTAAAATTAGCATGTTTAAAGTGATTTTCATGCTTCCAGGGGCCCTAAACACAAGATTTATGGAATGGTTAAAAGTGCGCGAAAATGGCCAATTTACTCACTCTGAGTTCTCAAAAAGGGTTTCTTCACCCCGGGAAGTTAATTAAATACCATTTGGAGGCATTTAATGTTCGAGCAAAAACGGCTGATTTTTGACCAAAAGAGATAACACCCCCCCATTACGTCATGCTTCAGAAATGTGGAAAATGGTCCGTTTTCAAATGTTTTATTTTTGAACGTCAGTTCACATTTGTAGGTGGATCATCAGTGTTAGAGCTAAAATTAGCATGTTTAAAGTGATTTTCATGCTTCCAGGGGCCCTAAACACAAGATTTATGGAATGGTTAAAAGTGCATGAAAATGGCCAATTTACTCACACTGAGTTCTCAAAAAGGGTTTCTTCACCCCGGGAAGTTAATTAAATACCATTTGGAGGCATTTAATGTTCGAGCAAAAACGGCTGATTTTCGACAAAAGAGATAACACCCCCCCATTACGTCATGCTTCAGAAATGTGGAAAATGGTCCATTTTCAAATGTTTTATTTTTGAACGTCAGTTCACATTTGTAGGTGGATCATCAGTGTTAGAGCTAAAATTAGCATGTTTAAAGTGATTTTCATGCTTCCAGGGGCTCGGGAAGTGAATTAAATACTATTTGGAGTCATTTAATGTTCAATCAAAAACAGCTGATTTTTGACAAAAGAGATAACACCCCCCCATTACGTCATGCTTCAGAAATGTGGAAAATGGTCCGTTTTCAAATGTTTTATTTTTGAACGTCAGTTCACATTTGTAGGTGGATCATCAGTGTTAGAGCTAAGATTAGCATGTTTAAAGTGATTTCATGCTTCCAGGGGCTCGGGAAGTGAATTAAATACTATTTGGAGGCATTTAATGTTCAATCAAAAACAGCTGATTTTTGACAAAAGAGATAACACCCCCCCCATTACGTCATGCTTCAGAAATGTGGAAAATGGTCCGTTTTCAAATGTTTTATTTTTGAACGTCAGTTCACATTTGTAGGTGGATCATCAGTGTTAGAGCTAAAATTAGCATGTTTAAAGTGATTTTCATGCTTCCAGGGGCCCTAAACACAAGATTTATGGAATGGTTAAAAGTGCATGAAAATGGCCAATTTACTCACTCTGAGTTCTCAAAAAGGGTTTCTTCACCCCGGAAAGTTAATTAAATACAATTTGGAGGCATTTAATGTTCGAGCAAAAACGGCTGATTTTCGACAAAAGAGATAACACCCCCCCATTACGTCATGCTTCAGAAATGTGGAAAATGGTCCGTTTTCAAATGTTTTATTTTTGAACGTCAGTTCACAATTGTAGGTGGATCATCAGTGTTAGAGCTAAAATTAGCATGTTCAAAGTGATTTTCATGCTTCCAGGGGCCCTAAACACAAGATTTATGGAATGGTTAAAAGTGCATGAAAATGGCCAATTTACTCACTCTGAGTTCTCAAAAAGGGTTTCTTCACCCCGGAAAGTTAATTAAATACCATTTGGAGGCATTTAATGTTCGAGCAAAAACGGCTGATTTTCGACAAAAGAGATAACACCCCCCCCCCATTACGTCATGCTTCAGAAATGTGGAAAATGGTCCGTTTTCAAATGTTTTATTTTTGAACGTCAGTTCACATTTGTAGGTGGATCATCAGTGTTAGAGCTAAAATTAGCATGTTTAAAGTGATTTTCATGCTTCCAGGGGCCCTAAACACAAGATTTATGGAATGGTTAAAAGTGCATGAAAATGGCCAATTTACTCACTCTGAGTTCTCAAAAAGGGTTTCTTCACCCCGGGAAGTTAATTAAATACCATTTGGAGGCATTTAATGTTCGAGCAAAAACGGCTGATTTTTGACAAAAGAGATAACACCCCCCCATTGCGTCATGCTTCAGGAATGTGGAAAATGGTCCGTTTTCAAATGTTTTATTTTTGAACGTCAGTTCACATTTGTAGGTGGATCATCAGTGTTAGAGCTAAAATTAGCATGTTTAAAGTGATTTTCATGCTTCCAGGGGCTCGGGAAGTGAATTAAATACTATTTGGAGGCATTTAATGTTCAATCAAAAACAGCTGATTTTTGACAAAAGAGATAACACCCCCCCATTACGTCATGCTTCAGAAATGTGGAAAATGGTCAGTTTTCAAATGTTTTATTTTTGAACGTCAGTTCACATTTGTAGGTGGATCATCAGTGTTAGAGCTAAAATTAGCATGTTTAAAGTGATTTTCATGCTTCCAGGGGCCCTAAACACAAGATTTATGGAATGGTTAAAAGTGCGCGAAAATGGCCAATTTACTCACTCTGAGTTCTCAAAAAGGGTTTCTTCACCCCGGGAAGTTAATTAAATACTATTTGGAGGCATTTAATGTTCGAGCAAAAACGGCTGATTTTCGACAAAAGAGATAACACCCCCCCATTACGTCATGCTTCAGAAATGTGGAAAATGGTCCATTTTCAAATGTTTTATTTTTGAACGTCAGTTCACATTTGTAGGTGGATCATCAGTGTTAGAGCTAAAATTAGCATGTTTAAAGTGATTTTCATGCTTCCAGGGGCCCTAAAAACAAGATTTATGGAATGGTTAAAAGTGCATGAAAATGGCCAATTTACTCACTCTGAGTTCTCAAAAAGGGTTTCTTCACCCTGGGAAGTTAATTAAATACCATTTGGAGGCATTTAATGTTCGAGCAAAAACGACTGATTTTCGACAAAAGAGATAACACCCCCCCATTACGTCATGCTTCAGAAATGTGGAAAATGGTCCGTTTTCAAATATTTTATTTTTGAACGTCAGTTCACATTTGTAGGTGGATCATCAGTGTTAGAGCTAAAATTAGCATGTTTAAAGTGATTTTCATGCTTCCAGGGGCCCTAAACACAAGATTTATGGAATGGTTAAAAGTGCATGAAAATGGCCAATTTACGCACTCTGAGATCTCAAAAAGGGTTTCTTCACCCCGGGAAGTTAATTAAATACCATTTGGAGGCATTTAAAATTCGAGCAAAAACGGCTGATTTTCGACAAAAGAGATAACACCCCCCCATTACGTCATGCTTCAGAAATGTGGAAAATGGTCCGTTTTCAAATGTTTTATTTTTGAACGTCAGTTCACATTTGTAGGTGGATCATCAGTGTTAGAGCTAAAATTAGCATGTTTAAAGTGATTTTCATGCTTCCAGGGGCTCGGGAAGTGAATTAAATACTATTTGGAGGCATTTAATTTTCAATCAAAAACAGCTGATTTTTGACAAAAGAGATAACACCCCCCCATTACGTCATGCTTCAGAAATGTGGAAAATGGTCAGTTTTCAAATGTTTTATTTTTGAACGTCAGTTCACATTTGTAGGTGGATCATCAGTGTTAGAGCTAAAATTAGCATGTTTAAAGTGATTTTCATGCTTCCAGGGGCCCTAAACACAAGATTTATGGAATGGTTAAAAGTGCGCGAAAATGGCCAATTTACTCACTCTGAGTTCTCAAAAAGGGTTTCTTCACCCCGGGAAGTTAATTAAATACTATTTGGAGGCATTTAATGTTCGAGCAAAAACGGCTGATTTTCGACAAAAGAGATAACACCCCCCCATTACGTCATGCTTCAGAAATGTGGAAAATGGTCCATTTTCAAATGTTTTATTTTTGAACGTCAGTTCACATTTGTAGGTGGATCATCAGTGTTAGAGCTAAAATTAGCATGTTTAAAGTGATTTTCATGCTTCCAGGGGCCCTAAAAACAAGATTTATGGAATGGTTAAAAGTGCATGAAAATGGCCAATTTACTCACTCTGAGTTCTCAAAAAGGGTTTCTTCACCCTGGGAAGTTAATTAAATACCATTTGGAGGCATTTAATGTTCGAGCAAAAACGACTGATTTTCGACAAAAGAGATAACACCCCCCCATTACGTCATGCTTCAGAAATGTGGAAAATGGTCCGTTTTCAAATATTTTATTTTTGAACGTCAGTTCACATTTGTAGGTGGATCATCAGTGTTAGAGCTAAAATTAGCATGTTTAAAGTGATTTTCATGCTTCCAGGGGCCCTAAACACAAGATTTATGGAATGGTTAAAAGTGCATGAAAATGGCCAATTTACGCACTCTGAGATCTCAAAAAGGGTTTCTTCACCCCGGGAAGTTAATTAAATACCATTTGGAGGCATTTAAAATTCGAGCAAAAACGGCTGATTTTCGACAAAAGAGATAACACCCCCCCATTACGTCATGCTTCAGAAATGTGGAAAATGGTCCGTTTTCAAATGTTTTATTTTTGAACGTCAGTTCACATTTGTAGGTGGATCATCAGTGTTAGAGCTAAAATTAGCATGTTTAAAGTGATTTTCATGCTTCCAGGGGCTCGGGAAGTGAATTAAATACTATTTGGAGGCATTTAATTTTCAATCAAAAACAGCTGATTTTTGACAAAAGAGATAACACCCCCCCCCATTACGTCATGCTTCAGAAATGTGGAAAATGGTCCGTTATCAAATGTTTTATTTTTGAACGTCAGTTCACATTTGTAGGTGGATCATCAGTGTTAGAGCTAAAATTAGCATGTTTAAAGTGATTTTCATGCTTCCAGGGGCCCTAAACACAAGATTTATGGAATGGTTAAAAGTGCATGAAAATGGCCAATTTACTCACTCTGAGTTCTCAAAAAGGGTCTCTTCACCCCGGGAAGTTAATTAAATACCATTAGGAGGCATTTAATGTTCGAGCAAAAACGGCTGATTTTCGACAAAAGAGATAACACCCCTCCATTACGTCATGCTTCAGAAATGTGGAAAATAGGTCCATTTTCAAATGTTTTATTTTTGAACGTCAGTTCACATTTGTAGGTGGATCATCAGTGTTAGAGCTAAAATTAGCATGTTTAAAGTGATTTTCATGCTTCCAGGGGCTCGGGAAGTGAATTAAATACTATTTGGAGTCATTTAATGTTCAATCAAAAACAGCTGATTTTTGACAAAAGAGATAACACCCCCCCATTACGTCATGCTTCAGAAATGTGGAAAATGGTCCGTTTTCAAATGTTTTATTTTTGAACGTCAGTTCACATTTGTAGGTGGATCATCAGTGTTAGAGCTAAAATTAGCATGTTTAAAGTGATTTTCATGCTTCCAGGGGCTCGGGAAGTGAATTAAATACTATTTGGAGGCATTTAATGTTCAATCAAAAACAGCTGATTTTTGACAAAAGAGATAACACCCCCCCATTACGTCATGCTTCAGAAATGTGGAAAATGGTCCGTTTTCAAATGTTTTATTTTTGAACGTCAGTTCACATTTGTAGGTGGATCATCAGTGTTAGAGCTAAAATTAGCATGTTTAGACTGATTTTCATGCTTCCAGGGGCCCTAAACACAAGATTTATGGAATGGATAAAAGTGCGCGAAAATGGACAATTTACTCACTCTGAGTTCTCAAAAAGGGTTTCTTCACCCCGGGAAGTTAATTAAATACCATTTGGAGGCATTTAATGTTCGAGCAAAACCGGCAGATTTTCGACATAAGAGATAACACCCCCCCATTACGTCATGCTTCAGTAATGTGGAAAATGGTCCATTTTCAAATGTTTTATTTTTGAACGTCAGTTCACATTTGTAGGTGGATCATCAGTGTTAGAGCTAAAATTAGCATGTTTAAAGTGATTTTCATGCTTCCAGGGGCTCGGGAAGTGAATTAAATACTATTTGGAGGCATTTAATGTTCAAGCAAAAACAGCTGATTTTTGACAAAAGAGATAACACCCCCCCATTACGTCATGCTTCAGAAATGTGGAAAAGGGTCCGTTTTCAAAAGTTTTATTTTTGAACGTCAGTTCACATTTGTAGGTGGATCATCAGTGTTAGAGCTACAATTAGCATGTTTAAAGTGATTTTCATGCTTCCAGGGGCCCTAAACACAAGATTTATGGAATGGTTAAAAGTGCGCGAAAATGGCCAATTTACTCACTCTGAGTTCTCAAAAAGGGTTTCTTCACCCCAGGAAGTTAATTAAATACCATTTGGAGGCATTTAATGTTCGAGCAAAAACGGCTGATTTTTGACAAAAGAGATAACACCCCCCCATTACGTCATGCTTCAGAAATGTGGAAAATGGTCCGTTTTCAAATGTTTTATTTTTGAACGTCAGTTCACATTTGTAGGTGGATCATCAGTGTTAGAGCTAAAATTAGCATGTTTAAAGTGATTTCATGCTTCCAGGGGCTCGGGAAGTGAATTAAATACTATTTGGAGGCATTTAATGTTCAATCAAATACAGCTGATTTTTGACAAAAGAGATAACACCCCCCCATTACGTCATGCTTCAGAAATGTGGAAAATGGTCCGTTTTCAAATGTTTTATTTTTGAACGTCAGTTCACATTTGTAGGTGGATCATCAGTGTTAGAGCTAAAATTAGCATGTTTAAAGTGATTTTCATGCTTCCAGGGGCCCTAAACACAAGATTTATGGAATGGTTAAAAGTGCATGAAAATGGCCAATTTACTCACTCTGAGTTCTCAAAAAGGGTTTCTTCACCCCGGGAAGTTAATTAAATACTATTTGGAGGCATTTAATGTTCGAGCAAAAATGGCTGATTTTCGACAAAAGAGATAACACCCCCCCATTACGTCATGCTTCAGAAATGTGGAAAATGGTCCGTTTTCAAATGTTTTATTTTTGAACGTCCGTTCACATTTGTAGGTGGATCATCAGTGTTAGAGCTAAAATTAGCATGTTTAAAGTGATTTTCATGCTTCCAGGGGCCCTAAACACAAGATTTATGGAATGGTTAAAAGTGCATGAAAATGGCCAATTTACTCACTCTGAGTTCTCAAAAAGGGTTTCTTCACCCTGGGAAGTTAATTAAATACCATTTGGAGGCATTTAATGTTCGAGCAAAAACGACTGATTTTCGACAAAAGAGATAACACCCCCCCATTACGTCATGCTTCAGAAATGTGGAAAATGGCCAGTTTTCAAATGTTTTATTTTTGAACGTCAGTTCACATTTGTAGGTGGATCATCAATGTTAGAGCTAAAATTAGCATGTTTAAAGTGATTTTCATGCTTCCAGGGGCTCGGGAAGTGAATTAAATACTATTTGGAGGCATTTAATGTTCAAGCAAAAACAGCAGATTTTTGACAAAAGAGATAACACCCCCCCATTACGTCATGCTTCAGAAATGTGGAAAATGGTCCGTTTTCAAATATTTTATTTTTGAACGTCAGTTCACATTTGTAGGTGGATCATCAGTGTTAGAGCTAAAATTAGCATGTTTAAAGTGATTTTCATGCTTCCAGGGGCCCTAAACACAAGATTTATGGAATGGTTAAAAGTGCATGAAAATGGCCAATTTACGCACTCTGAGATCTCAAAAAGGGTTTCTTCACCCCGGAAAGTTAATTAAATACCATTTGGAGGCATTTAAAATTCGAGCAAAAACGGCTGATTTTCGACAAAAGAGATAACACCCCCCCATTACGTCATGCTTCAGAAATGTGGAAAATGGTCCGTTTTCAAATGTTTTATTTTTGAACGTCAGTTCACATTTGTAGGTGGATCATCAGTGTTAGAGCTAAAATTAGCATGTTTAAAGTGATTTTCATGCTTCCAGGGGCTCGGGAAGTGAATTAAATACTATTTGGAGGCATTTAATGTTGAAGCAAAAACAGCTGATTTTTGACAAAAGAGATAACACCCCCCCCATTACGTCATGCTTCAGAAATGTGGAAAATGGTCCGTTTTCAAATGTTTTATTTTTGAACGTCAGTTCACATTTGTAGGTGGATCATCAGTGTTAGAGCTAAAATTAGCATGTTTAAAGTGATTTTCATGCTTCCAGGGGCTCGGGAAGTGAATTAAATACTATTTGGAGGCATTTAATTTTCAATAAAAAACAGCTGATTTTTGACAAAAGAGATAACACCCCCCCCCATTACGTCATGCTTCAGAAATATGGAAAATGGTCCGTTATCAAATGTTTTATTTTTGAACGTCAGTTCACATTTGTAGGTGGATCATCAGTGTTAGAGCTAAAATTAGCATGTTTAAAGTGATTTTCATGCTTCCAGGGGCCCTAAACACAAGATTTATGGAATGGTTAAAAGTGCATGAAAATGGCCAATTTACTCACTCTGAGTTCTCAAAAAGGGTTTCTTCACCCCGGGAAGTTAATTAAATACCATTTGGAGGCATTTAATGTTCGAGCAAAAACGGCTGATTTTTGACAAAAGAGATAACACCCCCCCATTACGTCATGCTTCAGAAATGTGGAAAATGGTCCGTTTTCAAATGTTTTATTTTTGAACGTCAGTTCACATTTGTAGGTGGATCATCAGTGTTAGAGCTAAAATTAGCATGTTTAAAGTGATTTCATGCTTCCAGGGGCTCGGGAAGTGAATTAAATACTATTTGGAGTCATTTAATGTTCAATCAAAAACAGCTGATTTTTGACAAAAGAGATAACACCCCCCCATTACGTCATGCTTCAGAAATGTGGAAAATGGTCCGTTTTCAAATGTTTTATTTTTGAACGTCAGTTCACATTTGTAGGTGGATCATCAGTGTTAGAGCTAAAATTAGCATGTTTAAAGTGATTTTCATGCTTCCAGGGGCTCGGGAAGTGAATTAAATACTATTTGGAGGCATTTAATGTTCAATCAAAAACAGCTGATTTTTGACAAAAGAGATAACACCCCCCCATTACGTCATGCTTCAGAAATGTGGAAAATGGTCCGTTTTCAAATGTTTTATTTTTGAACGTCAGTTCACATTTGTAGGTGGATCATCAGTGTTAGAGCTAAAATTAGCATGTTTAGACTGATTTTCATGCTTCCAGGGGCCCTAAACACAAGATTTATGGAATGGTTAAAAGTGCATGAAAATGGCCAATTTACTCACTCTGAGTTCTCGAAAAGGGTTTCTTCACCCCGGAAAGTTAATTAAATACCATTTGGAGGCATTTAATGTTCGAGCAAAAACTGCTGATTTTCGACAAAAGAGATAACACCCCCCCCATTACGTCATGCTTCAGAAATGTGGAAAATGGTCCGTTTTCAAATGTTTTATTTTTGAACGTCAGTTCACATTTGTAGGTGGATCATCAGTGTTAGAGCTAAAATTAGCATGTTTAAAGTGATTTTCATGCTTCCAGGGGCCCTAAACACAAGATTTATGGAATGGTTAAAAGTGCATGAAAATGGCCAATTTACGCACTCTGAGATCTCAAAAAGGGTTTCTTCACCCCGGAAAGTTAATTAAATACCATTTGGAGGCATTTAAAATTCGAGCAAAAACGGCTGATTTTCGACAAAAGAGATAACACCCCCCCATTACGTCATGCTTCAGAAATGTGGAAAATGGTCCGTTTTCAAATGTTTTATTTTTGAACGTCAGTTCACATTTGTAGGTGGATCATCAGTGTTAGAGCTAAAATTAGCATGTTTAAAGTGATTTTCATGCTTCCAGGGGCTCGGGAAGTGAATTAAATACTATTTGGAGGCATTTAATGTTCAAGCAAAAACAGCAGATTTTTGACAAAAGAGATAACACCCCCCCATTACGTCATGCTTCAGAAATGTGGAAAATGGTCCGTTTTCAAATATTTTATTTTTGAACGTCAGTTCACATTTGTAGGTGGATCATCAGTGTTAGAGCTAAAATTAGCATGTTTAAAGTGATTTTCATGCTTCCAGGGGCCCTAAACACAAGATTTATGGAATGGTTAAAAGTGCATGAAAATGGCCAATTTACGCACTCTGAGATCTCAAAAAGGGTTTCTTCACCCCGGGAAGTTAATTAAATACCATTTGGAGGCATTTAAAATTCGAGCAAAAACGGCTGATTTTCGACAAAAGAGATAACACCCCCCCATTACGTCATGCTTCAGAAATGTGGAAAATGGTCCGTTTTCAAATGTTTTATTTTTGAACGTCAGTTCACATTTGTAGGTGGATCATCAGTGTTAGAGCTAAAATTAGCATGTTTAAAGTGATTTTCATGCTTCCAGGGGCTCGGGAAGTGAATTAAATACTATTTGGAGGCATTTAATTTTCAATCAAAAACAGCTGATTTTTGACAAAAGAGATAACACCCCCCCCATTACGTCATGCTTCAGAAATGTGGAAAATGGTCCGTTATCAAATGTTTTATTTTTGAACGTCAGTTCACATTTGTAGGTGGATCATCAGTGTTAGAGCTAAAATTAGCATGTTTAAAGTGATTTTCATGCTTCCAGGGGCCCTAAACACAAGATTTATGGAATGGTTAAAAGTGCATGAAAATGGCCAATTTACTCACTCTGAGTTCTCAAAAAGGGTTTCTTCACCCCGGGAAGTTAATTAAATACTATTTGGAGGCATTTAATGTTCGAGCAAAAATGGCTGATTTTCGACAAAAGAGATAACACCCCCCCATTACGTCATGCTTCAGAAATGTGGAAAATGGTCCGTTTTCAAATGTTTTATTTTTGAACGTCCGTTCACATTTGTAGGTGGATCATCAGTGTTAGAGCTAAAATTAGCATGTTTAAAGTGATTTTCATGCTTCCAGGGGCCCTAAACACAAGATTTATGGAATGGTTAAAAGTGCATGAAAATGGCCAATTTACTCACTCTGAGTTCTCAAAAAGGGTTTCTTCACCCTGGGAAGTTAATTAAATACCATTTGGAGGCATTTAATGTTCGAGCAAAAACGACTGATTTTCGACAAAAGAGATAACACCCCCCCATTACGTCATGCTTCAGAAATGTGGAAAATGGCCAGTTTTCAAATGTTTTATTTTTGAACGTCAGTTCACATTTGTAGGTGGATCATCAATGTTAGAGCTAAAATTAGCATGTTTAAAGTGATTTTCATGCTTCCAGGGGCTCGGGAAGTGAATTAAATACTATTTGGAGGCATTTAATGTTCAAGCAAAAACAGCAGATTTTTGACAAAAGAGATAACACCCCCCATTACGTCATGCTTCAGAAATGTGGAAAATGGTCCGTTTTCAAATATTTTATTTTTGAACGTCAGTTCACATTTGTAGGTGGATCATCAGTGTTAGAGCTAAAATTAGCATGTTTAAAGTGATTTTCATGCTTCCAGGGGCCCTAAACACAAGATTTATGGAATGGTTAAAAGTGCATGAAAATGGCCAATTTACGCACTCTGAGATCTCAAAAAGGGTTTCTTCACCCCGGAAAGTTAATTAAATACCATTTGGAGGCATTTAAAATTCGAGCAAAAACGGCTGATTTTCGACAAAAGAGATAACACCCCCCCATTACGTCATGCTTCAGAAATGTGGAAAATGGTCCGTTTTCAAATGTTTTATTTTTGAACGTCAGTTCACATTTGTAGGTGGATCATCAGTGTTAGAGCTAAAATTAGCATGTTTAAAGTGATTTTCATGCTTCCAGGGGCTCGGGAAGTGAATTAAATACTATTTGGAGGCATTTAATGTTGAAGCAAAAACAGCTGATTTTTGACAAAAGAGATAACACCCCCCCCATTACGTCATGCTTCAGAAATGTGGAAAATGGTCCGTTTTCAAATGTTTTATTTTTGAACGTCAGTTCACATTTGTAGGTGGATCATCAGTGTTAGAGCTAAAATTAGCATGTTTAAAGTGATTTTCATGCTTCCAGGGGCTCGGGAAGTGAATTAAATACTATTTGGAGGCATTTAATTTTCAATCAAAAACAGCTGATTTTTGACAAAAGAGATAACACCCCCCCCCATTACGTCATGCTTCAGAAATATGGAAAATGGTCCGTTATCAAATGTTTTATTTTTGAACGTCAGTTCACATTTGTAGATGGATCATCAGTGTTAGAGCTAAAATTAGCATGTTTAAAGTGATTTTCATGCTTCCAGGGGCCCTAAACACAAGATTTATGGAATGGTTAAAAGTGCATGAAAATGGCCAATTTACTCACTCTGAGTTCTCAAAAAGGGTTTCTTCACCCCGGGAAGTTAATTAAATACCATTTGGAGGCATTTAATGTTCGAGCAAAAACGGCTGATTTTTGACAAAAGAGATAACACCCCCCCATTACGTCATGCTTCAGAAATGTGGAAAATGGTCCGTTTTCAAATGTTTTATTTTTGAACGTCAGTTCACATTTGTAGGTGGATCATCAGTGTTAGAGCTAAAATTAGCATGTTTAAAGTGATTTCATGCTTCCAGGGGCTCGGGAAGTGAATTAAATACTATTTGGAGTCATTTAATGTTCAATCAAAAACAGCTGATTTTTGACAAAAGAGATAACACCCCCCCATTACGTCATGCTTCAGAAATGTGGAAAATGGTCCGTTTTCAAATGTTTTATTTTTGAACGTCAGTTCACATTTGTAGGTGGATCATCAGTGTTAGAGCTAAAATTAGCATGTTTAAAGTGATTTTCATGCTTCCAGGGGCTCGGGAAGTGAATTAAATACTATTTGGAGGCATTTAATGTTCAATCAAAAACAGCTGATTTTTGACAAAAGAGATAACACCCCCCCATTACGTCATGCTTCAGAAATGTGGAAAATGGTCCGTTTTCAAATGTTTTATTTTTGAACGTCAGTTCACATTTGTAGGTGGATCATCAGTGTTAGAGCTAAAATTAGCATGTTTAGACTGATTTTCATGCTTCCAGGGGCCCTAAACACAAGATTTATGGAATGGTTAAAAGTGCATGAAAATGGCCAATTTACTCACTCTGAGTTCTCGAAAAGGGTTTCTTCACCCCGGAAAGTTAATTAAATACCATTTGGAGGCATTTAATGTTCGAGCAAAAACTGCTGATTTTCGACAAAAGAGATAACACCCCCCCCATTACGTCATGCTTCAGAAATGTGGAAAATGGTCTGTTTTCAAATGTTTTATTTTTGAACGTCAGTTCACATTTGTAGGTGGATCATCAGTGTTAGAGCTAAAATTAGCATGTTTAAAGTGATTTTCATGCTTCCAGGGGCCCTAAACACAAGATTTATGGAATGGTTAAAAGTGCATGAAAATGGCCAATTTACGCACTCTGAGATCTCAAAAAGGGTTTCTTCACCCCGGAAAGTTAATTAAATACCATTTGGAGGCATTTAAAATTCGAGCAAAAACGGCTGATTTTCGACAAAAGAGATAACACCCCCCCATTACGTCATGCTTCAGAAATGTGGAAAATGGTCCGTTTTCAAATGTTTTATTTTTGAACGTCAGTTCACATTTGTAGGTGGATCATCAGTGTTAGAGCTAAAATTAGCATGTTTAAAGTGATTTTCATGCTTCCAGGGGCTCGGGAAGTGAATTAAATACTATTTGGAGGCATTTAATGTTCAAGCAAAAACAGCAGATTTTTGACAAAAGAGATAACACCCCCCCATTACGTCATGCTTCAGAAATGTGGAAAATGGTCCGTTTTCAAATATTTTATTTTTGAACGTCAGTTCACATTTGTAGGTGGATCATCAGTGTTAGAGCTAAAATTAGCATGTTTAAAGTGATTTTCATGCTTCCAGGGGCCCTAAACACAAGATTTATGGAATGGTTAAAAGTGCATGAAAATGGCCAATTTACGCACTCTGAGATCTCAAAAAGGGTTTCTTCACCCCGGGAAGTTAATTAAATACCATTTGGAGGCATTTAAAATTCGAGCAAAAACGGCTGATTTTCGACAAAAGAGATAACACCCCCCCATTACGTCATGCTTCAGAAATGTGGAAAATGGTCCGTTTTCAAATGTTTTATTTTTGAACGTCAGTTCACATTTGTAGGTGGATCATCAGTGTTAGAGCTAAAATTAGCATGTTTAAAGTGATTTTCATGCTTCCAGGGGCTCGGGAAGTGAATTAAATACTATTTGGAGGCATTTAATTTTCAATCAAAAACAGCTGATTTTTGACAAAAGAGATAACACCCCCCCCATTACGTCATGCTTCAGAAATGTGGAAAATGGTCCGTTATCAAATGTTTTATTTTTGAACGTCAGTTCACATTTGTAGGTGGATCATCAGTGTTAGAGCTAAAATTAGCATGTTTAAAGTGATTTTCATGCTTCCAGGGGCCCTAAACACAAGATTTATGGAATGGTTAAAAGTGCATGAAAATGGCCAATTTACTCACTCTGAGTTCTCAAAAAGGGTTTCTTCACCCCGGGAAGTTAATTAAATACCATTTGGAGGCATTTAATGTTCGAGCAAAAACGGCTGATTTTTGACAAAAGAGATAACACCCCCCCATTACGTCATGCTTCAGAAATGTGGAAAATGGTCCGTTTTCAAATGTTTTATTTTTGAACGTCAGTTCACATTTGTAGGTGGATCATCAGTGTTAGAGCTAAAATTAGCATGTTTAAAGTGATTTTCATGCTTCCAGGGGCCCTAAACACAAGATTTATGGAATGGTTAAAAGTGCGCGAAAATGGCCAATTTACTCACTCTGAGTTCTCAAAAAGGGTTTCTTCACCCCGGGAAGTTAATTAAATACCATTTGGAGGCATTTAATGTTCGAGCAAAAACGGCTGATTTTTGACAAAAGAGATAACACCCCCCCATTACGTCATGCTTCAGAAATGTGGAAAATGGTCCGTTTTCAAATGTTTTATTTTTGAACGTCAGTTCACATTTGTAGGTGGATCATCAGTGTTATAGCTAAAATTAGCATGTTTAAAGTGATTTTCATGCTTCCAGGGGCCCTAAACACAAGATTTATGGAATGGTTAAAAGTGCATGAAAATGGCCAATTTACTCACTCTGAGTTCTCAAAAAGGGTTTCTTCACCCCGGGAAGTTAATTAAATACCATTTGGAGGCATTTAATGTTCGAGCAAAAACGGCTGATTTTCGACAAAAGAGATAACACCCCTCCATTACGTCATGCTTCAGAAATGTGGAAAATGGTCCGTTTTCAAATGTTTTATTTTTGAACGTCAGTTCACATTTGTAGGTGGATCATCAGTGTTAGAGCTAAAATTAGCATGTTTAAAGTGATTTTCATGCTTCCAGGGGCTCGGGAAGTGAATTAAATACTATTTGGAGTCATTTAATGTTCAATCAAAAACAGCTGATTTTTGACAAAAGAGATAACACCCCCCCATTACGTCATGCTTCAGAAATGTGGAAAATGGTCCGTTTTCAAATGTTTTATTTTTGAACGTCAGTTCACATTTGTAGGTGGATCATCAGTGTTAGAGCTAAAATTAGCATGTTTAAAGTGATTTTCATGCTTCCAGGGGCTCGGGAAGTGAATTAAATACTATTTGGAGGCATTTAATGTTCAATCAAAAACAGCTGATTTTTGACAAAAGAGATAACACCCCCCCATTACGTCATGCTTCAGAAATGTGGAAAATGGTCCGTTTTCAAATGTTTTATTTTTGAACGTCAGTTCACATTTGTAGGTGGATCATCAGTGTTAGAGCTAAAATTAGCATGTTTAGACTGATTTTCATGCTTCCAGGGGCCCTAAACACAAGATTTATGGAATGGATAAAAGTGCGCGAAAATGGACAATTTACTCACTCTGAGTCCTCAAAAAGGGTTTCTTCACCCCGGGAAGTTAATTAAATACCATTTGGAGGCATTTAATGTTCGAGCAAAACCGGCAGATTTTCGACAAAAGAGATAACACCCCCCCATTACGTCATGCTTCAGTAATGTGGAAAATGGTCCATTTTCAAATGTTTTATTTTTGAACGTCAGTTCACATTTGTAGGTGGATCATCAGTGTTAGAGCTACAATTAGCATGTTTAAAGTGATTTTCATGCTTCCAGGGGCTCGGGAAGTGAATTAAATACTATTTGGAGGCATTTAATGTTCAAGCAAAAACAGCTGATTTTTGACAAAAGAGATAACACCCCCCCATTACGTCATGCTTCAGAAATGTGGAAAAGGGTCCGTTTTCAAAAGTTTTATTTTTGAACGTCAGTTCACATTTGTAGGTGGATCATCAGTGTTAGAGCTACAATTAGCATGTTTAAAGTGATTTTCATGCTTCCAGGGGCCCTAAACACAAGATTTATGGAATGGTTAAAAGTGCGCGAAAATGGCCAATTTACTCACTCTGAGTTCTCAAAAAGGGTTTCTTCACCCCGGGAAGTTAATTAAATACCATTTGGAGGCATTTAATGTTCGAGCAAAAACGGCTGATTTTTGACAAAAGAGATAACACCCCCCCATTACGTCATGCTTCAGAAATGTGGAAAATGGTCCGTTTTCAAATGTTTTATTTTTGAACGTCAGTTCACATTTGTAGGTGGATCATCAGTGTTAGAGCTAAAATTAGCATGTTTAAAGTGATTTCATGCTTCCAGGGGCTCGGGAAGTGAATTAAATACTATTTGGAGGCATTTAATGTTCAATCAAAAACAGCTGATTTTTGACACAAGAGATAACACCCCCCCCATTACGTCATGCTTCAGAAATGTGGAAAATGGTCCGTTTTCAAATGTTTTATTTTTGAACGTCAGTTCACATTTGTAGGTGGATCATCAGTGTTAGAGCTAAAATTTGCATGTTTAAAGTGATTTTCATGCTTCCAGGGGCCCTAAACACAAGATTTATGGAATGGTTAAAAGTGCATGAAAATGGCCAATTTACTCACTCTGAGTTCTCAAAAAGGGTTTATTCACCCCGGAAAGTTAATTAAATACAATTTGGAGGCATTTAATGTTCGAGCAAAAACGGCTGATTTTCGACAAAAGAGATAACACCCCCCCATTACGTCATGCTTCAGAAATGTGGAAAATGGTCCGTTTTCAAATGTTTTATTTTTGAACGTCAGTTCACAATTGTAGGTGGATCATCAGTGTTAGAGCTAAAATTAGCATGTTTAAAGTGATTTTCATGCTTCCAGGGGCCCTAAACACAAGATTTATGGAATGGTTAAAAGTGCATGAAAATGGCCAATTTACTCACTCTGAGTTCTCAAAAAGGGTTTCTTCACCCCGGAAAGTTAATTAAATACCATTTGGAGGCATTTAATGTTCGAGCAAAAACGGCTGATTTTCGACAAAAGAGATAACACCCCCCCCATTACGTCATGCTTCAGAAATGTGGAAAATGGTCCGTTTTCAAATGTTTTATTTTTGAACGTCAGTTCACATTTGTAGGTGGATCATCAGTGTTAGAGCTAAAATTAGCATGTTTAAAGTCATTTTCATGCTTCCAGGGGCCCTAAACACAAGATTTATGGAATGGTTAAAAGTGCATGAAAATGGCCAATTTACTCACTCTGAGTTCTCAAAAAGGGTTTCTTCACCCCGGGAAGTTAATTAAATACCATTTGGAGGCATTTAATGTTCGAGCAAAAACGGCTGATTTTTGACAAAAGAGATAACACCCCCCCATTGCGTCATGCTTCAGGAATGT
The DNA here is from genome assembly GCF_964263255.1 of Lissotriton vulgaris. Taxonomy (NCBI): domain Eukaryota; kingdom Metazoa; phylum Chordata; class Amphibia; order Caudata; family Salamandridae; genus Lissotriton; species Lissotriton vulgaris. The sequence continues at coordinate 351,496 of NW_028241214.1, forward strand.
GGAAAATGGTCCGTTTTCAAATGTTTTATTTTTGAACGTCAGTTCACATTTGTAGGTGGATCATCAGTGTTAGAGCTAAAATTAGCATGTTTAAAGTGATTTTCATGCTTCCAGGGGCTCGGGAAGTGAATTAAATACTATTTGGAGGCATTTAATGTTCAATCAAAAACAGCTGATTTTTGACAAAAGAGATAACACCCCCCCATTACGTCATGCTTCAGAAATGTGGAAAATGGTCAGTTTTCAAATGTTTTATTTTTGAACGTCAGTTCACATTTGTAGGTGGATCATCAGTGTTAGAGCTAAAATTAGCATGTTTAAAGTGATTTTCATGCTTCCAAGGGCCCTAAACACAAGATTTATGGAATGGTTAAAAGTGCGCGAAAATGGCCAATTTACTCACTCTGAGTTCTCAAAAAGGGTTTCTTCACCCCGGGAAGTTAATTAAATACTATTTGGAGGCATTTAATGTTCGAGCAAAAACGGCTGATTTTCGACAAAAGAGATAACACCCCCCCATTACGTCATGCTTCAGAAATGTGGAAAATGGTCCATTTTCAAATGTTTTATTTTTGAACGTCAGTTCACATTTGTAGGTGGATCATCAGTGTTAGAGCTAAAATTAGCATGTTTAAAGTGATTTTCATGCTTCCAGGGGCCCTAAACACAAGATTTATGGAATGGTTAAAAGTGCATGAAAATGGCCAATTTACTCTGAGTTCTCAAAAAGGGTTTCTTCACCCTGGGAAGTTAATTAAATACCATTTGGAGGCATTTAATGTTCGAGCAAAAACGACTGATTTTCGACAAAAGAGATAACACCCCCCCATTACGTCATGCTTCAGAAATGTGGAAAATGGCCCGTTTTCAAATGTTTTATTTTTGAACGTCAGTTCACATTTGTAGGTGGATCATCAATGTTAGAGCTAAAATTAGCATGTTTAAAGTGATTTTCATGCTTCCAGGGGCTCGGGAAGTGAATTAAATACTATTTGGAGGCATTTAATGTTCAAGCAAAAACAGCTGATTTTTGACAAAAGAGATAACACCCCCCCATTACGTCATGCTTCAGAAATGTGGAAAAGGGTCCGTTTTCAAAAGTTTTATTTTTGAACGTCAGTTCACATTTGTAGGTGGATCATCAGTGTTAGAGCTACAATTAGCATGTTTAAAGTGATTTTCATGCTTCCAGGGGCCCTAAACACAAGATTTATGGAATGGTTAAAAGTGCGCGAAAATGGCCAATTTACTCACTCTGAGTTCTCAAAAAGGGTTTCTTCACCCCGGGAAGTTAATTAAATACCATTTGGAGGCATTTAATGTTCGAGCAAAAACGGCTGATTTTTGACAAAAGAGATAACACCCCCCCATTACGTCATGCTTCAGAAATGTGGAAAATGGTCCGTTTTCAAATGTTTTATTTTTGAACGTCAGTTCACATTTGTAGGTGGATCATCAGTGTTAGAGCTAAAATTAGCATGTTTAAAGTGATTTCATGCTTCCAGGGGCTCGGGAAGTGAATTAAATACTATTTGGAGGCATTTAATGTTCAATCAAAAACAGCTGATTTTTGACACAAGAGATAACACCCCCCCCATTACGTCATGCTTCAGAAATGTGGAAAATGGTCCGTTTTCAAATGTTTTATTTTTGAACGTCAGTTCACATTTGTAGGTGGATCATCAGTGTTAGAGCTAAAATTTGCATGTTTAAAGTGATTTTCATGCTTCCAGGGGCCCTAAACACAAGATTTATGGAATGGTTAAAAGTGCATGAAAATGGCCAATTTACTCACTCTGAGTTCTCAAAAAGGGTTTATTCACCCCGGAAAGTTAATTAAATACAATTTGGAGGCATTTAATGTTCGAGCAAAAACGGCTGATTTTCGACAAAAGAGATAACACCCCCCCATTACGTCATGCTTCAGAAATGTGGAAAATGGTCCGTTTTCAAATGTTTTATTTTTGAACGTCAGTTCACAATTGTAGGTGGATCATCAGTGTTAGAGCTAAAATTAGCATGTTTAAAGTGATTTTCATGCTTCCAGGGGCCCTAAACACAAGATTTATGGAATGGTTAAAAGTGCATGAAAATGGCCAATTTACTCACTCTGAGTTCTCAAAAAGGGTTTCTTCACCCCGGAAAGTTAATTAAATACCATTTGGAGGCATTTAATGTTCGAGCAAAAACGGCTGATTTTCGACAAAAGAGATAACACCCCCCCCATTACGTCATGCTTCAGAAATGTGGAAAATGGTCCGTTTTCAAATGTTTTATTTTTGAACGTCAGTTCACATTTGTAGGTGGATCATCAGTGTTAGAGCTAAAATTAGCATGTTTAAAGTCATTTTCATGCTTCCAGGGGCCCTAAACACAAGATTTATGGAATGGTTAAAAGTGCATGAAAATGGCCAATTTACTCACTCTGAGTTCTCAAAAAGGGTTTCTTCACCCCGGGAAGTTAATTAAATACCATTTGGAGGCATTTAATGTTCGAGCAAAAACGGCTGATTTTTGACAAAAGAGATAACACCCCCCCATTGCGTCATGCTTCAGGAATGTGGAAAATGGTCCGTTTTCAAATGTTTTATTTTTGAACGTCAGTTCACATTTGTAGGTGGATCATCAGTGTTAGAGCTAAAATTAGCATGTTTAAAGTGATTTTCATGCTTCCAGGGGCTCGGGAAGTGAATTAAATACTATTTGGAGGCATTTAATGTTCAATCAAAAACAGCTGATTTTTGACAAAAGAGATAACACCCCCCCATTACGTCATGCTTCAGAAATGTGGAAAATGGTCAGTTTTCAAATGTTTTATTTTTGAACGTCAGTTCACATTTGTAGGTGGATCATCAGTGTTAGAGCTAAAATTAGCATGTTTAAAGTGATTTTCATGCTTCCAAGGGCCCTAAACACAAGATTTATGGAATGGTTAAAAGTGCGCGAAAATGGCCAATTTACTCACTCTGAGTTCTCAAAAAGGGTTTCTTCACCCCGGGAAGTTAATTAAATACTATTTGGAGGCATTTAATGTTCGAGCAAAAACGGCTGATTTTCGACAAAAGAGATAACACCCCCCCATTACGTCATGCTTCAGAAATGTGGAAAATGGTCCATTTTCAAATGTTTTATTTTTGAACGTCAGTTCACATTTGTAGGTGGATCATCAGTGTTAGAGCTAAAATTAGCATGTTTAAAGTGATTTTCATGCTTCCAGGGGCCCTAAACACAAGATTTATGGAATGGTTAAAAGTGCATGAAAATGGCCAATTTACTCTGAGTTCTCAAAAAGGGTTTCTTCACCCTGGGAAGTTAATTAAATACCATTTGGAGGCATTTAATGTTCGAGCAAAAACGACTGATTTTCGACAAAAGAGATAACACCCCCCCATTACGTCATGCTTCAGAAATGTGGAAAATGGCCCGTTTTCAAATGTTTTATTTTTGAACGTCAGTTCACATTTGTAGGTGGATCATCAATGTTAGAGCTAAAATTAGCATGTTTAAAGTGATTTTCATGCTTCCAGGGGCTCGGGAAGTGAATTAAATACTATTTGGAGGCATTTAATGTTCAAGCAAAAACAGCAGATTTTTGACAAAAGAGATAACACCCCCCCATTACGTCATGCTTCAGAAATGTGGAAAATGGTCCGTTTTCAAATATTTTATTTTTGAACGTCAGTTCACATTTGTAGGTGGATCATCAGTGTTAGAGCTAAAATTAGCATGTTTAAAGTGATTTTCATGCTTCCAGGGGCCCTAAACACAAGATTTATGGAATGGTTAAAAGTGCATGAAAATGGCCAATTTACGCACTCTGAGATCTCAAAAAGGGTTTCTTCACCCCGGGAAGTTAATTAAATACCATTTGGAGGCATTTAAAATTCGAGCAAAAACGGCTGATTTTCGACAAAAGAGATAACACCCCCCCATTACGTCATGCTTCAGAAATGTGGAAAATGGTCCGTTTTCAAATGTTTTATTTTTGAACGTCAGTTCACATTTGTAGGTGGATCATCAGTGTTAGAGCTAAAATTAGCATGTTTAAAGTGATTTTCATGCTGCCAGGGGCTCGGGAAGTGAATTAAATACTATTTGGAGGCATTTAATGTTGAAGCAAAAACAGCTGATTTTTGACAAAAGAGATAACACCCCCCCATTACGTCATGCTTCAGAAATGTGGAAAATGGTCCGTTTTCAAATGTTTTATTTTTGAACGTCAGTTCACATTTGTAGGTGGATCATCAGTGTTAGAGCTAAAATTAGCATGTTTAAAGTGATTTTCATGCTTCCAGGGGCCCTAAACACAAGATTTATGGAATGGTTAAAAGTGCATGAAAATGGCCAATTTACTCACTCTGAGTTCTCAAAAAGGATTTCTTCACCCTGGGAAGTTAATTAAATACCATTTGGAGGCATTTAAAATTCGAGCAAAAACGGCTGATTTTCGACAAAAGAGATAACACCCCCCCATTACGTCATGCTTCAGAAATGTGGAAAATGGTCCGTTTTCAAATGTTTTATTTTTGAACGTCAGTTCACATTTGTAGGTGGATCATCAGTGTTAGAGCTAAAATTAGCATGTTTAAAGTGATTTTCATGCTTCCAGGGGCTCGGGAAGTGAATTAAATACTATTTGGAGGCATTTAATTTTCAATCAAAAACAGCTGATTTTTGACAAAAGAGATAACACCCCCCCCATTACGTCATGCTTCAGAAATGTGGAAAATGGTCCGTTATCAAATGTTTTATTTTTGAACGTCAGTTCACATTTGTAGGTGGATCATCAGTGTTAGAGCTAAAATTAGCATGTTTAAAGTAATTTTCATGCTTCCAGGGGCCCTAAACACAAGATTTATGGAATGGTTAAAAGTGCATGAAAATGGCCAATTTACTCACTCTGAGTTCTCAAAAAGGGTTTCTTCACCCCGGGAAGTTAATTAAATACCATTTGGAGGCATTTAATGTTCGAGCAAAAACGGCTGATTTTCGACAAAAGAGATAACACCCCCCATTACGTCATGCTTCAGAAATGTGGAAAATGGTCCGTTTTCAAATGTTTTATTTTTGAACGTCAGTTCACATTTGTAGGTGGATCATCAGTGTTAGAGCTAAAATTAGCATGTTTAAAGTGATTTTCATGCTTCCAGGGGCTCGGGAAGTGAATTAAATACTATTTGGAGGCATTTAATGTTCAAGCAAAAACAGCAGATTTTTGACAAAAGAGATAACACCCCCCCATTACGTCATGCTTCAGAAATGTGGAAAATGGTCCGTTTTCAAATGTTTTATTTTTGAACGTCAGTTCACATTTGTAGGTGGATCATCAGTGTTAGAGCTAAAATTAGCATGTTTAAAGTGATTTTCATGCTTCCAGGGGCCCTAAACACAAGATTTATGGAATGGTTAAAAGTGCATGAAAATGGCCAATTTACTCACTCTGAGTTCTCAAAAAGGGTTTCTTCACCCCGGGAAGTTAATTAAATACCATTTGGAGGCATTTAAAATTCGAGCAAAAACGGTTGATTTTCGACAAAAGAGATAACACCCCCCCATTACGTCATGCTTCAGAAATGTGGAAAATGGTCCGTTTTCAAATGTTTTATTTTTGAACGTCAGTTCACATTTGTAGGTGGATCATCATTGTTAGAGCTAAAATTAGCATGTTTAAAGTGATTTTCATGCTTCCAGGGGCTCGGGAAGTGAATTAAATACTATTTGGAGGCATTTAATGTTCAATCAAAAACAGCTGATTTTTGACAAAAGAGATAACACCCCCCCATTACGTCATGCTTCAGAAATGTGGAAAATGGTCCGTTTTCAAATGTTTTATTTTTGAACGTCAGTTCACATTTGTAGGTGGATCATCAGTGTTAGAGCTAAAATTAGCATGTTTAAAGTGATTTTCATGCTTCCAGGGGCCCTAAACACAAGATTTATGGAATGGTTAAAAGTGCATGAAAATGGCCAATTTACTCACTCTGAGTTCTCAAAAAGGGTTTCTTCACCCCGGGAAGTTAATTAAATACCATTTGGAGGCATTTAATGTTCGAGCAAAAACGGCAGATTTTCGACAAAAGAGATAACACCCCCCCATTACGTCATGCTTCAGAAATGTGGAAAATGGTCCGTTTTCAAATGTTTTATTTTTGAACGTCAGTTCACATTTGTAGGTGGATCATCAGTGTCAGAGCTAAAATTAGCATGTTTAAAGTGATTTTCATGCTTCTAGGGGCTCGGGAAGTGAATTAAATACTATTTGGAGGCATTTAATGTTCAATCAAAAACAGCTGATTTTTGACAAAAGAGATAACACCCCCCCATTACGTCATGCTTCAGAAATGTGGAAAATGGTCCGTTTTCAAATGTTTTATTTTTGAACGTCAGTTCACATTTGTAGGTGGATCATCAGTGTTAGAGCTAAAATTAGCATGTTTAAAGTGATTTTCATGCTTCCAGGGGCCCTAAACACAAGATTTATGGAATGGTTAAAAGTGCATGAAAATGGCCAATTTACTCACTCTGAGTTCTCAAAAAGGGTTTCTTCACCCCGGGAAGTTAATTAAATACCATTTGGAGGCATTTAATGTTCGAGCAAAAACAGCTGATTTTCGACAAAAGAGATAACACCCCCCCATTACGTCATGCTTCAGAAATGTGGAAAATGGTCCGTTTTCAAATGTTTTATTTTTGAACGTCAGTTCACATTTGTAGGTGGATCATCAGTGTTAGAGCTAAAATTTGCATGTTTAAAGTGGTTTTCATGCTTCCAGGGGCTCGGGAAGTGAATTAAATACTATTTGGAGGCATTTAATGCTCAATCAAAAACAGCTGATTTTTGACAAAAGAGATAACACCCCCCCATTACGTCATGCTTCAGAAATGTGGAAAATGGTCCATTTTCAAATGTTTTATTTTTGAACGTCAGTTCACATTTGTAGGTGGATCATCAGTGTTAGAGCTAAAATTAGCATGTTTAAAGTGATTTTCATGCTTCCAGGGGCCCTAAACACAAGATTTATGGAATGGTTAAAAGTCCATGAAAATGGCCAATTTACTCACTCTGAGTTCTCAAAAAGCTTCACCCCGGGAAGTTAATTAAATACCATTTGGAGGCATTTAATGTTCGATCAAAAACGGCTGATTTTCGACAAAAGAGATAACACCCCCCCATTACGTCATGCTTCAGAAATGTGGAAAATGGTCAGTTTTCAAATGTTTTATTTTTGAACGTCAGTTCACATTTGTAGGTGGATCATCAGTGTTAGAGCTAAAATTAGCATGTTTAAAGTGATTTTCATGCTTCCAGGGGCTCGGGAAGTGAATTAAATACTATTTGGAGGCATTTAATGTTCAATCAAAAACAGCTGATTTGTGACAAAAGAGATAACACCCCCCCATTACGTCATGCTTCAGAAATGTGGAAAATGGTCCGTTATCAAATGTTTTATTTTTGAACGTCAGTTCACATTTGTAGGTGGATCATCAGTGTTAGAGCTAAAATTAGCATGTTTAAAGTGATTTTCATGCTTCCAGGGGCCCTAAACACAAGATTTATGGAATGGTTAAAAGTGCATGAAAATGGCCAATTTACTCACTCTGAGTTCTCAAAAAGGGTTTCTTCACCCCGGGAAGTTAATTAAATACCATTTGGAGGCATTTAATGTTCGAGCAAAAACGGCTGATTTTTGACAAAAGAGATAACACCCCCTCATTACGTCATGCTTCAGAAATGTGGAAAATGGTCCGTTTTCAAATGTTTTATTTTTGAACGTCAGTTCACATTTGTAGGTGGATCATCAGTGTTAGAGCTAAAATTAGCATGTTTAAAGTGATTTTCATGCTTCCAGGGGCCCTAAACACAAGATTTATGGAATGGTTAAAAGTGCATGAAAATGGCCAATTTACGCACTCTGAGTTCTCAAAAAGGGTTTCTTCACCCCGGGAAGTTAATTAAATACCATTTGGAGGCATTTAAAATTCGAGCAAAAACGGCTGATTTTCGACAAAAGAGATAACACCCCCCCATTACGTCATGCTTCAGAAATGTGGAAAATGGTCCGTTTTCAAATGTTTTATTTTTGAACGTCAGTTCACATTTGTAGGTGGATCATCAGTGTTAGAGCTAAAATTAGCCTGTTTAAAGTGATTTTCATGCTTCCAGGGTCCCTAAACACAAGATTTATGGAATGGTTAAAAGTGCATGAAAATGGCCAATTTACTCACTCTGAGTTCTCAAAAAGGGTTTCTTCACCCCGGGAAGTTAATTAAATACCATTTGGAGGCATTTAATGTTCGAGCAAAAACGGCTGATTTTCGACAAAAGAGATAACACCCCCCCATTACGTCATGCTTCAGAAATGTGGAAAATGGTCCGTTTTCAAATGTTTTATTTTTGAACGTCAGTTCACATTTGTAGGTGGATCATCAGTGTTAGAGCTAAAATTAGCATGTTTAAAGTGATTTTCATGCTTCCAGGGGCTCGGGAAGTGAATTAAATACTATTTGGAGGCATTTAATGTTCAATCAAAAACAGCTGATTTTTGACAAAAGAGATAACACCCCCCCATTACGTCATGCTTCAGAAATGTGGAAAATGGTCAGTTTTCAAATGTTTTATTTTTGAACGTCAGTTCACATTTGTAGGTGGATCATCAGTGTTAGAGCTAAAATTAGCATGTTTAAAGTGATTTTCATGCTTCCAGGGGCCCTAAACACAAGATTTATGGAATGGTTAAAAGTGCGCGAAAATGGCCAATTTACTCACTCTGAGTTCTCAAAAAGGGTTTCTTCACCCCGGGAAGTTAATTAAATACTATTTGGAGGCATTTAATGTTCGAGCAAAAACGGCTGATTTTCGACAAAAGAGATAACACCCCCCCATTACGTCATGCTTCAGAAATGTGGAAAATGGTCCATTTTCAAATGTTTTATTTTTGAACGTCAGTTCACATTTGTAGGTGGATCATCAGTGTTAGAGCTAAAATTAGCATGTTTAAAGTGATTTTCATGCTTCCAGGGGCTCGGGAAGTGAATTAAATACTATTTGGAGGCATTTAATGTTGAAGCAAAAACAGCTGATTTTTGACAAAAGAGATAACACCCCCCCATTACGTCATGCTTCAGAAATGTGGAAAATGGTCAGTTTTCAAATGTTTTATTTTTGAACGTCAGTTCACATTTGTAGGTGGATCATCAGTGTTAGAGCTAAAATTAGAATGTTTAAAGTGATTTTCATGCTTCCAGGGGCCCTAAACACAAGATTTATGGAATGGTTAAAAGTGCATGAAAATGGCCAATTTACTCACTCTGAGTTCTCAAAAAGGGTTTCTTCACCCTGGGAAGTTAATTAAATACCATTTGGAGGCATTTAATGTTCGAGCAAAAACGACTGATTTTCGACAAAAGAGATAACACCCCCCCATTACGTCATGCTTCAGAAATGTGGAAAATGGCCCGTTTTCAAATGTTTTATTTTTGAACGTCAGTTCACATTTGTAGGTGGATCATCAATGTTAGAGCTAAAATTAGCATGTTTAAAGTGATTTTCATGCTTCCAGGGGCTCGGGAAGTGAATTAAATACTATTTGGAGGCATTTAATGTTCAAGCAAAAACAGCAGATTTTTGACAAAAGAGATAACACCCCCCCATTACGTCATGCTTCAGAAATGTGGAAAATGGCCCGTTTTCAAATGTTTTATTTTTGAACGTCAGTTCACATTTGTAGGTGGATCATCAGTGTTAGAGCTAAAATTAGCATGTTTAAAGTGATTTTCATGCTTCCAGGGGCCCTAAACACAAGATTTATGGAATGGTTAAAAGTGCATGAAAATGGCCAATTTACGCACTCTGAGATCTCAAAAAGGGTTTCTTCACCCCGGGAAGTTAATTAAATACCATTTGGAGGCATTTAAAATTCGAGCAAAAACGGCTGATTTTCGACAAAAGAGATAACACCCCCCCATTACGTCATGCTTCAGAAATGTGGAAAATGGTCCGTTTTCAAATGTTTTATTTTTGAACGTCAGTTCACATTTGTAGGTGGATCATCAGTGTTAGAGCTAAAATTAGCATGTTTAAAGTGATTTTCATGCTTCCAGGGGCTCGGGAAGTGAATTAAATACTATTTGGAGGCATTTAATGTTCAATCAAAAACAGCTGATTTTTGACAAAAGAGATAACACCCCCCCATTACGTCATGCTTCAGAAATGTGGAAAATGGTCCGTTTTCAAATGTTTTATTTTTGAACGTCAGTTCACATTTGTAGGTGGATCATCAGTGTTAGAGCTAAAATTAGCATGTTTAAAGTGATTTTCATGCTTCCAGGGGCCCTAAACACAAGATTTATGGAATGGTTAAAAGTGCATGAAAATGGCCAATTTACTCACTCTGAGTTCTCAAAAAGGGTTTCTTCACCCCGGGAAGTTAATTAAATACCATTTGGAGGCATTTAATGTTCGAGCAAAAACGGCAGATTTTCGACAAAAGAGATAACACCCCCCCATTACGTCATGCTTCAGAAATGTGGAAAATGGTCCGTTTTCAAATGTTTTATTTTTGAACGTCAGTTCACATTTGTAGGTGGATCATCAGTGTCAGAGCTAAAATTAGCATGTTTAAAGTGATTTTCATGCTTCTAGGGGCTCGGGAAGTGAATTAAATACTATTTGGAGGCATTTAATGTTCAATCAAAAACAGCTGATTTTTGACAAAAGAGATAACACCCCCCCATTACGTCATGCTTCAGAAATGTGGAAAATGGTCCGTTTTCAAATGTTTTATTTTTGAACGTCAGTTCACATTTGTAGGTGGATCATCAGTGTTAGAGCTAAAATTAGCATGTTTAAAGTGATTTTCATGCTTCCAGGGGCCCTAAACACAAGATTTATGGAATGGTTAAAAGTGCATGAAAATGGCCAATTTACTCACTCTGAGTTCTCAAAAAGGGTTTCTTCACCCCGGGAAGTTAATTAAATACCATTTGGAGGCATTTAATGTTCGAGCAAAAACAGCTGATTTTCGACAAAAGAGATAACACCCCCCCATTACGTCATGCTTCAGAAATGTGGAAAATGGTCCGTTTTCAAATGTTTTATTTTTGAACGTCAGTTCACATTTGTAGGTGGATCATCAGTGTTAGAGCTAAAATTTGCATGTTTAAAGTGATTTTCATGCTTCCAGGGGCTCGGGAAGTGAATTAAATACTATTTGGAGGCATTTAATGCTCAATCAAAAACAGCTGATTTTTGACAAAAGAGATAACACCCCCCCATTACGTCATGCTTCAGAAATGTGGAAAATGGTCCATTTTCAAATGTTTTATTTTTGAACGTCAGTTCACATTTGTAGGTGGATCATCAGTGTTAGAGCTAAAATTAGCATGTTTAAAGTGATTTTCATGCTTCCAGGGGCCCTAAACACAAGATTTATGGAATGGTTAAAAGTCCATGAAAATGGCCAATTTACTCACTCTGAGTTCTCAAAAAGCTTCACCCCGGGAAGTTAATTAAATACCATTTGGAGGCATTTAATGTTCGATCAAAAACGGCTGATTTTCGACAAAAGAGATAACACCCCCCCATTACGTCATGCTTCAGAAATGTGGAAAATGGTCAGTTTTCAAATGTTTTATTTTTGAACGTCAGTTCACATTTGTAGGTGGATCATCAGTGTTAGAGCTAAAATTAGCATGTTTAAAGTGATTTTCATGCTTCCAGGGGCTCGGGAAGTGAATTAAATACTATTTGGAGGCATTTAATGTTCAATCAAAAACAGCTGATTTGTGACAAAAGAGATAACACCCCCCCATTACGTCATGCTTCAGAAATGTGGAAAATGGTCCGTTATCAAATGTTTTATTTTTGAACGTCAGTTCACATTTGTAGGTGGATCATCAGTGTTAGAGCTAAAATTAGCATGTTTAAAGTGATTTTCATGCTTCCAGGGGCCCTAAACACAAGATTTATGGAATGGTTAAAAGTGCATGAAAATGGCCAATTTACTCACTCTGAGTTCTCAAAAAGGGTTTCTTCACCCCGGGAAGTTAATTAAATACCATTTGGAGGCATTTAATGTTCGAGCAAAAACGGCTGATTTTTGACAAAAGAGATAACACCCCCTCATTACGTCATGCTTCAGAAATGTGGAAAATGGTCCGTTTTCAAATGTTTTATTTTTGAACGTCAGTTCACATTTGTAGGTGGATCATCAGTGTTAGAGCTAAAATTAGCATGTTTAAAGTGATTTTCATGCTTCCAGGGGCCCTAAACACAAGATTTATGGAATGGTTAAAAGTGCATGAAAATGGCCAATTTACGCACTCTGAGTTCTCAAAAAGGGTTTCTTCACCCCGGGAAGTTAATTAAATACCATTTGGAGGCATTTAAAATTCGAGCAAAAACGGCTGATTTTCGACAAAAGAGATAACACCCCCCCATTACGTCATGCTTCAGAAATGTGGAAAATGGTCCGTTTTCAAATGTTTTATTTTTGAACGTCAGTTCACATTTGTAGGTGGATCATCAGTGTTAGAGCTAAAATTAGCCTGTTTAAAGTGATTTTCATGCTTCCAGGGTCCCTAAACACAAGATTTATGGAATGGTTAAAAGTGCATGAAAATGGCCAATTTACTCACTCTGAGTTCTCAAAAAGGGTTTCTTCACCCCGGGAAGTTAATTAAATACCATTTGGAGGCATTTAATGTTCGAGCAAAAACGGCTGATTTTCGACAAAAGAGATAACACCCCCCCATTACGTCATGCTTCAGAAATGTGGAAAATGGTCCGTTTTCAAATGTTTTATTTTTGAACGTCAGTTCACATTTGTAGGTGGATCATCAGTGTTAGAGCTAAAATTAGCATGTTTAAAGTGATTTTCATGCTTCCAGGGGCTCGGGAAGTGAATTAAATACTATTTGGAGGCATTTAATGTTCAATCAAAAACAGCTGATTTTTGACAAAAGAGATAACACCCCCCCATTACGTCATGCTTCAGAAATGTGGAAAATGGTCAGTTTTCAAATGTTTTATTTTTGAACGTCAGTTCACATTTGTAGGTGGATCATCAGTGTTAGAGCTAAAATTAGCATGTTTAAAGTGATTTTCATGCTTCCAGGGGCCCTAAACACAAGATTTATGGAATGGTTAAAAGTGCGCGAAAATGGCCAATTTACTCACTCTGAGTTCTCAAAAAGGGTTTCTTCACCCCGGGAAGTTAATTAAATACTATTTGGAGGCATTTAATGTTCGAGCAAAAACGGCTGATTTTCGACAAAAGAGATAACACCCCCCCATTACGTCATGCTTCAGAAATGTGGAAAATGGTCCATTTTCAAATGTTTTATTTTTGAACGTCAGTTCACATTTGTAGGTGGATCATCAGTGTTAGAGCTAAAATTAGCATGTTTAAAGTGATTTTCATGCTTCCAGGGGCTCGGGAAGTGAATTAAATACTATTTGGAGGCATTTAATGTTGAAGCAAAAACAGCTGATTTTTGACAAAAGAGATAACACCCCCCCATTACGTCATGCTTCAGAAATGTGGAAAATGGTCCGTTTTCAAATGTTTTATTTTTGAACGTCAGTTCACATTTGTAGGTGGATCATCAGTGTTAGAGATAAAATTAGAATGTTTAAAGTGATTTTCATGCTTCCAGGGGCCCTAAACACAAGATTTATGGAATGGTTAAAAGTGCATGAAAATGGCCAATTTACTCACTCTGAGTTCTCAAAAAGGGTTTCTTCACCCTGGGAAGTTAATTAAATACCATTTGGAGGCATTTAATGTTCGAGCAAAAACGACTGATTTTCGACAAAAGAGATAACACCCCCCCATTACGTCATGCTTCAGAAATGTGGAAAATGGCCCGTTTTCAAATGTTTTATTTTTGAACGTCAGTTCACATTTGTAGGTGGATCATCAATGTTAGAGCTAAAATTAGCATGTTTAAAGTGATTTTCATGCTTCCAGGGGCTCGGGAAGTGAATTAAATACTATTTGGAGGCATTTAATGTTCAAGCAAAAACAGCAGATTTTTGACAAAAGAGATAACACCCCCCCATTACGTCATGCTTCAGAAATGTGGAAAATGGCCCGTTTTCAAATGTTTTATTTTTGAACGTCAGTTCACATTTGTAGGTGGATCATCAGTGTTAGAGCTAAAATTAGCATGTTTAAAGTGATTTTCATGCTTCCAGGGGCCCTAAACACAAGATTTATGGAATGGTTAAAAGTGCATGAAAATGGCCAATTTACGCACTCTGAGATCTCAAAAAGGGTTTCTTCACCCCGGGAAGTTAATTAAATACCATTTGGAGGCATTTAAAATTCGAGCAAAAACGGCTGATTTTCGACAAAAGAGATAACACCCCCCATTACGTCATGCTTCAGAAATGTGGAAAATGGTCAGTTTTCAAATGTTTTATTTTTGAACGTCAGTTCACATTTGTAGGTGGATCATCAGTGTTAGAGCTAAAATTAGCATGTTTAAAGTGATTTTCATGCTTCCAGGGGCTCGGGAAGTGAATTAAATACTATTTGGAGGCATTTAATGTTCAAGCAAAAACAGCAGATTTTTGACAAAAGAGATAACACCCCCCCATTACGTCATGCTTCAGAAATGTGGAAAATGGTCCGTTTTCAAATGTTTTATTTTTGAACGTCAGTTCACATTTGTAGGTGGATCATCAGTGTTAGAGCTAAAATTAGCATGTTTAGACTGATTTTCATGCTTCCAGGGGCCCTAAACACAAGATTTATGGAATGGTTAAAAGTGCATGAAAATGGCCAATTTACTCACTCTGAGTTCTCAAAAAGGGTTTCTTCACCCCGGAAAGTTAATTAAATACCATTTGGAGGCATTTAATGTTCGAGCAAAAACTGCTGATTTTCGACAAAAGAGATAACACCCCCCCCATTACGTCATGCTTCAGAAATGTGGAAAATGGTCCGTTTTCAAATGTTTTATTTTTGAACGTCAGTTCACATTTGTAGGTGGATCATCAGTGTTAGAGCTAAAATTAGCATGTTTAAAGTGATTTTCATGCTTCCAGGGGCCCTAAACACAAGATTTATGGAATGGTTAAAAGTGCATGAAAATGGCCAATTTACGCACTCTGAGATCTCAAAAAGTGTTTCTTCACCCCGGAAAGTTAATTAAATACCATTTGGAGGCATTTAAAATTCGAGCAAAAACGGCTGATTTTCGACAAAAGAGATAACACCCCCCCATTACGTCATGCTTCAGAAATGTGGAAAATGGTCCGTTTTCAAATGTTTTATTTTTGAACGTCAGTTCACATTTGTAGGTGGATCATCAGTGTTAGAGCTAAAATTAGCATGTTTAAAGTGATTTTCATGCTTCCAGGGGCTCGGGAAGTGAATTAAATACTATTTGGAGGCATTTAATGTTCAAGCAAAAACAGCAGATTTTTGACAAAAGAGATAACACCCCCCCATTACGTCATGCTTCAGAAATGTGGAAAATGGTCCGTTTTCAAATATTTTATTTTTGAACGTCAGTTCACATTTGTAGGTGGATCATCAGTGTTAGAGCTAAAATTAGCATGTTTAAAGTGATTTTCATGCTTCCAGGGGCCCTAAACACAAGATTTATGGAATGGTTAAAAGTGCATGAAAATGGCCAATTTACGCACTCTGAGATCTCAAAAAGGGTTTCTTCACCCCGGGAAGTTAATTAAATACCATTTGGAGGCATTTAAAATTCGAGCAAAAACGGCTGATTTTCGACAAAAGAGATAACACCCCCCCATTACGTCATGCTTCAGAAATGTGGAAAATGGTCCGTTTTCAAATGTTTTATTTTTGAACGTCAGTTCACATTTGTAGGTGGATCATCAGTGTTAGAGCTAAAATTAGCATGTTTAAAGTGATTTTCATGCTTCCAGGGGCTCGGGAAGTGAATTAAATACTATTTGGAGGCATTTAATTTTCAATCAAAAACAGCTGATTTTTGACAAAAGAGATAACACCCCCCCATTACGTCATGCTTCAGAAATGTGGAAAATGGTCCGTTATCAAATGTTTTATTTTTGAACGTCAGTTCACATTTGTAGGTGGATCATCAGTGTTAGAGCTAAAATTAGCATGTTTAAAGTGATTTTCATGCTTCCAGGGGCCCTAAACACAAGATTTATGGAATGGTTAAAAGTGCATGAAAATGGCCAATTTACTCACTCTGAGTTCTCAAAAAGGGTTTCTTCACCCCGGGAAGTTAATTAAATACCATTTGGAGGCATTTAATGTTCGAGCAAAAACGGCTGATTTTTGACAAAAGAGATAACACCCCCCCATTACGTCATGCTTCAGAAATGTGGAAAATGGTCCGTTTTCAAATGTTTTATTTTTGAACGTCAGTTCACATTTGTAGGTGGATCATCAGTGTTAGAGCTAAAATTAGCATGTTTAAAGTGATTTTCATGCTTCCAGGGGCCCTAAACACAAGATTTATGGAATGGTTAAAAGTGCGCGAAAATGGCCAATTTACTCACTCTGAGTTCTCAAAAAGGGTTTCTTCACCCCGGGAAGTTAATTAAATACCATTTGGAGGCATTTAATGTTCGAGCAAAAACGGCTGATTTTTGACAAAAGAGATAACACCCCCCCATTACGTCATGCTTCAGAAATGTGGAAAATGGTCCGTTTTCAAATGTTTTATTTTTGAACGTCAGTTCACATTTGTAGGTGGATCATCAGTGTTAGAGCTAAAATTAGCATGTTTAGACTGATTTTCATGCTTCCAGGGGCCCTAAACACAAGATTTATGGAATGGTTAAAAGTGCATGAAAATGGCCAATTTACTCACTCTGAGTTCTCAAAAAGGGTTTCTTCACCCCGGAAAGTTAATTAAATACCATTTGGAGGCATTTAATGTTCGAGCAAAAACTGCTGATTTTCGACAAAAGAGATAACACCCCCCCCATTACGTCATGCTTCAGAAATGTGGAAAATGGTCCGTTTTCAAATGTTTTATTTTTGAACGTCAGTTCACATTTGTAGGTGGATCATCAGTGTTAGAGCTAAAATTAGCATGTTTAAAGTGATTTTCATGCTTCCAGGGGCCCTAAACACAAGATTTATGGAATGGTTAAAAGTGCATGAAAATGGCCAATTTACGCACTCTGAGATCTCAAAAAGGGTTTCTTCACCCCGGAAAGTTAATTAAATACCATTTGGAGGCATTTAAAATTCGAGCAAAAACGGCTGATTTTCGACAAAAGAGATAACACCCCCCCATTACGTCATGCTTCAGAAATGTGGAAAATGGTCCGTTTTCAAATGTTTTATTTTTGAACGTCAGTTCACATTTGTAGGTGGATCATCAGTGTTAGAGCTAAAATTAGCATGTTTAAAGTGATTTTCATGCTTCCAGGGGCTCGGGAAGTGAATTAAATACTATTTGGAGGCATTTAATGTTCAAGCAAAAACAGCAGATTTTTGACAAAAGAGATAACACCCCCCCATTACGTCATGCTTCAGAAATGTGGAAAATGGTCCGTTTTCAAATATTTTATTTTTGAACGTCAGTTCACATTTGTAGGTGGATCATCAGTGTTAGAGCTAAAATTAGCATGTTTAAAGTGATTTTCATGCTTCCAGGGGCCCTAAACACAAGATTTATGGAATGGTTAAAAGTGCATGAAAATGGCCAATTTACGCACTCTGAGATCTCAAAAAGGGTTTCTTCACCCCGGGAAGTTAATTAAATACCATTTGGAGGCATTTAAAATTCGAGCAAAAACGGCTGATTTTCGACAAAAGAGATAACACCCCCCCATTACGTCATGCTTCAGAAATGTGGAAAATGGTCCGTTTTCAAATGTTTTATTTTTGAACGTCAGTTCACATTTGTAGGTGGATCATCAGTGTTAGAGCTAAAATTAGCATGTTTAAAGTGATTTTCATGCTTCCAGGGGCTCGGGAAGTGAATTAAATACTATTTGGAGGCATTTAATTTTCAATCAAAAACAGCTGATTTTTGACAAAAGAGATAACACCCCCCCCATTACGTCATGCTTCAGAAATGTGGAAAATGGTCCGTTATCAAATGTTTTATTTTTGAACGTCAGTTCACATTTGTAGGTGGATCATCAGTGTTAGAGCTAAAATTAGCATGTTTAAAGTGATTTTCATGCTTCCAGGGGCCCTAAACACAAGATTTATGGAATGGTTAAAAGTGCATGAAAATGGCCAATTTACTCACTCTGAGTTCTCAAAAAGGGTTTCTTCACCCCGGGAAGTTAATTAAATACCATTTGGAGGCATTTAATGTTCGAGCAAAAACGGCTGATTTTTGACAAAAGAGATAACACCCCCCCATTACGTCATGCTTCAGAAATGTGGAAAATGGTCCGTTTTCAAATGTTTTATTTTTGAACATCAGTTCACATTTGTAGGTGGATCATCAGTGTTAGAGCTAAAATTAGCATGTTTAAAGTGATTTTCATGCTTCCAGGGGCCCTAAACACAAGATTTATGGAATGGTTAAAAGTGCGCGAAAATGGCCAATTTACTCACTCTGAGTTCTCAAAAAGGGTTTCTTCACCCCGGGAAGTTAATTAAATACCATTTGGAGGCATTTAATGTTCGAGCAAAAACGGCTGATTTTTGACAAAAGAGATAACACCCCCCCATTACGTCATGCTTCAGAAATGTGGAAAATGGTCCGTTTTCAAATGTTTTATTTTTGAACGTCAGTTCACATTTGTAGGTGGATCATCAGTGTTAGAGCTAAAATTAGCATGTTTAAAGTGATTTTCATGCTTCCAGGGGCCCTAAACACAAGATTTATGGAATGGTTAAAAGTGCATGAAAATGGCCAATTTACTCACTCTGAGTTCTCAAAAAGGGTTTCTTCACCCCGGGAAGTTAATTAAATACCATTTGGAGGCATTTAATGTTCGAGCAAAAACGGCTGATTTTCGACAAAAGAGATAACACCCCTCCATTACGTCATGCTTCAGAAATGTGGAAAATGGTCCATTTTCAAATGTTTTATTTTTGAACGTCAGTTCACATTTGTAGGTGGATCATCAGTGTTAGAGCTAAAATTAGCATGTTTAAAGTGATTTTCATGCTTCCAGGGGCTCGGGAAGTGAATTAAATACTATTTGGAGTCATTTAATGTTCAATCAAAAACAGCTGATTTTTGACAAAAGAGATAACACCCCCCCATTACGTCATGCTTCAGAAATGTGGAAAATGGTCCGTTTTCAAATGTTTTATTTTTGAACGTCAGTTCACATTTGTAGGTGGATCATCAGTGTTAGAGCTAAAATTAGCATGTTTAAAGTGATTTTCATGCTTCCAGGGGCTCGGGAAGTGAATTAAATACTATTTGGAGGCATTTAATGTTCAATCAAAAACAGCTGATTTTTGACAAAAGAGATAACACCCCCCCATTACGTCATGCTTCAGAAATGTGGAAAATGGTCCGTTTTCAAATGTTTTATTTTTGAACGTCAGTTCACATTTGTAGGTGGATCATCAGTGTTAGAGCTAAAATTAGCATGTTTAGACTGATTTTCATGCTTCCAGGGGCCCTAAACACAAGATTTATGGAATGGATAAAAGTGCGCGAAAATGGACAATTTACTCACTCTGAGTTCTCAAAAAGGGTTTCTTCACCCCGGGAAGTTAATTAAATACCATTTGGAGGCATTTAATGTTCGAGCAAAACCGGCAGATTTTCGACAAAAGAGATAACACCCCCCCATTACGTCATGCTTCAGTAATGTGGAAAATGGTCCATTTTCAAATGTTTTATTTTTGAACGTCAGTTCACATTTGTAGGTGGATCATCAGTGTTAGAGCTAAAATTAGCATGTTTAAAGTGATTTTCATGCTTCCAGGGGCTCGGGAAGTGAATTAAATACTATTTGGAGGCATTTAATGTTCAAGCAAAAACAGCTGATTTTTGACAAAAGAGATAACACCCCCCCATTACGTCATGCTTCAGAAATGTGGAAAAGGGTCCGTTTTCAAAAGTTTTATTTTTGAACGTCAGTTCACATTTGTAGGTGGATCATCAGTGTTAGAGCTACAATTAGCATGTTTAAAGTGATTTTCATGCTTCCAGGGGCCCTAAACACAAGATTTATGGAATGGTTAAAAGTGCGCGAAAATGGCCAATTTACTCACTCTGAGTTCTCAAAAAGGGTTTCTTCACCCCGGGAAGTTAATTAAATACCATTTGGAGGCATTTAATGTTCGAGCAAAAACGGCTGATTTTTGACAAAAGAGATAACACCCCCCCATTACGTCATGCTTCAGAAATGTGGAAAATGGTCCGTTTTCAAATGTTTTATTTTTGAACGTCAGTTCACATTTGTAGGTGGATCATCAGTGTTAGAGCTAAAATTAGCATGTTTAAAGTGATTTCATGCTTCCAGGGGCTCGGGAAGTGAATTAAATACTATTTGGAGGCATTTAATGTTCAATCAAAAACAGCTGATTTTTGACACAAGAGATAACACCCCCCCCATTACGTCATGCTTCAGAAATGTGGAAAATGGTCCGTTTTCAAATGTTTTATTTTTGAACGTCAGTTCACATTTGTAGGTGGATCATCAGTGTTAGAGCTAAAATTAGCATGTTTAAAGTGATTTTCATGCTTCCAGGGGCCCTAAACACAAGATTTATGGAATGGTTAAAAGTGCATGAAAATGGCCAATTTACTCACTCTGAGTTCTCAAAAAGGGTTTATTCACCCCGGAAAGTTAATTAAATACAATTTGGAGGCATTTAATGTTCGAGCAAAAACGGCTGATTTTCGACAAAAGAGATAACACCCCCCCATTACGTCATGCTTCAGAAATGTGGAAAATGGTCCGTTTTCAAATGTTTTATTTTTGAACGTCAGTTCACAATTGTAGGTGGATCATCAGTGTTAGAGCTAAAATTAGCATGTTTAAAGTGATTTTCATGCTTCCAGGGGCCCTAAACACAAGATTTATGGAATGGTTAAAAGTGCATGAAAATGGCCAATTTACTCACTCTGAGTTCTCAAAAAGGGTTTCTTCACCCCGGAAAGTTAATTAAATACCATTTGGAGGCATTTAATGTTCGAGCAAAAACGGCTGATTTTCGACAAAAGAGATAACACCCCCCCCATTACGTCATGCTTCAGAAATGTGGAAAATGGTCCGTTTTCAAATGTTTTATTTTTGAACGTCAGTTCACATTTGTAGGTGGATCATCAGTGTTAGAGCTAAAATTAGCATGTTTAAAGTGATTTTCATGCTTCCAGGGGCTCGGGAAGTGAATTAAATACTATTTGGAGGCATTTAATGTTCAATCAAAAACAGCTGATTTTTGACAAAAGAGATAACACCCCCCCATTACGTCATGCTTCAGAAATGTGGAAAATGGTCAGTTTTCAAATGTTTTATTTTTGAACGTCAGTTCACATTTGTAGGTGGATCATCAGTGTTAGAGCTAAAATTAGCATGTTTAAAGTGATTTTCATGCTTCCAAGGGCCCTAAACACAAGATTTATGGAATGGTTAAAAGTGCGCGAAAATGGCCAATTTACTCACTCTGAGTTCTCAAAAAGGGTTTCTTCACCCCGGGAAGTTAATTAAATACTATTTGGAGGCATTTAATGTTCGAGCAAAAACGGCTGATTTTCGACAAAAGAGATAACACCCCCCCATTACGTCATGCTTCAGAAAATGTGGAAAATGGTCCATTTTCAAATGTTTTATTTTTGAACGTCAGTTCACATTTGTAGGTGGATCATCAGTGTTAGAGCTAAAATTAGCATGTTTAAAGTGATTTTCATGCTTCCAGGGGCCCTAAACACAAGATTTATGGAATGGTTAAAAGTGCATGAAAATGGCCAATTTACTCTGAGTTCTCAAAAAGGGTTTCTTCACCCTGGGAAGTTAATTAAATACCGTTTGGAGGCATTTAATGTTCGAGCAAAAACGACTGATTTTCGACAAAAGAGATAACACCCCCCCATTACGTCATGCTTCAGAAATGTGGAAAATGGCCCGTTTTCAAATGTTTTATTTTTGAACGTCAGTTCACATTTGTAGGTGGATCATCAATGTTAGAGCTAAAATTAGCATGTTTAAAGTGATTTTCATGCTTCCAGGGGCTCGGGAAGTGAATTAAATACTATTTGGAGGCATTTAATGTTCAAGCAAAAACAGCAGATTTTTGACAAAAGAGATAACACCCCCCCATTACGTCATGCTTCAGAAATGTGGAAAATGGTCCGTTTTCAAATATTTTATTTTTGAACGTCAGTTCACATTTGTAGGTGGATCATCAGTGTTAGAGCTAAAATTAGCATGTTTAAAGTGATTTTCATGCTTCCAGGGGCCCTAAACACAAGATTTATGGAATGGTTAAAAGTGCATGAAAATGGCCAATTTACGCACTCTGAGATCTCAAAAAGGGTTTCTTCACCCCGGGAAGTTAATTAAATACCATTTGGAGGCATTTAAAATTCGAGCAAAAACGGCTGATTTTCGACAAAAGAGATAACACCCCCCCATTACGTCATGCTTCAGAAATGTGGAAAATGGTCCGTTTTCAAATGTTTTATTTTTGAACGTCAGTTCACATTTGTAGGTGGATCATCAGTGTTAGAGCTAAAATTAGCATGTTTAAAGTGATTTTCATGCTGCCAGGGGCTCGGGAAGTGAATTAAATACTATTTGGAGGCATTTAATGTTGAAGCAAAAACAGCTGATTTTTGACAAAAGAGATAACACCCCCCCATTACGTCATGCTTCAGAAATGTGGAAAATGGTCCGTTTTCAAATGTTTTATTTTTGAACGTCAGTTCACATTTGTAGGTGGATCATCAGTGTTAGAGCTAAAATTAGCATGTTTAAAGTGATTTTCATGCTTCCAGGGGCCCTAAACACAAGATTTATGGAATGGTTAAAAGTGCATGAAAATGGCCAATTTACTCACTCTGAGTTCTCAAAAAGGGTTTCTTCACCCTGGGAAGTTAATTAAATACCATTTGGAGGCATTTAAAATTCGAGCAAAAACGGCTGATTTTCGACAAAAGAGATAACACCCCCCCATTACGTCATGCTTCAGAAATGTGGAAAATGGTCCGTTTTCAAATGTTTTATTTTTGAACGTCAGTTCACATTTGTAGGTGGATCATCAGTGTTAGAGCTAAAATTAGCATGTTTAAAGTGATTTTCATGCTTCCAGGGGCTCGGGAAGTGAATTAAATACTATTTGGAGGCATTTAATTTTCAATCAAAAACAGCTGATTTTTGACAAAAGAGATAACACCCCCCCCCATTACGTCATGCTTCAGAAATGTGGAAAATGGTCCGTTATCAAATGTTTTATTTTTGAACGTCAGTTCACATTTGTAGGTGGATCATCAGTGTTAGAGCTAAAATTAGCATGTTTAAAGTAATTTTCATGCTTCCAGGGGCCCTAAACACAAGATTTATGGAATGGTTAAAAGTGCATGAAAATGGCCAATTTACTCACTCTGAGTTCTCAAAAAGGGTTTCTTCACCCCGGGAAGTTAATTAAATACCATTTGGAGGCATTTAATGTTCGAGCAAAAACAGCTGATTTTCGACAAAAGAGATAACACCCCCCATTACGTCATGCTTCAGAAATGTGGAAAATGGTCCGTTTTCAAATGTTTTATTTTTGAACGTCAGTTCACATTTGTAGGTGGATCATCAGTGTTAGAGCTAAAATTAGCATGTTTAAAGTGATTTTCATGCTTCCAGGGGCTCGGGAAGTGAATTAAATACTATTTGGAGGCATTTAATGTTCAAGCAAAAACAGCAGATTTTTGACAAAAGAGATAACACCCCCCCATTACGTCATGCTTCAGAAATGTGGAAAATGGTCCGTTTTCAAATGTTTTATTTTTGAACGTCAGTTCACATTTGTAGGTGGATCATCAGTGTTAGAGCTAAAATTAGCATGTTTAAAGTGATTTTCATGCTTCCAGGGGCCCTAAACACAAGATTTATGGAATGGTTAAAAGTGCATGAAAATGGCCAATTTACTCACTCTGAGTTCTCAAAAAGGGTTTCTTCACCCCGGGAAGTTAATTAAATACCATTTGGAGGCATTTAAAATTCGAGCAAAAACGGTTGATTTTCGACAAAAGAGATAACACCCCCCCATTACGTCATGCTTCAGAAATGTGGAAAATGGTCCGTTTTCAAATGTTTTATTTTTGAACGTCAGTTCACATTTGTAGGTGGATCATCAGTGTTAGAGCTAAAATTAGCATGTTTAAAGTGATTTTCATGCTTCCAGGGGCTCGGGAAGTGAATTAAATACTATTTGGAGGCATTTAATGTTCAATCAAAAACAGCTGATTTTTGACAAAAGAGATAACACCCCCCCATTACGTCATGCTTCAGAAATGTGGAAAATGGTCCGTTTTCAAATGTTTTATTTTTGAACGTCAGTTCACATTTGTAGGTGGATCATCAGTGTTAGAGCTAAAATTAGCATGTTTAAAGTGATTTTCATGCTTCCAGGGGCCCTAAACACAAGATTTATGGAATGGTTAAAAGTGCATGAAAATGGCCAATTTACTCACTCTGAGTTCTCAAAAAGGGTTTCTTCACCCCGGGAAGTTAATTAAATACCATTTGGAGGCATTTAATGTTCGAGCAAAAACGGCTGATTTTCGACAAAAGAGATAACACCCCCCCATTACGTCATGCTTCAGAAATGTGGAAAATGGTCCGTTTTCAAATGTTTTATTTTTGAACGTCAGTTCACATTTGTAGGTGGATCATCAGTGTCAGAGCTAAAATTAGCATGTTTAAAGTGATTTTCATGCTTCTAGGGGCTCGGGAAGTGAATTAAATACTATTTGGAGGCATTTAATGTTCAATCAAAAACAGCTGATTTTTGACAAAAGAGATAACACCCCCCCATTACGTCATGCTTCAGAAATGTGGAAAATGGTCCGTTTTCAAATGTTTTATTTTTGAACGTCAGTTCACATTTGTAGGTGGATCATCAGTGTTAGAGCTAAAATTAGCATGTTTAAAGTGATTTTCATGCTTCCAGGGGCCCTAAACACAAGATTTATGGAATGGTTAAAAGTGCATGAAAATGGCCAATTTACTCACTCTGAGTTCTCAAAAAGGGTTTCTTCACCCCGGGAAGTTAATTAAATACCATTTGGAGGCATTTAATGTTCGAGCAAAAACAGCTGATTTTCGACAAAAGAGATAACACCCCCCCATTACGTCATGCTTCAGAAATGTGGAAAATGGTCCGTTTTCAAATGTTTTATTTTTGAACGTCAGTTCACATTTGTAGGTGGATCATCAGTGTTAGAGCTAAAATTTGCATGTTTAAAGTGATTTTCATGCTTCCAGGGGCTCGGGAAGTGAATTAAATACTATTTGGAGGCATTTAATGCTCAATCAAAAACAGCTGATTTTTGACAAAAGAGATAACACCCCCCCATTACGTCATGCTTCAGAAATGTGGAAAATGGTCCATTTTCAAATGTTTTATTTTTGAACGTCAGTTCACATTTGTAGGTGGATCATCAGTGTTAGAGCTAAAATTAGCATGTTTAAAGTGATTTTCATGCTTCCAGGGGCCCTAAACACAAGATTTATGGAATGGTTAAAAGTCCATGAAAATGGCCAATTTACTCACTCTGAGTTCTCAAAAAGCTTCACCCCGGGAAGTTAATTAAATACCATTTGGAGGCATTTAATGTTCGATCAAAAACGGCTGATTTTCGACAAAAGAGATAACACCCCCCCATTACGTCATGCTTCAGAAATGTGGAAAATGGTCAGTTCTCAAATGTTTTATTTTTGAACGTCAGTTCACATTTGTAGGTGGATCATCAGTGTTAGAGCTAAAATTAGCATGTTTAAAGTGATTTTCATGCTTCCAGGGGCTCGGGAAGTGAATTAAATACTA
Organism: Lissotriton vulgaris; assembly: GCF_964263255.1. Classification (NCBI taxonomy): domain Eukaryota; kingdom Metazoa; phylum Chordata; class Amphibia; order Caudata; family Salamandridae; genus Lissotriton; species Lissotriton vulgaris. Next base: position 377,424 of record NW_028241214.1, read on the forward strand.
TTTGGAGGCATTTAATGTTCAATCAAAAACAGCTGATTTGTGACAAAAGAGATAACACCCCCCCATTACGTCATGCTTCAGAAATGTGGAAAATGGTCCGTTATCAAATGTTTTATTTTTGAACGTCAGTTCACATTTGTAGGTGGATCATCAGTGTTAGAGCTAAAATTAGCATGTTTAAAGTGATTTTCATGCTTCCAGGGGCCCTAAACACAAGATTTATGGAATGGTTAAAAGTGCATGAAAATGGCCAATTTACTCACTCTGAGTTCTCAAAAAGGGTTTCTTCACCCCGGGAAGTTAATTAAATACCATTTGGAGGCATTTAATGTTCGAGCAAAAACGGCTGATTTTTGACAAAAGAGATAACACCCCCTCATTACGTCATGCTTCAGAAATGTGGAAAATGGTCCGTTTTCAAATGTTTTATTTTTGAACGTCAGTTCACATTTGTAGGTGGATCATCAGTGTTAGAGCTAAAATTAGCATGTTTAAAGTGATTTTCATGCTTCCAGGGGCCCTAAACACAAGATTTATGGAATGGTTAAAAGTGCATGAAAATGGCCAATTTACGCACTCTGAGTTCTCAAAAAGGGTTTCTTCACCCCGGGAAGTTAATTAAATACCATTTGGAGGCATTTAAAATTCGAGCAAAAACGGCTGATTTTCGACAAAAGAGATAACACCCCCCCATTACGTCATGCTTCAGAAATGTGGAAAATGGTCCGTTTTCAAATGTTTTATTTTTGAACGTCAGTTCACATTTGTAGGTGGATCATCAGTGTTAGAGCTAAAATTAGCCTGTTTAAAGTGATTTTCATGCTTCCAGGGTCCCTAAACACAAGATTTATGGAATGGTTAAAAGTGCATGAAAATGGCCAATTTACTCACTCTGAGTTCTCAAAAAGGGTTTCTTCACCCCGGGAAGTTAATTAAATACCATTTGGAGGCATTTAATGTTCGAGCAAAAACGGCTGATTTTCGACAAAAGAGATAACACCCCCCCATTACGTCATGCTTCAGAAATGTGGAAAATGGTCCGTTTTCAAATGTTTTATTTTTGAACGTCAGTTCACATTTGTAGGTGGATCATCAGTGTTAGAGCTAAAATTAGCATGTTTAAAGTGATTTTCATGCTTCCAGGGGCTCGGGAAGTGAATTAAATACTATTTGGAGGCATTTAATGTTCAATCAAAAACAGCTGATTTTTGACAAAAGAGATAACACCCCCCCATTACGTCATGCTTCAGAAATGTGGAAAATGGTCAGTTTTCAAATGTTTTATTTTTGAACGTCAGTTCACATTTGTAGGTGGATCATCAGTGTTAGAGCTAAAATTAGCATGTTTAAAGTGATTTTCATGCTTCCAGGGGCCCTAAACACAAGATTTATGGAATGGTTAAAAGTGCGCGAAAATGGCCAATTTACTCACTCTGAGTTCTCAAAAAGGGTTTCTTCACCCCGGGAAGTTAATTAAATACTATTTGGAGGCATTTAATGTTCGAGCAAAAACGGCTGATTTTCGACAAAAGAGATAACACCCCCCCATTACGTCATGCTTCAGAAATGTGGAAAATGGTCCATTTTCAAATGTTTTATTTTTGAACGTCAGTTCACATTTGTAGGTGGATCATCAGTGTTAGAGCTAAAATTAGCATGTTTAAAGTGATTTTCATGCTTCCAGGGGCTCGGGAAGTGAATTAAATACTATTTGGAGGCATTTAATGTTGAAGCAAAAACAGCTGATTTTTGACAAAAGAGATAACACCCCCCCATTACGTCATGCTTCAGAAATGTGGAAAATGGTCCGTTTTCAAATGTTTTATTTTTGAACGTCAGTTCACATTTGTAGGTGGATCATCAGTGTTAGAGCTAAAATTAGAATGTTTAAAGTGATTTTCATGCTTCCAGGGGCCCTAAACACAAGATTTATGGAATGGTTAAAAGTGCATGAAAATGGCCAATTTACTCACTCTGAGTTCTCAAAAAGGGTTTCTTCACCCTGGGAAGTTAATTAAATACCATTTGGAGGCATTTAATGTTCGAGCAAAAACGACTGATTTTCGACAAAAGAGATAACACCCCCCCATTACGTCATGCTTCAGAAATGTGGAAAATGGTCCGTTTTCAAATGTTTTATTTTTGAACGTCAGTTCACATTTGTAGGTGGATCATCAGTGTTAGAGCTAAAATTAGAATGTTTAAAGTGATTTTCATGCTTCCAGGGGCCCTAAACACAAGATTTATGGAATGGTTAAAAGTGCATGAAAATGGCCAATTTACGCACTCTGAGATCTCAAAAAGGGTTTCTTCACCCCGGGAAGTTAATTAAATACCATTTGGAGGCATTTAAAATTCGAGCAAAAACGGCTGATTTTCGACAAAAGAGATAACACCCCCCCATTACGTCATGCTTCAGAAATGTGGAAAATGGTCCGTTTTCAAATGTTTTATTTTTGAACGTCAGTTCACATTTGTAGGTGGATCATCAGTGTTAGAGCTAAAATTAGCATGTTTAAAGTGATTTTCATGCTTCCAGGGGCTCGGGAAGTGAATTAAATACTATTTGGAGGCATTTAATGTTCAATCAAAAACAGCTGATTTTTGACAAAAGAGATAACACCCCCCCCATTACGTCATGCTTCAGAAATGTGGAAAATGGTCCGTTATCAAATGTTTTATTTTTGAACGTCAGTTCACATTTGTAGGTGGATCATCAGTGTTAGAGCTAAAATTAGCATGTTTAAAGTGATTTTCATGCTTCCAGGGGCCCTAAACACAAGATTTATGGAATGGTTAAAAGTGCATGAAAATGGCCAATTTACTCACTCTGAGTTCTCAAAAAGGGTTTCTTCACCCCGGGAAGTTAATTAAATACCATTTGGAGGCATTTAATGTTCGAGAAAAAACGGCTGATTTTCGACAAAAGAGATAACACCCCCCATTACGTCATGCTTCAGAAATGTGGAAAATGGTCAGTTTTCAAATGTTTTATTTTTGAACGTCAGTTCACATTTGTAGGTGGATCATCAGTGTTAGAGCTAAAATTAGCATGTTTAAAGTGATTTTCATGCTTCCAGGGGCTCGGGAAGTGAATTAAATACTATTTGGAGGCATTTAATGTTCAAGCAAAAACAGCAGATTTTTGACAAAAGAGATAACACCCCCCCATTACGTCATGCTTCAGAAATGTGGAAAATGGTCCGTTTTCAAATGTTTTATTTTTGAACGTCAGTTCACATTTGTAGGTGGATCATCAGTGTTAGAGTTAAATTAGCATGTTTAAAGTGATTTTCATGCTTCCAGGGGCCCTAAACACAAGATTTATGGAATGGTTAAAAGTGCATGAAAATGGCCAATTTACTCACTCTGAGTTCTCAAAAAGGGTTTCTTCACCCCGGGAAGTTAATTAAATACCATTTGGAGGCATTTAAAATTCGAGCAAAAACGGTTGATTTTCGACAAAAGAGATAACACCCCCCCATTACGTCATGCTTCAGAAATGTGGAAAATGGTCCGTTTTCAAATGTTTTATTTTTGAACGTCAGTTCACATTTGTAGGTGGATCATCAGTGTTAGAGCTAAAATTAGCATGTTTAAAGTGATTTTCATGCTTCCAGGGGCTCGGGAAGTGAATTAAATACTATTTGGAGGCATTTAATGTTCAATCAAAAACAGCTGATTTTTGACAAAAGAGATAACACCCCCCCATTACGTCATGCTTCAGAAATGTGGAAAATGGTCCGTTTTCAAATGTTTTATTTTTGAACGTCAGTTCACATTTGTAGGTGGATCATCAGTGTTAGAGCTAAAATTAGCATGTTTAAAGTGATTTTCATGCTTCCAGGGGCCCTAAACACAAGATTTATGGAATGGTTAAAAGTGCATGAAAATGGCCAATTTACTCACTCTGAGTTCTCAAAAAGGGTTTCTTCACCCCGGGAAGTTAATTAAATACCATTTGGAGGCATTTAATGTTCGAGCAAAAACGGCTGATTTTCGACAAAAGAGATAACACCCCCCCATTACGTCATGCTTCAGAAATGTGGAAAATGGTCCGTTTTCAAATGTTTTATTTTTGAACGTCAGTTCACATTTGTAGGTGGATCATCAGTGTCAGAGCTAAAATTAGCATGTTTAAAGTGATTTTCATGCTTCTAGGGGCTCGGGAAGTGAATTAAATACTATTTGGAGGCATTTAATGTTCAATCAAAAACAGCTGATTTTTGACAAAAGAGATAACACCCCCCCATTACGTCATGCTTCAGAAATGTGGAAAATGGTCCGTTTTCAAATGTTTTATTTTTGAACGTCAGTTCACATTTGTAGGTGGATCATCAGTGTTAGAGCTAAAATTAGCATGTTTAAAGTGATTTTCATGCTTCCAGGGGCCCTAAACACAAGATTTATGGAATGGTTAAAAGTGCATGAAAAATGGCCAATTTACTCACTCTGAGTTCTCAAAAAGGGTTTCTTCACCCCGGGAAGTTAATTAAATACCATTTGGAGGCATTTAATGTTCGAGCAAAAACAGCTGATTTTCGACAAAAGAGATAACACCCCCCCATTACGTCATATTCAGAAATGTGGAAAATGGTCCGTTTTCAAATGTTTTATTTTTGAACGTCAGTTCACATTTGTAGGTGGATCATCAGTGTTAGAGCTAAAATTAGCATGTTTAAAGTGATTTTCATGCTTCCAGGGGCTCGGGAAGTGAATTAAATACTATTTGGAGGCATTTAATGCTCAATCAAAAACAGCTGATTTTTGACAAAAGAGATAACACCCCCCCATTACGTCTTGCTTCAGAAATGTGGAAAATGGTCCGTTTTCAAATGTTTTATTTTTGAACGTCAGTTCACATTTGTAGGTGGATCATCAGTGTTAGAGCTAAAATTAGCATGTTTAAAGTGATTTTCATGCTTCCAGGGGCTCGGGAAGTGAATTAAATACTATTTGGAGGCATTTAATGTTCAATCAAAAACAGCTGATTTGTGACAAAAGAGATAACACCCCCCCATTACGTCATGCTTCAGAAATGTGGAAAATGGTCCGTTATCAAATGTTTTATTTTTGAACGTCAGTTCACATTTGTAGGTGGATCATCAGTGTTAGAGCTAAAATTAGCATGTTTAAAGTGATTTTCATGCTTCCAGGGGCCCTAAACACAAGATTTATGGAATGGTTAAAAGTGCATGAAAATGGCCAATTTACTCACTCTGAGTTCTCAAAAAGGGTTTCTTCACCCCGGGAAGTTAATTAAATACCATTTGGAGGCATTTAATGTTCGAGCAAAAACGGCTGATTTTTGACAAAAGAGATAACACCCCCTCATTACATCATGCTTCAGAAATGTGGAAAATGGTCCGTTTTCAAATGTTTTATTTTTGAACGTCAGTTCACATTTGTAGGTGGATCATCAGTGTTAGAGCTAAAATTAGCATGTTTAAAGTGATTTTCATGCTTCCAGGGGCCCTAAACACAAGATTTATGGAATGGTTAAAAGTGCATGAAAATGGCCAATTTACTCACTCTGAGTTCTCAAAAAGGGTTTCTTCACCCCGGGAAGTTAATGAAATACCATTTGGAGGCATTTAATGTTCGAGCAAAAACGGCTGATTTTTGACAAAGGAGATAACACCCCCTCATTACATCATGCTTCAGAAATGTGGAAAATGGTCCGTTTTCAAATGTTTTATTTTTGAACGTCAGTTCACATTTGTAGGTGGATCATCAGTGTTAGAGCTAAAATTAGCATGTTTAAAGTGATTTTCATGCTTCCAGGGGCCCTAAACACAAGATTTATGGAATGGTTAAAAGTGCATGAAAATGGCCAATTTACGCACTCTGAGTTCTCAAAAAGGGTTTCTTCACCCCGGGAAGTTAATTAAATACCATTTGGAGGCATTTAAAATTCGAGCAAAAACGGCTGATTTTCGACAAAAGAGATGACACCCCCCCATTACGTCATGCTTCAGAAATGTGGAAAATGGTCCGTTTTCAAATGTTTTATTTTTGAACGTCGGTTCACATTTGTAGGTGGATCATCAGTGTTAGAGCTAAAATTAGCCTGTTTAAAGTGATTTTCATGCTTCCAGGGTCCCTAAACACAAGATTTATGGAATGGTTAAAAGTGCATGAAAATGGCCAATTTACTCACTCTGAGTTCTCAAAAAGGGTTTCTTCACCCCGGGAAGTTAATTAAATACCATTTGGAGGCATTTAATGTTCGAGCAAAAACGGCTGATTTTCGACAAAAGAGATAACACCCCCCCATTACGTCATGCTTCAGAAATGTGGAAAATGGTCCGTTTTCAAATGTTTTATTTTTGAACGTCAGTTCACATTTGTAGGTGGATCATCAGTGTTAGAGCTAAAATTAGCATGTTTAAAGTGATTTTCATGCTTCCAGGGGCTCGGGAAGTGAATTAAATACTATTTGGAGGCATTTAATGTTCAATCAAAAACAGCTGATTTTTGACAAAAGAGATAACACCCCCCCATTACGTCATGCTTCAGAAATGTGGAAAATGGTCCGTTATCAAATGTTTTATTTTTGAACGTCAGTTCACATTTGTAGGTGGATCATCAGTGTTAGAGCTAAAATTAGCATGTTTAAAGTGATTTTCATGCTTCCAGGGGCCCTAAACACAAGATTTATGGAATGGTTAAAAGTGCATGAAAATGGCCAATTTACTCACTCTGAGTTCTCAAAAAGGGTTTCTTCATCCCGGGAAGTTAATTAAATACCATTTGGAGGCATTTAATGTTCGAGCAAAAACGGCTGATTTTCGACAAAAGAGATAACACCCCCCATTACGTCATGCTTCAGAAATGTGGAAAATGGTCCGTTTTCAAATGTTTTATTTTTGAACGTCAGTTCACATTTGTAGGTGGATCATCAGTGTTAGAGTTAAAATTAGCATGTTTAAAGTGATTTTCATGCTTCCAGGGGCTCGGGAAGTGAATTAAATACTATTTGGAGGCATTTAATGTTCAATCAAAAACAGCTGATTTTTGACAAAAGAGATAACACCCCCCCATTACGTCATGCTTCAAAAATGTGGAAAATGGTCCGTTTTCAAATGTTTTATTTTTGAACGTCAGTTCACATTTGTAGGTGGATCATCAGTGTTAGAGCTAAAATTAGCATGTTTAAAGTGATTTTCATGCTTCCAGGGGCCCTAAACACAAGATTTATGGAATGGTTAAAAGTGCATGAAAATGGCCAATTTACGCACTCTGAGTTCTCAAAAAGGGTTTCTTCACCCCGGGAAGTTAATTAAATACCATTTGGAGGCATTTAAAATTCGAGCAAAAACGGCTGATTTTCGACAAAAGAGATGACACCCCCCCATTACGTCATGCTTCAGAAATGTGGAAAATGGTCCGTTTTCAAATGTTTTATTTTTGAACGTCGGTTCACATTTGTAGGTGGATCATCAGTGTTAGAGCTAAAATTAGCCTGCTTAAAGTGATTTTCATGCTTCCAGGGTCCCTAAACACAAGATTTATGGAATGGTTAAAAGTGCATGAAAATGGCCAATTTACTCACTCTGAGTTCTCAAAAAGGGTTTCTTCACCCCGGGAAGTTAATTAAATACCATTTGGAGGCATTTAATGTTCGAGCAAAAACGGCTGATTTTCGACAAAAGAGATAACACCCCCCCATTACGTCATGCTTCAGAAATGTGGAAAATGGTCCGTTTTCAAATGTTTTATTTTTGAACGTCAGTTCACATTTGTAGGTGGATCATCAGTGTTAGAGCTAAAATTAGCATGTTTAAAGTGATTTTCATGCTTCCAGGGGCTCGGGAAGTGAATTAAATACTATTTGGAGGCATTTAATGTTCAATCAAAAACAGCTGATTTTTGACAAAAGAGATAACACCCCCCCATTACGTCATGCTTCAGAAATGTGGAAAATGGTCCGTTATCAAATGTTTTATTTTTGAACGTCAGTTCACATTTGTAGGTGGATCATCAGTGTTAGAGCTAAAATTAGCATGTTTAAAGTGATTTTCATGCTTCCAGGGGCCCTAAACACAAGATTTATGGAATGGTTAAAAGTGCATGAAAATGGCCAATTTACTCACTCTGAGTTCTCAAAAAGGGTTTCTTCATCCCGGGAAGTTAATTAAATACCATTTGGAGGCATTTAATGTTCGAGCAAAAACGGCTGATTTTCGACAAAAGAGATAACACCCCCCATTACGTCATGCTTCAGAAATGTGGAAAATGGTCCGTTTTCAAATGTTTTATTTTTGAACGTCAGTTCACATTTGTAGGTGGATCATCAGTGTTAGAGTTAAAATTAGCATGTTTAAAGTGATTTTCATGCTTCCAGGGGCTCGGGAAGTGAATTAAATACTATTTGGAGGCATTTAATGTTCAATCAAAAACAGCTGATTTTTGACAAAAGAGATAACACCCCCCCATTACGTCATGCTTCAAAAATGTGGAAAATGGTCCGTTTTCAAATGTTTTATTTTTGAACGTCAGTTCACATTTGTAGGTGGATCATCAGTGTTAGAGCTAAAATTAGCATGTTTAAAGTGATTTTCATGCTTCCAGGGGCCCTAAACACAAGATTTATGGAATGGTTAAAAGTGCATGAAAATGGCCAATTTACTCACTCTGAGTTCTCAAAAAGGGTTTCTTCACCCCGGGAAGTTAATTAAATACCATTTGGAGGCATTTAATGTTCGAGCAAAAACAGCTGATTTTCGACAAAAGAGATAACACCCCCCATTACGTCATATTCAGAAATGTGGAAAATGGTCAGTTTTCAAATGTTTTATTTTTGAACGTCAGTTCACATTTGTAGGTGGATCATCAGTGTTAGAGCTAAAATTAGCATGTTTAAAGTGATTTTCATGCTTCCAGGGGCTCGGGAAGTGAATTAAATACTATTTGGAGGCATTTAATGCTCAATCAAAAACAGCTGATTTTTGACAAAAGAGATAACACCCCCCCATTACGTCATGCTTCAGAAATGTGGAAAATGGTCCGTTTTCAAATGTTTTATTTTTGAACGTCAGTTCACATTTGTAGGTGGATCATCAGTGTTAGAGCTAAAATTAGCATGTTTAAAGTGATTTTCATGCTTCCAGGGGCTCGGGAAGTGAATTAAATACTATTTGGAGGCATTTAATGTTCAATCAAAAACAGCTGATTTGTGACAAAAGAGATAACACCCCCCCATTACGTCATGCTTCAGAAATGTGGAAAATGGTCCGTTATCAAATGTTTTATTTTTGAACGTCAGTTCACATTTGTAGGTGGATCATCAGTGTTAGAGCTAAAATTAGCATGTTTAAAGTGATTTTCATGCTTCCAGGGGCCCTAAACACAAGATTTATGGAATGGTTAAAAGTCCATGAAAATGGCCAATTTACTCACTCTGAGTTCTCAAAAAGCTTCACCCCGGGAAGTTAATTAAATACCATTTGGAGGCATTTAATGTTCGATCAAAAACGGCTGATTTTCGACAAAAGAGATAACACCCCCCCATTACGTCATGCTTCAGAAATGTGGAAAATGGTCAGTTTTCAAATGTTTTATTTTTGAACGTCAGTTCACATTTGTAGGTGGATCATCAGTGTTAGAGCTAAAATTAGCATGTTTAAAGTGATTTTCATGCTTCCAGGGGCTCGGGAAGTGAATTAAATACTATTTGGAGGCATTTAATGTTCAATCAAAAACAGCTGATTTGTGACAAAAGAGATAACACCCCCCCATTACGTCATGCTTCAGAAATGTGGAAAATGGTCCGTTATCAAATGTTTTATTTTTGAACGTCAGTTCACATTTGTAGGTGGATCATCAGTGTTAGAGCTAAAATTAGCATGTTTAAAGTGATTTTCATGCTTCCAGGGGCCCTAAACACAAGATTTATGGAATGGTTAAAAGTGCATGAAAATGGCCAATTTACTCACTCTGAGTTCTCAAAAAGGGTTTCTTCACCCCGGGAAGTTAATTAAATACCATTTGGAGGCATTTAATGTTCGAGCAAAAACGGCTGATTTTTGACAAAAGAGATAACACCCCCTCATTACGTCATGCTTCAGAAATGTGGAAAATGGTCCGTTTTCAAATGTTTTATTTTTTAACGTCAGTTCACATTTGTAGGTGGATCATCAGTGTTAGAGCTAAAATTAGCATGTTTAAAGTGATTTTCATGCTTCCAGGGGCCCTAAACACAAGATTTATGGAATGGTTAAAAGTGCATGAAAATGGCCAATTTACGCACTCTGAGTTCTCAAAAAGGGTTTCTTCACCCCGGGAAGTTAATTAAATACCATTTGGAGGCATTTAAAATTCGAGCAAAAACGGCTGATTTTCGACAAAAGAGATAACACCCCCCCTTTACGTCATGCTTCAGAAATGTGGAAAATGGTCCGTTTTCAAATGTTTTATTTTTGAACGTCAGTTCACATTTGTAGGTGGATCATCAGTGTTAGAGCTAAAATTAGCCTGTTTAAAGTGATTTTCATGCTTCCAGGGTCCCTAAACACAAGATTTATGGAATGGTTAAAAGTGCATGAAAATGGCCAATTTACTCACTCTGAGTTCTCAAAAAGGGTTTCTTCACCCCGGGAAGTTAATTAAATACCATTTGGAGGCATTTAATGTTCGAGCAAAAACGGCTGATTTTCGACAAAAGAGATAACACCCCCCCATTACGTCATGCTTCAGAAATGTGGAAAATGGTCCGTTTTCAAATGTTTTATTTTTGAACGTCAGTTCACATTTGTAGGTGGATCATCAGTGTTAGAGCTAAAATTAGCATGTTTAAAGTGATTTTCATGCTTCCAGGGGCTCGGGAAGTGAATTAAATACTATTTGGAGGCATTTAATGTTCAATCAAAAACAGCTGATTTTTGACAAAAGAGATAACACCCCCCCATTACGTCATGCTTCAGAAATGTGGAAAATGGTCAGTTTTCAAATGTTTTATTTTTGAACGTCAGTTCACATTTGTAGGTGGATCATCAGTGTTAGAGCTAAAATTAGCATGTTTAAAGTGATTTTCATGCTTCCAGGGGCCCTAAACACAAGATTTATGGAATGGTTAAAAGTGTGCGAAAATGGCCAATTTACTCACTCTGAGTTCTCAAAAAGGGTTTCTTCACCCCGGGAAGTTAATTAAATACTATTTGGAGGCATTTAATGTTCGAGCAAAAACGGCTGATTTTCGACAAAAGAGATAACACCCCCCCATTACGTCATGCTTCGGAAATGTGGAAAATGGTCCATTTTCAAATGTTTTATTTTTGAACGTCAGTTCACATTTGTAGGTGGATCATCAGTGTTAGAGCTAAAATTAGCATGTTTAAAGTGATTTTCATGCTTCCAGGGGCTCGGGAAGTGAATTAAATACTATTTGGAGGCATTTAATGTTGAAGCAAAAACAGCTGATTTTTGACAAAAGAGATAACACCCCCCCCATTACGTCATGCTTCAGAAATGTGGAAAATGGTCCGTTTTCAAATGTTTTATTTTTGAACGTCAGTTCACATTTGTAGGTGGATCATCAGTGTTAGAGCTAAAATTAGAATGTTTAAAGTGATTTTCATGCTTCCAGGGGCCCTAAACACAAGATTTATGGAATGGTTAAAAGTGCATGAAAATGGCCAATTTACTCACTCTGAGTTCTCAAAAAGGGTTTCTTCACCCTGGGAAGTTAATTAAATACCATTTGGAGGCATTTAATGTTCGAGCAAAAACGACTGATTTTCGACAAAAGAGATAACACCCCCCCATTACGTCATGCTTCAGAAATGTGGAAAATGGCCCGTTTTCAAATGTTTTATTTTTGAACGTCAGTTCACATTTGTAGGTGGATCATCAATGTTAGAGCTAAAATTAGCATGTTTAAAGTGATTTTCATGCTTCCAGGGGCTCGGGAAGTGAATTAAATACTATTTGGAGGCATTTAATGTTCAAGCAAAAACAGCAGATTTTTGACAAAAGAGATAACACCCCCCCATTACGTCATGCTTCAGAAATGTGGAAAATGGCCCGTTTTCAAATGTTTTATTTTTGAACGTCAGTTCACATTTGTAGGTGGATCATCAGTGTTAGAGCTAAAATTAGCATGTTTAAAGTGATTTTCATGCTTCCAGGGGCCCTAAACACAAGATTTATGGAATGGTTAAAAGTGCATGAAAATGGCCAATTTACGCACTCTGAGATCTCAAAAAGGGTTTCTTCACCCCGGGAAGTTAATTAAATACCATTTGGAGGCATTTAAAATTCGAGCAAAAACGGCTGATTTTCGACAAAAGAGATAACACCCCCCATTACGTCATGCTTCAGAAATGTGGAAAATGGTCCGTTTTCAAATGTTTTATTTTTGAACGTCAGTTCACATTTGTAGGTGGATCATCAGTGTTAGAGCTAAAATTAGCATGTTTAAAGTGATTTTCATGCTTCCAGGGGCTCGGGAAGTGAATTAAATACTATTTGGAGGCATTTAATGTTCAATCAAAAACAGCTGATTTTTGACAAAAGAGATAACACCCCCCCCATTACGTCATGCTTCAGAAATGTGGAAAATGGTCCGTTATCAAATGTTTTATTTTTGAACGTCAGTTCACATTTGTAGGTGGATCATCAGTGTTAGAGCTAAAATTAGCATGTTTAAAGTGATTTTCATGCTTCCAGGGGCCCTAAACACAAGATTTATGGAATGGTTAAAAGTGCATGAAAATGGCCAATTTACTCACTCTGAGTTCTCAAAAAGGGTTTCTTCACCCCGGGAAGTTAATTAAATACCATTTGGAGGCATTTAATGTTCGAGCAAAAACGGCTGATTTTCGACAAAAGAGATAACACCCCCCCATTACGTCATGCTTCAGAAATGTGGAAAATGGTCCGTTTTCAAATGTTTTATTTTTGAACGTCAGTTCACATTTGTAGGTGGATCATCAGTGTCAGAGCTAAAATTAGCATGTTTAAAGTGATTTTCATGCTTCTAGGGGCTCGGGAAGTGAATTAAATACTATTTGGAGGCATTTAATGTTCAATCAAAAACAGCTGATTTTTGACAAAAGAGATAACACCCCCCCATTACGTCATGCTTCAGAAATGTGGAAAATGGTCCGTTTTCAAATGTTTTATTTTTGAACGTCAGTTCACATTTGTAGGTGGATCATCAGTGTTAGAGCTAAAATTAGCATGTTTAAAGTGATTTTCATGCTTCCAGGGGCCCTAAACACAAGATTTATGGAATGGTTAAAAGTGCATGAAAATGGCCAATTTACTCACTCTGAGTTCTCAAAAAGGGTTTCTTCACCCCGGGAAGTTAATTAAATACCATTTGGAGGCATTTAATGTTCGAGCAAAAACAGCTGATTTTCGACAAAAGAGATAACACCCCCCCATTACGTCATATTCAGAAATGTGGAAAATGGTCCGTTTTCAAATGTTTTATTTTTGAACGTCAGTTCACATTTGTAGGTGGATCATCAGTGTTAGAGCTAAAATTAGCATGTTTAAAGTGATTTTCATGCTTCCAGGGGCTCGGGAAGTGAATTAAATACTATTTGGAGGCATTTAATGTTCAATCAAAAACAGCTGATTTGTGACAAAAGAGATAACACCCCCCCATTACGTCATGCTTCAGAAATGTGGAAAATGGTCCGTTATCAAATGTTTTATTTTTGAACGTCAGTTCACATTTGTAGGTGGATCATCAGTGTTAGAGCTAAAATTAGCATGTTTAAAGTGATTTTCATGCTTCCAGGGGCTCGGGAAGTGAATTAAATACTATTTGGAGGCATTTAATGTTCAATCAAAAACAGCTGATTTGTGACAAAAGAGATAACACCCCCCCATTACGTCATGCTTCAGAAATGTGGAAAATGGTCCGTTATCAAATGTTTTATTTTTGAACGTCAGTTCACATTTGTAGGTGGATCATCAGTGTTAGAGCTAAAATTAGCATGTTTAAAGTGATTTTCATGCTTCCAGGGGCTCGGGAAGTGAATTAAATACTATTTGGAGGCATTTAATGTTGAAGCAAAAACAGCTGATTTTTGACAAAAGAGATAACACCCCCCCATTACGTCATGCTTCAGAAATGTGGAAAATGGTCCGTTTTCAAATGTTTTATTTTTGAACGTCAGTTCACATTTGTAGGTGGATCATCAGTGTTAGAGCTAAAATTAGAATGTTTAAAGTGATTTTCATGCTTCCAGGGGCCCTAAACACAAGATTTATGGAATGGTTAAAAGTGCATGAAAATGGCCAATTTACTCACTCTGAGTTCTCAAAAAGGGTTTCTTCACCCTGGGAAGTTAATTAAATACCATTTGGAGGCATTTAATGTTCGAGCAAAAACGACTGATTTTCGACAAAAGAGATAACACCCCCCCATTACGTCATGCTTCAGAAATGTGGAAAATGGCCCGTTTTCAAATGTTTTATTTTTGAACGTCAGTTCACATTTGTAGGTGGATCATCAATGTTAGAGCTAAAATTAGCATGTTTAAAGTGATTTTCATGCTTCCAGGGGCTCGGGAAGTGAATTAAATACTATTTGGAGGCATTTAATGTTCAAGCAAAAACAGCAGATTTTTGACAAAAGAGATAACACCCCCCCATTACGTCATGCTTCAGAAATGTGGAAAATGGCCCGTTTTCAAATGTTTTATTTTTGAACGTCAGTTCACATTTGTAGGTGGATCATCAGTGTTAGAGCTAAAATTAGCATGTTTAAAGTGATTTTCATGCTTCCAGGGGCCCTAAACACAAGATTTATGGAATGGTTAAAAGTGCATGAAAATGGCCAATTTACGCACTCTGAGATCTCAAAAAGGGTTTCTTCACCCCGGGAAGTTAATTAAATACCATTTGGAGGCATTTAAAATTCGAGCAAAAACGGCTGATTTTCGACAAAAGAGATAACACCCCCCCATTACGTCATGCTTCAGAAATGTGGAAAATGGTCCGTTTTCAAATGTTTTATTTTTGAACGTCAGTTCACATTTGTAGGTGGATCATCAGTGTTAGAGCTAAAATTAGCATGTTTAAAGTGATTTTCATGCTTCCAGGGGCTCGGGAAGTGAATTAAATACTATTTGGAGGCATTTAATGTTCAATCAAAAACAGCTGATTTTTGACAAAAGAGATAACACCCCCCCCATTACGTCATGCTTCAGAAATGTGGAAAATGGTCCGTTATCAAATGTTTTATTTTTGAACGTCAGTTCACATTTGTAGGTGGATCATCAGTGTTAGAGCTAAAATTAGCATGTTTAAAGTGATTTTCATGCTTCCAGGGGCCCTAAACACAAGATTTATGGAATGGTTAAAAGTGCATGAAAATGGCCAATTTACTCACTCTGAGTTCTCAAAAAGGGTTTCTTCACCCCGGGAAGTTAATTAAATACCATTTGGAGGCATTTAATGTTCGAGAAAAAACGGCTGATTTTCGACAAAAGAGATAACACCCCCCATTACGTCATGCTTCAGAAATGTGGAAAATGGTCAGTTTTCAAATGTTTTATTTTTGAACGTCAGTTCACATTTGTAGGTGGATCATCAGTGTTAGAGCTAAAATTAGCATGTTTAAAGTGATTTTCATGCTTCCAGGGGCTCGGGAAGTGAATTAAATACTATTTGGAGGCATTTAATGTTCAAGCAAAAACAGCAGATTTTTGACAAAAGAGATAACACCCCCCCATTACGTCATGCTTCAGAAATGTGGAAAATGGTCCGTTTTCAAATGTTTTATTTTTGAACGTCAGTTCACATTTGTAGGTGGATCATCAGTGTTAGAGTTAAATTAGCATGTTTAAAGTGATTTTCATGCTTCCAGGGGCCCTAAACACAAGATTTATGGAATGGTTAAAAGTGCATGAAAATGGCCAATTTACTCACTCTGAGTTCTCAAAAAGGGTTTCTTCACCCCGGGAAGTTAATTAAATACCATTTGGAGGCATTTAATGTTCGAGCAAAAACGGCTGATTTTCGACAAAAGAGATAACACCCCCCCATTACGTCATGCTTCAGAAATGTGGAAAATGGTCCGTTTTCAAATGTTTTATTTTTGAACGTCAGTTCACATTTGTAGGTGGATCATCAGTGTCAGAGCTAAAATTAGCATGTTTAAAGTGATTTTCATGCTTCTAGGGGCTCGGGAAGTGAATTAAATACTATTTGGAGGCATTTAATGTTCAATCAAAAACAGCTGATTTTTGACAAAAGAGATAACACCCCCCCATTACGTCATGCTTCAGAAATGTGGAAAATGGTCCGTTTTCAAATGTTTTATTTTTGAACGTCAGTTCACATTTGTAGGTGGATCATCAGTGTTAGAGCTAAAATTAGCATGTTTAAAGTGATTTTCATGCTTCCAGGGGCCCTAAACACAAGATTTATGGAATGGTTAAAAGTGCATGAAAATGGCCAATTTACTCACTCTGAGTTCTCAAAAAGGGTTTCTTCACCCCGGGAAGTTAATTAAATACCATTTGGAGGCATTTAATGTTCGAGCAAAAACAGCTGATTTTCGACAAAAGAGATAACACCCCCCCATTACGTCATATTCAGAAATGTGGAAAATGGTCCGTTTTCAAATGTTTTATTTTTGAACGTCAGTTCACATTTGTAGGTGGATCATCAGTGTTAGAGCTAAATTTAGCATGTTTAAAGTGATTTTCATGCTTCCAGGGGCTCGGGAAGTGAATTAAATACTATTTGGAGGCATTTAATGCTCAATCAAAAACAGCTGATTTTTGACAAAAGAGATAACACCCCCCCATTACGTCATGCTTCAGAAATGTGGAAAATGGTCCGTTTTCAAATGTTTTATTTTTGAACGTCAGTTCACATTTGTAGGTGGATCATCAGTGTTAGAGCTAAAATTAGCATGTTTAAAGTGATTTTCGTGCTTCCAGGGGCTCGGGAAGTGAATTAAATACTATTTGGAGGCATTTAATGTTCAATCAAAAACAGCTGATTTGTGACAAAAGAGATAACACCCCCCCATTACGTCATGCTTCAGAAATGTGGAAAATGGTCCGTTATCAAATGTTTTATTTTTGAACGTCAGTTCACATTTGTAGGTGGATCATCAGTGTTAGAGCTAAAATTAGCATGTTTAAAGTGATTTTCATGCTTCCAGGGGCCCTAAACACAAGATTTATGGAATGGTTAAAAGTGCATGAAAATGGCCAATTTACTCACTCTGAGTTCTCAAAAAGGGTTTCTTCACCCCGGGAAGTTAATTAAATACCATTTGGAGGCATTTAATGTTCGAGCAAAAACGGCTAATTTTTGACAAAAGAGATAACACCCCCTCATTACATCATGCTTCAGAAATGTGGAAAATGGTCCGTTTTCAAATGTTTTATTTTTGAACGTCAGTTCACATTTGTAGGTGGATCATCAGTGTTAGAGCTAAAATTAGCATGTTTAAAGTGATTTTCATGCTTCCAGGGGCCCTAAACACAAGATTTATGGAATGGTTAAAAGTGCATGAAAATGGCCAATTTACTCACTCTGAGTTCTCAAAAAGGGTTTCTTCACCCCGGGAAGTTAATTAAATACCATTTGGAGGCATTTAATGTTCGAGCAAAAACGGCTGATTTTTGACAAAAGAGATAACACCCCCTCATTACATCATGCTTCAGAAATGTGGAAAATGGTCCGTTTTCAAATGTTTTATTTTTGAACGTCAGTTCACATTTGTAGGTGGATCATCAGTGTTAGAGCTAAAATTAGCATGTTTAAAGTGATTTTCATGCTTCCAGGGGCCCTAAACACAAGATTTATGGAATGGTTAAAAGTGCATGAAAATGGCCAATTTACGCACTCTGAGTTCTCAAAAAGGGTTTCTTCACCCCCCGAAGTTAATTAAATACCATTTGGAGGCATTTAAAATTCGAGCAAAAACGGCTGATTTTCGACAAAAGAGATAACACCCCCCCATTACGTCATGCTTCAGAAATGTGGAAAATGGTCCGTTTTCAAATGTTTTATTTTTGAACGTCGCTTCACATTTGTAGGTGGATCATCAGTGTTAGAGCTAAAATTAGCCTGTTTAAAGTGATTTTCATGCTTCCAGGGTCCCTAAACACAAGATTTATGGAATGGTTAAAAGTGCATGAAAATGGCCAATTTACTCACTCTGAGTTCTCAAAAAGGGTTTCTTCACCCCGGGAAGTTAAATAAATACCATTTGGAGGCATTTAATGTTCGAGCAAAAACGGCTGATTTTCGACAAAAGAGATAACACCCCCCCATTACGTCATGCTTCAGAAATGTGGAAAATGGTCCGTTTTCAAATGTTTTATTTTTGAACGTCAGTTCACATTTGTAGGTGGATCATCAGTGTTAGAGCTAAAATTAGCATGTTTAAAGTGATTTTCATGCTTCCAGGGGCTCGGGAAGTGAATTAAATACTATTTGGAGGCATTTAATGTTCAATCAAAAACAGCTGCTTTTTGACAAAAGAGATAACACCCCCCCATTACGTCATGCTTCAGAAATGTGGAAAATGGTCCGTTATCAAATGTTTTATTTTTGAACGTCAGTTCACATTTGTAGGTGGATCATCAGTGTTAGAGCTAAAATTAGCATGTTTAAAGTGATTTTCATGCTTCCAGGGGCCCTAAACACAAGATTTATGGAATGGTTAAAAGTGCATGAAAATGGCCAATTTACTCACTCTGAGTTCTCAAAAAGGGTTTCTTCATCCCGGGAAGTTAATTAAATACCATTTGGAGGCATTTAATGTTCGAGCAAAAACGGCTGATTTTCGACAAAAGAGATAACACCCCCCATTACGTCATGCTTCAGAAATGTGGAAAATGGTCCGTTTTCAAATGTTTTATTTTTGAACGTCAGTTCACATTTGTAGGTGGATCATCAGTGTTAGAGTTAAAATTAGCATGTTTAAAGTGATTTTCATGCTTCCAGGGGCTCGGGAAGTGAATTAAATACTATTTGGAGGCATTTAATGTTCAATCAAAAACAGCTGATTTTTGACAAAAGAGATAACACCCCCCCATTACGTCATGCTTCAGAAATATGGAAAATGGTCCGTTTTCAAATGTTTTATTTTTGAACGTCAGTTCACATTTGTAGGTGGATCATCAGTGTTAGAGCTAAAATTAGCATGTTTAAAGTGATTTTCATGCTTCCAGGGGCCCTAAACACAAGATTTATGGAATGGTTAAAAGTGCATGAAAATGGCCAATTTACTCACTCTGAGTTCTCAAAAAGGGTTTCTTCACCCCGGGAAGTTAATTAAATACCATTTGGAGGCATTTAATGTTCGAGCAAAAACAGCTGATTTTCGACAAAAGAGATAACACCCCCCCATTACGTCATATTCAGAAATGTGGAAAATGGTCCGTTTTCAAATGTTTTATTTTTGAACGTCAGTTCACATTTGTAGGTGGATCATCAGTGTTAGAGCTAAAATTAGCATGTTTAAAGTGATTTTCATGCTTCCAGGGGCTCGGGAAGTGAATTAAATACTATTTGGAGGCATTTAATGCTCAATCAAAAACAGCTGATTTTTGACAAAAGAGATAACACCCCCCCCATTACGTCATGCTTCAGAAATGTGGAAAATGGTCCGTTTTCAAATGTTTTATTTTTGAACGTCAGTTCACATTTGTAGGTGGATCATCAGTGTTAGAGCTAAAATTAGAATGTTTAAAGTGATTTTCATGCTTCCAGGGGCCCTAAACACAAGATTTATGGAATGGTTAAAAGTGCATGAAAATGGCCAATTTACTCACTCTGAGTTCTCAAAAAGGGTTTCTTCACCCTGGGAAGTTAATTAAATACCATTTGGAGGCATTTAATGTTCGAGCAAAAACGACTGATTTTCGACAAAAGAGATAACACCCCCCCCCATTACGTCATGCTTCAGAAATGTGGAAAATGGCCCGTTTTCAAATGTTTTATTTTTGAACGTCAGTTCACATTTGTAGGTGGATCATCAATGTTAGAGCTAAAATTAGCATGTTTAAAGTGATTTTCATGCTTCCAGGGGCTCGGGAAGTGAATTAAATACTATTTGGAGGCATTTAATGTTCAAGCAAAAACAGCAGATTTTTGACAAAAGAGATAACACCCCCCCATTACGTCATGCTTCAGAAATGTGGAAAATGGCCCGTTTTCAAATGTTTTATTTTTGAACGTCAGTTCACATTTGTAGGTGGATCATCAGTGTTAGAGCTAAAATTAGCATGTTTAAAGTGATTTTCATGCTTCCAGGGGCCCTAAACACAAGATTTATGGAATGGTTAAAAGTGCATGAAAATGGCCAATTTACGCACTCTGAGATCTCAAAAAGGGTTTCTTCACCCCGGGAAGTTAATTAAATACCATTTGGAGGCATTTAAAATTCGAGCAAAAACGGCTGATTTTCGACAAAAGAGATAACACCCCCCCATTACGTCATGCTTCAGAAATGTGGAAAATGGTCCGTTTTCAAATGTTTTATTTTTGAACGTCAGTTCACATTTGTAGGTGGATCATCAGTGTTAGAGCTAAAATTAGCATGTTTAAAGTGATTTTCATGCTTCCAGGGGCTCGGGAAGTGAATTAAATACTATTTGGAGGCATTTAATGTTCAATCAAAAACAGCTGATTTTTGACAAAAGAGATAACACCCCCCCCATTACGTCATGCTTCAGAAATGTGGAAAATGGTCCGTTATCAAATGTTTTATTTTTGAACGTCAGTTCACATTTGTAGGTGGATCATCAGTGTTAGAGCTAAAATTAGCATGTTTAAAGTGATTTTCATGCTTCCAGGGGCCCTAAACACAAGATTTATGGAATGGTTAAAAGTGCATGAAAATGGCCAATTTACTCACTCTGAGTTCTCAAAAAGGGTTTCTTCACCCCGGGAAGTTAATTAAATACCATTTGGAGGCATTTAATGTTCGAGAAAAAACGGCTGATTTTCGACAAAAGAGATAACACCCCCCATTACGTCATGCTTCAGAAATGTGGAAAATGGTCAGTTTTCAAATGTTTTATTTTTGAACGTCAGTTCACATTTGTAGGTGGATCATCAGTGTTAGAGCTAAAATTAGCATGTTTAAAGTGATTTTCATGCTTCCAGGGGCTCGGGAAGTGAATTAAATACTATTTGGAGGCATTTAATGTTCAAGCAAAAACAGCAGATTTTTGACAAAAGAGATAACACCCCCCCATTACGTCATGCTTCAGAAATGTGGAAAATGGTCCGTTTTCAAATGTTTTATTTTTGAACGTCAGTTCACATTTGTAGGTGGATCATCAGTGTTAGAGTTAAATTAGCATGTTTAAAGTGATTTTCATGCTTCCAGGGGCACTAAACACAAGATTTATGGAATGGTTAAAAGTGCATGAAAATGGCCAATTTACTCACTCTGAGTTCTCAAAAAGGGTTTCTTCACCCCGGGAAGTTAATTAAATACCATTTGGAGGCATTTAAAATTCGAGCAAAAACGGTTGATTTTCGACAAAAGAGATAACACCCCCCCATTACGTCATGCTTCAGAAATGTGGAAAATGGTCCGTTTTCAAATGTTTTATTTTTGAACGTCAGTTCACATTTGTAGGTGGATCATCAGTGTTAGAGCTAAAATTAGCATGTTTAAAGTGATTTTCAAGCTTCCAGGGGCTCGGGAAGTGAATTAAATACTATTTGGAGGCATTTAATGTTCAATCAAAAACAGCTGATTTTTGACAAAAGAGATAACACCCCCCCATTACGTCATGCTTCAGAAATGTGGAAAATGGTCCGTTTTCAAATGTTTTATTTTTGAACGTCAGTTCACATTTGTAGGTGGATCATCAGTGTTAGAGCTAAAATTAGCATGTTTAAAGTGATTTTCATGCTTCCAGGGGCCCTAAACACAAGATTTATGGAATGGTTAAAAGTGCATGAAAATGGCCAATTTACTCACTCTGAGTTCTCAAAAAGGGTTTCTTCACCCCGGGAAGTTAATTAAATACCATTTGGAGGCATTTAATGTTCGAGCAAAAACGGCTGATTTTCGACAAAAGAGATAACACCCCCCCATTACGTCATGCTTCAGAAATGTGGAAAATGGTCCGTTTTCAAATGTTTTATTTTTGAACGTCAGTTCACATTTGTAGGTGGATCATCAGTGTCAGAGCTAAAATTAGCATGTTTAAAGTGATTTTCATGCTTCTAGGGGCTCGGGAAGTGAATTAAATACTATTTGGAGGCATTTAATGTTCAATCAAAAACAGCTGATTTTTGACAAAAGAGATAACACCCCCCCATTACGTCATGCTTCAGAAATGTGGAAAATGGTCCGTTTTCAAATGTTTTATTTTTGAACGTCAGTTCACATTTGTAGGTGGATCATCAGTGTTAGAGCTAAAATTAGCATGTTTAAAGTGATTTTCATGCTTCCAGGGGCCCTAAACACAAGATTTATGGAATGGTTAAAAGTGCATGAAAATGGCCAATTTACTCACTCTGAGTTCTCAAAAAGGGTTTCTTCATCCCGGGAAGTTAATTAAATACCATTTGGAGGCATTTAATGTTCGAGCAAAAACGGCTGATTTTCGACAAAAGAGATAACACCCCCCATTACGTCATGCTTCAGAAATGTGGAAAATGGTCCGTTTTCAAATGTTTTATTTTTGAACGTCAGTTCACATTTGTAGGTGGATCATCAGTGTTAGAGTTAAAATTAGCATGTTTAAAGTGATTTTCATGCTTCCAGGGGCTCGGGAAGTGAATTAAATACTATTTGGAGGCATTTAATGTTCAATCAAAAACAGCTGATTTTTGACAAAAGAGATAACACCCCCCCATTACGTCATGCTTCAGAAATATGGAAAATGGTCCGTTTTCAAATGTTTTATTTTTGAACGTCAGTTCACATTTGTAGGTGGATCATCAGTGTTAGAGCTAAAATTAGCATGTTTAAAGTGATTTTCATGCTTCCAGGGGCCCTAAACACAAGATTTATGGAATGGTTAAAAGTGCATGAAAATGGCCAATTTACTCACTCTGAGTTCTCAAAAAGGGTTTCTTCACCCCGGGAAGTTAATTAAATACCATTTGGAGGCATTTAATGTTCGAGCAAAAACAGCTGATTTTCGACAAAAGAGATAACACCCCCCCATTACGTCATATTCAGAAATGTGGAAAATGGTCCGTTTTCAAATGTTTTATTTTTGAACGTCAGTTCACATTTGTAGGTGGATCATCAGTGTTAGAGCTAAAATTAGCATGTTTAAAGTGATTTTCATGCTTCCAGGGGCTCGGGAAGTGAATTAAATACTATTTGGAGGCATTTAATGCTCAATCAAAAACAGCTGATTTTTGACAAAAGAGATAACACCCCCCCATTACGTCATGCTTCAGAAATGTGGAAAATGGTCCGTTTTCAAATGTTTTATTTTTGAACGTCAGTTCACATTTGTAGGTGGATCATCAGTGTTAGAGCTAAAATTAGAATGTTTAAAGTGATTTTCATGCTTCCAGGGGCCCTAAACACAAGATTTATGGAATGGTTAAAAGTGCATGAAAATGGCCAATTTACTCACTCTGAGTTCTCAAAAAGGGTTTCTTCACCCTGGGAAGTTAATTAAATACCATTTGGAGGCATTTAATGTTCGAGCAAAAACGACTGATTTTCGACAAAAGAGATAACACCCCCCCATTACGTCATGCTTCAGAAATGTGGAAAATGGCCCGTTTTCAAATGTTTTATTTTTGAACGTCAGTTCACATTTGTAGGTGGATCATCAATGTTAGAGCTAAAATTAGCATGTTTAAAGTGATTTTCATGCTTCCAGGGGCTCGGGAAGTGAATTAAATACTATTTGGAGGCATTTAATGTTCAAGCAAAAACAGCAGATTTTTGACAAAAGAGATAACACCCCCCCATTACGTCATGCTTCAGAAATGTGGAAAATGGCCCGTTTTCAAATGTTTTATTTTTGAACGTCAGTTCACATTTGTAGGTGGATCATCAGTGTTAGAGCTAAAATTAGCATGTTTAAAGTGATTTTCATGCTTCCAGGGGCCCTAAACACAAGATTTATGGAATGGTTAAAAGTGCATGAAAATGGCCAATTTACGCACTCTGAGATCTCAAAAAGGGTTTCTTCACCCCGGGAAGTTAATTAAATACCATTTGGAGGCATTTAATGTTCGAGCAAAAACAGCTGATTTTCGACAAAAGAGATAACACCCCCCATTACGTCATATTCAGAAATGTGGAAAATGGTCCGTTTTCAAATGTTTTATTTTTGAACGTCAGTTCACATTTGTAGGTGGATCATCAGTGTTAGAGCTAAATTTAGCATGTTTAAAGTGATTTTCATGCTTCCAGGGGCTCGGGAAGTGAATTAAATACTATTTGGAGGCATTTAATGCTCAATCAAAAACAGCTGATTTTTGACAAAAGAGATAACACCCCCCCATTACGTCATGCTTCAGAAATGTGGAAAATGGTCCGTTTTCAAATGTTTTATTTTTGAACGTCAGTTCACATTTGTAGGTGGATCATCAGTGTTAGAGCTAAAATTAGCATGTTTAAAGTGATTTTCATGCTTCCAGGGGCTCGGGAAGTGAATTAAATACTATTTGGAGGCATTTAATGTTCAATCAAAAACAGCTGATTTGTGACAAAAGAGATAACACCCCCCCATTACGTCATGCTTCAGAAATGTGGAAAATGGTCCGTTATCAAATGTTTTATTTTTGAACGTCAGTTCACATTTGTAGGTGGATCATCAGTGTTAGAGCTAAAATTAGCATGTTTAAAGTGATTTTCATGCTTCCAGGGGCCCTAAACACAAGATTTATGGAATGGTTAAAAGTGCATGAAAATGGCCAATTTACTCACTCTGAGTTCTCAAAAAGGGTTTCTTCACCCCGGGAAGTTAATTAAATACCATTTGGAGGCATTTAATGTTCGAGCAAAAACGGCTGATTTTTGACAAAAGAGATAACACCCCCTCATTACATCATGCTTCAGAAATGTGGAAAATGGTCCGTTTTCAAATGTTTTATTTTTGAACGTCAGTTCACATTTGTAGGTGGATCATCAGTGTTAGAGCTAAAATTAGCATGTTTAAAGTGATTTTCATGCTTCCAGGGGCCCTAAACACAAGATTTATGGAATGGTTAAAAGTGCATGAAAATGGCCAATTTACTCACTCTGAGTTCTCAAAAAGGGTTTCTTCACCCCGGGAAGTTAATTAAATACCATTTGGAGGCATTTAATGTTCGAGCAAAAACGGCTGATTTTTGACAAAAGAGATAACACCCCCTCATTACATCATGCTTCAGAAATGTGGAAAATGGTCCGTTTTCAAATGTTTTATTTTTGAACGTCAGTTCACATTTGTAGGTGGATCATCAGTGTTAGAGCTAAAATTAGCATGTTTAAAGTGATTTTCATGCTTCCAGGGGCCCTAAACACAAGATTTATGGAATGGTTAAAAGTGCATGAAAATGGCCAATTTACGCACTCTGAGTTCTCAAAAAGGGTTTCTTCACCCCGGGAAGTTAATTAAATACCATTTGGAGGCATTTAAAATTCGAGCAAAAACGGCTGATTTTCGACAAAAGAGATAACACCCCCCCATTACGTCATGCTTCAGAAATGTGGAAAATGGTCCGTTTTCAAATGTTTTATTTTTGAACGTCGCTTCACATTTGTAGGTGGATCATCAGTGTTAGAGCTAAAATTAGCCTGTTTAAAGTGATTTTCATGCTTCCAGGGTCCCTAAACACAAGATTTATGGAATGGTTAAAAGTGCATGAAAATGGCCAATTTACTCACTCTGAGTTCTCAAAAAGGGTTTCTTCACCCCGGGAAGTTAATTAAATACCATTTGGAGGCATTTAATGTTCGAGCAAAAACGGCTGATTTTCGACAAAAGAGATAACACCCCCCCATTACGTCATGCTTCAGAAATGTGGAAAATGGTCCGTTTTCAAATGTTTTATTTTTGAACGTCAGTTCACATTTGTAGGTGGATCATCAGTGTTAGAGCTAAAATTAGCATGTTTAAAGTGATTTTCATGCTTCCAGGGGCTCGGGAAGTGAATTAAATACTATTTGGAGGCATTTAATGTTCAATCAAAAACAGCTGATTTTTGACAAAAGAGATAACACCCCCCCATTACGTCATGCTTCAGAAATGTGGAAAATGGTCCGTTATCAAATGTTTTATTTTTGAACGTCAGTTCACATTTGTAGGTGGATCATCAGTGTTAGAGCTAAAATTAGCATGTTTAAAGTGATTTTCATGCTTCCAGGGGCCCTAAACACAAGATTTATGGAATGGTTAAAAGTGCATGAAAATGGCCAATTTACTCACTCTGAGTTCTCAAAAAGGGTTTCTTCATCCCGGGAAGTTAATTAAATACCATTTGGAGGCATTTAATGTTCGAGCAAAAACGGCTGATTTTCGACAAAAGAGATAACACCCCCCATTACGTCATGCTTCAGAAATGTGGAAAATGGTCCGTTTTCAAATGTTTTATTTTTGAACGTCAGTTCACATTTGTAGGTGGATCATCAGTGTTAGAGTTAAAATTAGCATGTTTAAAGTGATTTTCATGCTTCCAGGGGCTCGGGAAGTGAATTAAATACTATTTGGAGGCATTTAATGTTCAATCAAAAACAGCTGATTTTTGACAAAAGAGATAACACCCCCCCATTACGTCATGCTTCAGAAATATGGAAAATGGTCCGTTTTCAAATGTTTTATTTTTGAACGTCAGTTCACATTTGTAGGTGGATCATCAGTGTTAGAGCTAAAATTAGCATGTTTAAAGTGATTTTCATGCTTCCAGGGGCCCTAAACACAAGATTTATGGAATGGTTAAAAGTGCATGAAAATGGCCAATTTACTCACTCTGAGTTCTCAAAAAGGGTTTCTTCACCCCGGGAAGTTAATTAAATACCATTTGGAGGCATTTAATGTTCGAGCAAAAACAGCTGATTTTCGACAAAAGAGATAACACCCCCCCATTACGTCATATTCAGAAATGTGGAAAATGGTCCGTTTTCAAATGTTTTATTTTTGAACGTCAGTTCACATTTGTAGGTGGATCATCAGTGTTAGAGCTAAAATTAGCATGTTTAAAGTGATTTTCATGCTTCCAGGGGCTCGGGAAGTGAATTAAATACTATTTGGAGGCATTTAATGCTCAATCAAAAACAGCTGATTTTTGACAAAAGAGATAACACCCCCCCATTACGTCATGCTTCAGAAATGTGGAAAATGGTCCGTTTTCAAATGTTTTATTTTTGAACGTCAGTTCACATTTGTAGGTGGATCATCAGTGTTAGAGCTAAAATTAGAATGTTTAAAGTGATTTTCATGCTTCCAGGGGCCCTAAACACAAGATTTATGGAATGGTTAAAAGTGCATGAAAATGGCCAATTTACTCACTCTGAGTTCTCAAAAAGGGTTTCTTCACCCTGGGAAGTTAATTAAATACCATTTGGAGGCATTTAATGTTCGAGCAAAAACGACTGATTTTCGACAAAAGAGATAACACCCCCCCATTACGTCATGCTTCAGAAATGTGGAAAATGGCCCGTTTTCAAATGTTTTATTTTTGAACGTCAGTTCACATTTGTAGGTGGATCATCAATGTTAGAGCTAAAATTAGCATGTTTAAAGTGATTTTCATGCTTCCAGGGGCTCGGGAAGTGAATTAAATACTATTTGGAGGCATTTAATGTTCAAGCAAAAACAGCAGATTTTTGACAAAAGAGATAACACCCCCCCATTACGTCATGCTTCAGAAATGTGGAAAATGGCCCGTTTTCAAATGTTTTCTTTTTGAACGTCAGTTCACATTTGTAGGTGGATCATCAGTGTTAGAGCTAAAATTAGCATGTTTAAAGTGATTTTCATGCTTCCAGGGGCCCTAAACACAAGATTTATGGAATGGTTAAAAGTGCATGAAAATGGCCAATTTACGCACTCTGAGATCTCAAAAAGGGTTTCTTCACCCCGGGAAGTTAATTAAATACCATTTGGAGGCATTTAAAATTCGAGCAAAAACGGCTGATTTTCGACAAAAGAGATAACACCCCCCCATTACGTCATGCTTCAGAAATGTGGAAAATGGTCCGTTTTCAAATGTTTTATTTTTGAACGTCAGTTCACATTTGTAGGTGGATCATCAGTGTTAGAGCTAAAATTAGCATGTTTAAAGTGATTTTCATGCTTCCAGGGGCTCGGGAAGTGAATTAAATACTATTTGGAGGCATTTAATGTTCAATCAAAAACAGCTGATTTTTGACAAAAGAGATAACACCCCCCCCATTACGTCATGCTTCAGAAATGTGGAAAATGGTCCGTTATCAAATGTTTTATTTTTGAACGTCAGTTCACATTTGTAGGTGGATCATCAGTGTTAGAGCTAAAATTAGCATGTTTAAAGTGATTTTCATGCTTCCAGGGGCCCTAAACACAAGATTTATGGAATGGTTAAAAGTGCATGAAAATGGCCAATTTACTCACTCTGAGTTCTCAAAAAGGGTTTCTTCACCCCGGGAAGTTAATTAAATACCATTTGGAGGCATTTAATGTTCGAGAAAAAACGGCTGATTTTCGACAAAAGAGATAACACCCCCCATTACGTCATGCTTCAGAAATGTGGAAAATGGTCAGTTTTCAAATGTTTTATTTTTGAACGTCAGTTCACATTTGTAGGTGGATCATCAGTGTTAGAGCTAAAATTAGCATGTTTAAAGTGATTTTCATGCTTCCAGGGGCTCGGGAAGTGAATTAAATACTATTTGGAGGCATTTAATGTTCAAGCAAAAACAGCAGATTTTTGACAAAAGAGATAACACCCCCCCATTACGTCATGCTTCAGAAATGTGGAAAATGGTCCGTTTTCAAATGTTTTATTTTTGAACGTCAGTTCACATTTGTAGGTGGATCATCAGTGTTAGAGTTAAATTAGCATGTTTAAAGTGATTTTCATGCTTCCAGGGGCACTAAACACAAGATTTATGGAATGGTTAAAAGTGCATGAAAATGGCCAATTTACTCACTCTGAGTTCTCAAAAAGGGTTTCTTCACCCCGGGAAGTTAATTAAATACCATTTGGAGGCATTTAAAATTCGAGCAAAAACGGTTGATTTTCGACAAAAGAGATAACACCCCCCCCATTACGTCATGCTTCAGAAATGTGGAAAATGGTCCGTTTTCAAATGTTTTATTTTTGAACGTCAGTTCACATTTGTAGGTGGATCATCAGTGTTAGAGCTAAAATTAGCATGTTTAAAGTGATTTTCAAGCTTCCAGGGGCTCGGGAAGTGAATTAAATACTATTTGGAGGCATTTAATGTTCAATCAAAAACAGCTGATTTTTGACAAAAGAGATAACACCCCCCCATTACGTCATGCTTCAGAAATGTGGAAAATGGTCCGTTTTCAAATGTTTTATTTTTGAACGTCAGTTCACATTTGTAGGTGGATCATCAGTGTTAGAGCTAAAATTAGCATGTTTAAAGTGATTTTCATGCTTCCAGGGGCCCTAAACACAAGATTTATGGAATGGTTAAAAGTGCATGAAAATGGCCAATTTACTCACTCTGAGTTCTCAAAAAGGGTTTCTTCACCCCGGGAAGTTAATTAAATACCATTTGGAGGCATTTAATGTTCGAGCAAAAACGGCTGATTTTCGACAAAAGAGATAACACCCCCCCATTACGTCATGCTTCAGAAATGTGGAAAATGGTCCGTTTTCAAATGTTTTATTTTTGAACGTCAGTTCACATTTGTAGGTGGATCATCAGTGTCAGAGCTAAAATTAGCATGTTTAAAGTGATTTTCATGCTTCTAGGGGCTCGGGAAGTGAATTAAATACTATTTGGAGGCATTTAATGTTCAATCAAAAACAGCTGATTTTTGACAAAAGAGATAACACCCCCCCATTACGTCATGCTTCAGAAATGTGGAAAATGGTCCGTTTTCAAATGTTTTATTTTTGAACGTCAGTTCACATTTGTAGGTGGATCATCAGTGTTAGAGCTAAAATTAGCATGTTTAAAGTGATTTTCATGCTTCCAGGGGCTCGGGAAGTGAATTAAATACTATTTGGAGGCATTTAATGCTCAATCAAAAACAGCTGATTTTTGACAAAAGAGATAACACCCCCCCATTACGTCATGCTTCAGAAATGTGGAAAATGGTCCGTTTTCAAATGTTTTATTTTTGAACGTCAGTTCACATTTGTAGGTGGATCATCAGTGTTAGAGCTAAAATTAGAATGTTTAAAGTGATTTTCATGCTTCCAGGGGCCCTAAACACAAGATTTATGGAATGGTTAAAAGTGCATGAAAATGGCCAATTTACTCACTCTGAGTTCTCAAAAAGGGTTTCTTCACCCTGGGAAGTTAATTAAATACCATTTGGAGGCATTTAATGTTCGAGCAAAAAGGACTGATTTTCGACAAAAGAGATAACACCCCCCCATTACGTCATGCTTCAGAAATGTGGAAAATGGCCCGTTTTCAAATGTTTTATTTTTGAACGTCAGTTCACATTTGTAGGTGGATCATCAATGTTAGAGCTAAAATTAGCATGTTTAAAGGTATTTTCATGCTTCCAGGGGCTCGGGAAGTGAATTAAATACTATTTGGAGGCATTTAATGTTCAAGCAAAAACAGCAGATTTTTGACAAAAGAGATAACACCCCCCCATTACGTCATGCTTCAGAAATGTGGAAAATGGCCTGTTTTCAAATGTTTTATTTTTGAACGTCAGTTCACATTTGTAGGTGGATCATCAGTGTTAGAGCTAAAATTAGCATGTTTAAAGTGATTTTCATGCTTCCAGGGGCCCTAAACACAAGATTTATGGAATGGTTAAAAGTGCATGAAAATGGCCAATTTACGCACTCTGAGATCTCAAAAAGGGTTTCTTCACCCCGGGAAGTTAATTAAATACCATTTGGAGGCATTTAAAATTCGAGCAAAAACGGCTGATTTTCGACAAAAGAGATAACACCCCCCCATTACGTCATGCTTCAGAAATGTGGAAAATGGTCCGTTTTCAAATGTTTTATTTTTGAACGTCAGTTCACATTTGTAGGTGGATCATCAGTGTTAGAGCTAAAATTAGCATGTTTAAAGTGATTTTCATGCTTCCAGGGGCTCGGGAAGTGAATTAAATACTATTTGGAGGCATTTAATGTTCAATCAAAAACAGCTGATTTTTGACAAAAGAGATAACACCCCCCCCATTACGTCATGCTTCAGAAATGTGGAAAATGGTCCGTTATCAAATGTTTTATTTTTGAACGTCAGTTCACATTTGTAGGTGGATCATCAGTGTTAGAGCTAAAATTAGCATGTTTAAAGTGATTTTCATGCTTCCAGGGGCTCGGGAAGTGAATTAAATACTATTTGGAGGCATTTAATGTTCAAGCAAAAACAGCAGATTTTTGACAAAAGAGATAACACCCCCCCATTACGTCATGCTTCAGAAATGTGGAAAATGGTCCGTTTTCAAATGTTTTATTTTTGAACGTCAGTTCACATTTGTAGGTGGATCATCAGTGTTAGAGTTAAATTAGCATGTTTAAAGTGATTTTCATGCTTCCAGGGGCACTAAACACAAGATTTATGGAATGGTTAAAAGTGCATGAAAATGGCCAATTTACTCACTCTGAGTTCTCAAAAAGGGTTTCTTCACCCCGGGAAGTTAATTAAATACCATTTGGAGGCATTTCAAATTCGAGCAAAAACGGTTGATTTTCGACAAAAGAGATAACACCCCCCCATTACGTCATGCTTCAGAAATGTGGAAAATGGTCCGTTTTCAAATGTTTTATTTTTGAACGTCAGTTCACATTTGTAGGTGGATCATCAGTGTTAGAGCTAAAATTAGCATGTTTAAAGTGATTTTCAAGCTTCCAGGGGCTCGGGAAGTGAATTAAATACTATTTGGAGGCATTTAATGTTCAATCAAAAACAGCTGATTTTTGACAAAAGAGATAACACCCCCCCATTACGTCATGCTTCAGAAATGTGGAAAATGGTCCGTTTTCAAATGTTTTATTTTTGAACGTCAGTTCACATTTGTAGGTGGATCATCAGTGTCAGAGCTAAAATTAGCATGTTTAAAGTGATTTTCATGCTTCTAGGGGCTCGGGAAGTGAATTAAATACTATTTGGAGGCATTTAATGTTCAATCAAAAACAGCTGATTTTTGACAAAAGAGATAACACCCCCCCATTACGTCATGCTTCAGAAATGTGGAAAATGGTCCGTTTTCAAATGTTTTATTTTTGAACGTCAGTTCACATTTGTAGGTGGATCATCAGTGTTAGAGCTAAAATTAGCATGTTTAAAGTGATTTTCATGCTTCCAGGGGCCCTAAACACAAGATTTATGGAATGGTTAAAAGTGCATGAAAATGGCCAATTTACTCACTCTGAGTTCTCAAAAAGGGTTTCTTCACCCCGGGAAGTTAATTAAATACCATTTGGAGGCATTTAATGTTCGAGCAAAAACAGCTGATTTTCGACAAAAGAGATAACACCCCCCCATTACGTCATATTCAGAAATGTGGAAAATGGTCCGTTTTCAAATGTTTTATTTTTGAACGTCAGTTCACATTTGTAGGTGGATCATCAGTGTTAGAGCTAAATTTAGCATGTTTAAAGTGATTTTCATGCTTCCAGGGGCTCGGGAAGTGAATTAAATACCATTTGGAGGCATTTAATGTTCGAGCAAAAACGGCTGATTTTCGACAAAAGAGATAACACCCCCCCATTACGTCATGCTTCAGAAATGTGGAAAATGGTCCGTTTTCAAATGTTTTATTTTTGAACATCAGTTCACATTTGTAGGTGGATCATCAGTGTCAGAGCTAAAATTAGCATGTTTAAAGTGATTTTCATGCTTCTAGGGGCTCGGGAAGTGAATTAAATACTATTTGGAGGCATTTAATGTTCAATCAAAAACAGCTGATTTTTGACAAAAGAGATAACACCCCCCCATTACGTCATGCTTCAGAAATGTGGAAAATGGTCCGTTTTCAAATGTTTTATTTTTGAACGTCAGTTCACATTTGTAGGTGGATCATCAGTGTTAGAGCTAAAATTAGCATGTTTAAAGTGATTTTCATGCTTCCAGGGGCCCTAAACACAAGATTTATGGAATGGTTAAAAGTGCATGAAAATGGCCAATTTACTCACTCTGAGTTCTCAAAAAGGGTTTCTTCACCCCGGGAAGTTAATTAAATACCATTTGGAGGCATTTAATGTTCGAGCAAAAACAGCTGATTTTCGACAAAAGAGATAACACCCCCCCATTACGTCATATTCAGAAATGTGGAAAATGGTCCGTTTTCAAATGTTTTATTTTTGAACGTCAGTTCACATTTGTAGGTGGATCATCTGTGTTAGAGCTAAATTTAGCATGTTTAAAGTGATTTTCATGCTTCCAGGGGCTCGGGAAGTGAATTAAATACTATTTGGATGCATTTAATGCTCAATCAAAAACAGCTGATTTTTGACAAAAGAGATAACACCCCCCCATTACGTCATGCTTCAGAAATGTGGAAAATGGTCCGTTTTCAAATGTTTTATTTTTGAACGTCAGTTCACATTTGTAGGTGGATCATCAGTGTTAGAGCTAAAATTAGCATGTTTAAAGTGATTTTCATGCTTCCAGGGGCTCGGGAAGTGAATTAAATACTATTTGGAGGCATTTAATGTTCAATCAAAAACAGCTGATTTGTGACAAAAGAGATAACACCCCCCCATTACGTCATGCTTCAGAAATGTGGAAAATGGTCCGTTATCAAATGTTTTATTTTTGAACGTCAGTTCACATTTGTAGGTGGATCATCAGTGTTAGAGCTAAAATTAGCATGTTTAAAGTGATTTTCATGCTTCCAGGGGCCCTAAACACAAGATTTATGGAATGGTTAAAAGTGCATGAAAATGGCCAATTTACTCACTCTGAGTTCTCAAAAAGGGTTTCTTCACCCCGGGAAGTTAATTAAATACCATTTGGAGGCATTTAATGTTCGAGCAAAAACGGCTGATTTTTGACAAAAGAGATAACATCCCCTCATTACATCATGCTTCAGAAATGTGGAAAATGGTCCGTTTTCAAATGTTTTATTTTTGAACGTCAGTTCACATTTGTAGGTGGATCATCAGTGTTAGAGCTGAAATTAGCATGTTTAAAGTGATTTTCATGCTTCCAGGGGCCCTAAACACAAGATTTATGGAATGGTTAAAAGTGCATGAAAATGGCCAATTTACTCACTCTGAGTTCTCAAAAAGGGTTTCTTCACCCCGGGAAGTTAATTAAATACCATTTGGAGGCATTTAATGTTCGAGCAAAAACGGCTGATTTTTGACAAAAGAGATAACACCCCCTCATTACATCATGCTTCAGAAATGTGGAAAATGGTCCGTTTTCAAATGTTTTATTTTTGAACGTCAGTTCACATTTGTAGGTGGATCATCAGTGTTAGAGCTAAAATTAGCATGTTTAAAGTGATTTTCATGCTTCCAGGGGCCCTAAACACAAGATTTATGGAATGGTTAAAAGTGCATGAAAATGGCCAATTTACGCACTCTGAGTTCTCAAAAAGGGTTTCTTCACCCCGGGAAGTTAATTAAATACCATTTGGAGGCATTTAAAATTCGAGCAAAAACGGCTGATTTTCGACAAAAGAGATAACACCCCCCCATTACGTCATGCTTCAGAAATGTGGAAAATGGTCCGTTTTCAAATGTTTTATTTTTGAACGTCGCTTCACATTTGTAGGTGGATCATCAGTGTTAGAGCTAAAATTAGCCTGTTTAAAGTGATTTTCATGCTTCCAGGGTCCCTAAACACAAGATTTATGGAATGGTTAAAAGTGCATGAAAATGGCCAATTTACTCACTCTGAGTTCTCAAAAAGGGTTTCTTCACCCCGGGAAGTTAATTAAATACCATTTGGAGGCATTTAATGTTCGAGCAAAAACGGCTGATTTTCGACAAAAGAGATAACACCCCCCCATTACGTCATGCTTCAGAAATGTGGAAAATGGTCCGTTTTCAAATGTTTTATTTTTGAACGTCAGTTCACATTTGTAGGTGGATCATCAGTGTTAGAGCTAAAATTAGCATGTTTAAAGTGATTTTCATGCTTCCAGGGGCTCGGGAAGTGAATTAAATACTATTTGGAGGCATTTAATGTTCAATCAAAAACAGCTGATTTTTGACAAAAGAGATAACACCCCCCCATTACGTCATGCTTCAGAAATGTGGAAAATGGTCCGTTATCAAATGTTTTATTTTTGAACGTCAGTTCACATTTGTAGGTGGATCATCAGTGTTAGAGCTAAAATTAGCATGTTTAAAGTGATTTTCATGCTTCCAGGGGCCCTAAACACAAGATTTATGGAATGGTTAAAAGTGCATGAAAATGGCCAATTTACTCACTCTGAGTTCTCAAAAAGGGTTTCTTCATCCCGGGAAGTTAATTAAATACCATTTGGAGGCATTTAATGTTCGAGCAAAAACGGCTGATTTTCGACAAAAGAGATAACACCCCCCATTACGTCATGCTTCAGAAATGTGGAAAATGGTCCGTTTTCAAATGTTTTATTTTTGAACGTCAGTTCACATTTGTAGGTGGATCATCAGTGTTAGAGTTAAAATTAGCATGTTTAAAGTGATTTTCATGCTTCCAGGGGCTCGGGAAGTGAATTAAATACTATTTGGAGGCATTTAATGTTCAATCAAAAACAGCTGATTTTTGACAAAAGAGATAACACCCCCCCATTACGTCATGCTTCAGAAATATGGAAAATGGTCCGTTTTCAAATGTTTTATTTTTGAACGTCAGTTCACATTTGTAGGTGGATCATCAGTGTTAGAGCTAAAATTAGCATGTTTAAAGTGATTTTCATGCTTCCAGGGGCCCTAAACACAAGATTTATGGAATGGTTAAAAGTGCATGAAAATGGCCAATTTACTCACTCTGAGTTCTCAAAAAGGGTTTCTTCACCCCGGGAAGTTAATTAAATACCATTTGGAGGCATTTAATGTTCGAGCAAAAACAGCTGATTTTCGACAAAAGAGATAACACCCCCCCATTACGTCATATTCAGAAATGTGGAAAATGGTCCGTTTTCAAATGTTTTATTTTTGAACGTCAGTTCACATTTGTAGGTGGATCATCAGTGTTAGAGCTAAAATTAGCATGTTTAAAGTGATTTTCATGCTTCCAGGGGCTCGGGAAGTGAATTAAATACTATTTGGAGGCATTTAATGCTCAATCAAAAACAGCTGATTTTTGACAAAAGAGATAACACCCCCCCATTACGTCATGCTTCAGAAATGTGGAAAATGGTCCGTTTTCAAATGTTTTATTTTTGAACGTCAGTTCACATTTGTAGGTGGATCATCAGTGTTAGAGCTAAAATTAGCATGTTTAAAGTGATTTTCATGCTTCCAGGGGCTCGGGAAGTGAATTAAATACTATTTGGAGGCATTTAATGTTCAATCAAAAACAGCTGATTTGTGACAAAAGAGATAACACCCCCCCATTACGTCATGCTTCAGAAATGTGGAAAATGGTCCGTTATCAAATGTTTTATTTTTGAACGTCAGTTCACATTTGTAGGTGGATCATCAGTGTTAGAGCTAAAATTAGCATGTTTAAAGTGATTTTCATGCTTCCAGGGGCCCTAAACACAAGATTTATGGAATGGTTAAAAGTGCATGAAAATGGCCAATTTACTCACTCTGAGTTCTCAAAAAGGGTTTCTTCACCCCGGGAAGTTAATTAAATACCATTTGGAGGCATTTAATGTTCGAGCAAAAACGGCTGATTTTTGACAAAAGAGATAACACCCCCTCATTACGTCATGCTTCAGAAATGTGGAAAATGGTCCGTTTTCAAATGTTTTATTTTTGAACGTCAGTTCACATTTGTAGGTGGATCATCAGTGTTAGAGCTAAAATTAGCCTGTTTAAAGTGATTTTCATGCTTCCAGGGTCCCTAAACACAAGATTTATGGAATGGTTAAAAGTGCATGAAAATGGCCAATTTACTCACTCTGAGTTCTCAAAAAGGGTTTCTTCACCCCGGGAAGTTAATTAAATACCATTTGGAGGCATTTAATGTTCGAGCAAAAACGGCTGATTTTCGACAAAAGAGATAACACCCCCCCATTACGTCATGCTTCAGAAATGTGGAAAATGGTCCGTTTTCAAATGTTTTATTTTTGAACGTCAGTTCACATTTGTAGGTGGATCATCAGTGTTAGAGCTAAAATTAGCATGTTTAAAGTGATTTTCATGCTTCCAGGGGCCCTAAACACAAGATTTATGGAATGGTTAAAAGTGCATGAAAATGGCCAATTTACTCACTCTGAGTTCTCAAAAAGGGTTTCTTCACCCCGGGAAGTTAATTAAATACCATTTGGAGGCATTTAATGTTCGAGCAAAAACGGCTGATTTTCGACAAAAGAGATAACACCCCCCCATTACGTCATGCTTCAGAAATGTGGAAAATGGTCCGTTTTCAAATGTTTTATTTTTGAACGTCAGTTCACATTTGTAGGTGGATCATCAGTGTCAGAGCTAAAATTAGCATGTTTAAAGTGATTTTCATGCTTCTAGGGGCTCGGGAAGTGAATTAAATACTATTTGGAGGCATTTAATGTTCAATCTAAAACAGCTGATTTTTGACAAAAGAGATAACACCCCCCCATTACGTCATGCTTCAGAAATGTGGAAAATGGTCCGTTTTCAAATGTTTTATTTTTGAACGTCAGTTCACATTTGTAGGTGGATCATCAGTGTTAGAGCTAAAATTAGCATGTTTAAAGTGATTTTCATGCTTCCAGGGGCCCTAAACACAAGATTTATGGAATGGTTAAAAGTGCATGAAAATGGCCAATTTACTCACTCTGAGTTCTCAAAAAGGGTTTCTTCACCCCGGGAAGTTAATTAAATACCATTTGGAGGCATTTAATGTTCGAGCAAAAACAGCTGATTTTCGACAAAAGAGATAACACCCCCCCATTACGTCATATTCAGAAATGTGGAAAATGGTCCGTTTTCAAATGTTTTATTTTTGAACGTCAGTTCACATTTGTAGGTGGATCATCAGTGTTAGAGCTAAAATTAGCATGTTTAAAGTGATTTTCATGCTTCCAGGGGCTCGGGAAGTGAATTAAATACTATTTGGAGGCATTTAATGCTCAATCAAAAACAGCTGATTTTTGACAAAAGAGATAACACCCCCCCATTACGTCATGCTTCAGAAATGTGGAAAATGGTCCGTTTTCAAATGTTTTATTTTTGAACGTCAGTTCACATTTGTAGGTGGATCATCAGTGTTAGAGCTAAAATTAGCATGTTTAAAGTGATTTTCATGCTTCCAGGGGCTCGGGAAGTGAATTAAATACTATTTGGAGGCATTTAATGTTCAATCAAAAACAGCTGATTTGTGACAAAAGAGATAACACCCCCCCATTACGTCATGCTTCAGAAATGTGGAAAATGGTCCGTTATCAAATGTTTTATTTTTGAACGTCAGTTCACATTTGTAGGTGGATCATCAGTGTTAGAGCTAAAATTAGCATGTTTAAAGTGATTTTCATGCTTCCAGGGGCCCTAAACACAAGATTTATGGAATGGTTAAAAGTGCATGAAAATGGCCAATTTACTCACTCTGAGTTCTCAAAAAGGGTTTCTTCACCCCGGGAAGTTAATTAAATACCATTTGGAGGCATTTAATGTTCGAGCAAAAACGGCTGATTTTTGACAAAAGAGATAACACCCCCTCATTACATCATGCTTCAGAAATGTGGAAAATGGTCCGTTTTCAAATGTTTTATTTTTGAACGTCAGTTCACATTTGTAGGTGGATCATCAGTGTTAGAGCTAAAATTAGCATGTTTAAAGTGATTTTCATGCTTCCAGGGGCCCTAAACACAAGATTTATGGAATGGTTAAAAGTGCATGAAAATGGCCAATTTACGCACTCTGAGTTCTCAAAAAGGGTTTCTTCACCCCGGGAAGTTAATTAAATACCATTTGGAGGCATTTAAAATTCGAGCAAAAACGGCTGATTTTCGACAAAAGAGATAACACCCCCCCATTACGTCATGCTTCAGAAATGTGGAAAATGGTCCGTTTTCAAATGTTTTATTTTTGAACGTCAGTTCACATTTGTAGGTGGATCATCAGTGTTAGTGCTAAAATTAGCCTGTTTAAAGTGATTTTCATGCTTCCAGGGTCCCTAAACACAAGATTTATGGAATGGTTAAAAGTGCATGAAAATGGCCAATTTACTCACTCTGAGTTCTCAAAAAGGGTTTCTTCACCCCGGGAAGTTAATTAAATACCATTTGGAGGCATTTAATGTTCGAGCAAAAACGGCTGATTTTCGACAAAAGAGATAACACCCCCCCATTACGTCATGCTTCAGAAATGTGGAAAATGGTCCGTTTTCAAATGTTTTATTTTTGAACGTCAGTTCACATTTGTAGGTGGATCATCAGTGTTAGAGCTAAAATTAGCATGTTTAAAGTGATTTTCATGCTTCCAGGGGCTCGGGAAGTGAATTAAATACTATTTGGAGGCATTTAATGTTCAATCAAAAACAGCTGATTTTTGACAAAAGAGATAACACCCCCCCATTACGTCATGCTTCAGAAATGTGGAAAATGGTCCGTTATCAAATGTTTTATTTTTGAACGTCAGTTCACATTTGTAGGTGGATCATCAGTGTTAGAGCTAAAATTAGCATGTTTAAAGTGATTTTCATGCTTCCAGGGGCCCTAAACACAAGATTTATGGAATGGTTAAAAGTGCATGAAAATGGCCAATTTACTCACTCTGAGTTCTCAAAAAGGGTTTCTTCATCCCGGGAAGTTAATTAAATACCATTTGGAGGCATTTAATGTTCGAGCAAAAACGGCTGATTTTCGACAAAAGAGATAACACCCCCCATTACGTCATGCTTCAGAAATGTGGAAAATGGTCCGTTTTCAAATGTTTTATTTTTGAACGTCAGTTCACATTTGTAGGTGGATCATCAGTGTTAGAGTTAAAATTAGCATGTTTAAAGTGATTTTCATGCTTCCAGGGGCTCGGGAAGTGAATTAAATACTATTTGGAGGCATTTAATGTTCAATCAAAAACAGCTGATTTTTGACAAAAGAGATAACACCCCCCCATTACGTCATGCTTCAGAAATGTGGAAAATGGTCCGTTTTCAAATGTTTTATTTTTGAACGTCAGTTCACATTTGTAGGTGGATCATCAGTGTTAGAGCTAAAATTAGCATGTTTAAAGTGATTTTCATGCTTCCAGGGGCCCTAAACACAAGATTTATGGAATGGTTAAAAGTGCATGAAAATGGCCAATTTACTCACTCTGAGTTCTCAAAAAGGGTTTCTTCACCCCGGGAAGTTAATTAAATACCATTTGGAGGCATTTAATGTTCGAGCAAAAACAGCTGATTTTCGACAAAAGAGATAACACCCCCCCATTACGTCATATTCAGAAATGTGGAAAATGGTCCGTTTTCAAATGTTTTATTTTTGAACCTCAGTTCACATTTGTAGGTGGATCATCAGTGTTAGAGCTAAAATTAGCATGTTTAAAGTGATTTTCATGCTTCCAGGGGCTCGGGAAGTGAATTAAATACTATTTGGAGGCATTTAATGTTCAATCAAAAACAGCTGATTTGTGACAAAAGAGATAACACCCCCCCATTACGTCATGCTTCAGAAATGTGGAAAATGGTCCGTTATCAAATGTTTTATTTTTGAACGTCAGTTCACATTTGTAGGTGGATCATCAGTGTTAGAGCTAAAATTAGCATGTTTAAAGTGATTTTCATGCTTCCAGGGGCCCTAAACACAAGATTTATGGAATGGTTAAAAGTGCATGAAAATGGCCAATTTACTCACTCTGAGTTCTCAAAAAGGGTTTCTTCACCCCGGGAAGTTAATTAAATACCATTTGGAGGCATTTAATGTTCGAGCAAAAACGGCTGATTTTTGACAAAAGAGATAACACCCCCTCATTACATCATGCTTCAGAAATGTGGAAAATGGTCCGTTTTCAAATGTTTTATTTTTGAACGTCAGTTCACATTTGTAGGTGGATCATCAGTGTTAGAGCTAAAATTAGCCTGTTTAAAGTGATTTTCATGCTTCCAGGGTCCCTAAACACAAGATTTATGGAATGGTTAAAAGTGCATGAAAATGGCCAATTTACTCACTCTGAGTTCTCAAAAAGGGTTTCTTCACCCCGGGAAGTTAATTAAATACCATTTGGAGGCATTTAATGTTCGAGCAAAAACGGCTGATTTTCGACAAAAGAGATAACACCCCCCCATTACGTCATGCTTCAGAAATGTGGAAAATGGTCCGTTTTCAAATGTTTTATTTTTGAACGTCAGTTCACATTTGTAGGTGGATCATCAGTGTTAGAGCTAAAATTAGCATGTTTAAAGTGATTTTCATGCTTCCAGGGGCTCGGGAAGTGAATTAAATACTATTTGGAGGCATTTAATGTTCAATCAAAAACAGCTGATTTTTGACAAAAGAGATAACACCCCCCCATTACGTCATGCTTCAGAAATGTGGAAAATGGTCCGTTATCAAATGTTTTATTTTTGAACGTCAGTTCACATTTGTAGGTGGATCATCAGTGTTAGAGCTAAAATTAGCATGTTTAAAGTGATTTTCATGCTTCCAGGGGCCCTAAACACAAGATTTATGGAATGGTTAAAAGTGCATGAAAATGGCCAATTTACTCACTCTGAGTTCTCAAAAAGGGTTTCTTCATCCCGGGAAGTTAATTAAATACCATTTGGAGGCATTTAATGTTCGAGCAAAAACGGCTGATTTTCGACAAAAGAGATAACACCCCCCCATTACGTCATGCTTCAGAAATGTGGAAAATGGTCCGTTTTCAAATGTTTTATTTTTGAACGTCAGTTCACATTTGTAGGTGGATCATCAGTGTTAGAGCTAAAATTAGCATGTTTAAAGTGATTTTCATGCTTCCAGGGGCTCGGGAAGTGAATTAAATACTATTTGGAGGCATTTAATGTTCAAGCAAAAACAGCAG
The DNA here is from genome assembly GCF_964263255.1 of Lissotriton vulgaris. Classification (NCBI taxonomy): domain Eukaryota; kingdom Metazoa; phylum Chordata; class Amphibia; order Caudata; family Salamandridae; genus Lissotriton; species Lissotriton vulgaris. The sequence continues at coordinate 419,526 of NW_028241214.1, forward strand.
ATTTTTGACAAAAGAGATAACACCCCCCCATTACGTCATGCTTCAGAAATGTGGAAAATGGTCCGTTTTCAAATGTTTTATTTTTGAACGTCAGTTCACATTTGTTGGTGGATCATCAGTGTTAGAGCTAAAATTAGCATGTTTAAAGTGATTTTCATGCTTCCAGGGGCCCTAAACACAAGATTTATGGAATGGTTAAAAGTGCATGAAAATGGCCAATTTACTCACTCTGAGTTCTCAAAAAGGGTTTCTTCACCCCGGGAAGTTAATTAAATACCATTTGGAGGCATTTAAAATTCGAGCAAAAACGGTTGATTTTCGACAAAAGAGATAACACCCCCCCATTACGTCATGCTTCAGAAATGTGGAAAATGGTCCGTTTTCAAATGTTTTATTTTTGAATGTCAGTTCACATTTGTAGGTGGATCATCAGTGTTAGAGCTAAAATTAGCATGTTTAAAGTGATTTTCATGCTTCCAGGGGCTCGGGAAGTGAATTAAATACTATTTGGAGGCATTTAATGTTCAATCAAAAACAGCTGATTTTTGACAAAAGAGATAACACCCCCCATTACGTCATGCTTCAGAAATGTGGAAAATGGTCCGTTTTCAAATGTTTTATTTTTGAACGTCAGTTCACATTTGTAGGTGGATCATCAGTGTTAGAGCTAAAATTAGCATGTTTAAAGTGATTTTCATGCTTCCAGGGGCCCTAAACACAAGATTTATGGAATGGTTAAAAGTGCATGAAAATGGCCAATTTACTCACTCTGAGTTCTCAAAAAGGGTTTCTTCACCCCGGGAAGTTAATTAAATACCATTTGGAGGCATTTAATGTTCGAGCAAAAACGGCTGATTTTCGACAAAAGAGATAACACCCCCCCATTACGTCATGCTTCAGAAATTTGGAAAATGGTCCGTTTTCAAATGTTTTATTTTTGAACGTCAGTTCACATTTGTAGGTGGATCATCAGTGTCAGAGCTAAAATTAGCATGTTTAAAGTGATTTTCATGCTTCTAGGGGCTCGGGAAGTGAATTAAATACTATTTGGAGGCATTTAATGTTCAATCAAAAACAGCTGATTTTTGACAAAAGAGATAACACCCCCCCATTACGTCATGCTTCAGAAATGTGGAAAATGGTCCGTTTTCAAATGTTTTATTTTTGAACGTCAGTTCACATTTGTAGGTGGATCATCAGTGTTAGAGCTAAAATTAGCATGTTTAAAGTGATTTTCATGCTTCCAGGGGCCCTAAACACAAGATTTATGGAATGGTTAAAAGTGCATGAAAATGGCCAATTTACTCACTCTGAGTTCTCAAAAAGGGTTTCTTCACCCCGGGAAGTTAATTAAATACCATTTGGAGGCATTTAATGTTCGAGCAAAAACAGCTGATTTTCGACAAAAGAGATAACACCCCCCCATTACGTCATGCTTCAGAAATGTGGAAAATGGTCCGTTTTCAAATGTTTTATTTTTGAACGTCAGTTCACATTTGTAGCTGGATCATCAGTGTTAGAGCTAAAATTAGAATGTTTAAAGTGATTTTCATGCTTCCAGGGGCTCGGGAAGTGAATTAAATACTATTTGGAGGCATTTAATGCTCAATCAAAAACAGCTGATTTTTGACAAAAGAGATAACACCCCCCCATTACGTCATGCTTCAGAAATGTGGAAAATGGTCCATTTACAAATGTTTTATTTTTGAACGTCAGTTCACATTTGTAGGTGGATCATCAGTGTTAGAGCTAAAATTAGCATGTTTAAAGTGATTTTCATGCTTCCAGGGGCCCTAAACACAAGATTTATGGAATGGTTAAAAGTCCATGAAAATGGCCAATTTACTCACTCTGAGTTCTCAAAAAGGGTTTCTTCACCCCGGGAAGTTAATTAAATACCATTTGGAGGCATTTAATGTTCGATCAAAAACGGCTGATTTTCGACAAAAGAGATAACACCCCCCCATTACGTCATGCTTCAGAAATGTGGAAAATGGTCCGTTTTCAAATGTTTTATTTTTGAACGTCAGTTCACATTTGTAGGTGGATCATCAGTGTTAGAGCTAAAATTAGCATGTTTAAAGTGAATTTCATGCTTCCAGGGGCTCGGGAAGTGAATTAAATACTATTTGGAGGCATTTAATGTTCAATCAAAAACAGCTGATTTGTGACAAAAGAGATAACACCCCCCCATTACGTCATGCTTCAGAAATGTGAAAAATGGTCCGTTATCAAATGTTTTATTTTTGAACGTCAGTTCACATTTGTAGGTGGATCATCAGTGTTAGAGCTAAAATTAGCATGTTTAAAGTGATTTTCATGCTTCCAGGGGCCCTAAACACAAGATTTATGGAATGGTTAAAAGTGCATGAAAATGGCCAATTTACTCACTCTGAGTTCTCAAAAAGGGTTTCTTCACCCCGGGAAGTTAATTAAATACCATTTGGAGGCATTTAATGTTCGAGCAAAAACGGCTGATTTTTGACAAAAGAGATAACACCCCCTCATTACGTCATGCTTCAGAAAGGTGGAAAATGGTCCGTTTTCAAATGTTTTATTTTTGAACGTCAGTTCACATTTGTAGGTGGATCATCAGTGTTAGAGCTAAAATTTGCATGTTTAAAGTGATTTTCATGCTTCCAGGGGCCCTAAACACAAGATTTATGGAATGGTTAAAAGTGCATGAAAATGGCCAATTTACGCACTCTGAGTTCTCAAAAAGGGTTTCTTCACCCCGGGAAGTTAATTAAATACCATTTGGAGGCATTTAAAATTCGAGCAAAAACGGCTGATTTTCGACAAAAGAGATAACACCCCCCCATTACGTCATGCTTCAGAAATGTGGAAAATGGTCCGTTTTCAAATGTTTTATTTTTGAACGTCAGTTCACATTTGTAGGTGGATCATCAGTGTTAGAGCTAAAATTAGCCTGTTTAAAGTGATTTTCATGCTTCCAGGGTCCCTAAACACAAGATTTATGGAATGGTTAAAAGTGCATGAAAATGGCCAATTTACTCACTCTGAGTTCTCAAAAAGGGTTTCTTCACCCCGGGAAGTTAATTAAATACCATTTGGAGGCATTTAATGTTCGAGCAAAAACGGCTGATTTTCGACAAAAGAGATAACACCCCCCCATTACGTCATGCTTCAGAAATGTGGAAAATGGTCGTTTTCAAATGTTTTATTTTTGAACGTCAGTTCACATTTGTAGGTGGATCATCAGTGTTAGAGCTAAAATTAGCATGTTTAAAGTGATTTTCATGCTTCCAGGGGCTCGGGAAGTGAATTAAATACTATTTGGAGGCATTTAATGTTCAATCAAAAACAGCTGATTTTTGACAAAAGAAATAACACCCCCCCCCCCATTACGTCATGCTTCAGAAATGTGGAAAATGGTCCGTTATCAAATGTTTTATTTTTGAACGTCAGTTCACATTTGTAGGTGGATCATCAGTGTTAGAGCTAAAATTAGCATGTTTAAAGTGATTTTCATGCTTCCAGGGGCCCTAAACACAAGATTTATGGAATGGTTAAAAGTGCATGAAAATGGCCAATTTACTCACTTTGAGTTCTCAAAAAGGGTTTCTTCACCCCGGGAAGTTAATTAAATACCATTTGGAGGCATTTAATGTTCGAGCAAAAACGGCTGATTTTCGACAAAAGAGATAACACCCCCCCCATTACGTCATGCTTCAGAAATTTGGAAAATGGTCCGTTTTCAAATGTTTTATTTTTGAACGTCAGTTCACATTTGTAGGTGGATCATCAGTGTCAGAGCTAAAATTAGCATGTTTAAAGTGATTTTCATGCTTCTAGGGGCTCGGGAAGTGAATTAAATACTATTTGGAGGCATTTAATGTTCAATCAAAAACAGCTGATTTTTGACAAAAGAGATAACACCCCCCCATTACGTCATGCTTCAGAAATGTGGAAAATGGTCCGTTTTCAAATGTTTTATTTTTGAACGTCAGTTCACATTTGTAGGTGGATCATCAGTGTTAGAGCTAAAATTAGCATGTTTAAAGTGATTTTCATGCTTCCAGGGGCCCTAAACACAAGATTTATGGAATGGTTAAAAGTGCATGAAAATGGCCAATTTACTCACTCTGAGTTCTCAAAAAGGGTTTCTTCACCCCGGGAAGTTAATTAAATACCATTTGGAGGCATTTAATGTTCGAGCAAAAACAGCTGATTTTCGACAAAAGAGATAACACCCCCCCATTACGTCATGCTTCAGAAATGTGGAAAATGGTCCGTTTTCAAATGTTTTATTTTTGAACGTCAGTTCACATTTGTAGGTGGATCATCAGTGTTAGAGCTAAAATTAGAATGTTTAAAGTGATTTTCATGCTTCCAGGGCTCGGGAAGTGAATTAAATACTATTTGGAGGCATTTAATGCTCAATCAAAAACAGCTGATTTTTGACAAAAGAGATAACACCCCCCCATTACGTCATGCTTCAGAAATGTGGAAAATGGTCCATTTACAAATGTTTTATTTTTGAACGTCAGTTCACATTTGTAGGTGGATCATCAGTGTTAGAGCTAAAATTAGCATGTTTAAAGTGATTTTCATGCTTCCAGGGGCCCTAAACACAAGATTTATGGAATGGTTAAAAGTCCATGAAAATGGCCAATTTACTCACTCTGAGTTCTCAAAAAGGGTTTCTTCACCCCGGGAAGTTAATTAAATACCATTTGGAGGCATTTAATGTTCGATCAAAAACGGCTGATTTTCGACAAAAGAGATAACACCCCCCCATTACGTCATGCTTCAGAAATGTGGAAAATGGTCCGTTTTCAAATGTTTTATTTTTGAACGTCAGTTCACATTTGTAGGTGGATCATCAGTGTTAGAGCTAAAATTAGCATGTTTAAAGTGATTTTCATGCTTCCAGGGGCTCGGGAAGTGAATTAAATACTATTTGGAGGCATTTAATGTTCAATCAAAAACAGCTGATTTTTGACAAAAGAAATAACACCCCCCCCCCCATTACGTCATGCTTCAGAAATGTGGAAAATGGTCCGTTATCAAATGTTTTATTTTTGAACGTCAGTTCACATTTGTAGGTGGATCATCAGTGTTAGAGCTAAAATTAGCATGTTTAAAGTGATTTTCATGCTTCCAGGGGCCCTAAACACAAGATTTATGGAATGGTTAAAAGTGCATGAAAATGGCCAATTTACTCACTTTGAGTTCTCAAAAAGGGTTTCTTCACCCCGGGAAGTTAATTAAATACCATTTGGAGGCATTTAATGTTCGAGCAAAAACGGCTGATTTTCGACAAAAGAGATAACACCCCCCCCATTACGTCATGCTTCAGAAATTTGGAAAATGGTCCGTTTTCAAATGTTTTATTTTTGAACGTCAGTTCACATTTGTAGGTGGATCATCAGTGTCAGAGCTAAAATTAGCATGTTTAAAGTGATTTTCATGCTTCTAGGGGCTCGGGAAGTGAATTAAATACTATTTGGAGGCATTTAATGTTCAATCAAAAACAGCTGATTTTTGACAAAAGAGATAACACCCCCCCATTACGTCATGCTTCAGAAATGTGGAAAATGGTCCGTTTTCAAATGTTTTATTTTTGAACGTCAGTTCACATTTGTAGGTGGATCATCAGTGTTAGAGCTAAAATTAGCATGTTTAAAGTGATTTTCATGCTTCCAGGGGCCCTAAACACAAGATTTATGGAATGGTTAAAAGTGCATGAAAATGGCCAATTTACTCACTCTGAGTTCTCAAAAAGGGTTTCTTCACCCCGGGAAGTTAATTAAATACCATTTGGAGGCATTTAATGTTCGAGCAAAAACAGCTGATTTTCGACAAAAGAGATAACACCCCCCCATTACGTCATGCTTCAGAAATGTGGAAAATGGTCCGTTTTCAAATGTTTTATTTTTGAACGTCAGTTCACATTTGTAGGTGGATCATCAGTGTTAGAGCTAAAATTAGAATGTTTAAAGTGATTTTCATGCTTCCAGGGGCTCGGGAAGTGAATTAAATACTATTTGGAGGCATTTAATGCTCAATCAAAAACAGCTGATTTTTGACAAAAGAGATAACACCCCCCCATTACGTCATGCTTCAGAAATGTGGAAAATGGTCCATTTACAAATGTTTTATTTTTGAACGTCAGTTCACATTTGTAGGTGGATCATCAGTGTTAGAGCTAAAATTAGCATGTTTAAAGTGATTTTCATGCTTCCAGGGGCCCTAAACACAAGATTTATGGAATGGTTAAAAGTCCATGAAAATGGCCAATTTACTCACTCTGAGTTCTCAAAAAGGGTTTCTTCACCCGGGAAGTTAATTAAATACCATTTGGAGGCATTTAATGTTCGATCAAAAACGGCTGATTTTCGACAAAAGAGATAACACCCCCCCATTACGTCATGCTTCAGAAATGTGGAAAATGGTCCGTTTTCAAATGTTTTATTTTTGAACGTCAGTTCACATTTGTAGGTGGATCATCAGTGTTAGAGCTAAAATTAGCATGTTTAAAGTGATTTTCATGCTTCCAGGGGCTCGGGAAGTGAATTAAATACTATTTGGAGGCATTTAATGTTCAATCAAAAACAGCTGATTTGTGACAAAAGAGATAACACCCCCCCATTACGTCATGCTTCAGAAATGTGGAAAATGGTCCGTTATCAAATGTTTTATTTTTGAACGTCAGTTCACATTTGTAGGTGGATCATCAGTGTTAGAGCTAAAATTAGCATGTTTAAAGTGATTTTCATGCTTCCAGGGGCCCTAAACACAAGATTTATGGAATGGTTAAAAGTGCATGAAAATGGCCAATTTACTCACTCTGAGTTCTCAAAAAGGGTTTCTTCACCCCGGGAAGTTAATTAAATACCATTTGGAGGCATTTAATGTTCGAGCAAAAACGGCTGATTTTTGACAAAAGAGATAACACCCCCTCATTACGTCATGCTTCAGAAAGGTGGAAAATGGTCCGTTTTCAAATGTTTTATTTTTGAACGTCAGTTCACATTTGTAGGTGGATCATCAGTGTTAGAGCTAAAATTTGCATGTTTAAAGTGATTTTCATGCTTCCAGGGGCCCTAAACACAAGATTTATGGAATGGTTAAAAGTGCATGAAAATGGCCAATTTACGCACTCTGAGTTCTCAAAAAGGGTTTCTTCACCCCGGGAAGTTAATTAAATACCATTTGGAGGCATTTAAAATTCGAGCAAAAACGGCTGATTTTCGACAAAAGAGATAACACCCCCCCATTACGTCATGCTTCAGAAATGTGGAAAATGGTCCGTTTTCAAATGTTTTATTTTTGAACGTCAGTTCACATTTGTAGGTGGATCATCAGTGTTAGAGCTAAAATTAGCCTGTTTAAAGTGATTTTCATGCTTCCAGGGTCCCTAAACACAAGATTTATGGAATGGTTAAAAGTGCATGAAAATGGCCAATTTACTCACTCTGAGTTCTCAAAAAGGGTTTCTTCACCCCGGGAAGTTAATTAAATACCATTTGGAGGCATTTAATGTTCGAGCAAAAACGGCTGATTTTCGACAAAAGAGATAACACCCCCCCATTACGTCATGCTTCAGAAATGTGGAAAATGGTCGTTTTCAAATGTTTTATTTTTGAACGTCAGTTCACATTTGTAGGTGGATCATCAGTGTTAGAGCTAAAATTAGCATGTTTAAAGTGATTTTCATGCTTCCAGGGGCTCGGGAAGTGAATTAAATACTATTTGGAGGCATTTAATGTTCAATCAAAAACAGCTGATTTTTGACAAAAGAAATAACACCCCCCCCCCCCATTACGTCATGCTTCAGAAATGTGGAAAATGGTCCGTTATCAAATGTTTTATTTTTGAACGTCAGTTCACATTTGTAGGTGGATCATCAGTGTTAGAGCTAAAATTAGCATGTTTAAAGTGATTTTCATGCTTCCAGGGGCCCTAAACACAAGATTTATGGAATGGTTAAAAGTGCATGAAAATGGCCAATTTACTCACTTTGAGTTCTCAAAAAGGGTTTCTTCACCCCGGGAAGTTAATTAAATACCATTTGGAGGCATTTAATGTTCGAGCAAAAACGGCTGATTTTCGTCAAAAGAGATAACACCCCCCCATTACGTCATGCTTCAGAAATGTGGAAAATGGTCCGTTTTCAAATGTTTTATTTTTGAACGTCAGTTCACATTTGTAGGTGGATCATCAGTGTTAGAGCTAAAATTAGCATGTTTAAAGTGATTTTCATGCTTCCAGGGGCTCGGGAAGTGAATTAAATACTATTTGGAGGCATTTAATGTTCAAGCAAAAACAGCAGATTTTTGACAAAAGAGATAACACCCCCCCATTACGTCATGCTTCAGAAATGTGGAAAATGGTCCGTTTTCAAATGTTTTATTTTTGAACGTCAGTTCACATTTGTAGGTGGATCATCAGTGTTAGAGCTAAAATTAGCATGTTTAAAGTGATTTTCATGCTTCCAGGGGCCCTAAACACAAGATTTATGGAATGGTTAAAAGTGCATGAAAATGGCCAATTTACTCACTCTGAGTTCTCAAAAAGGGTTTCTTCACCCCGGGAAGTTAATTAAATACCATTTGGAGGCATTTAAAATTCGAGCAAAAACGGCTGAATTTCGACAAAAGAGATAACACCCCCCCATTACGTCATGCTTCAGAAATGTGGAAAATGGTCCGTTTTCAAATGTTTTATTTTTGAACGTCAGTTCACATTTGTAGGTGGATCATCAGTGTTAGAGCTAAAATTAGCATGTTTAAAGTGATTTTCATGCTTCCAGGGGCTCGGGAAGTGAATTAAATACTATTTGGAGGCATTTAATGTTCAATCAAAAACAGCTGATTTTTGACAAAAGAGATAACACCCCCCCCATTACGTCATGCTTCAGAAATGTGGAAAATGGTCCGTTTTCAAATGTTTTATTTTTGAACGTCAGTTCACATTTGTAGGTGGATCATCAGTGTTAGAGCTAAAATTAGCATGTTTAAAGTGATTTTCATGCTTCCAGGGGCCCTAAACACAAGATTTATGGAATGGTTAAAAGTGCATGAAAATGGCCAATTTACTCACTCTGAGTTCTCAAAAAGGGTTTCTTCACCCCGGGAAGTTAATTAAATACCATTTGGAGGCATTTAAAATTCGAGCAAAAACGGCTGATTTTCGACAAAAGAGATAACACCCCCCCATTACGTCATGCTTCAGAAATGTGGAAAATGGTCCGTTTTCAAATGTTTTATTTTTGAACGTCAGTTCACATTTGTAGGTGGATCATCAGTGTTAGAGCTAAAATTAGCATGTTTAAAGTGATTTTCATGCTTCCAGGGGCTCGGGAAGTGAATTAAATACTATTTGGAGGCATTTAATGTTCAATCAAAAACAGCTGATTTTTGACAAAAGAGATAACACCCCCCCCCCCATTACGTCATGCTTCAGAAATGTGGAAAATGGTCCGTTTTCAAATGTTTTATTTTTGAATGTCAGTTCACATTTGTAGGTGGATCATCAGTGTTAGAGCTAAAATTAGCATGTTTAAAGTGATTTTCATGCTTCCAGGGGCCCTAAACACAAGATTTATGGAATGGTTAAAAGTGCATGAAAATGGCCAATTTACTCACTCTGAGTTCTCAAAAAGGGTTTCTTCACCCCGGGAAGTTAATTAAATACCATTTGGAGGCATTTAATGTTCGAGCAAAAACGGCTGATTTTTGACAAAAGAGATAACACCCCCCCATTACGCCATGCTTCAGAAATGTGGAAAATGGTCCGTTTTCAAATGTTTTATTTTTGAACGTCAGTTCACATTTGTAGGTGGATCATCAGTGTTAGAGCTAAAATTAGCATGTTTAAAGTGATTTTCATGCTTCCAGGGGCCCTAAACACAAGATTTATGGAATGGTTAAAAGTGCATGAAAATGGCCAATTTACTCACTCTGAGTTCTCAAAAAGGGTTTCTTCACCCCGGGAAGTTAATTAAATACCATTTGGAGGCATTTAATGTTCGATCAAAAACGGCTGATTTTCGACAAAAGAGATAACACCCCCCCATTACGTCATGCTTCAAAAATGTGGAAAATGGTCCGTTTTCAAATGTTTTATTTTTGAACGTCAGTTCACATTTGTAGGTGGATCATCAGTGTTAGAGCTAAAATTAGCATGTTTAAAGTGATTTTCATGCTTCCAGGGGCTCGGGAAGTGAATTAAATACTATTTGGAGGCATTTAATGTTCAATCAAAAACAGCTGATTTGTGACAAAAGAAATAACACCCCCCCCCCCATTACGTCATGCTTCAGAAATGTGGAAAATGGTCCGTTATCAAATGTTTTATTTTTGAACGTCAGTTCACATTTGTAGGTGGATCATCAGTGTTAGAGCTAAAATTAGCATGTTTAAAGTGATTTTCATGCTTCCAGGGGCCCTAAACACAAGATTTATGGAATGGTTAAAAGTGCATGAAAATGGCCAATTTACTCACTTTGAGTTCTCAAAACGGGTTTCTTCACCCCGGGAAGTTAATTAAATACCATTTGGAGGCATTTAATGTTCGAGCAAAAACGGCTGATTTTCGACAAAAGAGATAACACCCCCCCATTACGTCATGCTTCAGAAATGTGGAAAATGGTCCGTTTTCAAATGTTTTATTTTTGAACGTCAGTTCACATTTGTAGGTGGATCATCAGTGTTAGAGCTAAAATTAGCATGTTTAAAGTGATTTTCATGCTTCCAGGGGCTCGGGAAGTGAATTAAATACTATTTGGAGGCATTTAATGTTCAAGCAAAAACAGCAGATTTTTGACAAAAGAGATAACACCCCCCCATTACGTCATGCTTCAGAAATGTGGAAAATGGTCCGTTTTCAAATGTTTTATTTTTGAACGTCAGTTCACATTTGTAGGTGGATCATCAGTGTTAGAGCTAAAATTAGCATGTTTAAAGTGATTTTCATGCTTCCAGGGGCCCTAAACACAAGATTTATGGAATGGTTAAAAGTGCATGAAAATGGCCAATTTACTCACTCTGAGTTCTCAAAAAGGGTTTCTTCATCCCGGGAAGTTAATTAAATACCATTTGGAGGCATTTAATGTTCGAGCAAAAACGGCTGATTTTCGACAAAAGAGATAACACCCCCCCATTACGTCATGCTTCAGAAATGTGGAAAATGGTCCGTTTTCAAATGTTTTATTTTTGAACGTCAGTTCACATTTGTAGGTGGATCATCAGTGTTAGAGCTAAAATTAGCATGTTTAAAGTGATTTTCATGCTTCCAGGGGCTCGGGAAGTGAATTAAATACTATTTGGAGGCATTTAATGTTCAAGCAAAAACAGCAGATTTTTGACAAAAGAGATAACACCCCCCCATTACGTCATGCTTCAGAAATGTGGAAAATGGTCCGTTTTCAAATGTTTTATTTTTGAACGTCAGTTCACATTTGTTGGTGGATCATCAGTGTTAGAGCTAAAATTAGCATGTTTAAAGTGATTTTCATGCTTCCAGGGGCCCTAAACACAAGATTTATGGAATGGTTAAAAGTGCATGAAAATGGCCAATTTACTCACTCTGAGTTCTCAAAAAGGGTTTCTTCACCCCGGGAAGTTAATTAAATACCATTTGGAGGCATTTAAAATTCGAGCAAAAACGGTTGATTTTCGACAAAAGAGATAACACCCCCCCATTACGTCATGCTTCAGAAATGTGGAAAATGGTCCGTTTTCAAATGTTTTATTTTTGAATGTCAGTTCACATTTGTAGGTGGATCATCAGTGTTAGAGCTAAAATTAGCATGTTTAAAGTGATTTTCATGCTTCCAGGGGCTCGGGAAGTGAATTAAATACTATTTGGAGGCATTTAATGTTCAATCAAAAACAGCTGATTTTTGACAAAAGAGATAACACCCCCCATTACGTCATGCTTCAGAAATGTGGAAAATGGTCCGTTTTCAAATGTTTTATTTTTGAACGTCAGTTCACATTTGTAGGTGGATCATCAGTGTTAGAGCTAAAATTAGCATGTTTAAAGTGATTTTCATGCTTCCAGGGGCCCTAAACACAAGATTTATGGAATGGTTAAAAGTGCATGAAAATGGCCAATTTACTCACTCTGAGTTCTCAAAAAGGGTTTCTTCACCCCGGGAAGTTAATTAAATACCATTTGGAGGCATTTAATGTTCGAGCAAAAACGGCTGATTTTCGACAAAAGAGATAACACCCCCCCATTACGTCATGCTTCAGAAATTTGGAAAATGGTCCGTTTTCAAATGTTTTATTTTTGAACGTCAGTTCACATTTGTAGGTGGATCATCAGTGTCAGAGCTAAAATTAGCATGTTTAAAGTGATTTTCATGCTTCTAGGGGCTCGGGAAGTGAATTAAATACTATTTGGAGGCATTTAATGTTCAATCAAAAACAGCTGATTTTTGACAAAAGAGATAACACCCCCCCATTACGTCATGCTTCAGAAATGTGGAAAATGGTCCGTTTTCAAATGTTTTATTTTTGAACGTCAGTTCACATTTGTAGGTGGATCATCAGTGTTAGAGCTAAAATTAGCATGTTTAAAGTGATTTTCATGCTTCCAGGGGCCCTAAACACAAGATTTATGGAATGGTTAAAAGTGCATGAAAATGGCCAATTTACTCACTCTGAGTTCTCAAAAAGGGTTTCTTCACCCCGGGAAGTTAATTAAATACCATTTGGAGGCATTTAATGTTCGAGCAAAAACAGCTGATTTTCGACAAAAGAGATAACACCCCCCCATTACGTCATGCTTCAGAAATGTGGAAAATGGTCCGTTTTCAAATGTTTTATTTTTGAACGTCAGTTCACATTTGTAGCTGGATCATCAGTGTTAGAGCTAAAATTAGAATGTTTAAAGTGATTTTCATGCTTCCAGGGGCTCGGGAAGTGAATTAAATACTATTTGGAGGCATTTAATGCTCAATCAAAAACAGCTGATTTTTGACAAAAGAGATAACACCCCCCCATTACGTCATGCTTCAGAAATGTGGAAAATGGTCCATTTACAAATGTTTTATTTTTGAACGTCAGTTCACATTTGTAGGTGGATCATCAGTGTTAGAGCTAAAATTAGCATGTTTAAAGTGATTTTCATGCTTCCAGGGGCCCTAAACACAAGATTTATGGAATGGTTAAAAGTCCATGAAAATGGCCAATTTACTCACTCTGAGTTCTCAAAAAGGGTTTCTTCACCCCGGGAAGTTAATTAAATACCATTTGGAGGCATTTAATGTTCGATCAAAAACGGCTGATTTTCGACAAAAGAGATAACACCCCCCCATTACGTCATGCTTCAGAAATGTGGAAAATGGTCCGTTTTCAAATGTTTTATTTTTGAACGTCAGTTCACATTTGTAGGTGGATCATCAGTGTTAGAGCTAAAATTAGCATGTTTAAAGTGAATTTCATGCTTCCAGGGGCTCGGGAAGTGAATTAAATACTATTTGGAGGCATTTAATGTTCAATCAAAAACAGCTGATTTGTGACAAAAGAGATAACACCCCCCCATTACGTCATGCTTCAGAAATGTGAAAAATGGTCCGTTATCAAATGTTTTATTTTTGAACGTCAGTTCACATTTGTAGGTGGATCATCAGTGTTAGAGCTAAAATTAGCATGTTTAAAGTGATTTTCATGCTTCCAGGGGCCCTAAACACAAGATTTATGGAATGGTTAAAAGTGCATGAAAATGGCCAATTTACTCACTCTGAGTTCTCAAAAAGGGTTTCTTCACCCCGGGAAGTTAATTAAATACCATTTGGAGGCATTTAATGTTCGAGCAAAAACGGCTGATTTTTGACAAAAGAGATAACACCCCCTCATTACGTCATGCTTCAGAAAGGTGGAAAATGGTCCGTTTTCAAATGTTTTATTTTTGAACGTCAGTTCACATTTGTAGGTGGATCATCAGTGTTAGAGCTAAAATTTGCATGTTTAAAGTGATTTTCATGCTTCCAGGGGCCCTAAACACAAGATTTATGGAATGGTTAAAAGTGCATGAAAATGGCCAATTTACGCACTCTGAGTTCTCAAAAAGGGTTTCTTCACCCCGGGAAGTTAATTAAATACCATTTGGAGGCATTTAAAATTCGAGAAAAAACGGCTGATTTTCGACAAAAGAGATAACACCCCCCCATTACGTCATGCTTCAGAAATGTGGAAAATGGTCCGTTTTCAAATGTTTTATTTTTGAACGTCAGTTCACATTTGTAGGTGGATCATCAGTGTTAGAGCTAAAATTAGCCTGTTTAAAGTGATTTTCATGCTTCCAGGGTCCCTAAACACAAGATTTATGGAATGGTTAAAAGTGCATGAAAATGGCCAATTTACTCACTCTGAGTTCTCAAAAAGGGTTTCTTCACCCCGGGAAGTTAATTAAATACCATTTGGAGGCATTTAATGTTCGAGCAAAAACGGCTGATTTTCGACAAAAGAGATAACACCCCCCCATTACGTCATGCTTCAGAAATGTGGAAAATGGTCGTTTTCAAATGTTTTATTTTTGAACGTCAGTTCACATTTGTAGGTGGATCATCAGTGTTAGAGCTAAAATTAGCATGTTTAAAGTGATTTTCATGCTTCCAGGGGCTCGGGAAGTGAATTAAATACTATTTGGAGGCATTTAATGTTCAATCAAAAACAGCTGATTTTTGACAAAAGAAATAACACCCCCCCCCCCCATTACGTCATGCTTCAGAAATGTGGAAAATGGTCCGTTATCAAATGTTTTATTTTTGAACGTCAGTTCACATTTGTAGGTGGATCATCAGTGTTAGAGCTAAAATTAGCATGTTTAAAGTGATTTTCATGCTTCCAGGGGCCCTAAACACAAGATTTATGGAATGGTTAAAAGTGCATGAAAATGGCCAATTTACTCACTTTGAGTTCTCAAAAAGGGTTTCTTCACCCCGGGAAGTTAATTAAATACCATTTGGAGGCATTTAATGTTCGAGCAAAAACGGCTGATTTTCGACAAAAGAGATAACACCCCCCCATTACGTCATGCTTCAGAAATTTGGAAAATGGTCCGTTTTCAAATGTTTTATTTTTGAACGTCAGTTCACATTTGTAGGTGGATCATCAGTGTCAGAGCTAAAATTAGCATGTTTAAAGTGATTTTCATGCTTCTAGGGGCTCGGGAAGTGAATTAAATACTATTTGGAGGCATTTAATGTTCAATCAAAAACAGCTGATTTTTGACAAAAGAGATAACACCCCCCCATTACGTCATGCTTCAGAAATGTGGAAAATGGTCCGTTTTCAAATGTTTTATTTTTGAACGTCAGTTCACATTTGTAGGTGGATCATCAGTGTTAGAGCTAAAATTAGCATGTTTAAAGTGATTTTCATGCTTCCAGGGGCCCTAAACACAAGATTTATGGAATGGTTAAAAGTGCATGAAAATGGCCAATTTACTCACTCTGAGTTCTCAAAAAGGGTTTCTTCACCCCGGGAAGTTAATTAAATACCATTTGGAGGCATTTAATGTTCGAGCAAAAACAGCTGATTTTCGACAAAAGAGATAACACCCCCCCATTACGTCATGCTTCAGAAATGTGGAAAATGGTCCGTTTTCAAATGTTTTATTTTTGAACGTCAGTTCACATTTGTAGGTGGATCATCAGTGTTAGAGCTAAAATTAGAATGTTTAAAGTGATTTTCATGCTTCCAGGGGCTCGGGAAGTGAATTAAATACTATTTGGAGGCATTTAATGCTCAATCAAAAACAGCTGATTTTTGACAAAAGAGATAACACCCCCCCATTACGTCATGCTTCAGAAATGTGGAAAATGGTCCATTTACAAATGTTTTATTTTTGAACGTCAGTTCACATTTGTAGGTGGATCATCAGTGTTAGAGCTAAAATTAGCATGTTTAAAGTGATTTTCATGCTTCCAGGGGCCCTAAACACAAGATTTATGGAATGGTTAAAAGTCCATGAAAATGGCCAATTTACTCACTCTGAGTTCTCAAAAAGGGTTTCTTCACCCCGGGAAGTTAATTAAATACCATTTGGAGGCATTTAATGTTCGATCAAAAACGGCTGATTTTCGACAAAAGAGATAACACCCCCCCATTACGTCATGCTTCAGAAATGTGGAAAATGGTCCGTTTTCAAATGTTTTATTTTTGAACGTCAGTTCACATTTGTAGGTGGATCATCAGTGTTAGAGCTAAAATTAGCATGTTTAAAGTGATTTTCATGCTTCCAGGGGCTCGGGAAGTGAATTAAATACTATTTGGAGGCATTTAATGTTCAATCAAAAACAGCTGATTTGTGACAAAAGAGATAACACCCCCCCATTACGTCATGCTTCAGAAATGTGGAAAATGGTCCGTTATCAAATGTTTTATTTTTGAACGTCAGTTCACATTTGTAGGTGGATCATCAGTGTTAGAGCTAAAATTAGCATGTTTAAAGTGATTTTCATGCTTCCAGGGGCCCTAAACACAAGATTTATGGAATGGTTAAAAGTGCATGAAAATGGCCAATTTACTCACTCTGAGTTCTCAAAAAGGGTTTCTTCACCCCGGGAAGTTAATTAAATACCATTTGGAGGCATTTAATGTTCGAGCAAAAACGGCTGATTTTTGACAAAAGAGATAACACCCCCTCATTACGTCATGCTTCAGAAAGGTGGAAAATGGTCCGTTTTCAAATGTTTTATTTTTGAACGTCAGTTCACATTTGTAGGTGGATCATCAGTGTTAGAGCTAAAATTTGCATGTTTAAAGTGATTTTCATGCTTCCAGGGGCCCTAAACACAAGATTTATGGAATGGTTAAAAGTGCATGAAAATGGCCAATTTACGCACTCTGAGTTCTCAAAAAGGGTTTCTTCACCCCGGGAAGTTAATTAAATACCATTTGGAGGCATTTAAAATTCGAGCAAAAACGGCTGATTTTCGACAAAAGAGATAACACCCCCCCATTACGTCATGCTTCAGAAATGTGGAAAATGGTCCGTTTTCAAATGTTTTATTTTTGAACGTCAGTTCACATTTGTAGGTGGATCATCAGTGTTAGAGCTAAAATTAGCCTGTTTAAAGTGATTTTCATGCTTCCAGGGTCCCTAAACACAAGATTTATGGAATGGTTAAAAGTGCATGAAAATGGCCAATTTACTCACTCTGAGTTCTCAAAAAGGGTTTCTTCACCCCGGGAAGTTAATTAAATACCATTTGGAGGCATTTAATGTTCGAGCAAAAACGGCTGATTTTCGACAAAAGAGATAACACCCCCCCATTACGTCATGCTTCAGAAATGTGGAAAATGGTCGTTTTCAAATGTTTTATTTTTGAACGTCAGTTCACATTTGTAGGTGGATCATCAGTGTTAGAGCTAAAATTAGCATGTTTAAAGTGATTTTCATGCTTCCAGGGGCTCGGGAAGTGAATTAAATACTATTTGGAGGCATTTAATGTTCAATCAAAAACAGCTGATTTTTGACAAAAGAAATAACACCCCCCCCCCCCATTACGTCATGCTTCAGAAATGTGGAAAATGGTCCGTTATCAAATGTTTTATTTTTGAACGTCAGTTCACATTTGTAGGTGGATCATCAGTGTTAGAGCTAAAATTAGCATGTTTAAAGTGATTTTCATGCTTCCAGGGGCCCTAAACACAAGATTTATGGAATGGTTAAAAGTGCATGAAAATGGCCAATTTACTCACTTTGAGTTCTCAAAAAGGGTTTCTTCACCCCGGGAAGTTAATTAAATACCATTTGGAGGCATTTAATGTTCGAGCAAAAACGGCTGATTTTCGTCAAAAGAGATAACACCCCCCCATTACGTCATGCTTCAGAAATGTGGAAAATGGTCCGTTTTCAAATGTTTTATTTTTGAACGTCAGTTCACATTTGTAGGTGGATCATCAGTGTTAGAGCTAAAATTAGCATGTTTAAAGTGATTTTCATGCTTCCAGGGGCTCGGGAAGTGAATTAAATACTATTTGGAGGCATTTAATGTTCAAGCAAAAACAGCAGATTTTTGACAAAAGAGATAACACCCCCCCATTACGTCATGCTTCAGAAATGTGGAAAATGGTCCGTTTTCAAATGTTTTATTTTTGAACGTCAGTTCACATTTGTAGGTGGATCATCAGTGTTAGAGCTAAAATTAGCATGTTTAAAGTGATTTTCATGCTTCCAGGGGCCCTAAACACAAGATTTATGGAATGGTTAAAAGTGCATGAAAATGGCCAATTTACTCACTCTGAGTTCTCAAAAAGGGTTTCTTCACCCCGGGAAGTTAATTAAATACCATTTGGAGGCATTTAAAATTCGAGCAAAAACGGCTGAATTTCGACAAAAGAGATAACACCCCCCCATTACGTCATGCTTCAGAAATGTGGAAAATGGTCCGTTTTCAAATGTTTTATTTTTGAACGTCAGTTCACATTTGTAGGTGGATCATCAGTGTTAGAGCTAAAATTAGCATGTTTAAAGTGATTTTCATGCTTCCAGGGGCTCGGGAAGTGAATTAAATACTATTTGGAGGCATTTAATGTTCAATCAAAAACAGCTGATTTTTGACAAAAGAGATAACACCCCCCCCATTACGTCATGCTTCAGAAATGTGGAAAATGGTCCATTTTCAAATGTTTTATTTTTGAACGTCAGTTCACATTTGTAGGTGGATCATCAGTGTTAGAGCTAAAATTAGCATGTTTAAAGTGATTTTCATGCTTCCAGGGGCCCTAAACACAAGATTTATGGAATGGTTAAAAGTGCATGAAAATGGCCAATTTACTCACTCTGAGTTCTCAAAAAGGGTTTCTTCACCCCGGGAAGTTAATTAAATACCATTTGGAGGCATTTAAAATTCGAGCAAAAACGGCTGATTTTCGACAAAAGAGATAACACCCCCCCATTACGTCATGCTTCAGAAATGTGGAAAATGGTCCGTTTTCAAATGTTTTATTTTTGAACGTCAGTTCACATTTGTAGGTGGATCATCAGTGTTAGAGCTAAAATTAGCATGTTTAAAGTGATTTTCATGCTTCCAGGGGCTCGGGAAGTGAATTAAATACTATTTGGAGGCATTTAATGTTCAATCAAAAACAGCTGATTTTTGACAAAAGAGATAACACCCCCCCCCCCATTACGTCATGCTTCAGAAATGTGGAAAATGGTCCGTTTTCAAATGTTTTATTTTTGAATGTCAGTTCACATTTGTAGGTGGATCATCAGTGTTAGAGCTAAAATTAGCATGTTTAAAGTGATTTTCATGCTTCCAGGGGCCCTAAACACAAGATTTATGGAATGGTTAAAAGTGCATGAAAATGGCCAATTTACTCACTCTGAGTTCTCAAAAAGGGTTTCTTCACCCCGGGAAGTTAATTAAATACCATTTGGAGGCATTTAATGTTCGAGCAAAAACGGCTGATTTTTGACAAAAGAGATAACACCCCCCCATTACGCCATGCTTCAGAAATGTGGAAAATGGTCCGTTTTCAAATGTTTTATTTTTGAACGTCAGTTCACATTTGTAGGTGGATCATCAGTGTTAGAGCTAAAATTAGCATGTTTAAAGTGATTTTCATGCTTCCAGGGGCCCTAAACACAAGATTTATGGAATGGTTAAAAGTGCGCGAAAATGGCCAATTTACTCACTCTGAGTTCTCAAAAAGGGTTTCTTCACCCCGGGAAGTTAATTAAATACCATTTGGAGGCATTTAATGTTCGATCAAAAACGGCTGATTTTCGACAAAAGAGATAACACCCCCCCATTACGTCATGCTTCAAAAATGTGGAAAATGGTCCGTTTTCAAATGTTTTATTTTTGAACGTCAGTTCACATTTGTAGGTGGATCATCAGTGTTAGAGCTAAAATTAGCATGTTTAAAGTGATTTTCATGCTTCCAGGGGCTCGGGAAGTGAATTAAATACTATTTGGAGGCATTTAATGTTCAATCAAAAACAGCTGATTTGTGACAAAAGAAATAACACCCCCCCCCCCATTACGTCATGCTTCAGAAATGTGGAAAATGGTCCGTTATCAAATGTTTTATTTTTGAACGTCAGTTCACATTTGTAGGTGGATCATCAGTGTTAGAGCTAAAATTAGCATGTTTAAAGTGATTTTCATGCTTCCAGGGGCCCTAAACACAAGATTTATGGAATGGTTAAAAGTGCATGAAAATGGCCAATTTACTCACTTTGAGTTCTCAAAACGGGTTTCTTCACCCCGGGAAGTTAATTAAATACCATTTGGAGGCATTTAATGTTCGAGCAAAAACGGCTGATTTTCGACAAAAGAGATAACACCCCCCCATTACGTCATGCTTCAGAAATGTGGAAAATGGTCCGTTTTCAAATGTTTTATTTTTGAACGTCAGTTCACATTTGTAGGTGGATCATCAGTGTTAGAGCTAAAATTAGCATGTTTAAAGTGATTTTCATGCTTCCAGGGGCTCGGGAAGTGAATTAAATACTATTTGGAGGCATTTAATGTTCAAGCAAAAACAGCAGATTTTTGACAAAAGAGATAACACCCCCCCATTACGTCATGCTTCAGAAATGTGGAAAATGGTCCGTTTTCAAATGTTTTATTTTTGAACGTCAGTTCACATTTGTAGGTGGATCATCAGTGTTAGAGCTAAAATTAGCATGTTTAAAGTGATTTTCATGCTTCCAGGGGCCCTAAACACAAGATTTATGGAATGGTTAAAAGTGCATGAAAATGGCCAATTTACTCACTCTGAGTTCTCAAAAAGGGTTTCTTCACCCCGGGAAGTTAATTAAATACCATTTGGAGGCATTTAAAATTCGAGCAAAAACGGCTGATTTTCGACAAAAGAGATAACACCCCCCCATTACGTCATGCTTCAGAAATGTGGAAAATGGTCCGTTTTCAAATGTTTTATTTTTGAACGTCAGTTCACATTTGTAGGTGGATCATCAGTGTTAGAGCTAAAATTAGCATGTTTAAAGTGATTTTCATGCTTCCAGGGGCTCGGGAAGTGAATTAAATACTATTTGGAGGCATTTAATGTTCAATCAAAAACAGCTGATTTTTGACAAAAGAGATAACACCCCCCCCATTACGTCATGCTTCAGAAATGTGGAAAATGGTCCGTTTTCAAATGTTTTATTTTTGAACGTCAGTTCACATTTGTAGGTGGATCATCAGTGTTAGAGCTAAAATTAGCATGTTTAAAGTGATTTTCATGCTTCCAGGGGCCCTAAACACAAGATTTATGGAATGGTTAAAAGTGCATGAAAATGGCCAATTTACTCACTCTGAGTTCTCAAAAAGGGTTTCTTCACCCCGGGAAGTTAATTAAATACCATTTGGAGGCATTTAAAATTCGAGCAAAAACGGCTGATTTTCGACAAAAGAGATAACACCCCCCCATTACGTCATGCTTCAGAAATGTGGAAAATGGTCCGTTTTCAAATGTTTTATTTTTGAACGTCAGTTCACATTTGTAGGTGGATCATCAGTGTTAGAGCTAAAATTAGCATGTTTAAAGTGATTTTCATGCTTCCAGGGGCTCGGGAAGTGAATTAAATACTATTTGGAGGCATTTAATGTTCAATCAAAAACAGCTGATTTTTGACAAAAGAGATAACACCCCCCCCATTACGTCATGCTTCAGAAATGTGGAAAATGGTCCGTTTTCAAATGTTTTATTTTTGAACGTCAGTTCACATTTGTAGGTGGATCATCAGTGTTAGAGCTAAAATTAGCATGTTTAAAGTGATTTTCATGCTTCCAGGGGCCCTAAACACAAGATTTATGGAATGGTTAAAAGTGCATGAAAATGGCCAATTTACTCACTCTGAGTTCTCAAAAAGGGTTTCTTCACCCCGGGAAGTTAATTAAATACCATTTGGAGGCATTTAATGTTCGATCAAAAACGGCTGATTTTCGACAAAAGAGATAACACCCCCCCATTACGTCATGCTTCAGAAATGTGGAAAATGGTCCGTTTTCAAATGTTTTATTTTTGAACGTCAGTTCACATTTGTAGGTGGATCATCAGTGTTAGAGCTAAAATTAGCATGTTTAAAGTGATTTTCATGCTTCCAGGGGCTCGGGAAGTGAATTAAATACTATTTGGAGGCATTTAATGTTCAATCAAAAACAGCTGATTTGTGACAAAAGAGATAACACCCCCCCATTACGTCATGCTTCAGAAATGTGGAAAATGGTCCGTTATCAAATGTTTTATTTTTGAACGTCAGTTCACATTTGTAGGTGGATCATCAGTGTTAGAGCTAAAATTAGCATGTTTAAAGTGATTTTCATGCTTCCAGGGGCCCTAAACACAAGATTTATGGAATGGTTAAAAGTGCATGAAAATGGCCAATTTACGCACTCTGAGTTCTCAAAAAGGGTTTCTTCACCCCGGGAAGTTAATTAAATACCATTTGGAGGCATTTAAAATTCGAGCAAAAACGGCTGATTTTCGACAAAAGAGATAACACCCCCCATTACGTCATGCTTCAGAAATGTGGAAAATGGTCCGTTTTCAAATGTTTTATTTTTGAACGTCAGTTCACATTTGTAGGTGGATCATCAGTGTTAGAGCTAAAATTAGCCTGTTTAAAGTGATTTTCATGCTTCCAGGGTCCCTAAACACAAGATTTATGGAATGGTTAAAAGTGCATGAAAATGGCCAATTTACTCACTCTGAGTTCTCAAAAAGGGTTTCTTCACCCCGGGAAGTTAATTAAATACCATTTGGAGGCATTTAATGTTCGAGCAAAAACGGCTGATTTTCGACAAAAGAGATAACACCCCCCCATTACGTCATGCTTCAGAAATGTGGAAAATGGTCCGTTTTCAAATGTTTTATTTTTGAACGTCAGTTCACATTTGTAGGTGGATCATCAGTGTTAGAGCTAAAATTAGCATGTTTAAAGTGATTTTCATGCTTCCAGGGGCTCGGGAAGTGAATTAAATACTATTTGGAGGCATTTAATGTTCAATCAAAAACAGCTGATTTTTGACAAAAGAGATAACACCCCCCCATTACGTCATGCTTCAGAAATGTGGAAAATGGTCAGTTTTCAAATGTTTTATTTTTGAACGTCAGTTCACATTTGTAGGTGGATCATCAGTGTTAGAGCTAAAATTAGCATGTTTAAAGTGATTTTCATGCTTCCAGGGGCCCTAAACACAAGATTTATGGAATGGTTAAAAGTGCATGAAAATGGCCAATTTACTCACTCTGAGTTCTCAAAAAGGGTTTCTTCACCCCGGGAAGTTAATTAAATACCATTTGGAGGCATTTAATGTTCGATCAAAAACGGCTGATTTTCGACAAAAGAGATAACACCCCCCCATTACGTCATGCTTCAGAAATGTGGAAAATGGTCCGTTTTCAAATGTTTTATTTTTGAACGTCAGTTCACATTTGTAGGTGGATCATCAGTGTTAGAGCTAAAATTAGCATGTTTAAAGTGATTTTCATGCTTCCAGGGGCTCGGGAAGTGAATTAAATACTATTTGGAGGCATTTAATGTTCAATCAAAAACAGCTGATTTGTGACAAAAGAGATAACACCCCCCCATTACGTCATGCTTCAGAAATGTGGAAAATGGTCCGTTATCAAATGTTTTATTTTTGAACGTCAGTTCACATTTGTAGGTGGATCATCAGTGTTAGAGCTAAAATTAGCATGTTTAAAGTGATTTCATGCTTCCAGGGGCCCTAAACACAAGATTTATGGAATGGTTAAAAGTGCATGAAAATGGCCAATTTACGCACTCTGAGTTCTCAAAAAGGGTTTCTTCACCCCGGGAAGTTAATTAAATACCATTTGGAGGCATTTAAAATTCGAGCAAAAACGGCTGATTTTCGACAAAAGAGATAACACCCCCCATTACGTCATGCTTCAGAAATGTGGAAAATGGTCCGTTTTCAAATGTTTTATTTTTGAACGTCAGTTCATATTTGTAGGTGGATCATCAGTGTTAGAGCTAAAATTAGCCTGTTTAAAGTGATTTTCATGC
This sequence comes from Lissotriton vulgaris, assembly GCF_964263255.1. NCBI lineage: Eukaryota > Metazoa > Chordata > Amphibia > Caudata > Salamandridae > Lissotriton > Lissotriton vulgaris. Next base: position 443,505 of record NW_028241214.1, read on the forward strand.
TTCCAGGGTCCCTAAACACAAGATTTATGGAATGGTTAAAAGTGCATGAAAATGGCCAATTTACTCACTCTGAGTTCTCAAAAAGGGTTTCTTCACCCCGGGAAGTTAATTAAATACCATTTGGAGGCATTTAATGTTCGAGCAAAAACGGCTGATTTTCGACAAAAGAGATAACACCCCCCCATTACGTCATGCTTCAGAAATGTGGAAAATGGTCCGTTTTCAAATGTTTTATTTTTGAACGTCAGTTCACATTTGTAGGTGGATCATCAGTGTTAGAGCTAAAATTAGCATGTTTAAAGTGATTTTCATGCTTCCAGGGGCTCGGGAAGTGAATTAAATACTATTTGGAGGCATTTAATGTTCAATCAAAAACAGCTGATTTTTGACAAAAGAGATAACACCCCCCCATTACGTCATGCTTCAGAAATGTGGAAAATGGTCAGTTTTCAAATGTTTTATTTTTGAACGTCAGTTCACATTTGTAGGTGGATCATCAGTGTTAGAGCTAAAATTAGCATGTTTAAAGTGATTTTCATGCTTCCAGGGGCCCTAAACACAAGATTTATGGAATGGTTAAAAGTGCGCGAAAATGGCCAATTTACTCACTCTGAGTTCTCAAAAAGGGTTTCTTCACCCCGGGAAGTTAATTAAATACTATTTGGAGGCATTTAATGTTCGAGCAAAAACGGCTGATTTTCGACAAAAGAGATAACACCCCCCCATAACGTCATGCTTCAGAAATGTGGAAAATGGTCCGTTTTCAAATGTTTTATTTTTGAACGTCAGTTCACATTTGTAGGTGGATCATCAGTGTTAGAGCTAAAATTAGCATGTTTAAAGTGATTTTCATGCTTCCAGGGGCTCGGGAAGTTAATTAAATACTATTTGGAGGCATTTAATGTTCAAGCAAAAACAGCAGATTTTTGACAAAAGAGATAACACCCCCCCATTACGTCATGCTTCAGAAATGTGGAAAATGGTCCGTTTTCAAATGTTTTATTTTTGAACGTCAGTTCACATTTGTAGGTGGATCATCAGTGTTAGAGCTAAAATTAGCATGTTTAAAGTGATTTTCATGCTTCCAGGGGCCCTAAACACAAGATTTATGGAATGGTTAAAAGTGCATGAAAATGGCCAATTTACTCACTCTGAGTTCTCAAAAAGGGTTTCTTCACCCCGGGAAGTTAATTAAATACCATTTGGAGGCATTTAAAATTCGAGCAAAAACGGCTGAATTTCGACAAAAGAGATAACACCCCCCCATTACGTCATGCTTCAGAAATGTGGAAAATGGTCCGTTTTCAAATGTTTTATTTTTGAACGTCAGTTCACATTTGTAGGTGGATCATCAGTGTTAGAGCTAAAATTAGCATGTTTAAAGTGATTTTCATGCTTCCAGGGGCTCGGGAAGTGAATTAAATACTATTTGGAGGCATTTAATGTTCAATCAAAAACAGCTGATTTTTGACAAAAGAGATAACACCCCCCCCATTACGTCATGCTTCAGAAATGTGGAAAATGGTCCGTTTTCAAATGTTTTATTTTTGAACGTCAGTTCACATTTGTAGGTGGATCATCAGTGTTAGAGCTAAAATTAGCATGTTTAAAGTGATTTTCATGCTTCCAGGGGCCCTAAACACAAGATTTATGGAATGGTTAAAAGTGCATGAAAATGGCCAATTTACTCACTCTGAGTTCTCAAAAAGGGTTTCTTCACCCCGGGAAGTTAATTAAATACCATTTGGAGGCATTTAAAATTCGAGCAAAAACGGCTGATTTTCGACAAAAGAGATAACACCCCCCCATTACGTCATGCTTCAGAAATGTGGAAAATGGTCCGTTTTCAAATGTTTTATTTTTGAACGTCAGTTCACATTTGTAGGTGGATCATCAGTGTTAGAGCTAAAATTAGCATGTTTAAAGTGATTTTCATGCTTCCAGGGGCTCGGGAAGTGAATTAAATACTATTTGGAGGCATTTAATGTTCAATCAAAAACAGCTGATTTTTGACAAAAGAGATAACACCCCCCCCCCCCCATTACGTCATGCTTCAGAAATGTGGAAAATGGTCCGTTTTCAAATGTTTTATTTTTGAACGTCAGTTCACATTTGTAGGTGGATCATCAGTGTTAGAGCTAAAATTAGCATGTTTAAAGTGATTTTCATGCTTCCAGGGGCCCTAAACACAAGATTTATGGAATGGTTAAAAGTGCATGAAAATGGCCAATTTACTCACTCTGAGTTCTCAAAAAGGGTTTCTTCACCCCGGGAAGTTAATTAAATACCATTTGGAGGCATTTAATGTTCGAGCAAAAACGGCTGATTTTTGACAAAAGAGATAACACCCCCCCATTACGCCATGCTTCAGAAATGTGGAAAATGGTCCGTTTTCAAATGTTTTATTTTTGAACGTCAGTTCACATTTGTAGGTGGATCATCAGTGTTAGAGCTAAAATTAGCATGTTTAAAGTGATTTTCATGCTTCCAGGGGCCCTAAACACAAGATTTATGGAATGGTTAAAAGTGCATGAAAATGGCCAATTTACTCACTCTGAGTTCTCAAAAAGGGTTTCTTCACCCCGGGAAGTTAATTAAATACCATTTGGAGGCATTTAATGTTCGATCAAAAACGGCTGATTTTCGACAAAAGAGATAACACCCCCCCATTACGTCATGCTTCAAAAATGTGGAAAATGGTCCGTTTTCAAATGTTTTATTTTTGAACGTCAGTTCACATTTGTAGGTGGATCATCAGTGTTAGAGCTAAAATTAGCATGTTTAAAGTGATTTTCATGCTTCCAGGGGCTCGGGAAGTGAATTAAATACTATTTGGAGGCATTTAATGTTCAATCAAAAACAGCTGATTTGTGACAAAAGAAATAACACCCCCCCCCCCCATTACGTCATGCTTCAGAAATGTGGAAAATGGTCCGTTATCAAATGTTTTATTTTTGAACGTCAGTTCACATTTGTAGGTGGATCATCAGTGTTAGAGCTAAAATTAGCATGTTTAAAGTGATTTTCATGCTTCCAGGGGCCCTAAACACAAGATTTATGGAATGGTTAAAAGTGCATGAAAATGGCCAATTTACTCACTTTGAGTTCTCAAAACGGGTTTCTTCACCCCGGGAAGTTAATTAAATACCATTTGGAGGCATTTAATGTTCGAGCAAAAACGGCTGATTTTCGACAAAAGAGATAACACCCCCCCATTACGTCATGCTTCAGAAATGTGGAAAATGGTCCGTTTTCAAATGTTTTATTTTTGAACGTCAGTTCACATTTGTAGGTGGATCATCAGTGTTAGAGCTAAAATTAGCATGTTTAAAGTGATTTTCATGCTTCCAGGGGCTCGGGAAGTGAATTAAATACTATTTGGAGGCATTTAATGTTCAAGCAAAAACAGCAGATTTTTGACAAAAGAGATAACACCCCCCCATTACGTCATGCTTCAGAAATGTGGAAAATGGTCCGTTTTCAAATGTTTTATTTTTGAACGTCAGTTCACATTTGTAGGTGGATCATCAGTGTTAGAGCTAAAATTAGCATGTTTAAAGTGATTTTCATGCTTCCAGGGGCCCTAAACACAAGATTTATGGAATGGTTAAAAGTGCATGAAAATGGCCAATTTACTCACTCTGAGTTCTCAAAAAGGGTTTCTTCACCCCGGGAAGTTAATTAAATACCATTTGGAGGCATTTAAAATTCGAGCAAAAACGGCTGATTTTCGACAAAAGAGATAACACCCCCCCATTACGTCATGCTTCAGAAATGTGGAAAATGGTCCGTTTTCAAATGTTTTATTTTTGAACGTCAGTTCACATTTGTAGGTGGATCATCAGTGTTAGAGCTAAAATTAGCATGTTTAAAGTGATTTTCATGCTTCCAGGGGCTCGGGAAGTGAATTAAATACTATTTGGAGGCATTTAATGTTCAATCAAAAACAGCTGATTTTTGACAAAAGAGATAACACCCCCCCCATTACGTCATGCTTCAGAAATGTGGAAAATGGTCCGTTTTCAAATGTTTTATTTTTGAACGTCAGTTCACATTTGTAGGTGGATCATCAGTGTTAGAGCTAAAATTAGCATGTTTAAAGTGATTTTCATGCTTCCAGGGGCCCTAAACACAAGATTTATGGAATGGTTAAAAGTGCATGAAAATGGCCAATTTACTCACTCTGAGTTCTCAAAAAGGGTTTCTTCACCCCGGGAAGTTAATTAAATACCATTTGGAGGCATTTAAAATTCGAGCAAAAACGGCTGATTTTCGACAAAAGAGATAACACCCCCCCATTACGTCATGCTTCAGAAATGTGGAAAATGGTCCGTTTTCAAATGTTTTATTTTTGAACGTCAGTTCACATTTGTAGGTGGATCATCAGTGTTAGAGCTAAAATTAGCATGTTTAAAGTGATTTTCATGCTTCCAGGGGCTCGGGAAGTGAATTAAATACTATTTGGAGGCATTTAATGTTCAATCAAAAACAGCTGATTTTTGACAAAAGAGATAACACCCCCCCCCATTACGTCATGCTTCAGAAATGTGGAAAATGGTCCGTTTTCAAATGTTTTATTTTTGAACGTCAGTTCACATTTGTAGGTGGATCATCAGTGTTAGAGCTAAAATTAGCATGTTTAAAGTGATTTTCATGCTTCCAGGGGCCCTAAACACAAGATTTATGGAATGGTTAAAAGTGCATGAAAATGGCCAATTTACTCACTCTGAGTTCTCAAAAAGGGTTTCTTCACCCCGGGAAGTTAATTAAATACCATTTGGAGGCATTTAATGTTCGATCAAAAACGGCTGATTTTCGACAAAAGAGATAACACCCCCCCATTACGTCATGCTTCAGAAATGTGGAAAATGGTCCGTTTTCAAATGTTTTATTTTTGAACGTCAGTTCACATTTGTAGGTGGATCATCAGTGTTAGAGCTAAAATTAGCATGTTTAAAGTGATTTTCATGCTTCCAGGGGCTCGGGAAGTGAATTAAATACTATTTGGAGGCATTTAATGTTCAATCAAAAACAGCTGATTTGTGACAAAAGAGATAACACCCCCCCATTACGTCATGCTTCAGAAATGTGGAAAATGGTCCGTTATCAAATGTTTTATTTTTGAACGTCAGTTCACATTTGTAGGTGGATCATCAGTGTTAGAGCTAAAATTAGCATGTTTAAAGTGATTTTCATGCTTCCAGGGGCCCTAAACACAAGATTTATGGAATGGTTAAAAGTGCATGAAAATGGCCAATTTACGCACTCTGAGTTCTCAAAAAGGGTTTCTTCACCCCGGGAATTTAATTAAATACCATTTGGAGGCATTTAAAATTCGAGCAAAAACGGCTGATTTTCGACAAAAGAGATAACACCCCCCCATTACGTCATGCTTCAACAATGTGGAAAATGGTCCGTTTTCAAATGTTTTATTTTTGAACGTCAGTTCACATTTGTAGGTGGATCATCAGTGTTAGAGCTAAAATTAGCATGTTTAAAGTGATTTTCATGCTTCCAGGGGCTCGGGAAGTGAATTAAATACTATTTGGAGGCATTTAATGTTCAATCAAAAACAGCTGATTTGTGACAAAAGAAATAACACCCCCCCCCCCATTACGTCATGCTTCAGAAATGTGGAAAATGGTCCGTTATCAAATGTTTTATTTTTGAACGTCAGTTCACATTTGTAGGTGGATCATCAGTGTTAGAGCTAAAATTAGCATGTTTAAAGTGATTTTCATGCTTCCAGGGGCCCTAAACACAAGATTTATGGAATGGTTAAAAGTGCATGAAAATGGCCAATTTACTCACTTTGAGTTCTCAAAACGGGTTTCTTCACCCCGGGAAGTTAATTAAATACCATTTGGAGGCATTTAATGTTCGAGCAAAAACGGCTGATTTTCGACAAAAGAGATAACACCCCCCCATTACGTCATGCTTCAGAAATGTGGAAAATGGTCCGTTTTCAAATGTTTTATTTTTGAACGTCAGTTCACATTTGTAGGTGGATCATCAGTGTTAGAGCTAAAATTAGCATGTTTAAAGTGATTTTCATGCTTCCAGGGGCTCGGGAAGTGAATTAAATACTATTTGGAGGCATTTAATGTTCAAGCAAAAACAGCAGATTTTTGACAAAAGAGATAACACCCCCCCATTACGTCATGCTTCAGAAATGTGGAAAATGGTCCGTTTTCAAATGTTTTATTTTTGAACGTCAGTTCACATTTGTAGGTGGATCATCAGTGTTAGAGCTAAAATTAGCATGTTTAAAGTGATTTTCATGCTTCCAGGGGCCCTAAACACAAGATTTATGGAATGGTTAAAAGTGCATGAAAATGGCCAATTTACTCACTCTGAGTTCTCAAAAAGGGTTTCTTCACCCCGGGAAGTTAATTAAATACCATTTGGAGGCATTTAAAATTCGAGCAAAAACGGCTGATTTTCGACAAAAGAGATAACACCCCCCCATTACGTCATGCTTCAGAAATGTGGAAAATGGTCCGTTTTCAAATGTTTTATTTTTGAAAGTCAGTTCACATTTGTAGGTGGATCATCAGTGTTAGAGCTAAAATTAGCATGTTTAAAGTGATTTTCATGCTTCCAGGGGCTCGGGAAGTGAATTAAATACTATTTGGAGGCATTTAATGTTCAATCAAAAACAGCTGATTTTTGACAAAAGAGATAACACCCCCCCCATTACGTCATGCTTCAGAAATGTGGAAAATGGTCCGTTTTCAAATGTTTTATTTTTGAACGTCAGTTCACATTTGTAGGTGGATCATCAGTGTTAGAGCTAAAATTAGCATGTTTAAAGTGATTTTCATGCTTCCAGGGGCCCTAAACACAAGATTTATGGAATGGTTAAAAGTGCATGAAAATGGCCAATTTACTCACTCTGAGTTCTCAAAAAGGGTTTCTTCACCCCGGGAAGTTAATTAAATACCATTTGGAGGCATTTAAAATTCGAGCAAAAACGGCTGATTTTCGACAAAAGAGATAACACCCCCCCATTACGTCATGCTTCAGAAATGTGGAAAATGGTCCGTTTTCAAATGTTTTATTTTTGAACGTCAGTTCACATTTGTAGGTGGATCATCAGTGTTAGAGCTAAAATTAGCATGTTTAAAGTGATTTTCATGCTTCCAGGGGCTCGGGAAGTGAATTAAATACTATTTGGAGGCATTTAATGTTCAATCAAAAACAGCTGATTTTTGACAAAAGAGATAACACCCCCCCCATTACGTCATGCTTCAGAAATGTGGAAAATGGTCCGTTTTCAAATGTTTTATTTTTGAACGTCAGTTCACATTTGTAGGTGGATCATCAGTGTTAGAGCTAAAATTAGCATGTTTAAAGTGATTTTCATGCTTCCAGGGGCCCTAAACACAAGATTTATGGAATGGTTAAAAGTGCATGAAAATGGCCAATTTACTCACTCTGAGTTCTCAAAAAGGGTTTCTTCACCCCGGGAAGTTAATTAAATACCATTTGGAGGCATTTAATGTTCGATCAAAAACGGCTGATTTTCGACAAAAGAGATAACACCCCCCCATTACGTCATGCTTCAGAAATGTGGAAAATGGTCCGTTTTCAAATGTTTTATTTTTGAACGTCAGTTCACATTTGTAGGTGGATCATCAGTGTTAGAGCTAAAATTAGCATGTTTAAAGTGATTTTCATGCTTCCAGGGGCTCGGGAAGTGAATTAAATACTATTTGGAGGCATTTAATGTTCAATCAAAAACAGCTGATTTGTGACAAAAGAGATAACACCCCCCCATTACGTCATGCTTCAGAAATGTGGAAAATGGTCCGTTATCAAATGTTTTATTTTTGAACGTCAGTTCACATTTGTAGGTGGATCATCAGTGTTAGAGCTAAAATTAGCATGTTTAAAGTGATTTTCATGCTTCCAGGGGCCCTAAACACAAGATTTATGGAATGGTTAAAAGTGCATGAAAATGGCCAATTTACGCACTCTGAGTTCTCAAAAAGGGTTTCTTCACCCCGGGAAGTTAATTAAATACCATTTGGAGGCATTTAAAATTCGAGCAAAAACGGCTGATTTTCGACAAAAGAGATAACACCCCCCATTACGTCATGCTTCAGAAATGTGGAAAATGGTCCGTTTTCAAATGTTTTATTTTTGAACGTCAGTTCACATTTGTAGGTGGATCATCAGTGTTAGAGCTAAAATTAGCCTGTTTAAAGTGATTTTCATGCTTCCAGGGTCCCTAAACACAAGATTTATGGAATGGTTAAAAGTGCATGAAAATGGCCAATTTACTCACTCTGAGTTCTCAAAAAGGGTTTCTTCACCCCGGGAAGTTAATTAAATACCATTTGGAGGCATTTAATGTTCGAGCAAAAACGGCTGATTTTCGACAAAAGAGATAACACCCCCCCATTACGTCATGCTTCAGAAATGTGGAAAATGGTCCGTTTTCAAATGTTTTATTTTTGAACGTCAGTTCACATTTGTAGGTGGATCATCAGTGTTAGAGCTAAAATTAGCATGTTTAAAGTGATTTTCATGCTTCCAGGGGCCCTAAACACAAGATTTATGGAATGGTTAAAAGTGCGCGAAAATGGCCAATTTACTCACTCTGAGTTCTCAAAAAGGGTTTCTTCACCCCGGGAAGTTAATTAAATACTATTTGGAGGCATTTAATGTTCGAGCAAAAACGGCTGATTTTCGACAAAAGAGATAACACCCCCCCATAACGTCATGCTTCAGAAATGTGGAAAATGGTCCATTTTCAAATGTTTTATTTTTGAACGTCAGTTCACATTTGTAGGTGGATCATCAGTGTTAGAGCTAAAATTAGCATGTTTAAAGTGATTTTCATGCTTCCAGGGGCTCGGGAAGTGAATTAAATACTATTTGGAGGCATTTAATGTTGAAGCAAAAACAGCTGATTTTTGACAAAAGAGATAACACCCCCCCATTACGTCATGCTTCAGAAATGTGGAAAATGGTCCGTTTTCAAATGTTTTATTTTTGAACGTCAGTTCACATTTGTAGGTGGATCATCAGTGTTAGAGCTAAAATTAGAATGTTTAAAGTGATTTTCATGCTTCCAGGGGCCCTAAACACAAGATTTATGGAATGTTTAAAAGTGCATGAAAATGGCCAATTTACTCACTCTGAGTTCTCAAAAAGGGTTTCTTCACCCTGGGAAGTTAATTAAATACCATTTGGAGGCATTTAATGTTCGAGCAAAAACGACTGATTTTCGACAAAAGAGATAACACCCCCCCATTACGTCATGCTTCAGAAATGTGGAAAATGGCCCGTATTCAAATGTTTTATTTTTGAACGTCAGTTCACATTTGTAGGTGGATCATCAATGTTAGAGCTAAAATTAGCATGTTTAAAGTGATTTTCATGCTTCCAGGGGCTCGGGAAGTGAATTAAATACTATTTGGAGGCATTTAATGTTCAAGCAAAAACAGCAGATTTTTGACAAAAGAGATAACACCCCCCCATTACGTCATGCTTCAGAAATGTGGAAAATGGTCCGTTTTCAAATGTTTTATTTTTGAACGTCAGTTCACATTTGTAGGTGGATCATCAGTGTTAGAGCTAAAATTAGCATGTTTAAAGTGATTTTCATGCTTCCAGGGGCCCTAAACACAAGATTTATGGAATGGTTAAAAGTGCATGAAAATGGCCAATTTACGCACTCTGAGATCTCAAAAAGGGTTTCTTCACCCCGGGAAGTTAATTAAATACCATTTGGAGGCATTTAAAATTCGAGCAAAAACGGCTGATTTTCGACAAAAGAGATAACACCCCCCCATTACGTCATGCTTCAGAAATGTGGAAAATGGTCCGTTTTCAAATGTTTTATTTTTGAACGTCAGTTCACATTTGTAGGTGGATCATCAGTGTTAGAGCTAAAATTAGCATGTTTAAAGTGATTTTCATGCTTCCAGGGGCTCGGGAAGTGAATTAAATACTATTTGGAGGCATTTAATGTTCAATCAAAAACAGCTGATTTTTGACAAAAGAGATAACACCCCCCCCATTACGTCATGCTTCAGAAATGTGGAAAATGGTCCGTTATCAAATGTTTTATTTTTGAACGTCAGTTCACATTTGTAGGTGGATCATCAGTGTTAGAGCTAAAATTAGCATGTTTAAAGTGATTTTCATGCTTCCAGGGGCCCTAAACACAAGATTTATGGAATGATTAAAAGTGCATGAAAATGGCCAATTTACTCACTCTGAGTTCTCAAAAAGGGTTTCTTCACCCCGGGAAGTTAATTAAATACCATTTGGAGGCATTTAATGTTCGAGCAAAAACGGCTGATTTTCGACAAAAGAGATAACACCCCCATTACGTCATGCTTCAGAAATGTGGAAAATGGTCAGTTTTCAAATGTTTTATTTTTGAACGTCAGTTCACATTTGTAGGTGGATCATCAGTGTTAGAGCTAAAATTAGCATGTTTAAAGTGATTTTCATGCTTCCAGGGGCTCGGGAAGTGAATTAAATACTATTTGGAGGCATTTAATGTTCAAGCAAAAACAGCAGATTTTTGACAAAAGAGATAACACCCCCCCATTACGTCATGCTTCAGAAATGTGGAAAATGGTCCGTTTTCAAATGTTTTATTTTTGAACGTCAGTTCACATTTGTAGGTGGATCATCAGTGTTAGAGCTAAAATTAGCATGTTTAAAGTGATTTTCATGCTTCCAGGGGCCCTAAACACAAGATTTATGGAATGGTTAAAAGTGCATGAAAATGGCCAATTTACTCACTCTGAGTTCTCAAAAAGGGTTTCTTCACCCCGGGAAGTTAATTAAATACCATTTGGAGGCATTTAAAATTCGAGCAAAAACGGTTGATTTTCGACAAAAGAGATAACACCCCCCCCATTACGTCATGATTCAGAAATGTGGAAAATGGTCCGTTTTCAAATGTTTTATTTTTGAACGTCAGTTCACATTTGTAGGTGGATCATCAGTGTTAGAGCTAAAATTAGCATGTTTAAAGTGATTTTCATGCTTCCAGGGGCTCGGGAAGTGAATTAAATACTATTTGGAGGCATTTAATGTTCAATCAAAAACAGCTGATTTTTGACAAAAGAGATAACACCCCCCCATTACGTCATGCTTCAGAAATGTGGAAAATGGTCCGTTTTCAAATGTTTTATTTTTGAACGTCAGTTCACATTTGTAGGTGGATCATCAGTGTTAGAGCTAAAATTAGCATGTTTAAAGTGATTTTCATGCTTCCAGGGGCCCTAAACACAAGATTTATGGAATGGTTAAAAGTACATGAAAATGGCCAATTTACTCACTCTGAGTTCTCAAAAAGGGTTTCTTCACCCCGGGAAGTTAATTAAATACCATTTGGAGGCATTTAATGTTCGAGCAAAAACGGCTGATTTTCGACAAAAGAGATAACACCCCCCCATTACGTCATGCTTCAGAAATGTGGAAAATGGTCCGTTTTCAAATGTTTTATTTTTGAACGTCAGTTCACATTTGTAGGTGGATCATCAGTGTCAGAGCTAAAATTAGCATGTTTAAAGTGATTTTCATGCTTCTAGGGGCTCGGGAAGTGAATTAAATACTATTTGGAGGCATTTAATGTTCAATCAAAAACAGCTGATTTTTGACAAAAGAGATAACACCCCCCCATTACGTCATGCTTCAGAAATGTGGAAAATGGTCCGTTTTCAAATGTTTTATTTTTGAACGTCAGTTCACATTTGTAGGTGGATCATCAGTGTTAGAGCTAAAATTAGCATGTTTAAAGTGATTTTCATGCTTCCAGGGGCCCTAAACACAAGATTTATGGAATGGTTAAAAGTGCATGAAAATGGCCAATTTACTCACTCTGAGTTCTCAAAAAGGGTTTCTTCACCCCGGGAAGTTAATTAAATACCATTTGGAGGCATTTAATGTTCGAGCAAAAACGGCTGATTTTCGACAAAAGAGATAACACCCCCCCATTACGTCATGCTTCAGAAATGTGGAAAATGGTCCGTTTTCAAATGTTTTATTTTTGAACGTCAGTTCACATTTGTAGGTGGATCATCAGTGTTAGAGCTAAAATTAGCATGTTTAAAGTGATTTTCATGCTTCCAGGGGCTCGGGAAGTGAATTAAATACTATTTGGAGGCATTTAATGCTCAATCAAAAACAGCTGATTTTTGACAAAAGAGATAACACCCCCCCATTACGTCATGCTTCAGAAATGTGGAAAATGGTCCGTTTTCAAATGTTTTATTTTTGAACGTCAGTTCACATTTGTAGGTGGATCATCAGTGTTAGAGCTAAAATTAGCATGTTTAGAGTGATTTTCATGCTTCCAGGGGCTCGGGAAGTGAATTAAATACTATTTGGAGGCATTTAATGTTCAATCAAAAACAGCTGATTTGTGACAAAAGAGATAACACCCCCCCATTACGTCATGCTTCAGAAATGTGGAAAATGGTCCGTTATCAAATGTTTTATTTTTGAACGTCAGTTCACATTTGTAGGTGGATCATCAGTGTTAGAGCTAAAATTAGCATGTTTAAAGTGATTTTCATGCTTCCAGGGGCCCTAAACACAAGATTTATGGAATGGTTAAAAGTGCATGAAAATGGCCAATTTACTCACTCTGAGTTCTCAAAAAGGGTTTCTTCACCCCGGGAAGTTAATTAAATACCATTTGGAGGCATTTAATGTTCGAGCAAAAACGGCTGATTTTTGACAAAAGAGATAACACCCCCCCATTACGTCATGCTTCAGAAATGTGGAAAATGGTCCGTTTTCAAATGTTTTATTTTTGAACGTCAGTTCACATTTGTAGGTGGATCATCAGTGTTAGAGCTAAAATTAGCCTGTTTAAAGTGATTTTCATGCTTCCAGGGTCCCTAAACACAAGATTTATGGAATGGTTAAAAGTGCATGAAAATGGCCAATTTACTCACTCTGAGTTCTCAAAAAGGGTTTCTTCACCCCGGGAAGTTAATTAAATACCATTTGGAGGCATTTAATGTTCGAGCAAAAACGGCTGATTTTCGACAAAAGAGATAACACCCCCCCATTACGTCATGCTTCAGAAATGTGGAAAATGGTCCGTTTTCAAATGTTTTATTTTTGAACGTCAGTTCACATTTGTAGGTGGATCATCAGTGTTAGAGCTAAAATTAGCATGTTTAAAGTGATTTTCATGCTTCCAGGGGCTCGGGAAGTGAATTAAATACTATTTGGAGGCATTTAATGTTCAATCAAAAACTGCTGATTTTTGACAAAAGAGATAACACCCCCCCATTACGTCATGCTTCAGAAATGTGGAAAATGGTCCGTTATCAAATGTTTTATTTTTGAACGTCAGTTCACATTTGTAGGTGGATCATCGGTGTTAGAGCTAAAATTAGCATGTTTAAAGTGATTTTCATGCTTCCAGGGGCCCTAAACACAAGATTTATGGAATGGTTAAAAGTGCATGAAAATGGCCAATTTACTCACTCTGAGTTCTCAAAAAGGGTTTCTTCACCCCGGGAAGTTAATTAAATACCATTTGGAGGCATTTAATGTTCGAGCAAAAACGGCTGATTTTCGACAAAAGAGATAACACCCCCCATTACGTCATGCTTCAGAAATGTGGAAAATGGTCCGTTTTCAAATGTTTTATTTTTGAACGTCAGTTCACATTTGTAGGTGGATCATCAGTGTTAGAGCTAAAATTAGCATGTTTAAAGTGATTTTCATGCTTCCAGGGGCTCGGGAAGTGAATTAAATACTATTTGGAGGCATTTAATGTTCAAGCAAAAACAGCAGATTTTTGACAAAAGAGATAACACCCCCCCATTACGTCATGCTTCAGAAATGTGGAAAATGGTCCGTTTTCAATTGTTTTATTTTTGAACGTCAGTTCACATTTGTAGGTGGATCATCAGTGTTAGAGCTAAAATTAGCATGTTTAAAGTGATTTTCATGCTTCCAGGGGCCCTAAACACAAGATTTATGGAATGGTTAAAAGTGCATGAAAATGGCCAATTTACTCACTCTGAGTTCTCAAAAAGGGTTTCTTCACCCCGGGAAGTTAATTAAATACCATTTGGAGGCATTTAAAATTCGAGCAAAAACGGTTGATTTTCGACAAAAGAGATAACACCTCCCCATTACGTCATGCTTCAGAAATGTGGAAAATGGTCCGTTTTCAAATGTTTTATTTTTGAATGTCAGTTCACATTTGTAGGTGGATCATCAGTGTTAGAGCTAAAATTAGCATGTTTAAAGTGATTTTCATGCTTCCAGGGGCTCGGGAAGTGAATTAAATACTATTTGGAGGCATTTAATGTTCAATCAAAAACAGCTGATTTTTGACAAAAGAGATAACACCCCCCCATTACGTCATGCTTCAGAAATGTGGAAAATGGTCCGTTTTCAAATGTTTTATTTTTGAACGTCAGTTCACATTTGTAGGTGGATCATCAGTGTTAGAGCTAAAATTAGCATGTTTAAAGTGATTTTCATGCTTCCAGGGTCCCTAAACACAAGATTTATGGAATGGTTAAAAGTGCATGAAAATGGCCAATGTACTCACTCTGAGTTCTCAAAAAGGGTTTCTTCACCCCGGGAAGTTAATTAAATACCATTTGGAGGCATTTAATGTTCGAGCAAAAACGGCTGATTTTCGACAAAAGAGATAACACCCCCCCATTACGTCATGCTTCAGAAATGTGGAAAATGGTCCGTTTTCAAATGTTTTATTTTTGAACGTCAGTTCACATTTGTAGGTGGATCATCAGTGTCAGAGCTAAAATTAGCATGTTTAAAGTGATTTTCATGCTTCTAGGGGCTCGGGAAGTGAATTAAATACTATTTGGAGGCATTTAATGTTCAATCAAAAACAGCTGATTTTTGACAAAAGAGATAACACCCCCCCATTACGTCATGCTTCAGAAATGTGGAAAATGGTCCGTTTTCAAATGTTTTATTTTTGAACGTCAGTTCACATTTGTAGGTGGATCATCAGTGTTAGAGCTAAAATTAGCATGTTTAAAGTGATTTTCATGCTTCCAGGGGCCCTAAACACAAGATTTATGGAATGGTTAAAAGTCCATGAAAATGGCCAATTTACTCACTCTGAGTTCTCAAAAAGGGTTTCTTCACCCCGGGAAGTTAATTAAATACCATTTGGAGGCATTTAATGTTCGATCAAAAACGGCTGATTTTCGACAAAAGAGATAACACCCCCCCATTACGTCATGCTTCAGAAATGTGGAAAATGGTCCGTTTTCAAATGTTTTATTTTTGAACGTCAGTTCACATTTGTAGGTGGATCATCAGTGTTAGAGCTAAAATTAGCATGTTTAAAGTGATTTTCATGCTTCCAGGGGCTCGGGAAGTGAATTAAATACTATTTGGAGGCATTTAATGTTCAATCAAAAACAGCTGATTTGTGACAAAAGAGATAACACCCCCCCCCATTACGTCATGCTTCAGAAAGGTGGAAAATGGTCCGTTTTCAAATGTTTTATTTTTGAACGTCAGTTCACATTTGTAGGTGGATCATCAGTGTTAGAGCTAAAATTAGCATGTTTAAAGTGATTTTCATGCTTCCATGGGCCCTAAACACAAGATTTATGGAATGGTTAAAAGTGCATGAAAATGGCCAATTTACGCACTCTGAGTTCTCAAAAAGGGTTTCTTCACCCCGGGAAGTTAATTAAATACCATTTGGAGGCATTTAAAATTCGAGCAAAAACGGCTGATTTTCGACAAAAGAGATAACACCCCCCCATTACGTCATGCTTCAGAAATGTGGAAAATGGTCCGTTTTCAAATGTTTTATTTTTGAACGTCAGTTCACATTTGTAGGTGGATCATCAGTGTTAGAGCTAAAATTAGCATGTTTAAAGTGATTTTCATGCTTCCAGGGGCTCGGGAAGTGAATTAAATACTATTTGGAGGCATTTAATGTTCAATCAAAAACAGCTGATTTGTGACAAAAGAGATAACACCCCCCCCCATTACGTCATGCTTCAGAAAGGTGGAAAATGGTCCGTTTTCAAATGTTTTATTTTTGAACGTCAGTTCACATTTGTAGGTGGATCATCAGTGTTAGAGCTAAAATTAGCATGTTTAAAGTGATTTTCATGCTTCCAGGGGCCCTAAACACAAGATTTATGGAATGGTTAAAAGTGCATGAAAATGGCCAATTTACGCACTCTGAGTTCTCAAAAAGGGTTTCTTCACCCCGGGAAGTTAATTAAATACCATTTGGAGGCATTTAAAATTCGAGCAAAAACGGCTGATTTTCGACAAAAGAGATAACACCCCCCCATTACGTCATGCTTCAGAAATGTGGAAAATGGTCCGTTTTCAAATGTTTTATTTTTGAACGTCAGTTCACATTTGTAGGTGGATCATCAGTGTTAGAGCTAAAATTAGCCTGTTTAAAGTGATTTTCATGCTTCCAGGGTCCCTAAACACAAGATTTATGGAATGGTTAAAAGTGCATGAAAATGGCCAATTTACTCACTCTGAGTTCTCAAAAAGGGTTTCTTCACCCCGGGAAGTTAATTAAATACCATTTGGAGGCATTTAATGTTCGAGCAAAAACGGCTGATTTTCGACAAAAGAGATAACACCCCCCCATTACGTCATGCTTCAGAAATGTGGAAAATGGTCCGTTTTCAAATGTTTTATTTTTGAACGTCAGTTCACATTTGTAGGTGGATCATCAGTGTTAGAGCTAAAATTAGCATGTTTAAAGTGATTTTCATGCTTCCAGGGGCTCGGGAAGTGAATTAAATACTATTTGGAGGCATTTAATGTTCAATCAAAAACAGCTGATTTTTGACAAAAGAAATAACACCCCCCCCCCATTACGTCATGCTTCAGAAATGTGGAAAATGGTCCGTTATCAAATGTTTTATTTTTGAACGTCAGTTCACATTTGTAGGTGGATCATCAGTGTTAGAGCTAAAATTAGCATGTTTAAAGTGATTTTCATGCTTCCAGGGGCCCTAAACACAAGATTTATGGAATGGTTAAAAGTGCATGAAAATGGCCAATTTACTCACTTTGAGTTCTCAAAAAGGGTTTCTTCACCCCGGGAAGTTAATTAAATACCATTTGGAGGCATTTAATGTTCGAGCAAAAACGGCTGATTTTCGACAAAAGAGATAACACCCCCCCATTACGTCATGCTTCAGAAATGTGGAAAATGGTCCGTTTTCAAATGTTTTATTTTTGAACGTCAGTTCACATTTGTAGGTGGATCATCAGTGTTAGAGCTAAAATTAGCATGTTTAAAGTGATTTTCATGCTTCCAGGGGCTCGGGAAGTGAATTAAATACTATTTGGAGGCATTTAATGTTCAAGCAAAAACAGCAGATTTTTGACAAAAGAGATAACACCCCCCCATTACGTCATGCTTCAGAAATGTGGAAAATGGTCCGTTTTCAAATGTTTTATTTTTGAACGTCAGTTCACATTTGTAGGTGGATCATCAGTGTTAGAGCTAAAATTAGCATGTTTAAAGTGATTTTCATGCTTCCAGGGGCCCTAAACACAAGATTTATGGAATGGTTAAAAGTGCATGAAAATGGCCAATTTACTCACTCTGAGTTCTCAAAAATGGTTTCTTCACCCCGGGAAGTTAATTAAATACCATTTGGAGGCATTTAAAATTCGAGCAAAAACGGCTGATTTTCGACAAAAGAGATAACACCCCCCATTACGTCATGCTTCAGAAATGTGGAAAATGGTCCGTTTTCAAATGTTTTATTTTTGAACGTCAGTTCACATTTGTAGGTGGATCATCAGTGTTAGAGCTAAAATTAGCATGTTTAAAGTGATTTTCATGCTTCCAGGGGCTCGGGAAGTGAATTAAATACTATTTGGAGGCATTTAATGTTCAATCAAAAACAGCTGATTTTTGACAAAAGAGATAACACCCCCCCCATTACGTCATGCTTCAGAAATGTGGAAAATGGTCCGTTTTCAAATGTTTTATTTTTGAACGTCAGTTCACATTTGTAGGTGGATCATCAGTGTTAGAGCTAAAATTAGCATGTTTAAAGTGATTTTCATGCTTCCAGGGGCCCTAAACACAAGATTTATGGAATGGTTAAAAGTGCATGAAAATGGCCAATTTACTCACTCTGAGTTCTCAAAAAGGGTTTCTTCACCCCGGGAAGTGAATTAAATACTATTTGGAGGCATTTAATGTTCAATCAAAAACAGCTGATTTTTGACAAAAGAGATAACACCCCCCCATTACGTCATGCTTCAGAAATGTGGAAAATGGTCCGTTTTCAAATGTTTTATTTTTGAACGTCAGTTCACATTTGTAGGTGGATCATCAGTGTTAGAGCTAAAATTAGCATGTTTAAAGTGATTTTCATGCTTCCAGGGTCCCTAAACACAAGATTTATGGAATGGTTAAAAGTGCATGAAAATGGCCAATTTACTCACTCTGAGTTCTCAAAAAGGGTTTCTTCACCCCGGGAAGTTAATTAAATACCATTTGGAGGCATTTAATGTTCGAGCAAAAACGGCTGATTTTCGACAAAAGAGATAACACCCCCCCATTACGTCATGCTTCAGAAATGTGGAAAATGGTCCGTTTTCAAATGTTTTATTTTTGAACGTCAGTTCACATTTGTAGGTGGATCATCAGTGTTAGAGCTAAAATTAGCATGTTTAAAGTGATTTTCATGCTTCCAGGGGCCCTAAACACAAGATTTATGGAATGGTTAAAAGTGCGCGAAAATGGCCAATTTACTCACTCTGAGTTCTCAAAAAGGGTTTCTTCACCCCGGGAAGTTAATTAAATACCATTTGGAGGCATTTAATGTTCGAGCAAAAATGGCTGATTTTGACAAAAGAGATAACACCCCCCCATTACGTCATGCTTCAGAAATGTGGAAAATGGTCCGTTATCAAATGTTTTATTTTTGAACGTCAGTTCACATTTGTAGGTGGATCATCAGTGTTAGAGCTAAAATTAGCATGTTTAAAGTGATTTTCATGCTTCCAGGGGCCCTAAACACAAGATTTATGGAATGGTTAAAAGTGCATGAAAATGGCCAATTTACTCACTCTGAGTTCTCAAAAAGGGTTTCTTCACCTCGGGAAGTTAATTAAATACCATTTGGAGGCATTTAATGTTCGAGCAAAAACGGCTGATTTTCGACAAAAGAGATAACACCCCCCCATTACGTCATGCTTCAGAAATGTGGAAAATGGCCCGTTTTCAAATGTTTTATTTTTGAACGTCAGTTCACATTTGTAGGTGGATCATCAATGTTAGAGCTAAAATTAGCATGTTTAAAGTGATTTTCATGCTTCCAGGGGCTCGGGAAGTGAATTAAATACTATTTGGAGGCATTTAATGTTCAATCAAAAACAGCTGATTTTTGACAAAAGAGATAACACCCCCCCATTACGTCATGCTTCAGAAATGTGGAAAATGGTCCATTTTCAAATGTTTTATTTTTGAACGTCAGTTCACATTTGTAGGTGGATCATCAGTGTTAGAGCTAAAATTAGCCTGTTTAAAGTGATTTTCATGCTTCCAGGGTCCCTAAACACAAGATTTATGGAATGGTTAAAAGTGCATGAAAATGGCCAATTTACTCAATCTGAGTTCTCAAAAAGGGTTTCTTCACCCCGGGAAGTTAATTAAATACCATTTGGAGGCATTTAATGTTCGAGCAAAAACGGCTGATTTTCGACAAAAGAGATAACACCCCCCATTACGTCATGCTTCAAAAATGTGGAAAATGGTCCGTTTTCAAATGTTTTATTTTTGAACGTCAGTTCACATTTGTAGGTGGATCATCAGTGTTAGAGCTAAAATTAGCATGTTTAAAGTGATTTTCATGCTTCCAGGGGCTCGGGAAGTGAATTAAATACTATTTGGAGGCATTTAATGTTCAATCAAAAACAGCTGATTTTTGACAAAAGAGATAACACCCCCCCCATTACGTCATGCTTCAGAAATGTGGAAAATGGTCCGTTATCAAATGTTTTATTTTTGAACGTCAGTTCACATTTGTAGGTGGATCATCAGTGTTAGAGCTAAAATTAGCATGTTTAAAGTGATTTTCATGCTTCCAGGGGCCCTAAACACAAGATTTATGGAATGGTTAAAAGTGCATGAAAATGGCCAATTTACTCACTCTGAGTTCTCAAAAAGGGTTTCTTCACCCCGGGAAGTTAATTAAATACCATTTGGAGGCATTTAATGTTCAAGCAAAAACGGCTGATTTTCAACAAAAGAGATAACACCCCCCATTACGTCATGCTTCAGAAATGTGGAAAATGGTCCGTTTTCAAATGTTTTATTTTTGAACGTCAGTTCACATTTGTAGGTGGATCATCAGTGTTAGAGCTAAAATTAGCATGTTTAAAGTGATTTTCATGCTTCCAGGGGCTCGGGAAGTGAATTAAATACTATTTGGAGGCATTTAATGTTCAAGCAAAAACAGCAGATTTTTGACAAAAGAGATAACACCCCCCCCATTACGTCATGCTTCAGAAATGTGGAAAATGGTCCGTTTTCAAATGTTTTATTTTTGAACGTCAGTTCACATTTGTAGGTGGATCATCAGTGTTAGAGCTAAAATTAGCATGTTTAAAGTGATTTTCATGCTTCCAGGGGCCCTAAACACAAGATTTATGGAATGGTTAAAAGTGCATGAAAATGGCCAATTTACTCACTCTGAGTTCTCAAAAAGGGTTTCTTCACCCCGGGAAGTTAATTAAATACCATTTGGAGGCATTTAAAATTCGAGCAAAAACGGCTGATTTTCGACAAAAGAGATAACACCCCCCCATTACGTCATGCTTCAGAAATGTGGAAAATGGTCCGTTTTCAAATGTTTTATTTTTGAACGTCAGTTCACATTTGTAGGTGGATCATCAGTGTTAGAGCTAAAATTAGCATGTTTAAAGTGATTTTCATGCTTCCAGGGGCTCGGGAAGTGAATTAAATACTATTTGGAGGCATTTAATGTTCAATCAAAAACAGCTGATTTTTGACAAAAGAGATAACACCCCCCCCATTACGTCATGCTTCAGAAATGTGGAAAATGGTCCGTTTTCAAATGTTTTATTTTTGAACGTCAGTTCACATTTGTAGGTGGATCATCAGTGTTAGAGCTAAAATTAGCATGTTTAAA
Source organism: Lissotriton vulgaris (assembly GCF_964263255.1). Taxonomy (NCBI): domain Eukaryota; kingdom Metazoa; phylum Chordata; class Amphibia; order Caudata; family Salamandridae; genus Lissotriton; species Lissotriton vulgaris. The sequence continues at coordinate 464,651 of NW_028241214.1, forward strand.
GTGATTTTCATGCTTCCAGGGGCCCTAAACACAAGATTTATGGAATGGTTAAAAGTGCATGAAAATGGCCAATTTACTCACTCTGAGTTCTCAAAAAGGGTTTCTTCACCCCGGGAAGTTAATTAAATACCATTTGGAGGCATTTAAAATTTGAGCAAAAACGGCTGATTTTCGACAAAAGAGATAACACCCCCCCATTACGTCATGCTTCAGAAATGTGGAAAATGGTCCGTTTTCAAATGTTTTATTTTTGAACGTCAGTTCACATTTGTAGGTGGATCATCAGTGTTAGAGCTAAAATTAGCATGTTTAAAGTGATTTTCATGCTTCCAGGGGCTCGGTAAGTGAATTAAATACTATTTGGAGGCATTTAATGTTCAATCAAAAACAGCTGATTTTTGACAAAAGAGATAACACCCCCCCATTACGTCATGCTTCAGAAATGTGGAAAATGGTCCGTTTTCAAATGTTTTATTTTTGAACGTCAGTTCACATTTGTAGGTGGATCATCAGTGTTAGAGCTAAAATTAGCATGTTTAAAGTGATTTTCATGCTTCCAGGGTCCCTAAACACAAGATTTATGGAATGGTTAAAAGTGCATGAAAATGGCCAATTTACTCACTCTGAGTTCTCAAAAAGGGTTTCTTCACCCCGGGAAGTTAATTAAATACCATTTGGAGGCATTTAATGTTCGAGCAAAAACGGCTGATTTTCGACAAAAGAGATAACACCCCCCATTACGTCATGCTTCAGAAATGTGGAAAATTGTCCGTTTTCAAATGTTTTATTTTTGAACGTCAGTTCACATTTGTAGGTGGATCATCAGTGTTAGAGCTAAAATTAGCATGTTTAAAGTGATTTTCATGCTTCTAGCGGCTCGGGAAGTGAATTAAATACTATTTGGAGGCATTTAATGTTCAATCAAAAACAGCTGATTTTTGACAAAAGAGATAACACCCCCCCCATTACGTCATGCTTCAGAAATGTGGAAAATGGTCCATTTTCAAATGTTTTATTTTTGAACGTCAGTTCACATTTGTAGGTGGATCATCAGTGTTAGAGCTAAAATTAGCATGTTTAAAGTGATTTTCATGCTTCCAGGGTCCCTAAACACAAGATTTATGGAATGGTTAAAAGTGCATGAAAATGGCCAATTTACTCACTCTGAGTTCTCAAAAAGGGTTTCTTCACCCCGGGAAGTTAATTAAATACCATTTGGAGGCATTTAATGTTCGAGCAAAAACGGCTGATTTTCGACAAAAGAGATAACACCCCCCCATTACGTCATGCTTCAGAAATGTGGAAAATGGTCCGTTTTCAAATGTTTTATTTTTGAACGTCAGTTCACATTTGTAGGTGGATCATCAGTGTTAGAGCTAAAATTAGCATGTTTAAAGTGATTTTCATGCTTCCAGGGGCTCGGGAAGTGAATTAAATACTATTTGGAGGCATTTAATGTTCAATCAAAAACAGCTGATTTTTGACAAAAGAAATAACACCCCCCCCCCCCATTATGTCATGCTTCAGAAATGTGGAAAATGGTCCGTTATCAAATGTTTTATTTTTGAACGTCAGTTCACATTTGTAGGTGGATCATCAGTGTTAGAGCTAAAATTAGCATGTTTAAAGTGATTTTCATGCTTCCAGGGGCCCTAAACACAAGATTTATGGAATGGTTAAAAGTGCATGAAAATGGCCAATTTACTCACTTTGAGTTCTCAAAAAGGGTTTCTTCACCCCGGGAAGTTAATTAAATACCATTTGGAGGCATTTAATGTTCGAGCAAAAACGGCTGATTTTCGACAAAAGAGATAACACCCCCCCATTACGTCATGCTTCAGAAATGTGGAAAATGGTCCGTTTTCAAATGTTTTATTTTTGAACGTCAGTTCACTTTTGTAGGTGGATCATCAGTGTTAGAGCTAAAATTAGCATGTTTAAAGTGATTTTCATGCTTCCAGGGGCTCGGGAAGTGAATTAAATACTATTTGGAGGCATTTAATGTTCAAGCAAAAACAGCAGATTTTTGACAAAAGAGATAACACCCCCCCATTACGTCATGCTTCAGAAATGTGGAAAATGGTCCGTTTTCAAATGTTTTATTTTTGAACGTCAGTTCACATTTGTAGGTGGATCATCAGTGTTAGAGCTAAAATTAGCATGTTTAAAGTGATTTTCATGCTTCCAGGGGCTCGGGAAGTGAATTAAATACTATTTGGAGGCATTTAATGTTCAATCAAAAACAGCTGATTTTTGACAAAAGAGATAACACCCCCCCCCATTACGTCATGCTTCAGAAATGTGGAAAATGGTCCGTTTTCAAATGTTTTATTTTTGAACGTCAGTTCACATTTGTAGGTGGATCATCAGTGTTAGAGCTAAAATTAGCATGTTTAAAGTGATTTTCATGCTTCCAGGGGCCCTAAACACAAGATTTATGGAATGGTTAAAAGTGCATGAAAATGGCCAATTTACTCACTCTGAGTTCTCAAAAAGGGTTTCTTCACCCCGGGAAGTTAATTAAATACCATTTGGAGGCATTTAATGTTCGAGCAAAAACGGCTGATTTTCGACAAAAGAGATAACACCCCCCCATTACGTCATGCTTCAGAAATGTGGAAAATGGTCCGTTTTCAAATGTTTTATTTTTGAACGTCAGTTCACATTTGTAGGTGGATCATCAGTGTTAGAGCTAAAATTAGCATGTTTAAAGTGATTTTCATGCTTCCAGGGGCCCTAAACACAAGATTTATGGAATGGTTAAAAGTGCATGAAAATGGCCAATTTACTCACTCTGAGTTCTCAAAAAGGGTTTCTTCACCCCGGGAAGTTAATTAAATACCATTTGGAGGCATTTAAAATTCGAGCAAAAACGGCTGATTTTCGACAAAAGAGATAACACCCCCCCATTACGTCATGCTTCAGAAATGTGGAAAATGGTCCGTTTTCAAATGTTTTATTTTTGAACGTCAGTTCACATTTGTAGGTGGATCATCAGTGTTAGAGCTAAAATTAGCATGTTTAAAGTGATTTTCATGCTTCCAGGGGCTCGGGAAGTGAATTAAATACTATTTGGAGGCATTTAATGTTCAATCAAAAACAGCTGATTTTTGACAAAAGAGATAACACCCCCCCATTACGTCATGCTTCAGAAATGTGGAAAATGGTCAGTTTTCAAATGTTTTATTTTTGAACGTCAGTTCACATTTGTAGGTGGATCATCAGTGTTAGAGCTAAAATTAGCATGTTTAAAGTGATTTTCATGCTTCCAGGGGCCCTAAACACAAGATTTATGGAATGGTTAAAAGTGCGCGAAAATGGCCAATTTACTCACTCTGAGTTCTCAAAAAGGGTTTCTTCACCCCGGGAAGTTAATTAAATACTATTTGGAGGCATTTAATGTTCGAGCAAAAACGGCTGATTTTCGACAAAAGAGATAACACCCCCCCATTACGTCATGCTTCAGAAATGTGGAAAATGGTCCATTTTCAAATGTTTTATTTTTGAACGTCAGTTCACATTTGTAGGTGGATCATCAGTGTTAGAGCTAAAATTAGCATGTTTAAAGTGATTTTCATGCTTCCAGGGGCTCGGGAAGTGAATTAAATACTATTTGGAGGCATTTAATGTTGAAGCAAAAACAGCTGATTTTTGACAAAAGAGATAACACCCCCCCATTACGTCATGCTTCAGAAATGTGGAAAATGGTCCGTTTTCAAATGTTTTATTTTTGAACGTCAGTTCACATTTGTAGGTGGATCATCAGTGTTAGAGCTAAAATTAGAATGTTTAAAGTGATTTTCATGCTTCCAGGGGCCCTAAACACAAGATTTATGGAATGGTTAAAAGTGCATGAAAATGGCCAATTTACTCACTCTGAGTTCTCAAAAAGGGTTTCTTCACCCTGGGAAGTTAATTAAATACCATTTGGAGGCATTTAATGTTCGAGCAAAAACGACTGATTTTCGACAAAAGAGATAACACCCCCCCATTACGTCATGCTTCGAAATGTGGAAAATGGCCCGTTTTCAAATGTTTTATTTTTGAACGTCAGTTCACATTTGTAGGTGGATCATCAATGTTAGAGCTAAAATTAGCATGTTTAAAGTGATTTTCATGCTTCCAGGGGCTCGGGAAGTGAATTAAATACTATTTGGAGGCATTTAATGTTCAAGCAAAAACAGCAGATTTTTGACAAAAGAGATAACACCCCCCCATTACGTCATGCTTCAGAAATGTGGAAAATGGTCCGTTTTCAAATGTTTTATTTTTGAACGTCAGTTCACATTTGTAGGTGGATCATCAGTGTTAGAGCTAAAATTAGCATGTTTAAAGTGATTTTCATGCTTCCAGGGGCCCTAAACACAAGATTTATGGAATGGTTAAAAGTGCATGAAAATGGCCAATTTACTCACTCTGAGTTCTCAAAAAGGGTTTCTTCACCCCGGGAAGTTAATTAAATACCATTTGGAGGCATTTAAAATTCGAGCAAAAACGGTTGATTTTCGACAAAAGAGATAACACCCCCCCATTACGTCATGCTTCAGAAATGTGGAAAATGGTCCGTTTTCAAATGTTTTATTTTTGAACGTCAGTTCACATTTGTAGGTGGATCATCAGTGTTAGAGCTAAAATTAGCATGTTTAAAGTGATTTTCATGCTTCCAGGGGCTCGGGAAGTGAATTAAATACTATTTGGAGGCATTTAATGTTCGAGCAAAAACGGCTGATTTTCGACAAAAGAGATAACACCCCCCCATTACGTCATGCTTCAGAAATGTGGAAAATGGTCCGTTTTCAAATGTTTTATTTTTGAACGTCAGTTCACATTTGTAGGTGGATCATCAGTGTTAGAGCTAAAATTAGCATGTTTAAAGTGATTTTCATGCTTCCAGGGGCTCGGGAAGTGAATTAAATACTATTTGGAGGCATTTAATGTTCAAGCAAAAACAGCAGATTTTTGACAAAAGAGATAACACCCCCCCATTACGTCATGCTTCAGAAATGTGGAAAATGGTCCGTTTTCAAATGTTTTATTTTTGAACGTCAGTTCACATTTGTAGGTGGATCATCAGTGTTAGAGCTAAAATTAGCATGTGTAAAGTGATTTTCATGCTTCTAGGGGCCCTAAACACAAGATTTATGGAATGGTTAAAAGTGCATGAAAATGGCCAATTTACTCACTCTGAGTTCTCAAAAAGGGTTTCTTCACCCCGGGAAGTTAATTAAATACCATTTGGAGGCATTTAAAATTCGAGCAAAAACGGCTGATTTTCGACAAAAGAGATAACACCCCCCCATTACGTCATGCTTCAGAAATGTGGAAAATGGTCTGTTTTCAAATGTTTTATTTTTGAACGTCAGTTCACATTTGTAGGTGGATCATCAGTGTTAGAGCTAAAATTAGCATGTTTAAAGTGATTTTCATGCTTCCAGTGGCTCGGGAAGTGAATTAAATACTATTTGGAGGCATTTAATGTTCAATCAAAAACAGCTGATTTTTGACAAAAGAGATAACACCCCCCCCATTACGTCATGCTTCAGAAATGTGGAAAATGGTCCGTTTTCAAATGTTTTATTTTTGAACGTCAGTTCACATTTGTAGGTGGATCATCAGTGTTAGAGCTAAAATTAGCATGTTTAAAGTGATTTTCATGCTTCCAGGGGCCCTAAACACAAGATTTATGGAATGGTTAAAAGTGCATGAAAATGGCCAATTTACTCACTCTGAGTTCTCAAAAAGGGTTTCTTCACCCCGGGAAGTTAATTAAATACCATTTGGAGGCATTTAAAATTCGAGCAAAAACGGCTGATTTTTGACAAAAGAGATAACACCCCCCCATTACGTCATGCTTCAGAAATGTGGAAAATGGTCCGTTTTCAAATGTTTTATTTTTGAACGTCAGTTCACATTTGTAGGTGGATCATCAGTGTTAGAGCTAAAATTAGCATGTTTAAAGTGATTTTCATGCTTCCAGGGGCTCGGGAAGTGAATTAAATACTATTTGGAGGCATTTAATGTTCAATCAAAAACAGCTGATTTTTGACAAAAGAGATAACACCCCTCCCCATTACGTCATGCTTCAGAAATGTGGAAAATGGTCCATTTTCAAATGTTTTATTTTTGAACGTCAGTTCACATTTGTAGGTGGATCATCAGTGTTAGAGCTAAAATTAGCATGTTTAAAGTGATTTTCATGCTTCCAGGGGCCCTAAACACAAGATTTATGGAATGGTTAAAAGTGCATGAAAATGGCCAATTTACTCACTCTGAGTTCTCAAAAAGGGTTTCTTCACCCCGGGAAGTTAATTAAATACCATTTGGAGGTATTTAATGTTCGAGCAAAAACGGCTGATTTTTGACAAAAGAGATAACACCCCCCCATTACGTCATGCTTCAGAAATGTGGAAAATGGTCCGTTTTCAAATGTTTTATTTTTGAACGTCAGTTCACATTTGTAGGTGGATCATCAGTGTTAGAGCTAAAATTAGCATGTTTAAAGTGATTTTCATGCTTCCAGGGGCCCTAAACACAAGATTTATGGAATGGTTAAAAGTGCATGAAAATGGCCAATTTACTCACTCTGAGTTCTCAAAAAGGGTTTCTTCACCCCGGGAAGTTAATTAAATACCATTTGGAGGCATTTAATGTTCGATCAAAAACGGCTGATTTTCGACAAAAGAGATAACACCCCCCCATTACGTCATGCTTCAGAAATGTGGAAAATGGTCCGTTTTCAAATGTTTTATTTTTGAACGTCAGTTCACATTTGTAGGTGGATCATCAGTGTTAGAGCTAAAATTAGCATGTTTAAAGTGATTTTCATGCTTCCAGGGGCTCGGGAAGTGAATTAAATACTATTTGGAGGCATTTAATGTTCAATCAAAAACAGCTGATTTTTGACAAAAGAGATAACACCCCCCCATTACGTCATGCTTCAGAAATGTGGAAAATGGTCAGTTTTCAAATGTTTTATTTTTGAACGTCAGTTCACATTTGTAGGTGGATCATCAGTGTTAGAGCTAAAATTAGCATGTTTAAAGTGATTTTCATGCTTCCAGGGGCCCTAAACACAAGATTTATGGAATGGTTAAAAGTGCGCGAAAATGGCCAATTTACTCACTCTGAGTTCTCAAAAAGGGTTTCTTCACCCCGGGAAGTTAATTAAATACTATTTGGAGGCATTTAATGTTCGAGCAAAAACGGCTGATTTTCGACAAAAGAGATAACACCCCCCCATTACGTCATGCTTCAGAAATGTGGAAAATGGTCCATTTTCAAATGTTTTATTTTTGAACGTCAGTTCACATTTGTAGGTGGATCATCAGTGTTAGAGCTAAAATTAGCATGTTTAAAGTGATTTTCATGCTTCCAGGGGCTCGGGAAGTGAATTAAATACTATTTGGAGGCATTTAATGTTGAAGCAAAAACAGCTGATTTTTGACAAAAGAGATAACACCCCCCCATTACGTCATGCTTCAGAAATGTGGAAAATGGTCCGTTTTCAAATGTTTTATTTTTGAACGTCAGTTCACATTTGTAGGTGGATCATCAGTGTTAGAGCTAAAATTAGAATGTTTAAAGTGATTTTCATGCTTCCAGGGGCCCTAAACACAAGATTTATGGAATGGTTAAAAGTGCATGAAAATGGCCAATTTACGCCCTCTGAGATCTCAAAAAGGGTTTCTTCACCCCGGGAAGTTAATTAAATACCATTTGGAGGCATTTAAAATTCGAGCAAAAACGGCTGATTTTCGACAAAAGAGATAACACCCCCCCATTACGTCATGCTTCAGAAATGTGGAAAATGGTCCGTTTTCAAATGTTTTATTTTTGAACGTCAGTTCACATTTGTAGATGGATCATCAGTGTTAGAGCTAAAATTAGCATGTTTAAAGTGATTTTCATGCTTCCAGGGGCTCGGGAAGTGAATTAAATACTATTTGGAGGCATTTAATGTTCAATCAAAAACAGCTGATTTTTGACAAAAGAGATAACACCCCCCCCCATTACGTCATGCTTCAGAAATGTGGAAAATGGTCCGTTATCAAATGTTTTATTTTTGAACGTCAGTTCACATTTGTAGGTGGATCATCAGTGTTAGAGCTAAAATTAGCATGTTTAAAGTGATTTTCATGCTTCCAGGGGCCCTAAACACAAGATTTATGGAATGGTTAAAAGTGCATGAAAATGGCCAATTTACTCACTCTGAGTTCTCAAAAAGGGTTTCTTCACCCCGGGAAGTTAATTAAATACCATTTGGAGGCATTTAATGTTCGAGCAAAAACGGCTGATTTTCGACAAAAGAGATAACACCCCCCATTACGTCATGCTTCAGAAATGTGGAAAATGGTCAGTTTTCAAATGTTTTATTTTTGAACGTCAGTTCACATTTGTAGGTGGATCATCAGTGTTAGAGCTAAAATTAGCATGTTTAAAGTGATTTTCATGCTTCCAGGGGCTCGGGAAGTGAATTAAATACTATTTGGAGGCATTTAATGTTCAAGCAAAAACAGCAGATTTTTGACAAAAGAGATAACACCCCCCCATTACGTCATGCTTCAGAAATGTGGAAAATGGTCCGTTTTCAAATGTTTTATTTTTGAACGTCAGTTCACATTTGTAGGTGGATCATCAGTGTTAGAGCTAAAATTAGCATGTTTAAAGTGATTTTCATGCTTCCAGGGGCCCTAAACACAAGATTTATGGAATGGTTAAAAGTGCATGAAAATGGCCAATTTACTCACTCTGAGTTCTCAAAAAGGGTTTCTTCACCCCGGGAAGTTAATTAAATACCATTTGGAGGCATTTAAAATTCGAGCTAAAACGGTTGATTTTCGACAAAAGAGATAACACCCCCCCATTACGTCATGCTTCAGAAATGTGGAAAATGGTCCGTTTTCAAATGTTTTATTTTTGAACGTCAGTTCACATTTGTAGGTGGATCATCAGTGTTAGAGCTAAAATTAGCATGTTTAAAGTGATTTTCATGCTTCCAGGGGCTCGGGAAGTGAATTAAATACTATTTGGAGGCATTTAATGTTCAATCAAAAACAGCTGATTTTTGACAAAAGAGATAACACCCCCCCATTACGTCATGCTTCAGAAATGTGGAAAATGGTCCGTTTTCAAATGTTTTATTTTTGAACGTCAGTTCACATTTGTAGGTGGATCATCAGTGTTAGAGCTAAAATTAGCATGTTTAAAGTGATTTTCATGCTTCCAGGGGCCCTAAACACAAGATTTATGGAATGGTTAAAAGTGCATGAAAATGGCCAATTTACTCACTCTGAGTTCTCAAAAAGGGTTTCTTCACCCCGGGAAGTTAATTAAATACCATTTGGAGGCATTTAATGTTCGAGCAAAAACGGCTGATTTTCGACAAAAGAGATAACACCCCCCCATTACGTCATGCTTCAGAAATGTGGAAAATGGTCCGTTTTCAAATGTTTTATTTTTGAACGTCAGTTCACATTTGTAGGTGGATCATCAGTGTCAGAGCTAAAATTAGCATGTTTAAAGTGATTTTCATGCTTCTAGGGGCTCGGGAAGTGAATTAAATACTATTTGGAGGCATTTAATGTTCAATCAAAAACAGCTGATTTTTGACAAAAGAGATAACACCCCCCCATTACGTCATGCTTCAGAAATGTGGAAAATGGTCCGTTTTCAAATGTTTTATTTTTGAACGTCAGTTCACATTTGTAGGTGGATCATCAGTGTTAGAGCTAAAATTAGCATGTTTAAAGTGATTTTCATGCTTCCAGGGGCCCTAAACACAAGATTTATGGAATGGTTAAAAGTGCATGAAAATGGCCAATTTACTCACTCTGAGTTCTCAAAAAGGGTTTCTTCACCCCGGGAAGTTAATTAAATACCATTTGGAGGCATTTAATGTTCGAGCAAAAACAGCTGATTTTCGACAAAAGAGATAACACCCCCCCATTACGTCATGCTTCAGAAATGTGGAAAATGGTCCGTTTTCAAATGTTTTATTTTTGAACGTCAGTTCACATTTGTAGGTGGATCATCAGTGTTAGAGCTAAAATTAGCATGTTTAAAGTGATTTTCATGCTTCCAGGGGCTCGGGAAGTGAATTAAATACTATTTGGAGGCATTTAATGCTCAATCAAAAACAGCTGATTTTTGACAAAAGAGATAACACCCCCCCATTACGTCATGCTTCAGAAATGTGGAAAATGGTCCGTTTTCAAATGTTTTATTTTTGAACGTCAGTTCACATTTGTAGGTGGATCATCAGTGTTAGAGCTAAAATTAGCATGTTTAGAGTGATTTTCATGCTTCCAGGGGCTCGGGAAGTGAATTAAATACTATTTGGAGGCATTTAATGTTCAATCAAAAACAGCTGATTTGTGACAAAAGAGATAACACCCCCCCATTACGTCATGCTTCAGAAATGTGGAAAATGGTCCGTTATCAAATGTTTTATTTTTGAACGTCAGTTCACATTTGTAGGTGGATCATCAGTGTTAGAGCTAAAATTAGCATGTTTAAAGTGATTTTCATGCTTCCAGGGGCCCTAAACACAAGATTTATGGAATGGTTAAAAGTGCATGAAAATGGCCAATTTACTCACTCTGAGTTCTCAAAAAGGGTTTCTTCACCCCGGGAAGTTAATTAAATACCATTTGGAGGCATTTAATGTTCGAGCAAAAACGGCTGATTTTTGACAAAAGAGATAACACCCCCCCATTACGTCATGCTTCAGAAATGTGGAAAATGGTCCGTTTTCAAATGTTTTATTTTTGAAAGTCAGTTCACATTTGTAGGTGGATCATCAGTGTTAGAGCTAAAATTAGCCTGTTTAAAGTGATTTTCATGCTTCCAGGGTCCCTAAACACAAGATTTATGGAATGGTTAAAAGTGCATGAAAATGGCCAATTTACTCACTCTGAGTTCTCAAAAAGGGTTTCTTCACCCCGGGAAGTTAATTAAATACCATTTGGAGGCATTTAATGTTCGAGCAAAAACGGCTGATTTTCGACAAAAGAGATAACACCCCCCCATTACGTCATGCTTCAGAAATGTGGAAAATGGTCCGTTTTCAAATGTTTTATTTTTGAACGTCAGTTCACATTTGTAGGTGGATCATCAGTGTTAGAGCTAAAATTAGCATGTTTAAAGTGATTTTCATGCTTCCAGGGGCTCGGGAAGTGAATTAAATACTATTTGGAGGCATTTAATGTTCAATCAAAAACTGCTGATTTTTGACAAAAGAGATAACACCCCCCCATTACGTCATGCTTCAGAAATGTGGAAAATGGTCCGTTATCAAATGTTTTATTTTTGAACGTCAGTTCACATTTGTAGGTGGATCATCAGTGTTAGAGCTAAAATTAGCATGTTTAAAGTGATTTTCATGCTTCCAGGGGCCCTAAACACAAGATTTATGGAATGGTTAAAAGTGCATGAAAATGGCCAATTTACTCACTCTGAGTTCTCAAAAAGGGTTTCTTCACCCCGGGAAGTTAATTAAATACCATTTGGAGGCATTTAATGTTCGAGCAAAAACGGCTGATTTTCGACAAAAGAGATAACACCCCCCATTACGTCATGCTTCAGAAATGTGGAAAATGGTCCGTTTTCAAATGTTTTATTTTTGAACGTCAGTTCACATTTGTAGGTGGATCATCAGTGTTAGAGCTAAAATTAGCATGTTTAAAGTGATTTTCATGCTTCCAGGGGCTCGGGAAGTGAATTAAATACTATTTGGAGGCATTTAATGTTCAAGCAAAAACAGCAGATTTTTGACAAAAGAGATAACACCCCCCCATTACGTCATGCTTCAGAAATGTGGAAAATGGTCCGTTTTCAATTGTTTTATTTTTGAACGTCAGTTCACATTTGTAGGTGGATCATCAGTGTTAGAGCTAAAATTAGCATGTTTAAAGTGATTTTCATGCTTCCAGGGGCCCTAAACACAAGATTTATGGAATGGTTAAAAGTGCATGAAAATGGCCAATTTACTCACTCTGAGTTCTCAAAAAGGGTTTCTTCACCCCGGGAAGTTAATTAAATACCATTTGGAGGCATTTAAAATTCGAGCAAAAACGGTTGATTTTCGACAAAAGAGATAACACCTCCCCATTACGTCATGCTTCAGAAATGTGGAAAATGGTCCGTTTTCAAATGTTTTATTTTTGAATGTCAGTTCACATTTGTAGGTGGATCATCAGTGTTAGAGCTAAAATTAGCATGTTTAAAGTGATTTTCATGCTTCCAGGGGCTCGGGAAGTGAATTAAATACTATTTGGAGGCATTTAATGTTCAATCAAAAACAGCTGATTTTTGACAAAAGAGATAACACCCCCCCATTACGTCATGCTTCAGAAATGTGGAAAATGGTCCGTTTTCAAATGTTTTATTTTTGAACGTCAGTTCACATTTGTAGGTGGATCATCAGTGTTAGAGCTAAAATTAGCATGTTTAAAGTGATTTTCATGCTTCCAGGGTCCCTAAACACAAGATTTATGGAATGGTTAAAAGTGCATGAAAATGGCCAATGTACTCACTCTGAGTTCTCAAAAAGGGTTTCTTCACCCCGGGAAGTTAATTAAATACCATTTGGAGGCATTTAATGTTCGAGCAAAAACGGCTGATTTTCGACAAAAGAGATAACACCCCCCCATTACGTCATGCTTCAGAAATGTGGAAAATGGTCCGTTTTCAAATGTTTTATTTTTGAACGTCAGTTCACATTTGTAGGTGGATCATCAGTGTCAGAGCTAAAATTAGCATGTTTAAAGTGATTTTCATGCTTCTAGGGGCTCGGGAAGTGAATTAAATACTATTTGGAGGCATTTAATGTTCAATCAAAAACAGCTGATTTTTGACAAAAGAGATAACACCCCCCCATTACGTCATGCTTCAGAAATGTGGAAAATGGTCCGTTTTCAAATGTTTTATTTTTGAACGTCAGTTCACATTTGTAGGTGGATCATCAGTGTTAGAGCTAAAATTAGCATGTTTAAAGTGATTTTCATGCTTCCAGGGGCCCTAAACACAAGATTTATGGAATGGTTAAAAGTCCATGAAAATGGCCAATTTACTCACTCTGAGTTCTCAAAAAGGGTTTCTTCACCCCGGGAAGTTAATTAAATACCATTTGGAGGCATTTAATGTTCGATCAAAAACGGCTGATTTTCGACAAAAGAGATAACACCCCCCCATTACGTCATGCTTCAGAAATGTGGAAAATGGTCCGTTTTCAAATGTTTTATTTTTGAACGTCAGTTCACATTTGTAGGTGGATCATCAGTGTTAGAGCTAAAATTAGCATGTTTAAAGTGATTTTCATGCTTCCAGGGGCTCGGGAAGTGAATTAAATACTATTTGGAGGCATTTAATGTTCAATCAAAAACAGCTGATTTGTGACAAAAGAGATAACACCCCCCCCCATTACGTCATGCTTCAGAAAGGTGGAAAATGGTCCGTTTTCAAATGTTTTATTTTTGAACGTCAGTTCACATTTGTAGGTGGATCATCAGTGTTAGAGCTAAAATTAGCATGTTTAAAGTGATTTTCATGCTTCCAGGGGCCCTAAACACAAGATTTATGGAATGGTTAAAAGTGCATGAAAATGGCCAATTTACGCACTCTGAGTTCTCAAAAAGGGTTTCTTCACCCCGGGAAGTTAATTAAATACCATTTGGAGGCATTTAATGTTCGACCAAAAACGGCTGATTTTCGACAAAAGAGATAACACCCCCCCATTACGTCATGCTTCAGAAATGTGGAAAATGGTCCGTTTTCAAATGTTTTATTTTTGAACGTCAGTTCACATTTGTAGGTGGATCATCAGTGTTAGAGCTAAAATTAGCATGTTTAAAGTGATTTTCATGCTTCCAGGGGCTCGGGAAGTGAATTAAATACTATTTGGAGGCATTTAATGTTCAAGCAAAAACAGCAGATTTTTGACAAAAGAGATAACACCCCCCCATTACGTCATGCTTCAGAAATGTGGAAAATGGTCCGTTTTCAAATGTTTTATTTTTGAACGTCAGTTCACATTTGTAGGTGGATCATCAGTGTTAGAGCTAAAATTAGCATGTTTAAAGTGATTTTCATGCTTCCAGGGGCCCTAAACACAAGATTTATGGAATGGTTAAAAGTGCATGAAAATGGCCAATTTACTCACTCTGAGTTCTCAAAAATGGTTTCTTCACCCCGGGAAGTTAATTAAATACCATTTGGAGGCATTTAAAATTCGAGCAAAAACGGCTGATTTTCGACAAAAGAGATAACACCCCCCATTACGTCATGCTTCAGAAATGTGGAAAATGGTCCGTTTTCAAATGTTTTATTTTTGAACGTCAGTTCACATTTGTAGGTGGATCATCAGTGTTAGAGCTAAAATTAGCATGTTTAAAGTGATTTTCATGCTTCCAGGGGCTCGGGAAGTGAATTAAATACTATTTGGAGGCATTTAATGTTCAATCAAAAACAGCTGATTTTTGACAAAAGAGATAACACCCCCCCCATTACGTCATGCTTCAGAAATGTGGAAAATGGTCCGTTTTCAAATGTTTTATTTTTGAACGTCAGTTCACATTTGTAGGTGGATCATCAGTGTTAGAGCTAAAATTAGCATGTTTAAAGTGATTTTCATGCTTCCAGGGGCCCTAAACACAAGATTTATGGAATGGTTAAAAGTGCATGAAAATGGCCAATTTACTCACTCTGAGTTCTCAAAAAGGGTTTCTTCACCCCGGGAAGTGAATTAAATACTATTTGGAGGCATTTAATGTTCAATCAAAAACAGCTGATTTTTGACAAAAGAGATAACACCCCCCCATTACGTCATGCTTCAGAAATGTGGAAAATGGTCCGTTTTCAAATGTTTTATTTTTGAACGTCAGTTCACATTTGTAGGTGGATCATCAGTGTTAGAGCTAAAATTAGCATGTTTAAAGTGATTTTCATGCTTCCAGGGTCCCTAAACACAAGATTTATGGAATGGTTAAAAGTGCATGAAAATGGCCAATTTACTCACTCTGAGTTCTCAAAAAGGGTTTCTTCACCCCGGGAAGTTAATTAAATACCATTTGGAGGCATTTAATGTTCGAGCAAAAACGGCTGATTTTCGACAAAAGAGATAACACCCCCCCATTACGTCATGCTTCAGAAATGTGGAAAATGGTCCGTTTTCAAATGTTTTATTTTTGAACGTCAGTTCACATTTGTAGGTGGATCATCAGTGTTAGAGCTAAAATTAGCATGTTTAAAGTGATTTTCATGCTTCCAGGGGCCCTAAACACAAGATTTATGGAATGGTTAAAAGTGCATGAAAATGGCCAATTTACTCACTCTGAGTTCTCAAAAAGGGTTTCTTCACCCCGGGAAGTTAATTAAATACCATTTGGAGGCATTTAATGTTCAAGCAAAAACGGCTGATTTTCAACAAAAGAGATAACACCCCCCCATTACGTCATGCTTCAGAAATGTGGAAAATGGTCCGTTTTCAAATGTTTTATTTTTGAACGTCAGTTCACATTTGTAGGTGGATCATCAGTGTTAGAGCTAAAATTAGCATGTTTAAAGTGATTTTCATGCTTCCAGGGGCTCGGGAAGTGAATTAAATACTATTTGGAGGCATTTAATGTTCAAGCAAAAACAGCAGATTTTTGACAAAAGAGATAACACCCCCCCCATTACGTCATGCTTCAGAAATGTGGAAAATGGTCCGTTTTCAAATGTTTTATTTTTGAACGTCAGTTCACATTTGTAGGTGGATCATCAGTGTTAGAGCTAAAATTAGCATGTTTAAAGTGATTTTCATGCTTCCAGGGGCCCTAAACACAAGATTTATGGAATGGTTAAAAGTGCATGAAAATGGCCAATTTACTCACTCTGAGTTCTCAAAAAGGGTTTCTTCACCCCGGGAAGTTAATTAAATACCATTTGGAGGCATTTAAAATTCGAGCAAAAACGGCTGATTTTCGACAAAAGAGATAACACCCCCCCATTACGTCATGCTTCAGAAATGTGGAAAATGGTCCGTTTTCAAATGTTTTATTTTTTGAACGTCAGTTCACATTTGTAGGTGGATCATCAGTGTTAGAGCTAAAATTAGCATGTTTAAAGTGATTTTCATGCTTCCAGGGGCTCGGGAAGTGAATTAAATACTATTTGGAGGCATTTAATGTTCAATCAAAAACAGCTGATTTTTGACAAAAGAGATAACACCCCCCCCATTACGTCATGCTTCAGAAATGTGGAAAATGGTCCGTTTTCAAATGTTTTATTTTTTGAACGTCAGTTCACATTTGTAGGTGGATCATCAGTGTTAGAGCTAAAATTAGCATGTTTAAAGTGATTTTCATGCTTCCAGGGGCCCTAAACACAAGATTTATGGAATGGTTAAAAGTGCATGAAAATGGCCAATTTACTCACTCTGAGTTCTCAAAAAGGGTTTCTTCACCCCGGGAAGTTAATTAAATACCATTTGGAGGCATTTAAAATTTGAGCAAAAACGGCTGATTTTCGACAAAAGAGATAACACCCCCCCATTACGTCATGCTTCAGAAATGTGGAAAATGGTCCGTTTTCAAATGTTTTATTTTTTGAACGTCAGTTCACATTTGTAGGTGGATCATCAGTGTTAGAGCTAAAATTAGCATGTTTAAAGTGATTTTCATGCTTCCAGGGGCTCGGTAAGTGAATTAAATACTATTTGGAGGCATTTAATGTTCAATCAAAAACAGCTGATTTTTGACAAAAGAGATAACACCCCCCCATTACGTCATGCTTCAGAAATGTGGAAAATGGTCCGTTTTCAAATGTTTTATTTTTGAACGTCAGTTCACATTTGTAGGTGGATCATCAGTGTTAGAGCTAAAATTAGCATGTTTAAAGTGATTTTCATGCTTCCAGGGTCCCTAAACACAAGATTTATGGAATGGTTAAAAGTGCATGAAAATGGCAATTTACTCACTCTGAGTTCTCAAAAAGGGTTTCTTCACCCCGGGAAGTTAATTAAATACCATTTGGAGGCATTTAATGTTCGAGCAAAAACGGCTGATTTTCGACAAAAGAGATAACACCCCCCATTACGTCATGCTTCAGAAATGTGGAAAATTGTCCGTTTTCAAATGTTTTATTTTTGAACGTCAGTTCACATTTGTAGGTGGATCATCAGTGTTAGAGCTAAAATTAGCATGTTTAAAGTGATTTTCATGCTTCTAGCGGCTCGGGAAGTGAATTAAATACTATTTGGAGGCATTTAATGTTCAATCAAAAACAGCTGATTTTTGACAAAAGAGATAACACCCCCCCCATTACGTCATGCTTCAGAAATGTGGGAAAATGGTCCATTTTCAAATGTTTTATTTTTGAACGTCAGTTCACATTTGTAGGTGGATCATCAGTGTTAGAGCTAAAATTAGCATGTTTAAAGTGATTTTCATGCTTCCAGGGTCCCTAAACACAAGATTTATGGAATGGTTAAAAGTGCATGAAAATGGCCAATTTACTCACTCTGAGTTCTCAAAAAGGGTTTCTTCACCCCGGGAAGTTAATTAAATACCATTTGGAGGCATTTAATGTTCGAGCAAAAACGGCTGATTTTCGACAAAAGAGATAACACCCCCCCATTACGTCATGCTTCAGAAATGTGGAAAATGGTCCGTTTTCAAATGTTTTATTTTTGAACGTCAGTTCACATTTGTAGGTGGATCATCAGTGTTAGAGCTAAAATTAGCATGTTTAAAGTGATTTTCATGCTTCCAGGGGCTCGGGAAGTGAATTAAATACTATTTGGAGGCATTTAATGTTCAATCAAAAACAGCTGATTTTTGACAAAAGAAATAACACCCCCCCCCCCCCATTATGTCATGCTTCAGAAATGTGGAAAATGGTCCGTTATCAAATGTTTTATTTTTGAACGTCAGTTCACATTTGTAGGTGGATCATCAGTGTTAGAGCTAAAATTAGCATGTTTAAAGTGATTTTCATGCTTCCAGGGGCCCTAAACACAAGATTTATGGAATGGTTAAAAGTGCATGAAAATGGCCAATTTACTCACTTTGAGTTCTCAAAAAGGGTTTCTTCACCCCGGGAAGTTAATTAAATACCATTTGGAGGCATTTAATGTTCGAGCAAAAACGGCTGATTTTCGACAAAAGAGATAACACCCCCCCATTACGTCATGCTTCAGAAATGTGGAAAATGGTCCGTTTTCAAATGTTTTATTTTTGAACGTCAGTTCACTTTTGTAGGTGGATCATCAGTGTTAGAGCTAAAATTAGCATGTTTAAAGTGATTTTCATGCTTCCAGGGGCTCGGGAAGTGAATTAAATACTATTTGGAGGCATTTAATGTTCAAGCAAAAACAGCAGATTTTTGACAAAAGAGATAACACCCCCCCATTACGTCATGCTTCAGAAATGTGGAAAATGGTCCGTTTTCAAATGTTTTATTTTTGAACGTCAGTTCACATTTGTAGGTGGATCATCAGTGTTAGAGCTAAAATTAGCATGTTTAAAGTGATTTTCATGCTTCCAGGGGCTCGGGAAGTGAATTAAATACTATTTGGAGGCATTTAATGTTCAATCAAAAACAGCTGATTTTTGACAAAAGAGATAACACCCCCCCCCATTACGTCATGCTTCAGAAATGTGGAAAATGGTCCGTTTTCAAATGTTTTATTTTTGAACGTCAGTTCACATTTGTAGGTGGATCATCAGTGTTAGAGCTAAAATTAGCATGTTTAAAGTGATTTTCATGCTTCCAGGGGCCCTAAACACAAGATTTATGGAATGGTTAAAAGTGCATGAAAATGGCCAATTTACTCACTCTGAGTTCTCAAAAAGGGTTTCTTCACCCCGGGAAGTTAATTAAATACCATTTGGAGGCATTTAATGTTCGAGCAAAAACGGCTGATTTTCGACAAAAGAGATAACACCCCCCCATTACGTCATGCTTCAGAAATGTGGAAAATGGTCCGTTTTCAAATGTTTTATTTTTGAACGTCAGTTCACATTTGTAGGTGGATCATCAGTGTTAGAGCTAAAATTAGCATGTTTAAAGTGATTTTCATGCTTCCAGGGGCCCTAAACACAAGATTTATGGAATGGTTAAAAGTGCATGAAAATGGCCAATTTACTCACTCTGAGTTCTCAAAAAGGGTTTCTTCACCCCGGGAAGTTAATTAAATACCATTTGGAGGCATTTAAAATTCGAGCAAAAACGGCTGATTTTCGACAAAAGAGATAACACCCCCCCATTACGTCATGCTTCAGAAATGTGGAAAATGGTCCGTTTTCAAATGTTTTATTTTTGAACGTCAGTTCACATTTGTAGGTGGATCATCAGTGTTAGAGCTAAAATTAGCATGTTTAAAGTGATTTTCATGCTTCCAGGGGCTCGGGAAGTGAATTAAATACTATTTGGAGGCATTTAATGTTCAATCAAAAACAGCTGATTTTTGACAAAAGAGATAACACCCCCCCCATTACGTCATGCTTCAGAAATGTGGAAAATGGTCCGTTTTCAAATGTTTTATTTTTGAACGTCAGTTCACATTTGTAGGTGGATCATCAGTGTTAGAGCTAAAATTAGCATGTTTAAAGTGATTTTCATGCTTCCAGGGGCCCTAAACACAAGATTTATGGAATGGTTAAAAGTGCATGAAAATGGCCAATTTACTCACTCTGAGTTCTCAAAAAGGGTTTCTTCACCCCGGGAAGTTAATTAAATACCATTTGGAGGCATTTAAAATTTGAGCAAAAACGGCTGATTTTCGACAAAAGAGATAACACCCCCCCATTACGTCATGCTTCAGAAATGTGGAAAATGGTCCGTTTTCAAATGTTTTATTTTTGAACGTCAGTTCACATTTGTAGGTGGATCATCAGTGTTAGAGCTAAAATTAGCATGTTTAAAGTGATTTTCATGCTTCCAGGGGCTCGGTAAGTGAATTAAATACTATTTGGAGGCATTTAATGTTCAATCAAAAACAGCTGATTTTTGACAAAAGAGATAACACCCCCCCATTACGTCATGCTTCAGAAATGTGGAAAATGGTCCGTTTTCAAATGTTTTATTTTTGAACGTCAGTTCACATTTGTAGGTGGATCATCAGTGTTAGAGCTAAAATTAGCATGTTTAAAGTGATTTTCATGCTTCCAGGGTCCCTAAACACAAGATTTATGGAATGGTTAAAAGTGCATGAAAATGGCCAATTTACTCACTCTGAGTTCTCAAAAAGGGTTTCTTCACCCCGGGAAGTTAATTAAATACCATTTGGAGGCATTTAATGTTCGAGCAAAAACGGCTGATTTTCGACAAAAGAGATAATACCCCCCATTACGTCATGCTTCAGAAATGTGGAAAATGGTCCGTTTTCAAATGTTTTATTTTTGAACGTCAGTTCACATTTGTAGGTGGATCATCAGTGTTAGAGCTAAAATTAGCATGTTTAAAGTGATTTTCATGCTTCTAGCGGCTCGGGAAGTGAATTAAATACTATTTGGAGGCATTTAATGTTCAATCAAAAACAGCTGATTTTTGACAAAAGAGATAACACCCCCCCATTACGTCATGCTTCAGAAATGTGGAAAATGGTCCATTTTCAAATGTTTTATTTTTGAACGTCAGTTCACATTTGTAGGTGGATCATCAGTGTTAGAGCTAAAATTAGCATGTTTAAAGTGATTTTCATGCTTCCAGGGTCCCTAAACACAAGATTTATGGAATGGTTAAAAGTGCATGAAAATGGCCAATTTACTCACTCTGAGTTCTCAAAAAGGGTTTCTTCACCCCGGGAAGTTAATTAAATACCATTTGGAGGCATTTAATGTTCGAGCAAAAACGGCTGATTTTCGACAAAAGAGATAACACCCCCCCATTACGTCATGCTTCAGAAATGTGGAAAATGGTCCGTTTTCAAATGTTTTATTTTTGAACGTCAGTTCACATTTGTAGGTGGATCATCAGTGTTAGAGCTAAAATTAGCATGTTTAAAGTGATTTTCATGCTTCCAGGGGCTCGGGAAGTGAATTAAATACTATTTGGAGGCATTTAATGTTCAATCAAAAACAGCTGATTTTTGACAAAAGAAATAACACCCCCCCCCCATTATGTCATGCTTCAGAAATGTGGAAAATGGTCCGTTATCAAATGTTTTATTTTTGAACGTCAGTTCACATTTGTAGGTGGATCATCAGTGTTAGAGCTAAAATTAGCATGTTTAAAGTGATTTTCATGCTTCCAGGGGCCCTAAACACAAGATTTATGGAATGGTTAAAAGTGCATGAAAATGGCCAATTTACTCACTTTGAGTTCTCAAAAAGGGTTTCTTCACCCCGGGAAGTTAATTAAATACCATTTGGAGGCATTTAATGTTCGAGCAAAAACGGCTGATTTTCGACAAAAGAGATAACACCCCCCCATTACGTCATGCTTCAGAAATGCGGAAAATGGTCCGTTTTCAAATGTTTTATTTTTGAACGTCAGTTCACATTTGTAGGTGGATCATCAGTGTTAGAGCTAAAATTAGCATGTTTAAAGTGATTTTCATGCTTCCAGGGGCTCGGGAAGTGAATTAAATACTATTTGGAGGCATTTAATGTTCAAGCAAAAACAGCAGATTTTTGACAAAAGAGATAACACCCCCCCATTACGTCATGCTTCAGAAATGTGGAAAATGGTCCGTTTTCAAATGTTTTATTTTTGAACGTCAGTTCACATTTGTAGGTGGATCATCAGTGTTAGAGCTAAAATTAGCATGTTTAAAGTGATTTTCATGCTTCCAGGGGCTCGGGAAGTGAATTAAATACTATTTGGAGGCATTTAATGTTCAATCAAAAACAGCTGATTTTTGACAAAAGAGATAACACCCCCCCCCATTACGTCATGCTTCAGAAATGTGGAAAATGGTCCGTTTTCAAATGTTTTATTTTTGAACGTCAGTTCACATTTGTAGGTGGATCATCAGTGTTAGAGCTAAAATTAGCATGTTTAAAGTGATTTTCATGCTTCCAGGGGCCCTAAACACAAGATTTATGGAATGGTTAAAAGTGCATGAAAATGGCCAATTTACTCACTCTGAGTTCTCAAAAAGGGTTTCTTCACCCCGGGAAGTTAATTAAATACCATTTGGAGGCATTTAATGTTCGAGCAAAAACGGCTGATTTTCGACAAAAGAGATAACACCCCCCCATTACGTCATGCTTCAGAAATGTGGAAAATGGTCCGTTTTCAAATGTTTTATTTTTGAACGTCAGTTCACATTTGTAGGTGGATCATCAGTGTCAGAGCTAAAATTAGCATGTTTAAAGTGATTTTCATGCTTCTAGGGGCTCGGGAAGTGAATTAAATACTATTTGGAGGCATTTAATGTTCAATCAAAAACAGCTGATTTTTGACAAAAGAGATAACACCCCCCCATTACGTCATGCTTCAGAAATGTGGAAAATGGTCCGTTTTCAAATGTTTTATTTTTGAACGTCAGTTCACATTTGTAGGTGGATCATCAGTGTTAGAGCTAAAATTAGCATGTTTAAAGTGATTTTCATGCTTCCAGGGGCCCTAAACACAAGATTTATGGAATGGTTAAAAGTGCATGAAAATGGCCAATTTACTCACTCTGAGTTCTCAAAAAGGGTTTCTTCACCCCGGGAAGTTAATTAAATACCATTTGGAGAAATTTAATGTTCGAGCAAAAACAGCTGATTTTCGACAAAAGAGATAACACCCCCCCATTACGTCATGCTTCAGAAATGTGGAAAATGGTCCGTTTTCAAATGTTTTATTTTTGAACGTCAGTTCACATTTGTAGGTGGATCATCAGTGTTAGAGCTAAAATTAGCATGTTTAAAGTGATTTTCATGCTTCCAGGGGCTCGGGAAGTGAATTAAATACTATTTGGAGGCATTTAATGCTCAATCAAAAACAGCTGATTTTTGACAAAAGAGATAACACCCCCCCATTACGTCATGCTTCAGAAATGTGGAAAATGGTCCATTTACAAATGTTTTATTTTTGAACGTCAGTTCACATTTGTAGGTGGATCATCAGTGTTAGAGCTAAAATTAGCATGTTTAAAGTGATTTTCATGCTTCCAGGGGCCCTAAACACAAGATTTATGGAATGGTTAAAAGTCCATGAAAATGGCCAATTTACTCACTCTGAGTTCTCAAAAAGGGTTTCTTCACCCCGGGAAGTTAATTAAATACCATTTGGAGGCATTTAATGTTCGATCAAAAACGGCTGATTTTCGACAAAAGAGATAACACCCCCCCATTACGTCATGCTTCAGAAATGTGGAAAATGGTCCGTTTTCAAATGTTTTATTTTTGAACGTCAGTTCACATTTGTAGGTGGATCATCAGTGTTAGAGCAAAAATTAGCATGTTTAAAGTGATTTTCATGCTTCCAGGGGCTCGGGAAGTGAATTAAATACTATTTGGAGGCATTTAATGTTCAATCAAAAACAGCTGATTTGTGACAAAAGAGATAACACCCCCCCCCATTACGTCATGCTTCAGAAAGGTGGAAAATGGTCCGTTTTCAAATGTTTTATTTTTGAACGTCAGTTCACATTTGTAGGTGGATCATCAGTGTTAGAGCTAAAATTAGCATGTTTAAAGTGATTTTCATGCTTCCAGGGGCCCTAAACACAAGATTTATGGAATGGTTAAAAGTGCATGAAAATGGCCAATTTACGCACTCTGAGTTCTCAAAAAGGGTTTCTTCACCCCGGGAAGTTAATTAAATACCATTTGGAGGCATTTAAAATTCGAGCAAAAACGGCTGATTTTCGACAAAAGAGATAACACCCCCCCATTACGTCATGCTTCAGAAATGTGGAAAATGGTCCGTTTTCAAATGTTTTATTTTTGAACGTCAGTTCACATTTGTAGGTGGATCATCAGTGTTAGAGCTAAAATTAGCCTGTTTAAAGTGATTTTCATGCTTCCAGGGTCCCTAAACACAAGATTTATGGAATGGTTAAAAGTGCATGAAAATGGCCAATTTACTCACTCTGAGTTCTCAAAAAGGGTTTCTTCACCCCGGGAAGTTAATTAAATACCATTTGGAGGCATTTAATGTTCGAGCAAAAACGGCTGATTTTCGACAAAAGAGATAACACCCCCCCATTACGTCATGCTTCAGAAATGTGGAAAATGGTCCGTTTTCAAATGTTTTATTTTTGAACGTCAGTTCACATTTGTAGGTGGATCATCAGTGTTAGAGCTAAAATTAGCATGTTTAAAGTGATTTTCATGCTTCCAGGGGCTCGGGAAGTGAATTAAATACTATTTGGAGGCATTTAATGTTCAATCAAAAACAGCTGATTTTTGACAAAAGAAATAACACCCCCCCCCCATTACGTCATGCTTCAGAAATGTGGAAAATGGTCCGTTATCAAATGTTTTATTTTTGAACGTCAGTTCACATTTGTAGGTGGATCATCAGTGTTAGAGCTAAAATTAGCATATTTAAAGTGATTTTCATGCTTCCAGGGGCCCTAAACACAAGATTTATGGAATGGTTAAAAGTGCATGAAAATGGCCAATTTACTCACTTTGAGTTCTCAAAAAGGGTTTCTTCACCCCGGGAAGTTAATTAAATACCATTTGGAGGCATTTAATGTTCAATCAAAAACAGCTGATTTTCGACAAAAGAGATAACACCCCCCCCATTACGTCATGCTTCAGAAATGTGGAAAATGGTCCGTTTTCAAATGTTTTATTTTTGAACGTCAGTTCACATTTGTAGGTGGATCATCAGTGTTAGAGCTAAAATTAGCATGTTTAAAGTGATTTTCATGCTTCCAGGGGCCCTAAACACAAGATTTATGGAATGGTTAAAAGTGCATGAAAATGGCCAATTTACTCACTCTGAGTTCTCAAAAAGGGTTTCTTCACCCCGGGAAGTTAATTAAATACCATTTGGAGGCATTTAAAATTTGAGCAAAAACGGCTGATTTTCGACAAAAGAGATAACACCCCCCCATTACGTCATGCTTCAGAAATGTGGAAAATGGTCCGTTTTCAAATGTTTTATTTTTGAACGTCAGTTCACATTTGTAGGTGGATCATCAGTGTTAGAGCTAAAATTAGCATGTTTAAAGTGATTTTCATGCTTCCAGGGGCTCGGTAAGTGAATTAAATACTATTTGGAGGCATTTAATGTTCAATCAAAAACAGCTGATTTTTGACAAAAGAGATAACACCCCCCCATTACGTCATGCTTCAGAAATGTGGAAAATGGTCCGTTTTCAAATGTTTTATTTTTGAACGTCAGTTCACATTTGTAGGTGGATCATCAGTGTTAGAGCTAAAATTAGCATGTTTAAAGCGATTTTCATGCTTCCAGGGTCCCTAAACACAAGATTTATGGAATGGTTAAAAGTGCATGAAAATGGCCAATTTACTCACTCTGAGTTCTCAAAAAGGGTTTCTTCACCCCGGGAAGTTAATTAAATACCATTTGGAGGCATTTAATGTTCGAGCAAAAACGGCTGATTTTCGACAAAAGAGATAACACCCCCCATTACGTCATGCTTCAGAAATGTGGAAAATGGTCCGTTTTCAAATGTTTTATTTTTGAACGTCAGTTCACATTTGTAGGCGGATCATCAGTGTTAGAGCTAAAATTAGCATGTTTAAAGTGATTTTCATGCTTCTAGCGGCTCGGGAAGTGAATTAAATACTATTTGGAGGCATTTAATGTTCAATCAAAAACAGCTGATTTTTGACAAAAGAGATAACACCCCCCCCATTACGTCATGCTTCAGAAATGTGGAAAATGGTCCATTTTCAAATGTTTTATTTTTGAACGTCAGTTCACATTTGTAGGTGGATCATCAGTGTTAGAGCTAAAATTAGCATGTTTAAAGTGATTTTCATGCTTCCAGGGTCCCTAAACACAAGATTTATGGAATGGTTAAAAGTGCATGAAAATGGCCAATTTACTCACTCTGAGTTCTCAAAAAGGGTTTCTTCACCCCGGGAAGTTAATTAAATACCATTTGGAGGCATTTAATGTTCGAGCAAAAACGGCTGATTTTCGACAAAAGAGATAACACCCCCCCATTACGTCATGCTTCAGAAATGTGGAAAATGGTCCGTTTTCAAATGTTTTATTTTTGAACGTCAGTTCACATTTGTAGGTGGATCATCAGTGTTAGAGCTAAAATTAGCATGTTTAAAGTGATTTTCATGCTTCCAGGGGCTCGGGAAGTGAATTAAATACTATTTGGAGGCATTTAATGTTCAATCAAAAACAGCTGATTTTTGACAAAAGAAATAACACCCCCCCCCCCATTACGTCATGCTTCAGAAATGTGGAAAATGGTCCGTTATCAAATGTTTTATTTTTGAACGTCAGTTCACATTTGTAGGTGGATCATCAGTGTTAGAGCTAAAATTAGCATGTTTAAAGTGATTTTCATGCTTCCAGGGGCCCTAAACACAAGATTTATGGAATGGTTAAAAGTGCATGAAAATGGCCAATTTACTCACTTTGAGTTCTCAAAAAGGGTTTCTTCACCCCGGGAAGTTAATTAAATACCATTTGGAGGCATTTAATGTTCGAGCAAAAACGGCTGATTTTCGACAAAAGAGATAACACCCCCCCATTACGTCATGCTTCAGAAATGTGGAAAATGGTCCGTTTTCAAATGTTTTATTTTTGAACGTCAGTTCACATTTGTAGGTGGATCATCAGTGTTAGAGCTAAAATTAGCATGTTTAAAGTGATTTTCATGCTTCCAGGGGCTCGGGAAGTGAATTAAATACTATTTGGAGGCATTTAATGTTCAAGCAAAAACAGCAGATTTTTGACAAAAGAGATAACACCCCCCCATTACGTCATGCTTCAGAAATGTGGAAAATGGTCCGTTTTCAAATGTTTTATTTTTGAACGTCAGTTCACATTTGTAGGTGGATCATCAGTGTTAGAGCTAAAATTAGCATGTTTAAAGTGATTTTCATGCTTCCAGGGGCTCGGGAAGTGAATTAAATACTATTTGGAGGCATTTAATGTTCAAT
Organism: Lissotriton vulgaris; assembly: GCF_964263255.1. Taxonomy (NCBI): domain Eukaryota; kingdom Metazoa; phylum Chordata; class Amphibia; order Caudata; family Salamandridae; genus Lissotriton; species Lissotriton vulgaris. The sequence goes on from NW_028241214.1 coordinate 491,668, forward strand.
CAAAAACAGCTGATTTTTGACAAAAGAGATAACACCCCCCCCCATTACGTCATGCTTCAGAAATGTGGAAAATGGTCCGTTTTCAAATGTTTTATTTTTGAACGTCAGTTCACATTTGTAGGTGGATCATCAGTGTTAGAGCTAAAATTTGCATGTTTAAAGTGATTTTCATGCTTCCAGGGGCCCTAAACACAAGATTTATGGAATGGTTAAAAGTGCATGAAAATGGCCCATTTACTCACTCTGAGTTCTCAAAAAGGGTTTCTTCACCCCGGGAAGTTAATTAAATACCATTTGGAGGCATTTAATGTTCGAGCAAAAACGGCTGATTTTCGACAAAAGAGATAACACCCCCCCATTACGTCATGCTTCAGAAATGTGGAAAATGGTCCGTTTTCAAATGTTTTATTTTTGAACGTCAGTTCACATTTGTAGGTGGATCATCAGTGTCAGAGCTAAAATTAGCATGTTTAAAGTGATTTTCATGCTTCTAGGGGCTCGGGAAGTGAATTAAATACTATTTGGAGGCATTTAATGTTCAATCAAAAACAGCTGATTTTTGACAAAAGAGATAACACCCCCCCATTACGTCATGCTTCAGAAATGTGGAAAATGGTCCGTTTTCAAATGTTTTATTTTTGAACGTCAGTTCACATTTGTAGGTGGATCATCAGTGTTAGAGCTAAAATTAGCATGTTTAAAGTGATTTTCATGCTTCCAGGGGCCCTAAACACAAGATTTATGGAATGGTTAAAAGTGCATGAAAATGGCCAATTTACTCACTCTGAGTTCTCAAAAAGGGTTTCTTCACCCCGGGAAGTTAATTAAATACCATTTGGAGGCATTTAATGTTCGAGCAAAAACAGCTGATTTTCGACAAAACAGATAACACCCCCCATTACGTCATGCTTCAGAAATGTGGAAAATGGTCCGTTTTCAAATGTTTTATTTTTGAACGTCAGTTCACATTTGTAGGTGGATCATCAGTGTTAGAGCTAAAATTAGCATGTTTAAAGTGATTTTCATGCTTCCAGGGGCTCGGGAAGTGAATTAAATACTATTTGGAGGCATTTAATGCTCAATCAAAAACAGCTGATTTTTGACAAAAGAGATAACACCCCCCCATTACGTCATGCTTCAGAAATGTGGAAAATGGTCCATTTACAAATGTTTTATTTTTGAACGTCAGTTCACATTTGTAGGTGGATCATCAGTGTTAGAGCTAAAATTAGCATGTTTAAAGTGATTTTCATGCTTCCAGGGGCCCTAAACACAAGATTTATGGAATGGTTAAAAGTCCATGAAAATGGCCAATTTACTCACTCTGAGTTCTCAAAAAGGGTTTCTTCACCCCGGGAAGTTAATTAAATACCATTTGGAGGCATTTAATGTTCGATCAAAAACGGCTGATTTTCGACAAAAGAGATAACACCCCCCCATTACGTCATGCTTCAGAAATGTGGAAAATGGTCCGTTTTCAAATGTTTTATTTTTGAACGTCAGTTCACATTTGTAGGTGGATCATCAGTGTTAGAGCTAAAATTAGCATGTTTAAAGTGATTTTCATGCTTCCAGGGGCTCGGGAAGTGAATTAAATACTATTTGGAGGCATTTAATGTTCAATCAAAAACAGCTGATTTGTGACAAAAGAGATAACACCCCCCCCATTACGTCATGCTTCAGAAAGGTGGAAAATGGTCCGTTTTCAAATGTTTTATTTTTGAACGTCAGTTCACATTTGTAGGTGGATCATCAGTGTTAGAGCTAAAATTAGCATGTTTAAAGTGATTTTCATGCTTCCAGGGGCCCTAAACACAAGATTTATGGAATGGTTAAAAGTGCATGAAAATGGCCAATTTACGCACTCTGAGTTCTCAAAAAGGGTTTCTTCACCCCGGGAAGTTAATTAAATACCATTTGGAGGCATTTAAAATTCGAGCAAAAACGGCTGATTTTCGACAAAAGAGATAACACCCCCCCATTACGTCATGCTTCAGAAATGTGGAAAATGGTCCGTTTTCAAATGTTTTATTTTTGAACGTCAGTTCACATTTGTAGGTGGATCATCAGTGTTAGAGCTAAAATTAGCCTGTTTAAAGTGATTTTCATGCTTCCAGGGTCCCTAAACACAAGATTTATGGAATGGTTAAAAGTGCATGAAAATGGCCAATTTACTCACTCTGAGTTCTCAAAAAGGGTTTCTTCACCCCGGGAAGTTAATTAAATACCATTTGGAGGCATTTAATGTTCGAGCAAAAACGGCTGATTTTCGACAAAAGAGATAACACCCCCCCATTACGTCATGCTTCAGAAATGTGGAAAATGGTCCGTTTTCAAATGTTTTATTTTTGAACGTCAGTTCACATTTGTAGGTGGATCATCAGTGTTAGAGCTAAAATTAGCATGTTTAAAGTGATTTTCATGCTTCCAGGGGCTCGGGAAGTGAATTAAATACTATTTGGAGGCATTTAATGTTCAATCAAAAACAGCTGATTTTTGACAAAAGAAATAACACCCCCCCCCATTACGTCATGCTTCAGAAATGTGGAAAATGGTCCGTTATCAAATGTTTTATTTTTGAACGTCAGTTCACATTTGTAGGTGGATCATCAGTGTTAGAGCTAAAATTAGCATGTTTAAAGTGATTTTCATGCTTCCAGGGGCCCTAAACACAAGATTTATGGAATGGTTAAAAGTGCATGAAAATGGCCAATTTACTCACTTTGAGTTCTCAAAAAGGGTTTCTTCACCCCGGGAAGTTAATTAAATACCATTTGGAGGCATTTAATGTTCGAGCAAAAACGGCTGATTTTCGACAAAAGAGATAACACCCCCCCATTACGTCATGCTTCAGAAATTTGGAAAATGGTCCGTTTTCAAATGTTTTATTTTTGAACGTCAGTTCACATTTGTAGGTGGATCATCAGTGTTAGAGCTAAAATTAGCATGTTTAAAGTGATTTTCATGCTTCCAGGGGCTCGGGAAGTGAATTAAATACTATTTGGAGGCATTTAATGTTCAAGCAAAAACAGCAGATTTTTGACAAAAGAGATAACACCCCCCATTACGTCATGCTTCAGAAATGTGGAAAATGGTCCGTTTTCAAATGTTTTATTTTTGAACGTCAGTTCACATTTGTAGGTGGATCATCAGTGTTAGAGCTAAAATTAGCATGTTTAAAGTGATTTTCATGCTTCCAGGGGCCCTAAACACAAGATTTATGGAATGGTTAAAAGTGCATGAAAATGGCCAATTTACTCACTCTGAGTTCTCAAAAATGGTTTCTTCACCCCGGGAAGTTAATTAAATACCATTTGGAGGCATTTAAAATTCGAGCAAAAACGGCTGATTTTCGACAAAAGAGATAACACCCCCCCATTACGTCATGCTTCAGAAATGTGGAAAATGGTCCGTTTTCAAATGTTTTATTTTTGAACGTCAGTTCACATTTGTAGGTGGATCATCAGTGTTAGAGCTAAAATTAGCATGTTTAAAGTGATTTTCATGCTTCCAGGGGCCCTAAACACAAGATTTATGGAATGGTTAAAAGTGCATGAAAATGGCCAATTTACTCACTCTGAGTTCTCAAAAAGGGTTTCTTCACCCCGGGAAGTGAATTAAATACTATTTGGAGGCATTTAATGTTCAATCAAAAACAGCTGATTTTTGACAAAAGAGATAACACCCCCCCATTACGTCATGCTTCAGAAATGTGGAAAATGGTCCGTTTTCAAATGTTTTATTTTTGAACGTCAGTTCGCATTTATAGGTGGATCATCAGTGTTAGAGCTAAAATTAGCATGTTTAAAGTGATTTTCATGCTTCCAGGGTCCCTAAACACAAGATTTATGGAATGGTTAAAAGTGCATGAAAATGGCCAATTTACTCACTCTGAGTTCTCAAAAAGGGTTTCTTCACCCCGGGAAGTTAATTAAATACCATTTGGAGGCATTTAATGTTCGAGCAAAAACGGCTGATTTTCGACAAAAGAGATAACACCCCCCCCATTACGTCATGCTTCAGAAATGTGGAAAATGGCCCGTTTTCAAATGTTTTATTTTTGAACGTCAGTTCACATTTGTAGGTGGATCATCAATGTTAGAGCTAAAATTAGCATGTTTAAAGTGATTTTCATGCTTCCAGGGGCTCGGGAAGTGAATTAAATACTATTTGGAGGCATTTAATGTTCAATCAAAAACAGCTGATTTTTGACAAAAGAGATAACACCCCCCCATTACGTCATGCTTCAGAAATGTGGAAAATGGTCCATTTTCAAATGTTTTATTTTTGAACGTCAGTTCACATTTGTAGGTGGATCATCAGTGTTAGAGCTAAAATTAGCCTGTTTAAAGTGATTTTCATGCTTCCAGGGTCCCTAAACACAAGATTTATGGAATGGTTAAAAGTGCATGAAAATGGCCAATTTACTCACTCTGAGTTCTCAAAAAGGGTTTCTTCACCCCGGGAAGTTAATTAAATACCATTTGGAGGCATTTAATGTTCGAGCAAAAACGGCTGATTTTCGACAAAAGAGATAACACCCCCCATTACGTCATGCTTCAAAAATGTGGAAAATGGTCCGTTTTCAAATGTTTTATTTTTGAACGTCAGTTCACATTTGTAGGTGGATCATCAGTGTTAGAGCTAAAATTAGCATGTTTAAAGTGATTTTCATGCTTCCAGGGGCTCGGGAAGTGAATTAAATACTATTTGGAGGCATTTAATGTTCAATCAAAAACAGCTGATTTTTGACAAAAGAGATAACACCCCCCCCATTACGTCATGCTTCAGAAATGTGGAAAATGGTCCGTTATCAAATGTTTTATTTTTGAACGTCAGTTCACATTTGTAGGTGGATCATCAGTGTTAGAGCTAAAATTTGCATGTTTAAAGTGATTTTCATGCTTCCAGGGGCCCTAAACACAAGATTTATGGAATGGTTAAAAGTGCATGAAAATGGCCAATTTACTCACTCTGAGTTCTCAAAAAGGGTTTCTTCACCCCGGGAAGTTAATTAAATACCATTTGGAGGCATTTAATGTTCAAGCAAAAACGGCTGATTTTCAACAAAAGAGATAACACCCCCCCATTACGTCATGCTTCAGAAATGTGGAAAATGGTCCGTTTTCAAATGTTTTATTTTTGAACGTCAGTTCACATTTGTAGGTGGATCATCAGTGTTAGAGCTAAAATTAGCATGTTTAAAGTGATTTTCATGCTTCCAGGGGCTCGGGAAGTGAATTAAATACTATTTGGAGGCATTTAATGTTCAAGCAAAAACAGCAGATTTTTGACAAAAGAGATAACACCCCCCCCATTACGTCATGCTTCAGAAATGTGGAAAATGGTCCGTTTTCAAATGTTTTATTTTTGAACGTCAGTTCACATTTGTAGGTGGATCATCAGTGTTAGAGCTAAAATTAGCATGTTTAAAGTGATTTTCATGCTTCCAGGGGCCCTAAACACAAGATTTATGGAATGGTTAAAAGTGCATGAAAATGGCCAATTTACTCACTCTGAGTTCTCAAAAAGGGTTTCTTCACCCCGGGAAGTTAATTAAATACCATTTGGAGGCATTTAAAATTCGAGCAAAAACGGCTGATTTTCGACAAAAGAGATAACACTCCCCCATTACGTCATGCTTCAGAAATGTGGAAAATGGTCCGTTTTCAAATGTTTTATTTTTGAACGTCAGTTAACATTTGTAGGTGGATCATCAGTGTTAGAGCTAAAATTAGCATGTTTAAAGTGATTTTCATGCTTCCAGGGGCTCGGGAAGTGAATTAAATACTATTTGGAGGCATTTAATGTTCAATCAAAAACAGCAGATTTTTGACAGAAGAGATAACACCCCCCCCCATTACGTTATGCTTCAGAAATGTGGAAAATGGTCCGTTTTCAAATGTTTTATTTTTGAACGTCAGTTCACATTTGTAGGTGGATCATCAGTGTTAGAGCTAAAATTAGCATGTTTAAAGTGATTTTCATGCTTCCAGGGGCCCTAAACACAAGATTTATGGAATGGTTAAAAGTGCATGAAAATGGCCAATTTACTCACTCTGAGTTCTCAAAAAGGGTTTCTTCACCCCGGGAAGTTAATTAAATACCATTTGGAGGCATTTAAAATTTGAGCAAAAACGGCTGATTTTCGACAAAAGAGATAACACCCCCCCATTACGTCATGCTTCAGAAATGTGGAAAATGGTCCGTTTTCAAATGTTTTATTTTTGAACGTCAGTTCACATTTGTAGGTGGATCATCAGTGTTAGAGCTAAAATTAGCATGTTTAAAGTGATTTTCATGCTTCCAGGGGCTCGGTAAGTGAATTAAATACTATTTGGAGGCATTTAATGTTCAATCAAAAACAGCTGATTTTTGGCAAAAGAGATAACACCCCCCCATTACGTCATGCTTCAGAAATGTGGAAAATGGTCCGTTTTCAAATGTTTTATTTTTGAACGTCAGTTCACATTTGTAGGTGGATCATCAGTGTTAGAGCTAAAATTAGCATGTTTAAAGTGATTTTCATGCTTCCAGGGGCTCGGGAAGTGAATTAAATACTATTTGGAGGCATTTAATGTTCAAGCAAAAACAGCAGATTTTTGACAAAAGAGATAACACCCCCCCCATTACGTCATGCTTCAGAAATGTGGAAAATGGTCCGTTTTCAAATGTTTTATTTTTGAACGTCAGTTCACATTTGTAGGTGGATCATCAGTGTTAGAGCTAAAATTAGCATGTTTAAAGTGATTTTCATGCTTCCAGGGGCCCTAAACACAAGATTTATGGAATGGTTAAAAGTGCATGAAAATGGCCAATTTACTCACTCTGAGTTCTCAAAAAGGGTTTCTTCACCCCGGGAAGTTAATTAAATACCATTTGGAGGCATTTAAAATTCGAGCAAAAACGGCTGATTTTCGACAAAAGAGATAACACTCCCCCATTACGTCATGCTTCAGAAATGTGGAAAATGGTCCGTTTTCAAATGTTTTATTTTTGAACGTCAGTTAACATTTGTAGGTGGATCATCAGTGTTAGAGCTAAAATTAGCATGTTTAAAGTGATTTTCATGCTTCTAGCGGCTCGGGAAGTGAATTAAATACTATTTGGAGGCATTTAATGTTCAATCAAAAACAGCTGATTTTTGACAAAAGAGATAACACCCCCCCCATTACGTCATGCTTCAGAAATGTGGAAAATGGTCCGTTTTCAAATGTTTTATTTTTGAACGTCAGTTCACATTTGTAGGTGGATCATCAGTGTTAGAGCTAAAATTAGCATGTTTAAAGTGATTTTCATGCTTCCAGGGTCCCTAAACACAAGATTTATGGAATGGTTAAAAGTGCATGAAAATGGCCAATTTACTCACTCTGAGTTCTCAAAAAGGGTTTCTTCACCCCGGGAAGTTAATTAAATACCATTTGGAGGCATTTAATGTTCGAGCAAAAACGGCTGATTTTCGACAAAAGAGATAACACCCCCCCATTACGTCATGCTTCAGAAATGTGGAAAATGGTCCGTTTTCAAATGTTTTATTTTTGAACGTCAGTTCACATTTGTAGGTGGATCATCAGTGTTAGAGCTAAAATTAGCATGTTTAAAGTGATTTTCATGCTTCCAGGGGCTCGGGAAGTGAATTAAATACTATTTGGAGGCATTTAATGTTCAATCAAAAACAGCTGATTTTTGACAAAAGAAATAACACCCCCCCCCCATTACGTCATGCTTCAGAAATGTGGAAAATGGTCCGTTATCAAATGTTTTATTTTTGAACGTCAGTTCACATTTGTAGGTGGATCATCAGTGTTAGAGCTAAAATTAGCATGTTTAAAGTGATTTTCATGCTTCCAGGGGCCCTAAACACAAGATTTATGGAATGGTTAAAAGTGCATGAAAATGGCCAATTTACTCACTTTGAGTTCTCAAAAAGGGTTTCTTCACCCCGGGAAGTTAATTAAATACCATTTGGAGGCATTTAATGTTCGAGCAAAAACGGCTGATTTTCGACAAAAGAGATAACACCCCCCATTACGTCATGCTTCAGAAATGTGGAAAATGGTCCGTTTTCAAATGTTTTATTTTTGAACGTCAGTTCACATTTGTAGGTGGATCATCAGTGTTAGAGCTAAAATTAGCATGTTTAAAGTGATTTTCATGCTTCCAGGGGCTCGGGAAGTGAATTAAATACTATTTGGAGGCATTTAATGTTCAAGCAAAAACAGCAGTTTTTTGACAAAAGAGATAACACCCCCCCATTACGTCATGCTTCAGAAATGTGGAAAATGGTCCGTTTTCAAATGTTTTATTTTTGAACGTCAGTTCACATTTGTAGGTGGATCATCAGTGTTAGAGCTAAAATTAGCATGTTTAAAGTGATTTTCATGCTTCCAGGGGCCCTAAACACAAGATTTATGGAATGGTTAAAAGTGCATGAAAATGGCCAATTTACTCACTCTGAGTTCTCAAAAATGGTTTCTTCACCCCGGGAAGTTAATTAAATACCATTTGGAGGCATTTAAAATTCGAGCAAAAACGGCTGATTTTCGACAAAAGAGATAACACCCCCCCATTACGTCATGCTTCAGAAATGTGGAAAATGGTCCGTTTTCAAATGTTTTATTTTTGAACGTCAGTTCACATTTGTAGGTGGATCATCAGTGTTAGAGCTAAAATTAGCATGTTTAAAGTGATTTTCATGCTTCCAGGGGCTCGGGAAGTGAATTAAATACTATTTGGAGGCATTTAATGTTCAATCAAAAACAGCTGATTTTTGACAAAAGAGATAACACCCCCCCCCATTACGTCATGCTTCAGAAATGTGGAAAATGGTCCGTTTTCAAATGTTTTATTTTTGAACGTCAGTTCACATTTGTAGGTGGATCATCAGTGTTAGAGCTAAAATTAGCATGTTTAAAGTGATTTTCATGCTTCCAGGGGCCCTAAACACAAGATTTATGGAATGGTTAAAAGTGCATGAAAATGGCCAATTTACTCACTCTGAGTTCTCAAAAAGGGTTTCTTCACCCCGGGAAGTGAATTAAATACTATTTGGAGGCATTTAATGTTCAATCAAAAACAGCTGATTTTTGACAAAAGAGATAACACCCCCCCATTACGTCATGCTTCAGAAATGTGGAAAATGGTCCGTTTTCAAATGTTTTATTTTTGAACGTCAGTTCACATTTGTAGGTGGATCATCAGTGTTAGAGCTAAAATTAGCATGTTTAAAGTGATTTTCATGCTTCCAGGGGCCCTAAACACAAGATTTATGGAATGGTTAAAAGTGCATGAAAATGGCCAATTTACTCACTTTGAGTTCTCAAAAAGGGTTTCTTCACCCCGGGAAGTTAATTAAATACCATTTGGAGGCATTTAATGTTCGAGCAAAAACGGCTGATTTTCGACAAAAGAGATAACACCCCCCCATTACGTCATGCTTCAGAAATGTGGAAAATGGTCCGTTTTCAAATGTTTTATTTTTGAACGTCAGTTCACATTTGTAGGTGGATCATCAGTGTTAGAGCTAAAATTAGCATGTTTAAAGTGATTTTCATGCTTCCAGGGGCTCGGGAAGTGAATTAAATACTATTTGGAGGCATTTAATGTTCAATCAAAAACAGCTGATTTTTGACAAAAGAGATAACACCCCCCCCCATTACGTCATGCTTCAGAAATGTGGAAAATGGTCCGTTTTCAAATGTTTTATTTTTGAACGTCAGTTCACATTTGTAGGTGGATCATCAGTGTTAGAGCTAAAATTAGCATGTTTAAAGTGATTTTCATGCTTCCAGGGTCCCTAAACACAAGATTTATGGAATGGTTAAAAGTGCATGAAAATGGCCAATTTACTCACTCTGAGTTCTCAAAAAGGGTTTCTTCACCCCGGGAAGTTAATTAAATACCATTTGGAGGCATTTAATGTTCGAGCAAAAACGGCTGATTTTCGACAAAAGAGATAACACCCCCCCATTACGTCATGCTTCAGAAATGTGGAAAATGGCCCGTTTTCAAATGTTTTATTTTTGAACGTCAGTTCACATTTGTAGGTGGATCATCAATGTTAGAGCTAAAATTAGCATGTTTAAAGTGATTTTCATGCTTCCAGGGGCTCGGGAAGTGAATTAAATACTATTTGGAGGCATTTAATGTTCAATCAAAAACAGCTGATTTTTGACAAAAGAGATAACACCCCCCCATTACGTCATGCTTCAGAAATGTGGAAAATGGTCCATTTTCAAATGTTTTATTTTTGAACGTCAGTTCACATTTGTAGGTGGATCATCAGTGTTAGAGCTAAAATTAGCCTGTTTAAAGTGATTTTCATGCTTCCAGGGTCCCTAAACACAAGATTTATGGAATGGTTAAAAGTGCATGAAAATGGCCAATTTACTCACTCTGAGTTCTCAAAAAGGGTTTCTTCACCCCGGGAAGTTAATTAAATACCATTTGGAGGCATTTAATGTTCGAGCAAAAACGGCTGATTTTCGACAAAAGAGATAACACCCCCCATTACGTCATGCTTCAAAAATGTGGAAAATGGTCCGTTTTCAAATGTTTTATTTTTGAACGTCAGTTCACATTTGTAGGTGGATCATCAGTGTTAGAGCTAAAATTAGCATGTTTAAAGTGATTTTCATGCTTCCAGGGGCTCGGGAAGTGAATTAAATACTATTTGGAGGCATTTAATGTTCAATCAAAAACAGCTGATTTTTGACAAAAGAGATAACACCCCCCCCATTACGTCATGCTTCAGAAATGTGGAAAATGGTCCGTTATCAAATGTTTTATTTTTGAACGTCAGTTCACATTTGTAGGTGGATCATCAGTGTTAGAGCTAAAATTAGCATGTTTAAAGTGATTTTCATGCTTCCAGGGGCCCTAAACACAAGATTTATGGAATGGTTAAAAGTGCATGAAAATGGCCAATTTACTCACTCTGAGTTCTCAAAAAGGGTTTCTTCACCCCGGGAAGTTAATTAAATACCATTTGGAGGCATTTAATGTTCAAGCAAAAACGGCTGATTTTCAACAAAAGAGATAACACCCCCCCATTACGTCATGCTTCAGAAATGTGGAAAATGGTCCGTTTTCAAATGTTTTATTTTTGAACGTCAGTTCACATTTGTAGGTGGATCATCAGTGTTAGAGCTAAAATTAGCATGTTTAAAGTGATTTTCATGCTTCCAGGGGCTCGGGAAGTGAATTAAATACTATTTGGAGGCATTTAATGTTCAAGCAAAAACAGCAGATTTTTGACAAAAGAGATAACACCCCCCCCATTACGTCATGCTTCAGAAATGTGGAAAATGGTCCGTTTTCAAATGTTTTATTTTTGAACGTCAGTTCACATTTGTAGGTGGATCATCAGTGTTAGAGCTAAAATTAGCATGTTTAAAGTGATTTTCATGCTTCCAGGGGCCCTAAACACAAGATTTATGGAATGGTTAAAAGTGCATGAAAATGGCCAATTTACTCACTCTGAGTTCTCAAAAAGGGTTTCTTCACCCCGGGAAGTTAATTAAATACCATTTGGAGGCATTTAAAATTCGAGCAAAAACGGCTGATTTTCGACAAAAGAGATAACACTCCCCCATTACGTCATGCTTCAGAAATGTGGAAAATGGTCCGTTTTCAAATGTTTTATTTTTGAACGTCAGTTAACATTTGTAGGTGGATCATCAGTGTTAGAGCTAAAATTAGCATGTTTAAAGTGATTTTCATGCTTCCAGGGGCTCGGGAAGTGAATTAAATACTATTTGGAGGCATTTAATGTTCAATCAAAAACAGCAGATTTTTGACAGAAGAGATAACACCCCCCCCATTACGTTATGCTTCAGAAATGTGGAAAATGGTCCGTTTTCAAATGTTTTATTTTTGAACGTCAGTTCACATTTGTAGGTGGATCATCAGTGTTAGAGCTAAAATTAGCATGTTTAAAGTGATTTTCATGCTTCCAGGGGCCCTAAACACAAGATTTATGGAATGGTTAAAAGTGCATGAAAATGGCCAATTTACTCACTCTGAGTTCTCAAAAAGGGTTTCTTCACCCCGGGAAGTTAATTAAATACCATTTGGAGGCATTTAAAATTTGAGCAAAAACGGCTGATTTTCGACAAAAGAGATAACACCCCCCCATTACGTCATGCTTCAGAAATGTGGAAAATGGTCCGTTTTCAAATGTTTTATTTTTGAACGTCAGTTCACATTTGTAGGTGGATCATCAGTGTTAGAGCTAAAATTAGCATGTTTAAAGTGATTTTCATGCTTCCAGGGGCTCGGTAAGTGAATTAAATACTATTTGGAGGCATTTAATGTTCAATCAAAAACAGCTGATTTTTGACAAAAGAGATAACACCCCCCCATTACGTCATGCTTCAGAAATGTGGAAAATGGTCCGTTTTCAAATGTTTTATTTTTGAACGTCAGTTCACATTTGTAGGTGGATCATCAGTGTTAGAGCTAAAATTAGCATGTTTAAAGTGATTTTCATGCTTCCAGGGTCCCTAAACACAAGATTTATGGAATGGTTAAAAGTGCATGAAAATGGCCAATTTACTCACTCTGAGTTCTCAAAAAGGGTTTCTTCACCCCGGGAAGTTAATTAAATACCATTTGGAGGCATTTAATGTTCGAGCAAAAATGGCTGATTTTCGACAAAAGAGATAACACCCCCCATTACGTCATGCTTCAGAAATGTGGAAAATGGTCCGTTTTCAAATGTTTTATTTTTGAACGTCAGTTCACATTTGTAGGTGGATCATCAGTGTTAGAGCTAAAATTAGCATGTTTAAAGTGATTTTCATGCTTCTAGCGGCTCGGGAAGTGAATTAAATACTATTTGGAGGCATTTAATGTTCAATCAAAAACAGCTGATTTTTGACAAAAGAGATAACACCCCCCCCATTACGTCATGCTTCAGAAATGTGGAAAATGGTCCGTTTTCAAATGTTTTATTTTTGAACGTCAGTTCACATTTGTAGGTGGATCATCAGTGTTAGAGCTAAAATTAGCATGTTTAAAGTGATTTTCATGCTTCCAGGGTCCCTAAACACAAGATTTATGGAATGGTTAAAAGTGCATGAAAATGGCCAATTTACTCACTCTGAGTTCTCAAAAAGGGTTTCTTCACCCCGGGAAGTTAATTAAATACCATTTGGAGGCATTTAATGTTCGAGCAAAAACGGCTGATTTTCGACAAAAGAGATAACACCCCCCCATTACGTCATGCTTCAGAAATGTGGAAAATGGTCCGTTTTCAAATGTTTTATTTTTGAACGTCAGTTCACATTTGTAGGTGGATCATCAGTGTTAGAGCTAAAATTAGCATGTTTAAAGTGATTTTCATGCTTCCAGGGGCTCGGGAAGTGAATTAAATACTATTTGGAGGCATTTAATGTTCAATCAAAAACAGCTGATTTTTGACAAAAGAAATAACACCCCCCCCCATTACGTCATGCTTCAGAAATGTGGAAAATGGTCCGTTATCAAATGTTTTATTTTTGAACGTCAGTTCACATTTGTAGGTGGATCATCAGTGTTAGAGCTAAAATTAGCATGTTTAAAGTGATTTTCATGCTTCCAGGGGCCCTAAACACAAGATTTATGGAATGGTTAAAAGTGCATGAAAATGGCCAATTTACTCACTTTGAGTTCTCAAAAAGGGTTTCTTCACCCCGGGAAGTTAATTAAATACCATTTGGAGGCATTTAATGTTCGAGCAAAAACGGCTGATTTTCGACAAAAGAGATAACACCCCCCCATTACGTCATGCTTCAGAAATGTGGAAAATGGTCCGTTTTCAAATGTTTTATTTTTGAACGTCAGTTCACATTTGTAGGTGGATCATCAGTGTTAGAGCTAAAATTAGCATGTTTAAAGTGATTTTCATGCTTCCAGGGGCTCGGGAAGTGAATTAAATACTATTTGGAGGCATTTAATGTTCAAGCAAAAACAGCAGTTTTTTGACAAAAGAGATAACACCCCCCCATTACGTCATGCTTCAGAAATGTGGAAAATGGTCCGTTTTCAAATGTTTTATTTTTGAACGTCAGTTCACATTTGTAGGTGGATCATCAGTGTTAGAGCTAAAATTAGCATGTTTAAAGTGATTTTCATGCTTCCAGGGGCCCTAAACACAAGATTTATGGAATGGTTAAAAGTGCATGAAAATGGCCAATTTACTCACTCTGAGTTCTCAAAAATGGTTTCTTCACCCCGGGAAGTTAATTAAATACCATTTGGAGGCATTTAAAATTCGAGCAAAAACGGCTGATTTTCGACAAAAGAGATAACACCCCCCCCCATTACGTCATGCTTCAGAAATGTGGAAAATGGTCCGTTTTCAAATGTTTTATTTTTGAACGTCAGTTCACATTTGTAGGTGGATCATCAGTGTTAGAGCTAAAATTAGCATGTTTAAAGTGATTTTCATGCTTCCAGGGGCCCTAAACACAAGATTTATGGAATGGTTAAAAGTGCATGAAAATGGCCAATTTACTCACTCTGAGTTCTCAAAAAGGGTTTCTTCACCCCGGGAAGTGAATTAAATACTATTTGGAGGCATTTAATGTTCAATCAAAAACAGCTGATTTTTGACAAAAGAGATAACACCCCCCCATTACGTCATGCTTCAGAAATGTGGAAAATGGTCCGTTTTCAAATGTTTTATTTTTGAACGTCAGTTCACATTTGTAGGTGGATCATCAGTGTTAGAGCTAAAATTAGCATGTTTAAAGTGATTTTCATGCTTCCAGGGTCCCTAAACAGAAGATTTATGGAATGGTTAAAAGTGCATGAAAATGGCCAATTTACTCACTCTGAGTTCTCAAAAAGGGTTTCTTCACCCCGGGAAGTTAATTAAATACCATTTGGAGGCATTTAATGTTCGAGCAAAAACGGCTGATTTTCGACAAAAGAGATAACACCCCCCCATTACGTCATGCTTCAGAAATGTGGAAAATGGTCCGTTTTCAAAATGTTTTATTTTTGAACGTCAGTTCACATTTGTAGGTGGATCATCAGTGTTAGAGCTAAAATTAGCATGTTTAAAGTGATTTTCATGCTTCCAGGGGCTCGGGAAGTGAATTAAATACTATTTGGAGGCATTTAATGTTCAATCAAAAACAGCTGATTTTTGACAAAAGAAATAACACCCCCCCCCCATTACGTCATGCTTCAGAAATGTGGAAAATGGTCCGTTATCAAATGTTTTATTTTTGAACGTCAGTTCACATTTGTAGGTGGATCATTAGTGTTAGAGCTAAAATTAGCATGTTTAAAGTGATTTTCATGCTTCCAGGGGCCCTAAACACAAGATTTATGGAATGGTTAAAAGTGCATGAAAATGGCCAATTTACTCACTTTGAGTTCTCAAAAAGGGTTTCTTCACCCCGGGAAGTTAATTAAATACCATTTGGAGGCATTTAATGTTCGAGCAAAAACGGCTGATTTTCGACAAAAGAGATAACACCCCCCCATTACGTCATGCTTCAGAAATGTGGAAAATGGTCCGTTTTCAAATGTTTTATTTTTGAACGTCAGTTCACATTTGTAGGTGGATCATCAGTGTTAGAGCTAAAATTAGCATGTTTAAAGTG
Source organism: Lissotriton vulgaris (assembly GCF_964263255.1). Lineage (NCBI taxonomy): Eukaryota > Metazoa > Chordata > Amphibia > Caudata > Salamandridae > Lissotriton > Lissotriton vulgaris. Next base: position 507,264 of record NW_028241214.1, read on the forward strand.
ATTTTCATGCTTCCAGGGGCTCGGGAAGTGAATTAAATACTATTTGGAGGCATTTAATGTTCAAGCAAAAACAGCAGATTTTTGACAAAAGAGATAACACCCCCCCATTACGTCATGCTTCAGAAATGTGGAAAATGGTCCGTTTTCAAATGTTTTATTTTTGAACGTCAGTTCACATTTGTAGGTGGATCATCAGTGTTAGAGCTAAAATTAGCATGTTTAAAGTGATTTTCATGCTTCCAGGGGCTCGGGAAGTGAATTAAATACTATTTGGAGGCATTTAATGTTCAATCAAAAACAGCTGATTTTTGACAAAAGAGATAACACCCCCCCCCATTACGTCATGCTTCAGAAATGTGGAAAATGGTCCGTTTTCAAATGTTTTATTTTTGAACGTCAGTTCACATTTGTAGGTGGATCATCAGTGTTAGAGCTAAAATTAGCATGTTTAAAGTGATTTTCATGCTTCCAGGGTCCCTAAACACAAGATTTATGGAATGGTTAAAAGTGCATGAAAATGGCCAATTTACTCACTCTGAGTTCTCAAAAAGGGTTTCTTCACCCCGGGAAGTTAATTAAATACCATTTGGAGGCATTTAATGTTCGAGCAAAAATGGCTGATTTTCGACAAAAGAGATAACACCCCCCCATTACGTCATGCTTCAGAAATGTGGAAAATGGTCCGTTTTCAAATGTTTTATTTTTGAACGTCAGTTCACATTTGTAGGTGGATCATCAGTGTTAGAGCTAAAATTAGCATGTTTAAAGTGATTTTCATGCTTCCAGGGGCTCGGGAAGTGAATTAAATACTATTTGGAGGCATTTAATGTTCAAGCAAAAACAGCAGATTTTTGACAAAAGAGATAACACCCCCCCATTACGTCATGCTTCAGAAATGTGGAAAATGGTCCGTTTTCAAATGTTTTATTTTTGAACGTCAGTTCACATTTGTAGGTGGATCATCAGTGTTAGAGCTAAAATTAGCATGTTTAAAGTGATTTTCATGCTTCCAGGGGCTCGGGAAGTGAATTAAATACTATTTGGAGGCATTTAATGTTCAATCAAAAACAGCTGATTTTTGACAAAAGAGATAACACCCCCCCCCCATTACGTCATGCTTCAGAAATGTGGAAAATGGTCCGTTTTCAAATGTTTTATTTTTGAACGTCAGTTCACATTTGTAGGTGGATCATCAGTGTTAGAGCTAAAATTAGCATGTTTAAAGTGATTTTCATGCTTCCAGGGGCCCTAAACACAAGATTTATGGAATGGTTAAAAGTGCATGAAAATGGCCAATTTACTCACTCTGAGTTCTCAAAAAGGGTTTCTTCACCCCGGGAAGTTAATTAAATACCATTTGGAGGCATTTAATGTTCGAGCAAAAACGGCTGATTTTCGACAAAAGAGATAACACCCCCCCATTACGTCATGCTTCAGAAATGTGGAAAATGGTCCGTTTTCAAATGTTTTATTTTTGAACGTCAGTTCACATTTGTAGGTGGATCATCAGTGTCAGAGCTAAAATTAGCATGTTTAAAGTGATTTTCATGCTTCTAGGGGCTCGGGAAGTGAATTAAATACTATTTGGAGGCATTTAATGTTCAATCAAAAACAGCTGATTTTTGACAAAAGAGATAACACCCCCCCATTACGTCATGCTTCAGAAATGTGGAAAATGGTCCGTTTTCAAATGTTTTATTTTTGAACGTCAGTTCACATTTGTAGGTGGATCATCAGTGTTAGAGCTAAAATTAGCATGTTTAAAGTGATTTTCATGCTTCCAGGGGCCCTAAACACAAGATTTATGGAATGGTTAAAAGTGCATGAAAATGGCCAATTTACTCACTCTGAGTTCTCAAAAAGGGTTTCTTCACCCCGGGAAGTTAATTAAATACCATTTGGAGGCATTTAATGTTCGAGCAAAAACAGCTGATTTTCGACAAAAGAGATAACACCCCCCCATTACGTCATGCTTCAGAAATGTGGAAAATGGTCCGTTTTCAAATGTTTTATTTTTGAACGTCAGTTCACATTTGTAGGTGGATCATCAGTGTTAGAGCTAAAATTAGCATGTTTAAAGTGATTTTCATGCTTCCAGGGGCTCGGGAAGTGAATTAAATACTATTTGGAGGCATTTAATGCTCAATCAAAAACAGCTGATTTTTGACAAAAGAGATAACACCCCCCCATTACGTCATGCTTCAGAAATGTGGAAAATGGTCCATTTACAAATGTTTTATTTTTGAACGTCAGTTCACATTTGTAGGTGGATCATCAGTGTTAGAGCTAAAATTAGCATGTTTAAAGTGATTTTCATGCTTCCAGGGGTCCTAAACACAAGATTTATGGAATGGTTAAAAGTCCATGAAAATGGCCAATTTACTCACTCTGAGTTCACAAAAAGGGTTTCTTCACCCCGGGAAGTTAATTAAATACCATTTGGAGGCATTTAATGTTCGATCAAAAACGGCTGATTTTCGACAAAAGAGATAACACCCCCCCATTACGTCATGCTTCAGAAATGTGGAAAATGGTCCGTTTTCAAATGTTTTATTTTTGAACGTCAGTTCACATTTGTAGGTGGATCATCAGTGTTAGAGCTAAAATTAGCATGTTTAAAGTGATTTTCATGCTTCCAGGGGCTCGGGAAGTGAATTAAATACTATTTGGAGGCATTTAATGTTCAATCAAAAACAGCTGATTTGTGACAAAAGAGATAACACCCCCCCCATTACGTCATGCTTCAGAAAGGTGGAAAATGGTCCGTTTTCAAATGTTTTATTTTTGAACGTCAGTTCACATTTGTAGGTGGATCATCAGTGTTAGAGCTAAAATTAGCATGTTTAAAGTGATTTTCATGCTTCCAGGGGCCCTAAACACAAGATTTATGGAATGGTTAAAAGTGCATGAAAATGGCCAATTTACGCACTCTGAGTTCTCAAAAAGGGTTTCTTCACCCCGGGAAGTTAATTAAATACCATTTGGAGGCATTTAAAATTCGAGCAAAAACGGCTGATTTTCGACAAAAGAGATAACACCCCCCCATTACGTCATGCTTCAGAAATGTGGAAAATGGTCCGTTTTCAAATGTTTTATTTTTGAACGTCAGTTCACATTTGTAGGTGGATCATCAGTGTTAGAGCTAAAATTAGCCTGTTTAAAGTGATTTTCATGCTTCCAGGGTCCCTAAACACAAGATTTATGGAATGGTTAAAAGTGCATGAAAATGGCCAATTTACTCACTCTGAGTTCTCAAAAAGGGTTTCTTCACCCCGGGAAGTTAATTAAATACCATTTGGAGGCATTTAATGTTCGAGCAAAAACGGCTGATTTTCGACAAAAGAGATAACACCCCCCCATTACGTCATGCTTCAGAAATGTGGAAAATGGTCCGTTTTCAAATGTTTTATTTTTGAACGTCAGTTCACATTTGTAGGTGGATCATCAGTGTTAGAGCTAAAATTAGCATGTTTAAAGTGATTTTCATGCTTCCAGGGGCTCGGGAAGTGAATTAAATACTATTTGGAGGCATTTAATGTTCAATCAAAAACAGCTGATTTTTGACAAAAGAAATAACACCCCCCCCCATTACGTCATGCTTCAGAAATGTGGAAAATGGTCCGTTATCAAATGTTTTATTTTTGAACGTCAGTTCACATTTGTAGGTGGATCATCAGTGTTAGAGCTAAAATTAGCATGTTTAAAGTGATTTTCATGCTTCCAGGGGCCCTAAACACAAGATTTATGGAATGGTTAAAAGTGCATGAAAATGGCCAATTTACTCACTTTGAGTTCTCAAAAAGGGTTTCTTCACCCCGGGAAGTTAATTAAATACCATTTGGAGGCATTTAATGTTCGAGCAAAAACGGCTGATTTTCGACAAAAGAGATAACACCCCCCCATTACGTCATGCTTCAGAAATGTGGAAAATGGTCCGTTTTCAAATGTTTTATTTTTGAACGTCAGTTCACATTTGTAGGTGGATCATCAGTGTTAGAGCTAAAATTAGCATGTTTAAAGTGATTTTCATGCTTCCAGGGGCTCGGGAAGTGAATTAAATACTATTTGGAGGCATTTAATGTTCAAGCAAAAACAGCAGATTTTTGACAAAAGAGATAACACCCCCCATTACGTCATGCTTCAGAAATGTGGAAAATGGTCCGTTTTCAAATGTTTTATTTTTGAACGTCAGTTCACATTTGTAGGTGGATCATCAGTGTTAGAGCTAAAATTAGCATGTTTAAAGTGATTTTCATGCTTCCAGGGGCCCTAAACACAAGATTTATGGAATGGTTAAAAGTGCATGAAAATGGCCAATTTACTCACTCTGAGTTCTCAAAAATGGTTTCTTCACCCCGGGAAGTTAATTAAATACCATTTGGAGGCATTTAAAATTCGAGCAAAAACGGCTGATTTTCGACAAAAGAGATAACACCCCCCCATTACGTCATGCTTCAGAAATGTGGAAAATGGTCCGTTTTCAAATGTTTTATTTTTGAACGTCAGTTCACATTTGTAGGTGGATCATCAGTGTTAGAGCTAAAATTAGCATGTTTAAAGTGATTTTCATGCTTCCAGGGGCCCTAAACACAAGATTTATGGAATGGTTAAAAGTGCATGAAAATGGCCAATTTACTCACTCTGAGTTCTCAAAAAGGGTTTCTTCACCCCGGGAAGTGAATTAAATACTATTTGGAGGCATTTAATGTTCAATCAAAAACAGCTGATTTTTGACAAAAGAGATAACACCCCCCCATTACGTCATGCTTCAGAAATGTGGAAAATGGTCCGTTTTCAAATGTTTTATTTTTGAACGTCAGTTCACATTTGTAGGTGGATCATCAGTGTTAGAGCTAAAATTAGCATGTTTAAAGTGATGTTCATGCTTCCAGGGTCCCTAAACACAAGATTTATGGAATGGTTAAAAGTGCATGAAAATGGCCAATTTACTCACTCTGAGTTCTCAAAAAGGGTTTCTTCACCCCGGGAAGTTAATTAAATACCATTTGGAGGCATTTAATGTTCGAGCAAAAACGGCTGATTTTCGACAAAAGAGATAACACCCCCCCATTACGTCATGCTTCAGAAATGTGGAAAATGGCCCGTTTTCAAATGTTTTATTTTTGAACGTCAGTTCACATTTGTAGGTGGATCATCAATGTTAGAGCTAAAATTAGCATGTTTAAAGTGATTTTCATGCTTCCAGGGGCTCGGGAAGTGAATTAAATACTATTTGGAGGCATTTAATGTTCAATCAAAAACAGCTGATTTTTGACAAAAGAGATAACACCCCCCCATTACGTCATGCTTCAGAAATGTGGAAAATGGTCCATTTTCAAATGTTTTATTTTTGAACGTCAGTTCACATTTGTAGGTGGATCATCAGTGTTAGAGCTAAAATTAGCCTGTTTAAAGTGATTTTCATGCTTCCAGGGTCCCTAAACACAAGATTTATGGAATGGTTAAAAGTGCATGAAAATGGCCAATTTACTCACTCTGAGTTCTCAAAAAGGGTTTCTTCACCCCGGGAAGTTAATTAAATACCATTTGGAGGCATTTAATGTTCGAGCAAAAACGGCTGATTTTCGACAAAAGAGATAACACCCCCCATTACGTCATGCTTCAAAAATGTGGAAAATGGTCCGTTTTCAAATGTTTTATTTTTGAACGTCAGTTCACATTTGTAGGTGGATCATCAGTGTTAGAGCTAAAATTAGCATGTTTAAAGTGATTTTCATGCTTCCAGGGGCTCGGGAAGTGAATTAAATACTATTTGGAGGCATTTAATGTTCAATCAAAAACAGCTGATTTTTGACAAAAGAGATAACACCCCCCCCATTACGTCATGCTTCAGAAATGTGGAAAATGGTCCGTTATCAAATGTTTTATTTTTGAACGTCAGTTCACATTTGTAGGTGGATCATCAGTGTTAGAGCTAAAATTAGCATGTTTAAAGTGATTTTCATGCTTCCAGGGGCCCTAAACACAAGATTTATGGAATGGTTAAAAGTGCATGAAAATGGCCAATTTACTCACTCTGAGTTCTCAAAAAGGGTTTCTTCACCCCGGGAAGTTAATTAAATACCATTTGGAGGCATTTAATGTTCAAGCAAAAACGGCTGATTTTCAACAAAAGAGATAACACCCCCCCATTACGTCATGCTTCAGAAATGTGGAAAATGGTCCGTTTTCAAATGTTTTATTTTTGAACGTCAGTTCACATTTGTAGGTGGATCATCAGTGTTAGAGCTAAAATTAGCATGTTTAAAGTGATTTTCATGCTTCCAGGGGCTCGGGAAGTGAATTAAATACTATTTGGAGGCATTTAATGTTCAAGCAAAAACAGCAGATTTTTGACAAAAGAGATAACACCCCCCCCATTACGTCATGCTTCAGAAATGTGGAAAATGGTCCGTTTTCAAATGTTTTATTTTTGAACGTCAGTTCACATTTGTAGGTGGATCATCAGTGTTAGAGCTAAAATTAGCATGTTTAAAGTGATTTTCATGCTTCCAGGGGCCCTAAACACAAGATTTATGGAATGGTTAAAAGTGCATGAAAATGGCCAATTTACTCACTCTGAGTTCTCAAAAAGGGTTTCTTCACCCCGGGAAGTTAATTAAATACCATTTGGAGGCATTTAAAATTCGAGCTAAAACGGCTGATTTTCGACAAAAGAGATAACACTCCCCCATTACGTCATGCTTCAGAAATGTGGAAAATGGTCCGTTTTCAAATGTTTTATTTTTGAACGTCAGTTAACATTTGTAGGTGGATCATCAGTGTTAGAGCTAAAATTAGCATGTTTAAAGTGATTTTCATGCTTCCAGGGGCTCGGGAAGTGAATTAAATACTATTTGGAGGCATTTAATGTTCAATCAAAAACAGCAGATTTTTGACAGAAGAGATAACACCCCCCCCATTACGTTATGCTTCAGAAATGTGGAAAATGGTCCGTTTTCAAATGTTTTATTTTTGAACGTCAGTTCACATTTGTAGGTGGATCATCAGTGTTAGAGCTAAAATTAGCATGTTTAAAGTGATTTTCATGCTTCCAGGGGCCCTAAACACAAGATTTATGGAATGGTTAAAAGTGCATGAAAATGGCCAATTTACTCACTCTGAGTTCTCAAAAAGGGTTTCTTCACCCCGGGAAGTTAATTAAATACCATTTGGAGGCATTTAAAATTTGAGCAAAAACGGCTGATTTTCGACAAAAGAGATAACACCCCCCCATTACGTCATGCTTCAGAAATGTGGAAAATGGTCCGTTTTCAAATGTTTTATTTTTGAACGTCAGTTCACATTTGTAGGTGGATCATCAGTGTTAGAGCTAAAATTAGCATGTTTAAAGTGATTTTCATGCTTCCAGGGGCTCGGTAAGTGAATTAAATACTATTTGGAGGCATTTAATGTTCAATCAAAAACAGCTGATTTTTGACAAAAGAGATAACACCCCCCCATTACGTCATGCTTCAGAAATGTGGAAAATGGTCCGTTTTCAAATGTTTTATTTTTGAACGTCAGTTCACATTTGTAGGTGGATCATCAGTGTTAGAGCTAAAATTAGCATGTTTAAAGTGATTTTCATGCTTCCAGGGTCCCTAAACACAAGATTTATGGAATGGTTAAAAGTGCATGAAAATGGCCAATTTACTCACTCTGAGTTCTCAAAAAGGGTTTCTTCACCCCGGGAAGTTAATTAAATACCATTTGGAGGCATTTAATGTTCGAGCAAAAATGGCTGATTTTCGACAAAAGAGATAACACCCCCCATTACGTCATGCTTCAGAAATGTGGAAAATGGTCCGTTTTCAAATGTTTTATTTTTGAACGTCAGTTCACATTTGTAGGTGGATCATCAGTGTTAGAGCTAAAATTAGCATGTTTAAAGTGATTTTCATGCTTCTAGCGGCTCGGGAAGTGAATTAAATACTATTTGGAGGCATTTAATGTTCAATCAAAAACAGCTGATTTTTGACAAAAGAGATAACACCCCCCCCATTACGTCATGCTTCAGAAATGTGGAAAATGGTCCGTTTTCAAATGTTTTATTTTTGAACGTCAGTTCACATTTGTAGGTGGATCATCAGTGTTAGAGCTAAAATTAGCATGTTTAAAGTGATTTTCATGCTTCCAGGGTCCCTAAACACAAGATTTATGGAATGGTTAAAAGTGCATGAAAATGGCCAATTTACTCACTCTGAGTTCTCAAAAAGGGTTTCTTCACCCCGGGAAGTTAATTAAATACCATTTGGAGGCATTTAATGTTCGAGCAAAAACGGCTGATTTTCGACAAAAGAGATAACACCCCCCCATTACGTCATGCTTCAGAAATGTGGAAAATGGTCCGTTTTCAAATGTTTTATTTTTGAACGTCAGTTCACATTTGTAGGTGGATCATCAGTGTTAGAGCTAAAATTAGCATGTTTAAAGTGATTTTCATGCTTCCAGGGGCTCGGGAAGTGAATTAAATACTATTTGGAGGCATTTAATGTTCAATCAAAAACAGCTGATTTTTGACAAAAGAAATAACACCCCCCCCCATTACGTCATGCTTCAGAAATGTGGAAAATGGTCCGTTATCAAATGTTTTATTTTTGAACGTCAGTTCACATTTGTAGGTGGATCATCAGTGTTAGAGCTAAAATTAGCATGTTTAAAGTGATTTTCATGCTTCCAGGGGCCCTAAACACAAGATTTATGGAATGGTTAAAAGTGCATGAAAATGGCCAATTTACTCACTTTGAGTTCTCAAAAAGGGTTTCTTCACCCCGGGAAGTTAATTAAATACCATTTGGAGGCATTTAATGTTCGAGCAAAAACGGCTGATTTTCGACAAAAGAGATAACACCCCCCCATTACGTCATGCTTCAGAAATGTGGAAAATGGTCCGTTTTCAAATGTTTTATTTTTGAACGTCAGTTCACATTTGTAGGTGGATCATCAGTGTTAGAGCTAAAATTAGCATGTTTAAAGTGATTTTCATGCTTCCAGGGGCTCGGGAAGTGAATTAAATACTATTTGGAGGCATTTAATGTTCAAGCAAAAACAGCAGTTTTTTGACAAAAGAGATAACACCCCCCCATTACGTCATGCTTCAGAAATGTGGAAAATGGTCCGTTTTCAAATGTTTTATTTTTGAACGTCAGTTCACATTTGTAGGTGGATCATCAGTGTTAGAGCTAAAATTAGCATGTTTAAAGTGATTTTCATGCTTCCAGGGGCCCTAAACACAAGATTTATGGAATGGTTAAAAGTGCATGAAAATGGCCAATTTACTCACTCTGAGTTCTCAAAAATGGTTTCTTCACCCCGGGAAGTTAATTAAATACCATTTGGAGGCATTTAAAATTCGAGCAAAAACGGCTGATTTTCGACAAAAGAGATAACACCCCCCCATTACGTCATGCTTCAGAAATGTGGAAAATGGTCCGTTTTCAAATGTTTTATTTTTGAACGTCAGTTCACATTTGTAGGTGGATCATCAGTGTTAGAGCTAAAATTAGCATGTTTAAAGTGATTTTCATGCTTCCAGGGGCTCGGGAAGTGAATTAAATACTATTTGGAGGCATTTAATGTTCAATCAAAAACAGCTGATTTTTGACAAAAGAGATAACACCCCCCCCCATTACGTCATGCTTCAGAAATGTGGAAAATGGTCCGTTTTCAAATGTTTTATTTTTGAACGTCAGTTCACATTTGTAGGTGGATCATCAGTGTTAGAGCTAAAATTAGCATGTTTAAAGTGATTTTCATGCTTCCAGGGGCCCTAAACACAAGATTTATGGAATGGTTAAAAGTGCATGAAAATGGCCAATTTACTCACTCTGAGTTCTCAAAAAGGGTTTCTTCACCCCGGGAAGTGAATTAAATACTATTTGGAGGCATTTAATGTTCAATCAAAAACAGCTGATTTTTGACAAAAGAGATAACACCCCCCCATTACGTCATGCTTCAGAAATGTGGAAAATGGTCCGTTTTCAAATGTTTTATTTTTGAACGTCAGTTCACATTTGTAGGTGGATCATCAGTGTTAGAGCTAAAATTAGCATGTTTAAAGTGATTTTCATGCTTCCAGGGTCCCTAAACAGAAGATTTATGGAATGGTTAAAAGTGCATGAAAATGGCCAATTTACTCACTCTGAGTTCTCAAAAAGGGTTTCTTCACCCCGGGAAGTTAATTAAATACCATTTGGAGGCATTTAATGTTCGAGCAAAAACGGCTGATTTTCGACAAAAGAGATAACACCCCCCCATTACGTCATGCTTCAGAAATGTGGAAAATGGTCCGTTTTCAAATGTTTTATTTTTGAACGTCAGTTCACATTTGTAGGTGGATCATCAGTGTTAGAGCTAAAATTAGCATGTTTAAAGTGATTTTCATGCTTCCAGGGGCTCGGGAAGTGAATTAAATACTATTTGGAGGCATTTAATGTTCAATCAAAAACAGCTGATTTTTGACAAAAGAAATAACACCCCCCCCCCATTACGTCATGCTTCAGAAATGTGGAAAATGGTCCGTTATCAAATGTTTTATTTTTGAACGTCAGTTCACATTTGTAGGTGGATCATTAGTGTTAGAGCTAAAATTAGCATGTTTAAAGTGATTTTCATGCTTCCAGGGGCCCTAAACACAAGATTTATGGAATGGTTAAAAGTGCATGAAAATGGCCAATTTACTCACTTTGAGTTCTCAAAAAGGGTTTCTTCACCCCGGGAAGTTAATTAAATACCATTTGGAGGCATTTAATGTTCGAGCAAAAACGGCTGATTTTCGACAAAAGAGATAACACCCCCCCATTACGTCATGCTTCAGAAATGTGGAAAATGGTCCGTTTTCAAATGTTTTATTTTTGAACGTCAGTTCACATTTGTAGGTGGATCATCAGTGTTAGAGCTAAAATTAGCATGTTTAAAGTGATTTTCATGCTTCCAGGGGCTCGGGAAGTGAATTAAATACTATTTGGAGGCATTTAATGTTCAAGCAAAAACAGCAGATTTTTGACAAAAGAGATAACACCCCCCCATTACGTCATGCTTCAGAAATGTGGAAAATGGTCCGTTTTCAAATGTTTTATTTTTGAACGTCAGTTCACATTTGTAGGTGGATCATCAGTGTTAGAGCTAAAATTAGCATGTTTAAAGTGATTTTCATGCTTCCAGGGGCTCGGGAAGTGAATTAAATACTATTTGGAGGCATTTAATGTTCAATCAAAAACAGCTGATTTTTGACAAAAGAGATAACACCCCCCCCCCATTACGTCATGCTTCAGAAATGTGGAAAATGGTCCGTTTTCAAATGTTTTATTTTTGAACGTCAGTTCACATTTGTAGGTGGATCATCAGTGTTAGAGCTAAAATTAGCATGTTTAAAGTGATTTTCATGCTTCCAGGGGCCCTAAACACAAGATTTATGGAATGGTTAAAAGTGCATGAAAATGGCCAATTTACTCACTCTGAGTTCTCAAAAAGGGTTTCTTCACCCCGGGAAGTTAATTAAATACCATTTGGAGGCATTTAATGTTCGAGCAAAAACGGCTGATTTTCGACAAAAGAGATAACACCCCCCCATTACGTCATGCTTCAGAAATGTGGAAAATGGTCCGTTTTCAAATGTTTTATTTTTGAACGTCAGTTCACATTTGTAGGTGGATCATCAGTGTTAGAGCTAAAATTAGCATGTTTAAAGTGATTTTCATGCTTCCAGGGGCTCGGGAAGTGAATTAAATACTATTTGGAGGCATTTAATGTTCAATCAAAAACAGCTGATTTTTGACAAAAGAAATAACACCCCCCCCATTACGTCATGCTTCAGAAATGTGGAAAATGGTCCGTTATCAAATGTTTTATTTTTGAACGTCAGTTCACATTTGTAGGTGGATCATCAGTGTTAGAGCTAAAATTAGCATGTTTAAAGTGATTTTCATGCTTCCAGGGGCCCTAAACACAAGATTTATGGAATGGTTAAAAGTGCATGAAAATGGCCAATTTACTCACTTTGAGTTCTCAAAAAGGGTTTCTTCACCCCGGGAAGTTAATTAAATACCATTTGGAGGCATTTAATGTTCGAGCAAAAACGGCTGATTTTCGACAAAAGAGATAACACCCCCCCATTACGTCATGCTTCAGAAATGTGGAAAATGGTCCGTTTTCAAATGTTTTATTTTTGAACGTCAGTTCACATTTGTAGGTGGATCATCAGTGTTAGAGCTAAAATTAGCATGTTTAAAGTGATTTTCATGCTTCCAGGGGCTCGGGAAGTGAATTAAATACTATTTGGAGGCATTTAATGTTCAAGCAAAAACAGCAGATTTTTGACAAAAGAGATAACACCCCCCATTACGTCATGCTTCAGAAATGTGGAAAATGGTCCGTTTTCAAATGTTTTATTTTTGAACGTCAGTTCACATTTGTAGGTGGATCATCAGTGTTAGAGCTAAAATTAGCATGTTTAAAGTGATTTTCATGCTTCCAGGGGCCCTAAACACAAGATTTATGGAATGGTTAAAAGTGCATGAAAATGGCCAATTTACTCACTCTGAGTTCTCAAAAATGGTTTCTTCACCCCGGGAAGTTAATTAAATACCATTTGGAGGCATTTAAAATTCGAGCAAAAACGGCTGATTTTCGACAAAAGAGATAACACCCCCCCATTACGTCATGCTTCAGAAATGTGGAAAATGGTCCGTTTTCAAATGTTTTATTTTTGAACGTCAGTTCACATTTGTAGGTGGATCATCAGTGTTAGAGCTAAAATTAGCATGTTTAAAGTGATTTTCATGCTTCCAGGGGCCCTAAACACAAGATTTATGGAATGGTTAAAAGTGCATGAAAATGGCCAATTTACTCACTCTGAGTTCTCAAAAAGGGTTTCTTCACCCCGGGAAGTGAATTAAATACTATTTGGAGGCATTTAATGTTCAATCAAAAACAGCTGATTTTTGACAAAAGAGATAACACCCCCCCATTACGTCATGCTTCAGAAATGTGGAAAATGGTCCGTTTTCAAATGTTTTATTTTTGAACGTCAGTTCACATTTGTAGGTGGATCATCAGTGTTAGAGCTAAAATTAGCATGTTTAAAGTGATTTTCATGCTTCCAGGGTCCCTAAACACAAGATTTATGGAATGGTTAAAAGTGCATGAAAATGGGCAATTTACTCACTCTGAGTTCTCAAAAAGGGTTTCTTCACCCCGGGAAGTTAATTAAATACCATTTGGAGGCATTTAATGTTCGAGCAAAAACGGCTGATTTTCGACAAAAGAGATAACACCCCCCCATTACGTCATGCTTCAGAAATGTGGAAAATGGCCCGTTTTCAAATGTTTTATTTTTGAACGTCAGTTCACATTTGTAGGTGGATCATCAATGTTAGAGCTAAAATTAGCATGTTTAAAGTGATTTTCATGCTTCCAGGGGCTCGGGAAGTGAATTAAATACTATTTGGAGGCATTTAATGTTCAATCAAAAACAGCTGATTTTTGACAAAAGAGATAACACCCCCCCATTACGTCATGCTTCAGAAATGTGGAAAATGGTCCATTTTCAAATGTTTTATTTTTGAACGTCAGTTCACATTTGTAGGTGGATCATCAGTGTTAGAGCTAAAATTAGCCTGTTTAAAGTGATTTTCATGCTTCCAGGGTCCCTAAACACAAGATTTATGGAATGGTTAAAAGTGCATGAAAATGGCCAATTTACTCACTCTGAGTTCTCAAAAAGGGTTTCTTCACCCCGGGAAGTTAATTAAATACCATTTGGAGGCATTTAATGTTCGAGCAAAAACGGCTGATTTTCGACAAAAGAGATAACACCCCCCATTACGTCATGCTTCAAAAATGTGGAAAATGGTCCGTTTTCAAATGTTTTATTTTTGAACGTCAGTTCACATTTGTAGGTGGATCATCAGTGTTAGAGCTAAAATTAGCATGTTTAAAGTGATTTTCATGCTTCCAGGGGCTCGGGAAGTGAATTAAATACTATTTGGAGGCATTTAATGTTCAATCAAAAACAGCTGATTTTTGACAAAAGAGATAACACCCCCCCCATTACGTCATGCTTCAGAAATGTGGAAAATGGTCCGTTATCAAATGTTTTATTTTTGAACGTCAGTTCACATTTGTAGGTGGATCATCAGTGTTAGAGCTAAAATTAGCATGTTTAAAGTGATTTTCATGCTTCCAGGGGCCCTAAACACAAGATTTATGGAATGGTTAAAAGTGCATGAAAATGGCCAATTTACTCACTCTGAGTTCTCAAAAAGGGTTTCTTCACCCCGGGAAGTTAATTAAATACCATTTGGAGGCATTTAATGTTCAAGCAAAAACGGCTGATTTTCGACAAAAGAGATAACACCCCCCCATTACGTCATGCTTCAGAAATGTGGAAAATGGTCCGTTTTCAAATGTTTTATTTTTGAACGTCAGTTCACATTTGTAGGTGGATCATCAGTGTTAGAGCTAAAATTAGCATGTTTAAAGTGATTTTCATGCTTCCAGGGGCTCGGGAAGTGAATTAAATACTATTTGGAGGCATTTAATGTTCAAGCAAAAACAGCAGATTTTTGACAAAAGAGATAACACCCCCCCCATTACGTCATGCTTCAGAAATGTGGAAAATGGTCCGTTTTCAAATGTTTTATTTTTGAACGTCAGTTCACATTTGTAGGTGGATCATCAGTGTTAGAGCTAAAATTAGCATGTTTAAAGTGATTTTCATGCTTCCAGGGGCCCTAAACACAAGATTTATGGAATGGTTAAAAGTGCATGAAAATGGCCAATTTACTCACTCTGAGTTCTCAAAAAGGGTTTCTTCACCCCGGGAAGTTAATTAAATACCATTTGGAGGCATTTAAAATTCGAGCAAAAACGGCTGATTTTCGACAAAAGAGATAACACTCCCCCATTACGTCATGCTTCAGAAATGTGGAAAATGGTCCGTTTTCAAATGTTTTATTTTTGAACGTCAGTTAACATTTGTAGGTGGATCATCAGTGTTAGAGCTAAAATTAGCATGTTTAAAGTGATTTTCATGCTTCCAGGGGCTCGGGAAGTGAATTAAATACTATTTGGAGGCATTTAATGTTCAATCAAAAACAGCAGATTTTTGACAGAAGAGATAACACCCCCCCCATTACGTTATGCTTCAGAAATGTGGAAAATGGTCCGTTTTCAAATGTTTTATTTTTGAACGTCAGTTCACATTTGTAGGTGGATCATCAGTGTTAGAGCTAAAATTAGCATGTTTAAAGTGATTTTCATGCTTCCAGGGGCCCTAAACACAAGATTTATGGAATGGTTAAAAGTGCATGAAAATGGCCAATTTACTCACTCTGAGTTCTCAAAAAGGGTTTCTTCACCCCGGGAAGTTAATTAAATACCATTTGGAGGCATTTAAAATTTGAGCAAAAACGGCTGATTTTCGACAAAAGAGATAACACCCCCCCATTACGTCATGCTTCAGAAATGTGGAAAATGGTCCGTTTTCAAATGTTTTATTTTTGAACGTCAGTTCACATTTGTAGGTGGATCATCAGTGTTAGAGCTAAAATTAGCATGTTTAAAGTGATTTTCATGCTTCCAGGGGCTCGGTAAGTGAATTAAATACTATTTGGAGGCATTTAATGTTCAATCAAAAACAGCTGATTTTTGACAAAAGAGATAACACCCCCCCATTACGTCATGCTTCAGAAATGTGGAAAATGGTCCGTTTTCAAATGTTTTATTTTTGAACGTCAGTTCACATTTGTAGGTGGATCATCAGTGTTAGAGCTAAAATTAGCATGTTTAAAGTGATTTTCATGCTTCCAGGGTCCCTAAACACAAGATTTATGGAATGGTTAAAAGTGCATGAAAATGGCCAATTTACTCACTCTGAGTTCTCAAAAAGGGTTTCTTCACCCCGGGAAGTTAATTAAATACCATTTGGAGGCATTTAATGTTCGAGCAAAAACGGCTGATTTTCGACAAAAGAGATAACACCCCCCATTACGTCATGCTTCAGAAATGTGGAAAATGGTCCGTTTTCAAATGTTTTATTTTTGAACGTCAGTTCACATTTGTAGGTGGATCATCAGTGTTAGAGCTAAAATTAGCATGTTTAAAGTGATTTTCATGCTTCTAGCGGCTCGGGAAGTGAATTAAATACTATTTGGAGGCATTTAATGTTCAATCAAAAACAGCTGATTTTTGACAAAAGAGATAACACCCCCCCCATTACGTCATGCTTCAGAAATGTGGAAAATGGTCCGTTTTCAAATGTTTTATTTTTGAACGTCAGTTCACATTTGTAGGTGGATCATCAGTGTTAGAGCTAAAATTAGCATGTTTAAAGTGATTTTCATGCTTCCAGGGTCCCTAAACACAAGATTTATGGAATGGTTAAAAGTGCATGAAAATGGCCAATTTACTCACTCTGAGTTCTCAAAAAGGGTTTCTTCACCCCGGGAAGTTAATTAAATACCATTTGGAGGCATTTAATGTTGGAGCAAAAACGGCTGATTTTCGACAAAAGAGATAACACCCCCCCATTACGTCATGCTTCAGAAATGTGGAAAATGGTCCGTTTTCAAATGTTTTATTTTTGAACGTCAGTTCACATTTGTAGGTGGATCATCAGTGTTAGAGCTAAAATTAGCATGTTTAAAGTGATTTTCATGCTTCCAGGGGCTCGGGAAGTGAATTAAATACTATTTGGAGGCATTTAATGTTCAATCAAAAACAGCTGATTTTTGACAAAAGAAATAACACCCCCCCCCCCATTACGTCATGCTTCAGAAATGTGGAAAATGGTCCGTTATCAAATGTTTTATTTTTGAACGTCAGTTCACATTTGTAGGTGGATCATCAGTGTTAGAGCTAAAATTAGCATGTTTAAAGTGATTTTCATGCTTCCAGGGGCCCTAAACACAAGATTTATGGAATGGTTAAAAGTGCATGAAAATGGCCAATTTACTCACTTTGAGTTCTCAAAAAGGGTTTCTTCACCCCGGGAAGTTAATTAAATACCATTTGGAGGCATTTAATGTTCGAGCAAAAACGGCTGATTTTCGACAAAAGAGATAACACCCCCCCATTACGTCATGCTTCAGAAATGTGGAAAATGGTCCGTTTTCAAATGTTTTATTTTTGAACGTCAGTTCACATTTGTAGGTGGATCATCAGTGTTAGAGCTAAAATTAGCATGTTTAAAGTGATTTTCATGCTTCCAGGGGCTCGGGAAGTGAATTAAATACTATTTGGAGGCATTTAATGTTCAAGCAAAAACAGCAGTTTTTTGACAAAAGAGATAACACCCCCCCCATTACGTCATGCTTCAGAAATGTGGAAAATGGTCCGTTTTCAAATGTTTTATTTTTGAACGTCAGTTCACATTTGTAGGTGGATCATCAGTGTTAGAGCTAAAATTAGCATGTTTAAAGTGATTTTCATGCTTCCAGGGGCCCTAAACACAAGATTTATGGAATGGTTAAAAGTGCATGAAAATGGCCAATTTACTCACTCTGAGTTCTCAAAAATGGTTTCTTCACCCCGGGAAGTTAATTAAATACCATTTGGAGGCATTTAAAATTCGAGCAAAAACGGCTGATTTTCGACAAAAGAGATAACACCCCCCCATTACGTCATGCTTCAGAAATGTGGAAAATGGTCCGTTTTCAAATGTTTTATTTTTGAACGTCAGTTCACATTTGTAGGTGGATCATCAGTGTTAGAGCTAAAATTAGCATGTTTAAAGTGATTTTCATGCTTCCAGGGGCTCGGGAAGTGAATTAAATACTATTTGGAGGCATTTAATGTTCAATCAAAAACAGCTGATTTTTGACAAAAGAGATAACACCCCCCCCATTACGTCATGCTTCAGAAATGTGGAAAATGGTCCGTTTTCAAATGTTTTATTTTTGAACGTCAGTTCACATTTGTAGGTGGATCATCAGTGTTAGAGCTAAAATTAGCATGTTTAAAGTGATTTTCATGCTTCCAGGGGCCCTAAACACAAGATTTATGGAATGGTTAAAAGTGCATGAAAATGGCCAATTTACTCACTCTGAGTTCTCAAAAAGGGTTTCTTCACCCCGGGAAGTGAATTAAATACTATTTGGAGGCATTTAATGTTCAATCAAAAACAGCTGATTTTTGACAAAAGAGATAACACCCCCCCATTACGTCATGCTTCAGAAATGTGGAAAATGGTCCGTTTTCAAATGTTTTATTTTTGAACGTCAGTTCACATTTGTAGGTGGATCATCAGTGTTAGAGCTAAAATTAGCATGTTTAAAGTGATTTTCATGCTTCCAGGGTCCCTAAACAGAAGATTTATGGAATGGTTAAAAGTGCATGAAAATGGCCAATTTACTCACTCTGAGTTCTCAAAAAGGGTTTCTTCACCCCGGGAAGTTAATTAAATACCATTTGGAGGCATTTAATGTTCGAGCAAAAACGGCTGATTTTCGACAAAAGAGATAACACCCCCCCATTACGTCATGCTTCAGAAATGTGGAAAATGGTCCGTTTTCAAATGTTTTATTTTTGAACGTCAGTTCACATTTGTAGGTGGATCATCAGTGTTAGAGCTAAAATTAGCATGTTTAAAGTGATTTTCATGCTTCCAGGGGCTCGGGAAGTGAATTAAATACTATTTGGAGGCATTTAATGTTCAATCAAAAACAGCTGATTTTTGACAAAAGAAATAACACCCCCCCCCATTACGTCATGCTTCAGAAATGTGGAAAATGGTCCGTTATCAAATGTTTTATTTTTGAACGTCAGTTCACATTTGTAGGTGGATCATTAGTGTTAGAGCTAAAATTAGCATGTTTAAAGTGATTTTCATGCTTCCAGGGGCCCTAAACACAAGATTTATGGAATGGTTAAAAGTGCATGAAAATGGCCAATTTACTCACTTTGAGTTCTCAAAAAGGGTTTCTTCACCCCGGGAAGTTAATTAAATACCATTTGGAGGCATTTAATGTTCGAGCAAAAACGGCTGATTTTCGACAAAAGAGATAACACCCCCCCATTACGTCATGCTTCAGAAATGTGGAAAATGGTCCGTTTTCAAATGTTTTATTTTTGAACGTCAGTTCACATTTGTAGGTGGATCATCAGTGTTAGAGCTAAAATTAGCATGTTTAAAGTGATTTTCATGCTTCCAGGGGCTCGGGAAGTGAATTAAATACTATTTGGAGGCATTTAATGTTCAAGCAAAAACAGCAGATTTTTGACAAAAGAGATAACACCCCCCCATTACGTCATGCTTCAGAAATGTGGAAAATGGTCCGTTTTCAAATGTTTTATTTTTGAACGTCAGTTCACATTTGTAGGTGGATCATCAGTGTTAGAGCTAAAATTAGCATGTTTAAAGTGATTTTCATGCTTCCAGGGGCTCGGGAAGTGAATTAAATACTATTTGGAGGCATTTAATGTTCAATCAAAAACAGCTGATTTTTGACAAAAGAGATAACACCCCCCCCCATTACGTCATGCTTCAGAAATGTGGAAAATGGTCCGTTTTCAAATGTTTTATTTTTGAACGTCAGTTCACATTTGTAGGTGGATCATCAGTGTTAGAGCTAAAATTAGCATGTTTAAAGTGATTTTCATGCTTCCAGGGGCCCTAAACACAAGATTTATGGAATGGTTAAAAGTGCATGAAAATGGCCAATTTACTCACTCTGAGTTCTCAAAAAGGGTTTCTTCACCCCGGGAAGTTAATTAAATACCATTTGGAGGCATTTAATGTTCGAGCAAAAACGGCTGATTTTCGACAAAAGAGATAACACCCCCCCATTACGTCATGCTTCAGAAATGTGGAAAATGGTCCGTTTTCAAATGTTTTATTTTTGAACGTCAGTTCACATTTGTAGGTGGATCATCAGTGTCAGAGCTAAAATTAGCATGTTTAAAGTGATTTTCATGCTTCTAGGGGCTCGGGAAGTGAATTAAATACTATTTGGAGGCATTTAATGTTCAATCAAAAACAGCTGATTTTTGACAAAAGAGATAACACCCCCCCATTACGTCATGCTTCAGAAATGTGGAAAATGGTCCGTTTTCAAATGTTTTATTTTTGAACGTCAGTTCACATTTGTAGGTGGATCATCAGTGTTAGAGCTAAAATTAGCATGTTTAAAGTGATTTTCATGCTTCCAGGGGCCCTAAACACAAGATTTATGGAATGGTTAAAAGTGCATGAAAATCGCCAATTTACTCACTCTGAGTTCTCAAAAAGGGTTTCTTCACCCCGGGAAGTTAATTAAATACCATTTGGAGGCATTTAATGTTCGAGCAAAAACAGCTGATTTTCGACAAAAGAGATAACACCCCCCCATTACGTCATGCTTCAGAAATGTGGAAAATGGTCCGTTTTCAAATGTTTTATTTTTGAACGTCAGTTCACATTTGTAGGTGGATCATCAGTGTTAGAGCTAAAATTAGCATGTTTAAAGTGATTTTCATGCTTCCAGGGGCTCGGGAAGTGAATTAAATACTATTTGGAGGCATTTAATGTTCAATCAAAAACAGCTGATTTTTGACAAAAGAAATAACACCCCCCCCCCATTACGTCATGCTTCAGAAATGTGGAAAATGGTCCGTTATCAAATGTTTTATTTTTGAACGTCAGTTCACATTTGTAGGTGGATCATTAGTGTTAGAGCTAAAATTAGCATGTTTAAAGTGATTTTCATGCTTCCAGGGGCCCTAAACACAAGATTTATGGAATGGTTAAAAGTGCATGAAAATGGCCAATTTACTCACTTTGAGTTCTCAAAAAGGGTTTCTTCACCCCGGGAAGTTAATTAAATACCATTTGGAGGCATTTAATGTTCGAGCAAAAACGGCTGATTTTCGACAAAAGAGATAACACCCCCCCATTACGTCATGCTTCAGAAATGTGGAAAATGGTCCGTTTTCAAATGTTTTATTTTTGAACGTCAGTTCACATTTGTAGGTGGATCATCAGTGTTAGAGCTAAAATTAGCATGTTTAAAGTGATTTTCATGCTTCCAGGGGCTCGGGAAGTGAATTAAATACTATTTGGAGGCATTTAATGTTCAAGCAAAAACAGCAGATTTTTGACAAAAGAGATAACACCCCCCCATTACGTCATGCTTCAGAAATGTGGAAAATGGTCCGTTTTCAAATGTTTTATTTTTGAACGTCAGTTCACATTTGTAGGTGGATCATCAGTGTTAGAGCTAAAATTAGCATGTTTAAAGTGATTTTCATGCTTCCAGGGGCTCGGGAAGTGAATTAAATACTATTTGGAGGCATTTAATGTTCAATCAAAAACAGCTGATTTTTGACAAAAGAGATAACACCCCCCCCCATTACGTCATGCTTCAGAAATGTGGAAAATGGTCCGTTTTCAAATGTTTTATTTTTGAACGTCAGTTCACATTTGTAGGTGGATCATCAGTGTTAGAGCTAAAATTAGCATGTTTAAAGTGATTTTCATGCTTCCAGGGGCCCTAAACACAAGATTTATGGAATGGTTAAAAGTGCATGAAAATGGCCAATTTACTCACTCTGAGTTCTCAAAAAGGGTTTCTTCACCCCGGGAAGTTAATTAAATACCATTTGGAGGCATTTAATGTTCGAGCAAAAACGGCTGATTTTCGACAAAAGAGATAACACCCCCCCATTACGTCATGCTTCAGAAATGTGGAAAATGGTCCGTTTTCAAATGTTTTATTTTTGAACGTCAGTTCACATTTGTAGGTGGATCATCAGTGTCAGAGCTAAAATTAGCATGTTTAAAGTGATTTTCATGCTTCTAGGGGCTCGGGAAGTGAATTAAATACTATTTGGAGGCATTTAATGTTCAATCAAAAACAGCTGATTTTTGACAAAAGAGATAACACCCCCCCATTACGTCATGCTTCAGAAATGTGGAAAATGGTCCGTTTTCAAATGTTTTATTTTTGAACGTCAGTTCACATTTGTAGGTGGATCATCAGTGTTAGAGCTAAAATTAGCATGTTTAAAGTGATTTTCATGCTTCCAGGGGCCCTAAACACAAGATTTATGGAATGGTTAAAAGTGCATGAAAATCGCCAATTTACTCACTCTGAGTTCTCAAAAAGGGTTTCTTCACCCCGGGAAGTTAATTAAATACCATTTGGAGGCATTTAATGTTCGAGCAAAAACAGCTGATTTTCGACAAAAGAGATAACACCCCCCCATTACGTCATGCTTCAGAAATGTGGAAAATGGTCCGTTTTCAAATGTTTTATTTTTGAACGTCAGTTCACATTTGTAGGTGGATCATCAGTGTTAGAGCTAAAATTAGCATGTTTAAAGTGATTTTCATGCTTCCAGGGGCTCGGGAAGTGAATTAAATACTATTTGGAGGCATTTAATGCTCAATCAAAAACAGCTGATTTTTGACAAAAGAGATAACACCCCCCCATTACGTCATGCTTCAGAAATGTGGAAAATGGTCCATTTACAAATGTTTTATTTTTGAACGTCAGTTCACATTTGTAGGTGGATCATCAGTGTTAGAGCTAAAATTAGCATGTTTAAAGTGATTTTCATGCTTCCAGGGGCCCTAAACACAAGATTTATGGAATGGTTAAAAGTCCATGAAAATGGCCAATTTACTCACTCTGAGTTCTCAAAAAGGGTTTCTTCACCCCGGGAAGTTAATTAAATACCATTTGGAGGCATTTAATGTTCGATCAAAAACGGCTGATTTTCGACAAAAGAGATAACACCCCCCCATTACGTCATGCTTCAGAAATGTGGAAAATGGTCCGTTTTCAAATGTTTTATTTTTGAACGTCAGTTCACATTTGTAGGTGGATCATCAGTGTTAGAGCTAAAATTAGCATGTTTAAAGTGATTTTCATGCTTCCAGGGGCTCGGGAAGTGAATTAAATACTATTTGGAGGCATTTAATGTTCAATCAAAAACAGCTGATTTGTGACAAAAGAGATAACACCCCCCCCATTACGTCATGCTTCAGAAAGGTGGAAAATGGTCCGTTTTCAAATGTTTTATTTTTGAACGTCAGTTCACATTTGTAGGTGGATCATCAGTGTTAGAGCTAAAATTAGCATGTTTAAAGTGATTTTCATGCTTCCAGGGGCCCTAAACACAAGATTTATGGAATGGTTAAAAGTGCATGAAAATGGCCAATTTACGCACTCTGAGTTCTCAAAAAGGGTTTCTTCACCCCGGGAAGTTAATTAAATACCATTTGGAGGCATTTAAAATTCGAGCAAAAACGGCTGATTTTCGACAAAAGAGATAACACCCCCCCATTACGTCATGCTTCAGAAATGTGGAAAATGGTCCGTTTTCAAATGTTTTATTTTTGAACGTCAGTTCACATTTGTAGGTGGATCATCAGTGTTAGAGCTAAAATTAGCCTGTTTAAAGTGATTTTCATGCTTCCAGGGTCCCTAAACACAAGATTTATGGAATGGTTAAAAGTGCATGAAAATGGCCAATTTACTCACTCTGAGTTCTCAAAAAGGGTTTCTTCACCCCGGGAAGTTAATTAAATACCATTTGGAGGCATTTAATGTTCGAGCAAAAACGGCTGATTTTCGACAAAAGAGATAACACCCCCCCATTACGTCATGCTTCAGAAATGTGGCAAATGGTCCGTTTTCAAATGTTTTATTTTTGAACGTCAGTTCACATTTGTAGGTGGATCATCAGTGTTAGAGCTAAAATTAGCATGTTTAAAGTGATTTTCATGCTTCCAGGGGCTCGGGAAGTGAATTAAATACTATTTGGAGGCATTTAATGTTCAATCAAAAACAGCTGATTTTTGACAAAAGAAATAACACCCCCCCCCCATTACGTCATGCTTCAGAAATGTGGAAAATGGTCCGTTATCAAATGTTTTATTTTTGAACGTCAGTTCACATTTGTAGGTGGATCATCAGTGTTAGAGCTAAAATTAGCATGTTTAAAGTGATTTTCATGCTTCCAGGGGCCCTAAACACAAGATTTATGGAATGGTTAAAAGTGCATGAAAATGGCCAATTTACTCACTTTGAGTTCTCAAAAAGGGTTTCTTCACCCCGGGAAGTTAATTAAATACCATTTGGAGGCATTTAATGTTCGAGCAAAAACGGCTGATTTTCGACAAAAGAGATAACACCCCCCCATTACGTCATGCTTCAGAAATGTGGAAAATGGTCCGTTTTCAAATGTTTTATTTTTGAACGTCAGTTCACATTTGTAGGTGGATCATCAGTGTTAGAGCTAAAATTAGCATGTTTAAAGTGATTTTCATGCTTCCAGGGGCTCGGGATGTGAATTAAATACTATTTGGAGGCATTTAATGTTCAAGCAAAAACAGCAGATTTTTGACAAAAGAGATAACACCCCCCATTACGTCATGCTTCAGAAATGTGGAAAATGGTCCGTTTTCAAATGTTTTATTTTTGAACGTCAGTTCACATTTGTAGGTGGATCATCAGTGTTAGAGCTAAAATTAGCATGTTTAAAGTGATTTTCATGCTTCCAGGGGCCCTAAACACAAGATTTATGGAATGGTTAAAAGTGCATGAAAATGGCCAATTTACTCACTCTGAGTTCTCAAAAATGGTTTCTTCACCCCGGGAAGTTAATTAAATACCATTTGGAGGCATTTAAAATTCGAGCAAAAACGGCTGATTTTCGACAAAAGAGATAACACCCCCCCATTACGTCATGCTTCAGAAATGTGGAAAATGGTCCGTTTTCAAATGTTTTATTTTTGAACGTCAGTTCACATTTGTAGGTGGATCATCAGTGTTAGAGCTAAAATTAGCATGTTTAAAGTGATTTTCATGCTTCCAGGGGCTCGGGAAGTGAATTAAATACTATTTGGAGGCATTTAATGTTCAATCAAAAACAGCTGATTTTTGACAAAAGAGATAACACCCCCCCCCATTACGTCATGCTTCAGAAATGTGGAAAATGGTCCGTTTTCAAATGTTTTATTTTTGAACGTCAGTTCACATTTGTAGGTGGATCATCAGTGTTAGAGCTAAAATTAGCATGTTTAAAGTGATTTTCATGCTTCCAGGGGCCCTAAACACAAGATTTATGGAATGGTTAAAAGTGCATGAAAATGGCCAATTTACTCACTCTGAGTTCTCAAAAAGGGTTTCTTCACCCCGGGAAGTGAATTAAATACTATTTGGAGGCATTTAATGTTCAATCAAAAACAGCTGATTTTTGACAAAAGAGATAACACCCCCCCATTACGTCATGCTTCAGAAATGTGGAAAATGGTCCGTTTTCAAATGTTTTATTTTTGAACGTCAGTTCACATTTGTAGGTGGATCATCAGTGTTAGAGCTAAAATTAGCATGTTTAAAGTGATTTTCATGCTTCCAGGGTCCCTAAACAGAAGATTTATGGAATGGTTAAAAGTGCATGAAAATGGCCAATTTACTCACTCTGAGTTCTCAAAAAGGGTTTCTTCACCCCGGGAAGTTAATTAAATACCATTTGGAGGCATTTAATGTTCGAGCAAAAACGGCTGATTTTCGACAAAAGAGATAACACCCCCCCATTACGTCATGCTTCAGAAATGTGGAAAATGGTCCGTTTTCAAATGTTTTATTTTTGAACGTCAGTTCACATTTGTAGGTGGATCATCAGTGTTAGAGCTAAAATTAGCATGTTTAAAGTGATTTTCATGCTTCCAGGGGCTCGGGAAGTGAATTAAATACTATTTGGAGGCATTTAATGTTCAATCAAAAACAGCTGATTTTTGACAAAAGAAATAACACCCCCCCCCCATTACGTCATGCTTCAGAAATGTGGAAAATGGTCCGTTATCAAATGTTTTATTTTTGAACGTCAGTTCACATTTGTAGGTGGATCATTAGTGTTAGAGCTAAAATTAGCATGTTTAAAGTGATTTTCATGCTTCCAGGGGCCCTAAACACAAGATTTATGGAATGGTTAAAAGTGCATGAAAATGGCCAATTTACTCACTTTGAGTTCTCAAAAAGGGTTTCTTCACCCCGGGAAGTTAATTAAATACCATTTGGAGGCATTTAATGTTCGAGCAAAAACGGCTGATTTTCGACAAAAGAGATAACACCCCCCCATTACGTCATGCTTCAGAAATGTGGAAAATGGTCCGTTTTCAAATGTTTTATTTTTGAACGTCAGTTCACATTTGTAGGTGGATCATCAGTGTTAGAGCTAAAATTAGCATGTTTAAAGTGATTTTCATGCTTCCAGGGGCTCGGGAAGTGAATTAAATACTATTTGGAGGCATTTAATGTTCAAGCAAAAACAGCAGATTTTTGACAAAAGAGATAACACCCCCCCATTACGTCATGCTTCAGAAATGTGGAAAATGGTCCGTTTTCAAATGTTTTATTTTTGAACGTCAGTTCACATTTGTAGGTGGATCATCAGTGTTAGAGCTAAAATTAGCATGTTTAAAGTGATTTTCATGCTTCCAGGGGCTCGGGAAGTGAATTAAATACTATTTGGAGGCATTTAATGTTCAATCAAAAACAGCTGATTTTTGACAAAAGAGATAACACCCCCCCCCATTACGTCATGCTTCAGAAATGTGGAAAATGGTCCGTTTTCAAATGTTTTATTTTTGAACGTCAGTTCACATTTGTAGGTGGATCATCAGTGTTAGAGCTAAAATTAGCATGTTTAAAGTGATTTTCATGCTTCCAGGGGCCCTAAACACAAGATTTATGGAATGGTTAAAAGTGCATGAAAATGGCCAATTTACTCACTCTGAGTTCTCAAAAAGGGTTTCTTCACCCCGGGAAGTTAATTAAATACCATTTGGAGGCATTTAATGTTCGAGCAAAAACGGCTGATTTTCGACAAAAGAGATAACACCCCCCCATTACGTCATGCTTCAGAAATGTGGAAAATGGTCCGTTTTCAAATGTTTTATTTTTGAACGTCAGTTCACATTTGTAGGTGGATCATCAGTGTCAGAGCTAAAATTAGCATGTTTAAAGTGATTTTCATGCTTCTAGGGGCTCGGGAAGTGAATTAAATACTATTTGGAGGCATTTAATGTTCAATCAAAAACAGCTGATTTTTGACAAAAGAGATAACACCCCCCCATTACGTCATGCTTCAGAAATGTGGAAAATGGTCCGTTTTCAAATGTTTTATTTTTGAACGTCAGTTCACATTTGTAGGTGGATCATCAGTGTTAGAGCTAAAATTAGCATGTTTAAAGTGATTTTCATGCTTCCAGGGGCCCTAAACACAAGATTTATGGAATGGTTAAAAGTGCATGAAAATCGCCAATTTACTCACTCTGAGTTCTCAAAAAGGGTTTCTTCACCCCGGGAAGTTAATTAAATACCATTTGGAGGCATTTAATGTTCGAGCAAAAACAGCTGATTTTCGACAAAAGAGATAACACCCCCCCATTACGTCATGCTTCAGAAATGTGGAAAATGGTCCGTTTTCAAATGTTTTATTTTTGAACGTCAGTTCACATTTGTAGGTGGATCATCAGTGTTAGAGCTAAAATTAGCATGTTTAAAGTGATTTTCATGCTTCCAGGGGCTCGGGAAGTGAATTAAATACTATTTGGAGGCATTTAATGCTCAATCAAAAACAGCTGATTTTTGACAAAAGAGATAACACCCCCCCATTACGTCATGCTTCAGAAATGTGGAAAATGGTCCATTTACAAATGTTTTATTTTTGAACGTCAGTTCACATTTGTAGGTGGATCATCAGTGTTAGAGCTAAAATTAGCATGTTTAAAGTGATTTTCATGCTTCCAGGGGCCCTAAACACAAGATTTATGGAATGGTTAAAAGTCCATGAAAATGGCCAATTTACTCACTCTGAGTTCTCAAAAAGGGTTTCTTCACCCCGGGAAGTTAATTAAATACCATTTGGAGGCATTTAATGTTCGATCAAAAACGGCTGATTTTCGACAAAAGAGATAACACCCCCCCATTACGTCATGCTTCAGAAATGTGGAAAATGGTCCGTTTTCAAATGTTTTATTTTTGAACGTCAGTTCACATTTGTAGGTGGATCATCAGTGTTAGAGCTAAAATTAGCATGTTTAAAGTGATTTTCATGCTTCCAGGGGCTCGGGAAGTGAATTAAATACTATTTGGAGGCATTTAATGTTCAATCAAAAACAGCTGATTTGTGACAAAAGAGATAACACCCCCCCCATTACGTCATGCTTCAGAAAGGTGGAAAATGGTCCGTTTTCAAATGTTTTATTTTTGAACGTCAGTTCACATTTGTAGGTGGATCATCAGTGTTAGAGCTAAAATTAGCATGTTTAAAGTGATTTTCATGCTTCCAGGGGCCCTAAACACAAGATTTATGGAATGGTTAAAAGTGCATGAAAATGGCCAATTTACGCACTCTGAGTTCTCAAAAAGGGTTTCTTCACCCCGGGAAGTTAATTAAATACCATTTGGAGGCATTTAAAATTCGAGCAAAAACGGCTGATTTTCGACAAAAGAGATAACACCCCCCCATTACGTCATGCTTCAGAAATGTGGAAAATGGTCCGTTTTCAAATGTTTTATTTTTGAACGTCAGTTCACATTTGTAGGTGGATCATCAGTGTTAGAGCTAAAATTAGCCTGTTTAAAGTGATTTTCATGCTTCCAGGGTCCCTAAACACAAGATTTATGGAATGGTTAAAAGTGCATGAAAATGGCCAATTTACTCACTCTGAGTTCTCAAAAAGGGTTTCTTCACCCCGGGAAGTTAATTAAATACCATTTGGAGGCATTTAATGTTCGAGCAAAAACGGCTGATTTTCGACAAAAGAGATAACACCCCCCCATTACGTCATGCTTCAGAAATGTGGCAAATGGTCCGTTTTCAAATGTTTTATTTTTGAACGTCAGTTCACATTTGTAGGTGGATCATCAGTGTTAGAGCTAAAATTAGCATGTTTAAAGTGATTTTCATGCTTCCAGGGGCTCGGGAAGTGAATTAAATACTATTTGGAGGCATTTAATGTTCAATCAAAAACAGCTGATTTTTGACAAAAGAAATAACACCCCCCCCCCATTACGTCATGCTTCAGAAATGTGGAAAATGGTCCGTTATCAAATGTTTTATTTTTGAACGTCAGTTCACATTTGTAGGTGGATCATCAGTGTTAGAGCTAAAATTAGCATGTTTAAAGTGATTTTCATGCTTCCAGGGGCCCTAAACACAAGATTTATGGAATGGTTAAAAGTGCATGAAAATGGCCAATTTACTCACTTTGAGTTCTCAAAAAGGGTTTCTTCACCCCGGGAAGTTAATTAAATACCATTTGGAGGCATTTAATGTTCGAGCAAAAACGGCTGATTTTCGACAAAAGAGATAACACCCCCCCATTACGTCATGCTTCAGAAATGTGGAAAATGGTCCGTTTTCAAATGTTTTATTTTTGAACGTCAGTTCACATTTGTAGGTGGATCATCAGTGTTAGAGCTAAAATTAGCATGTTTAAAGTGATTTTCATGCTTCCAGGGGCTCGGGATGTGAATTAAATACTATTTGGAGGCATTTAATGTTCAAGCAAAAACAGCAGATTTTTGACAAAAGAGATAACACCCCCCATTACGTCATGCTTCAGAAATGTGGAAAATGGTCCGTTTTCAAATGTTTTATTTTTGAACGTCAGTTCACATTTGTAGGTGGATCATCAGTGTTAGAGCTAAAATTAGCATGTTTAAAGTGATTTTCATGCTTCCAGGGGCCCTAAACACAAGATTTATGGAATGGTTAAAAGTGCATGAAAATGGCCAATTTACTCACTCTGAGTTCTCAAAAATGGTTTCTTCACCCCGGGAAGTTAATTAAATACCATTTGGAGGCATTTAAAATTCGAGCAAAAACGGCTGATTTTCGACAAAAGAGATAACACCCCCCCATTACGTCATGCTTCAGAAATGTGGAAAATGGTCCGTTTTCAAATGTTTTATTTTTGAACGTCAGTTCACATTTGTAGGTGGATCATCAGTGTTAGAGCTAAAATTAGCATGTTTAAAGTGATTTTCATGCTTCCAGGGGCTCGGGAAGTGAATTAAATACTATTTGGAGGCATTTAATGTTCAATCAAAAACAGCTGATTTTTGACAAAAGAGATAACACCCCCCCCATTACGTCATGCTTCAGAAATGTGGAAAATGGTCCGTTTTCAAATGTTTTATTTTTGAACGTCAGTTCACATTTGTAGGTGGATCATCAGTGTTAGAGCTAAAATTAGCATGTTTAAAGTGATTTTCATGCTTCCAGGGGCCCTAAACACAAGATTTATGGAATGGTTAAAAGTGCATGAAAATGGCCAATTTACTCACTCTGAGTTCTCAAAAAGGGTTTCTTCACCCCGGGAAGTGAATTAAATACTATTTGGAGGCATTTAATGTTCAATCAAAAACAGCTGATTTTTGACAAAAGAGATAACACCCCCCCATTACGTCATGCTTCAGAAATGTGGAAAATGGTCCGTTTTCAAATGTTTTATTTTTGAACGTCAGTTCACATTTGTAGGTGGATCATCAGTGTTAGAGCTAAAATTAGCATGTTTAAAGTGATTTTCATGCTTCCAGGGTCCCTAAACACAAGATTTATGGAATGGTTAAAAGTGCATGAAAATGGCCAATTTACTCACTCTGAGTTCTCAAAAAGGGTTTCTTCACCCCGGGAAGTTAATTAAATACCATTTGGAGGCATTTAATGTTCGAGCAAAAACGGCTGATTTTCGACAAAAGAGATAACACCCCCCCATTACGTCATGCTTCAGAAATGTGGAAAATGGTCCGTTTTCAAATGTTTTATTTTTGAACGTCAGTTCACATTTGTAGGTGGATCATCAGTGTTAGAGCTAAAATTAGCATGTTTAAAGTGATTTTCATGCTTCTAGGGGCTCGGGAAGTGAATTAAATACTATTTGGAGGCATTTAATGTTCAATCAAAAACAGCTGATTTTTTACAAAAGAGATAACACCCCCCCATTACGTCATGCTTCAGAAATGTGGAAAATGGTCCGTTTTCAAATGTTTTATTTTTGAACGTCAGTTCACATTTGTAGGTGGATCATCAGTGTTAGAGCTAAAATTAGCATGTTTAAAGTGATTTTCATGCTTCCAGGGGCCCTAAACACAAGATTTATGGAATGGTTAAAAGTGCGCGAAAATGGCCAATTTACTCACTCTGAGTTCTCAAAAAGGGTTTCTTCACCCCGGGAAGTTAATTAAATACCATTTGGAGGCATTTAATGTTCGAGCAAAAATGGCTGATTTTGACAAAAGAGATAACACCCCCCCATTACGTCATGCTTCAGAAATGTGGAAAATGGTCCGTTATCAAATGTTTTATTTTTGAACGTCAGTTCACATTTGTAGGTGGATCATCAGTGTTAGAGCTAAAATTAGCATGTTTAAAGTGATTTTCATGCTTCCAGGGGCCCTAAACACAAGATTTATGGAATGGTTAAAAGTGCATGAAAATGGCCAATTTACTCACTCTGAGTTCTCAAAAAGGGTTTCTTCACCCCGGGAAGTTAATTAAATACCATTTGGAGGCATTTAATGTTCGAGCAAAAACGGCTGATTTTCGACAAAAGAGATAACACCCCCCCATTACGTCATGCTTCAGAAATGTGGAAAATGGCCCGTTTTCAAATGTTTTATTTTTGAACGTCAGTTCACATTTGTAGGTGGATCATCAATGTTAGAGCTAAAATTAGCATGTTTAAAGTGATTTTCATGCTTCCAGGGGCTCGGGAAGTGAATTAAATACTATTTGGAGGCATTTAATGTTCAATCAAAAACAGCTGATTTTTGACAAAAGAGATAACACCCCCCCATTACGTCATGCTTCAGAAATGTGGAAAATGGTCCATTTTCAAATGTTTTATTTTTGAACGTCAGTTCACATTTGTAGGTGGATCATCAGTGTTAGAGCTAAAATTAGCATGTTTAAGTGATTTTCATGCTTCCAGGGGCTCGGGAAGTGAATTAAATACTATTTGGAGGCATTTAATGTTCAATCAAAAACAGCTGATTTTTGACAAAAGAGATAACACCCCCCCCATTACGTCATGCTTCAGAAATGTGGAAAATGGTCCGTTATCAAATGTTTTATTTTTGAACGTCAGTTCACATTTGTAGGTGGATCATCAGTGTTAGAGCTAAAATTAGCATGTTTAAAGTGATTTTCATGCTTCCAGGGGCCCTAAACACAAGATTTATGGAATGGTTAAAAGTGCATGAAAATGGCCAATTTACTCACTCTGAGTTCTCAAAAAGGGTTTCTTCACCCCGGGAAGTTAATTAAATACCATTTGGAGGCATTTAATGTTCAAGCAAAAACGGCTGATTTTCAACAAAAGAGATAACACCCCCCCATTACGTCATGCTTCAGAAATGTGGAAAATGGTCCGTTTTCAAATGTTTTATTTTTGAACGTCAGTTCACATTTGTAGGTGGATCATCAGTGTTAGAGCTAAAATTAGCATGTTTAAAGTGATTTTCATGCTTCCAGGGGCTCGGGAAGTGAATTAAATACTATTTGGAGGCATTTAATGTTCAAGCAAAAACAGCAGATTTTTGACAAAAGAGATAACACCCCCCCCATTACGTCATGCTTCAGAAATGTGGAAAATGGTCCGTTTTCAAATGTTTTATTTTTGAACGTCAGTTCACATTTGTAGGTGGATCATCAGTGTTAGAGCTAAAATTAGCATGTTTAAAGTGATTTTCATGCTTCCAGGGGCCCTAAACACAAGATTTATGGAATGGTTAAAAGTGCATGAAAATGGCCAATTTACTCACTCTGAGTTCTCAAAAAGGGTTTCTTCACCCCGGGAAGTTAATTAAATACCATTTGGAGGCATTTAATGTTCGAGCAAAAACGGCTGATTTTCGACAAAAGAGATAACACTCCCCCATTACGTCATGCTTCAGAAATGTGGAAAATGGTCCGTTTTCAAATGTTTTATTTTTGAACGTCAGTTCACATTTGTAGGTGGATCATCAGTGTTAGAGCTAAAATTAGCATGTTTAAAGTGATTTTCATGCTTCCAGGGGCTCGGGAAGTGAATTAAATACTATTTGGAGGCATTTAATGTTCAATCAAAAACAGCAGATTTTTGACAGAAGAGATAACACCCCCCCCATTACGTTATGCTTCAGAAATGTGGAAAATGGTCCGTTTTCAAATGTTTTATTTTTGAACGTCAGTTCACATTTGTAGGTGGATCATCAGTGTTAGAGCTAAAATTAGCATGTTTAAAGTGATTTTCATGCTTCCAGGGGCCCTAAACACAAGATTTATGGAATGGTTAAAAGTGCATGAAAATGGCCAATTTACTCACTCTGAGTTCTTAAAAAAGGTTTCTTCACCCCGGGAAGTTAATTAAATACCATTTGGAGGCATTTAAAATTTGAGCAAAAACGGCTGATTTTCGACAAAAGAGATAACACCCCCCCATTACGTCATGCTTCAGAAATGTGGAAAATGGTCCGTTTTCAAATGTTTTATTTTTGAACGTCAGTTCACATTTGTAGGTGGATCATCAGTGTTAGAGCTAAAATTAGCATGTTTAAAGTGATTTTCATGCTTCCATGGGCTCGGTAAGTGAATTAAATACTATTTGGAGGCATTTAATGTTCAATCAAAAACAGCTGATTTTTGACAAAAGAGATAACACCCCCCCATTACGTCATGCTTCAGAAATGTGGAAAATGGTCCGTTTTCAAATGTTTTATTTTTGAACGTCAGTTCACATTTGTAGGTGGATCATCAGTGTTAGAGCTAAAATTAGCATGTTTAAAGTGATTTTCATGCTTCCAGGGTCCCTAAACACAAGATTTATGGAATGGTTAAAAGTGCATGAAAATGGCCAATTTACTCACTCTGAGTTCTCAAAAAGGGTTTCTTCACCCCGGGAAGTTAATTAAATACCATTTGGAGGCATTTAATGTTCGAGCAAAAACGGCTGATTTTCGACAAAAGAGATAACACCCCCCATTACGTCATGCTTCAGAAATGTGGAAAATGGTCCGTTTTCAAATGTTTTATTTTTGAACGTCAGTTCACATTTGTAGGTGGATCATCAGTGTTAGAGCTAAAATTAGCATGTTTAAAGTGATTTTCATGCTTCTAGCAGCTCGGGAAGTGAATTAAATACTATTTGGAGGCATTTAATGTTCAATCAAAAACAGCTGATTTTTGACAAAAGAGATAACACCCCCCCCATTACGTCATGCTTCAGAAATGTGGAAAATGGTCCGTTTTCAAATGTTTTATTTTTGAACGTCAGTTCACATTTGTAGGTGGATCATCAGTGTTAGAGCTAAAATTAGCATGTTTAAAGTGATTTTCATGCTTCCAGGGTCCCTAAACACAAGATTTATGGAATGGTTAAAAGTGCATGAAAATGGCCAATTTACTCACTCTGAGTTCTCAAAAAGGGTTTCTTCACCCCGGGAAGTTAATTAAATACCATTTGGAGGCATTTAATGTTCGAGCAAAAACGGCTGATTTTCGACAAAAGAGATAACACCCCCCCATTACGTCATGCTTCAGAAATGTGGAAAATGGTCCGTTTTCAAATGTTTTATTTTTGAACGTCAGTTCACATTTGTAGGTGGATCATCAGTGTTAGAGCTAAAATTAGCATGTTTAAAGTGATTTTCATGCTTCCAGGGGCTCGGGAAGTGAATTAAATACTATTTGGAGGCATTTAATGTTCAATCAAAAACAGCTGATTTTTGACAAAAGAAATAACACCCCCCCCCCCCATTACGTCATGCTTCAGAAATGTGGAAAATGGTCCGTTATCAAATGTTTTATTTTTGAACGTCAGTTCACATTTGTAGGTGGATCATCAGTGTTAGAGCTAAAATTAGCATGTTTAAAGTGATTTTCATGCTTCCAGGGGCCCTAAACACAAGATTTATGGAATGGTTAAAAGTGCATGAAAATGGCCAATTTACTCACTTTGAGTTCTCAAAAAGGGTTTCTTCACCCCGGGAAGTTAATTAAATACCATTTGGAGGCATTTAATGTTCGAGCAAAAACGGCTGATTTTCGACAAAAGAGATAACACCCCCCCATTACGTCATGCTTCAGAAATGTGGAAAATGGTCCGTTTTCAAATGTTTTATTTTTGAACGTCAGTTCACATTTGTAGGTGGATCATCAGTGTTAGAGCTAAAATTAGCATGTTTAAAGTGATTTTCATGCTTCCAGGGGCTCGGGAAGTGAATTAAATACTATTTGGAGGCATTTAATGTTCAAGCAAAAACAGCAGATTTTTGACAAAAGAGATAACACCCCCCCATTACGTCATGCTTCAGAAATGTGGAAAATGGTCCGTTTTCAAATGTTTTATTTTTGAACGTCAGTTCACATTTGTAGGTGGATCATCAGTGTTAGAGCTAAAATTAGCATGTTTAAAGTGATTTTCATGCTTCCAGGGGCTCGGGAAGTGAATTAAATACTATTTGGAGGCATTTAATGTTCAATCAAAAACAGCTGATTTTTGACAAAAGAGATAACACCCCCCCCCATTACGTCATGCTTCAGAAATGTGGAAAATGGTCCGTTTTCAAATGTTTTATTTTTGAACGTCAGTTCACATTTGTAGGTGGATCATCAGTGTTAGAGCTAAAATTAGCATGTTTAAAGTGATTTTCATGCTTCCAGGGGCCCTAAACACAAGATTTATGGAATGGTTAAAAGTGCATGAAAATGGCCAATTTACTCACTCTGAGTTCTCAAAAAGGGTTTCTTCACCCCGGGAAGTGAATTAAATACTATTTGGAGGCATTTAATGTTCAATCAAAAACAGCTGATTTTTGACAAAAGAGATAACACCCCCCCATTACGTCATGCTTCAGAAATGTGGAAAATGGTCCGTTTTCAAATGTTTTATTTTTGAACGTCAGTTCACATTTGTAGGTGGATCATCAGTGTTAGAGCTAAAATTAGCATGTTTAAAGTGATTTTCATGCTTCCAGGGTCCCTAAACACAAGATTTATGGAATGGTTAAAAGTGCATGAAAATGGCCAATTTACTCACTCTGAGTTCTCAAAAAGGGTTTCTTCACCCCGGGAAGTTAATTAAATACCATTTGGAGGCATTTAATGTTCGAGCAAAAACGGCTGATTTTCGACAAAAGAGATAACACCCCCCCATTACGTCATGCTTCAGAAATGTGGAAAATGGTCCGTTTTCAAATGTTTTATTTTTGAACGTCAGTTCACATTTGTAGGTGGATCATCAGTGTTAGAGCTAAAATTAGCATGTTTAAAGTGATTTTCATGCTTCTAGGGGCTCGGGAAGTGAATTAAATACTATTTGGAGGCATTTAATGTTCAATCAAAAACAGCTGATTTTTTACAAAAGAGATAACACCCCCCCATTACGTCATGCTTCAGAAATGTGGAAAATGGTCCGTTTTCAAATGTTTTATTTTTGAATGTCAGTTCACATTTGTAGGTGGATCATCAGTGTTAGAGCTAAAATTAGCATGTTTAAAGTGATTTTCATGCTTCCAGGGGCCCTAAACACAAGATTTATGGAATGGTTAAAAGTGCGCGAAAATGGCCAATTTACTCACTCTGAGTTCTCAAAAAGGGTTTCTTCACCCCGGGAAGTTAATTAAATACCATTTGGAGGCATTTAATGTTCGAGCAAAAATGGCTGATTTTGACAAAAGAGATAACACCCCCCCATTACGTCATGCTTCAGAAATGTGGAAAATGGTCCGTTATCAAATGTTTTATTTTTGAACGTCAGTTCACATTTGTAGGTGGATCATCAGTGTTAGAGCTAAAATTAGCATGTTTAAAGTGATTTTCATGCTTCCAGGGGCCCTAAACACAAGATTTATGGAATGGTTAAAAGTGCATGAAAATGGCCAATTTACTCACTCTGAGTTCTCAAAAAGGGTTTCTTCACCCCGGGAAGTTAATTAAATACCATTTGGAGGCATTTAATGTTCGAGCAAAAACGGCTGATTTTCGACAAAAGAGATAACACCCCCCCATTACGTCATGCTTCAGAAATGTGGAAAATGGCCCGTTTTCAAATGTTTTATTTTTGAACGTCAGTTCACATTTGTAGGTGGATCATCAATGTTAGAGCTAAAATTAGCATGTTTAAAGTGATTTTCATGCTTCCAGGGGCTCGGGAAGTGAATTAAATACTATTTGGAGGCATTTAATGTTCAATCAAAAACAGCTGATTTTTGACAAAAGAGATAACACCCCCCCATTACGTCATGCTTCAGAAATGTGGAAAATGGTCCATTTTCAAATGTTTTATTTTTGAACGTCAGTTCACATTTGTAGGTGGATCATCAGTGTTAGAGCTAAAATTAGCCTGTTTAAAGTGATTTTCATGCTTCCAGGGTCCCTAAACACAAGATTTATGGAATGGTTAAAAGTGCATGAAAATGGCCAATTTACTCACTCTGAGTTCTCAAAAAGGGTTTCTTCACCCCGGGAAGTTAATTAAATACCATTTGGAGGCATTTAATGTTCGAGCAAAAACGGCTGATTTTCGACAAAAGAGATAACACCCCCCATTACGTCATGCTTCAAAAATGTGGAAAATGGTCCGTTTTCAAATGTTTTATTTTTGAACGTCAGTTCACATTTGTAGGTGGATCATCAGTGTTAGAGCTAAAATTAGCATGTTTAAAGTGATTTTCATGCTTCCAGGGGCTCGGGAAGTGAATTAAATACTATTTGGAGGCATTTAATGTTCAATCAAAAACAGCTGATTTTTGACAAAAGAGATAACACCCCCCCATTACGTCATGCTTCAGAAATGTGGAAAATGGTCCGTTATCAAATGTTTTATTTTTGAACGTCAGTTCACATTTGTAGGTGGATCATCAGTGTTAGAGCTAAAATTAGCATGTTTAAAGTGATTTTCATGCTTCCAGGGGCCCTAAACACAAGATTTATGGAATGGTTAAAAGTGCATGAAAATGGCCAATTTACTCACTCTGAGTTCTCAAAAAGGGTTTCTTCACCCCGGGAAGTTAATTAAATACCATTTGGAGGCATTTAATGTTCAAGCAAAAACGGCTGATTTTCAACAAAAGAGATAACACCCCCCCATTACGTCATGCTTCAGAAATGTGGAAAATGGTCCGTTTTCAAATGTTTTATTTTTGAACGTCAGTTCACATTTGTAGGTGGATCATCAGTGTTAGAGCTAAAATTAGCATGTTTAAAGTGATTTTCATGCTTCCAGGGGCTCGGGAAGTGAATTAAATACTATTTGGAGGCATTTAATGTTCAAGCAAAAACAGCAGATTTTTGACAAAAGAGATAACACCCCCCCCATTACGTCATGCTTCAGAAATGTGGAAAATGGTCCGTTTGCAAATGTTTTATTTTTGAACGTCAGTTCACATTTGTAGGTGGATCATCAGTGTTAGAGCTAAAATTAGCATGTTTAAAGTGATTTTCATGCTTCCAGGGGCCCTAAACACAAGATTTATGGAATGGTTAAAAGTGCATGAAAATGGCCAATTTACTCACTCTGAGTTCTCAAAAAGGGTTTCTTCACCCCGGGAAGTTAATTAAATACCATTTGGAGGCATTTAAAATTCGAGCAAAAACGGCTGATTTTCGACAAAAGAGATAACACCCCCCCATTACGTCATGCTTCAGAAATGTGGAAAATGGTCCGTTTTCAAATGTTTTATTTTTGAACGTCAGTTCACATTTGTAGGTGGATCATCAGTGTTAGAGCTAAAATTAGCATGTTTAAAGTGATTTTCATGCTTCCAGGGGCTCGGGAAGTGAATTAAATACTATTTGGAGGCATTTAATGTTCAATCAAAAACAGCTGATTTTTGACAAAAGAGATAACACCCCCCCCATTACGTCATGCTTCAGAAATGTGGAAAATGGTCCGTTTTCAAATGTTTTATTTTTGAACGTCAGTTCACATTTGTAGGTGGATCATCAGTGTTAGAGCTAAAATTAGCATGTTTAAAGTGATTTTCATGCTTCCAGGGGCCCTAAACACAAGATTTATGGAATGGTTAAAAGTGCATGAAAATGGCCAATTTACTCACTCTGAGTTCTCAAAAAGGGTTTCTTCACCCCGGGAAGTTAATTAAATACCATTTGGAGGCATTTAAAATTTGAGCAAAAACGGCTGATTTTCGACAAAAGAGATAACACCCCCCCATTACGTCATGCTTCAGAAATGTGGAAAATGGTCCGTTTTCAAATGTTTTATTTTTGAACGTCAGTTCACATTTGTAGGTGGATCATCAGTGTTAGAGCTAAAATTAGCATGTTTAAAGTGATTTTCATGCTTCCAGGGGCTCGGTAAGTGAATTAAATACTATTTGGAGGCATTTAATGTTCAATCAAAAACAGCTGATTTTTGACAAAAGAGATAACACCCCCCCATTACGTCATGCTTCAGAAATGTGGAAAATGGTCCGTTTTCAAATGTTTTATTTTTGAACGTCAGTTCACATTTGTAGGTGGATCATCAGTGTTAGAGCTAAAATTAGCATGTTTAAAGTGATTTTCATGCTTCCAGGGTCCCTAAACACAAGATTTATGGAATGGTTAAAAGTGCATGAAAATGGCCAATTTACTCACTCTGAGTTCTCAAAAAGGGTTTCTTCACCCCGGGAAGTTAATTAAATACCATTTGGAGGCATTTAATGTTCGAGCAAAAACGGCTGATTTTCGACAAAAGAGATAACACCCCCCATTACGTCATGCTTCAGAAATGTGGAAAATGGTCCATTTTCAAATGTTTTATTTTTGAACGTCAGTTCACATTTGTAGGTGGATCATCAGTGTTAGAGCTAAAATTAGCATGTTTAAAGTGATTTTCATGCTTCCAGGGGCCCTAAACACAAGATTTATGGAATGGTTAAAAGTCCATGAAAATGGCCAATTTACTCACTCTGAGTTCTCAAAAAGGGTTTCTTCACCCCGGGAAGTTAATTAAATACCATTTGGAGGCATTTAATGTTCGAGCAAAAACGGCTGATTTTTGACAAAAGAGATAACACCCCCCCCATTACGTCATGCTTCAGAAATGTGGAAAATGGTCCGTTTTCAAATGTTTTATTTTTGAACGTCAGTTCACATTTGTAGGTGGATCATCAGTGTTAGAGCTAAAATTAGCATGTTTAAAGTGATTTTCATGCTTCCAGGGGCTCGGGAAGTGAATTAAATACTATTTGGAGGCATTTAATGTTCAATCAAAAACAGCTGATTTTTGACAAAAGAGATAACACCCCCCCATTACGTCATGCTTCAGAAATGTGGAAAATGGTCCATTTTCAAATGTTTTATTTTTGAACGTCAGTTCACATTTGTAGGTGGATCATCAGTGTTAGAGCTAAAATTAGCCTGTTTAAAGTGATTTTCATGCTTCCAGGGTCCCTAAACACAAGATTTATGGAATGGTTAAAAGTGCATGAAAATGGCCAATTTACTCACTCTGAGTTCTCAAAAAGGGTTTCTTCACCCCGGGAAGTTAATTAAATACCATTTGGAGGCATTTAATGTTCGAGCAAAAACGGCTGATTTTCGACAAAAGAGATAACACCCCCCCATTACGTCATGCTTCAGAAATGTGGAAAATGGTCCGTTTTCAAATGTTTTATTTTTGAACGTCAGTTCACATTTGTAGGTGGATCATCAGTGTTAGAGCTAAAATTAGCATGTTTAAAGTGATTTTCATGCTTCCAGGGGCTCGGGAAGTGAATTAAATACTATTTGGAGGCATTTAATGTTCAAGCAAAAACAGCAGATTTTTGACAAAAGAGATAACACCCCCCCATTACGTCATGCTTCAGAAATGTGGAAAATGGTCCGTTTTCAAATGTTTTATTTTTGAACGTCAGTTCACATTTGTAGGTGGATCATCAGTGTTAGAGCTAAAATTAGCATGTTTAAAGTGATTTTCATGCTTCCAGGGGCCCTAAACACAAGACTTATGGAATGGTTAAAAGTGCATGAAAATGGCCAATTTACTCACTCTGAGTTCTCAAAAAGGGTTTCTTCACCCCGGGAAGTTAATTAAATACCATTTGGAGGCATTTAAAATTCGAGCAAAAACGGCTAATTTTCGACAAAAGAGATAACACCCCCCCATTACGTCATGCTTCAGAAATGTGGAAAATGGTCCGTTTCAAATGTTTTATTTTTGAACGTCAGTTCACATTTGTAGGTGGATCATCAGTGTTAGAGCTAAAATTAGCATGTTTAAAGTGATTTTCATGCTTCCAGGGGCTCGGGAAGTGAATTAAATACTATTTGGAGGCATTTAATGTTCAATCAAAAACAGCTGATTTTTGACAAAAGAGATAACACCCCCCCATTACGTCATGCTTCAGAAATGTGGAAAATGGTCCGTTTTCAAATGTTTTATTTTTGAACGTCAGTTCACATTTGTAGGTGGATCATCAGTGTTAGAGCTAAAATTAGCATGTTTAAAGTGATTTTCATGCTTCCAGGGGCCCTAAACACAAGATTTATGGAATGGTTAAAAGTGCATGAAAATGGCCAATTTACTCACTCTGAGTTCTCAAAAAGGGTTTCTTCACCCCGGGAAGTTAATTAAATACCATTTGGAGGCATTTAAAATTAGAGCAAAAACGGCTGATTTTCGACAAAAGAGATAACACCCCCCCATTACGTCATGCTTCAGAAATGTGGAAAATGGTCCGTTTTCAAATGTTTTATTTTTGAACGTCAGTTCACATTTGTAGGTGGATCATCAGTGTTAGAGCTAAAATTAGCATGTTTAAAGTGATTTTCATGCTTCTAGGGGCTCGGGAAGTGAATTAAATACTATTTGGAGGCATTTAATGTTCAATCAAAAACAGCTGATTTTTGACAAAAGAGATAACACCCCCCATTACGTCATGCTTCAGAAATGTGGAAAATGGTCCGTTTTCAAATGGTTTATTTTTGAACGTCAGTTCACATTTGTAGGTGGATCATCAGTGTTAGAGCTAAAATTAGCATGTTTAAAGTGATTTTCATGCTTCCAGGGGCCCTAAACACAAGATTTATGGAATGGTTAAAAGTCCATGAAAATGGCCAATTTACTCACTCTGAGTTCTCAAAAAGGGTTTCTTCACCCCGGGAAGTTAATTAAATACCATTTGGAGGCATTTAATGTTCGATCAAAAACGGCTGATTTTCGACAAAAGAGATAACACCCCCCCATTACGTCATGCTTCAGAAATGTGGAAAATGGTCCGTTTTCAAATGTTTTATTTTTGAACGTCAGTTCACATTTGTAGGTGGATCATCAGTGTTAGAGCTAAAATTAGCATGTTTAAAGTGATTTTCATGCTTCCAGGGGCTCGGGAAGTGAATTAAATACTATTTGGAGGCATTTAATGTTCAATCAAAAACAGCTGATTTGTGACAAAAGAGATAACACCCCCCCCCCATTACGTCATGCTTCAGAAAGGTGGAAAATGGTCCGTTTTCAAATGTTTTATTTTTGAACGTCAGTTCACATTTGTAGGTGGATCATCAGTGTTAGAGCTAAAATAAGCATGTTTAAAGTGATTTTCATGCTTCCAGGGGCCCTAAACACAAGATTTATGGAATGGTTAAAAGTGCATGAAAATGGCCAATTTACGCACTCTGAGTTCTCAAAAAGGGTTTCTTCACCCCGGGAAGTTAATTAAATACCATTTGGAGGCATTTAAAATTCGAGCAAAAACGGCTGATTTTCGACAAAAGAGATAACACCCCCCCATTACGTCATGCTTCAGAAATGTGGAAAATGGTCCGTTTTCAAATGTTTTATTTTTGAACGTCAGTTCACATTTGTAGGTGGATCATCAGTGTTAGAGCTAAAATTAGCATGTTTAAAGTGATTTTCATGCTTCCAGGGGCTCGGGAAGTGAATTAAATACTATTTGGAGGCATTTAATGTTCAATCAAAAACAGCTGATTTTTGACAAAAGAAATAACACCCCCCCCCATTACGTCATGCTTCAGAAATGTGGAAAATGGTCCGTTATCAAATGTTTTATTTTTGAACGTCAGTTCACATTTGTAGGTGGATCATCAGTGTTAGAGCTAAAATTAGCATGTTTAAAGTGATTTTCATGCTTCCAGGGGCCCTAAACACAAGATTTATGGAATGGTTAAAAGTGCATGAAAATGGCCAATTTACTCACTTTGAGTTCTCAAAAAGGGTTTCTTCACCCCGGGAAGTTAATTAAATACCATTTGGAGGCATTTAATGTTCGAGCAAAAACGGCTGATTTTCGACAAAAGAGATAACACCCCCCCATTACGTCATGCTTCAGAAATGTGGAAAATGGTCCGTTTTCAAATGTTTTATTTTTGAACGTCAGTTCACATTTGTAGGTGGATCATCAGTGTTAGAGCTAAAATTAGCATGTTTAAAGTGATTTTCATGCTTCCAGGGGCTCGGGAAGTGAATTAAATACTATTTGGAGGCATTTAATGTTCAAGCAAAAACAGCAGATTTTTGACAAAAGAGATAACACCCCCCCATTACGTCATGCTTCAGAAATGTGGAAAATGGTCCGTTTTCAAATGTTTTATTTTTGAACGTCAGTTCACAT
This sequence comes from Lissotriton vulgaris, assembly GCF_964263255.1. Lineage (NCBI taxonomy): Eukaryota > Metazoa > Chordata > Amphibia > Caudata > Salamandridae > Lissotriton > Lissotriton vulgaris. Next base: position 550,817 of record NW_028241214.1, read on the forward strand.
TTGTAGGTGGATCATCAGTGTTAGAGCTAAAATTAGCATGTTTAAAGTGATTTTCATGCTTCCAGGGGCTCGGGAAGTGAATTAAATACTATTTGGAGGCATTTAATGTTCAATCAAAAACAGCTGATTTTTGACAAAAGAGATAACACCCCCCCATTACGTCATGCTTCAGAAATGTGGAAAATGGTCCGTTTTCAAATGTTTTATTTTTGAACGTCAGTTCACATTTGTAGGTGGATCATCAGTGTTAGAGCTAAAATTAGCATGTTTAAAGTGATTTTCATGCTTCCAGGGGCCCTAAACACAAGATTTATGGAATGGTTAAAAGTGCATGAAAATGGCCAATTTACTCACTCTGAGTTCTCAAAAAGGGTTTCTTCACCCCGGGAAGTTAATTAAATACCATTTGGAGGCATTTAAAATTAGAGCAAAAACGGCTGATTTTCGACAAAAGAGATAACACCCCCCCATTACGTCATGCTTCAGAAATGTGGAAAATGGTCCGTTTTCAAATGTTTTATTTTTGAACGTCAGTTCACATTTGTAGGTGGATCATCAGTGTTAGAGCTAAAATTAGCATGTTTAAAGTGATTTTCATGCTTCTAGGGGCTCGGGAAGTGAATTAAATACTATTTGGAGGCATTTAATGTTCAATCAAAAACAGCTGATTTTTGACAAAAGAGATAACACCCCCCATTACGTCATGCTTCAGAAATGTGGAAAATGGTCCGTTTTCAAATGGTTTATTTTTGAACGTCAGTTCACATTTGTAGGTGGATCATCAGTGTTAGAGCTAAAATTAGCATGTTTAAAGTGATTTTCATGCTTCCAGGGGCCCTAAACACAAGATTTATGGAATGGTTAAAAGTCCATGAAAATGGCCAATTTACTCACTCTGAGTTCTCAAAAAGGGTTTCTTCACCCCGGGAAGTTAATTAAATACCATTTGGAGGCATTTAATGTTCGATCAAAAACGGCTGATTTTCGACAAAAGAGATAACACCCCCCCATTACGTCATGCTTCAGAAATGTGGAAAATGGTCCGTTTTCAAATGTTTTATTTTTGAACGTCAGTTCACATTTGTAGGTGGATCATCAGTGTTAGAGCTAAAATTAGCATGTTTAAAGTGATTTTCATGCTTCCAGGGGCTCGGGAAGTGAATTAAATACTATTTGGAGGCATTTAATGTTCAATCAAAAACAGCTGATTTGTGACAAAAGAGATAACACCCCCCCCCCATTACGTCATGCTTCAGAAAGGTGGAAAATGGTCCGTTTTCAAATGTTTTATTTTTGAACGTCAGTTCACATTTGTAGGTGGATCATCAGTGTTAGAGCTAAAATAAGCATGTTTAAAGTGATTTTCATGCTTCCAGGGGCCCTAAACACAAGATTTATGGAATGGTTAAAAGTGCATGAAAATGGCCAATTTACGCACTCTGAGTTCTCAAAAAGGGTTTCTTCACCCCGGGAAGTTAATTAAATACCATTTGGAGGCATTTAAAATTCGAGCAAAAACGGCTGATTTTCGACAAAAGAGATAACACCCCCCCATTACGTCATGCTTCAGAAATGTGGAAAATGGTCCGTTTTCAAATGTTTTATTTTTGAACGTCAGTTCACATTTGTAGGTGGATCATCAGTGTTAGAGCTAAAATTAGCATGTTTAAAGTGATTTTCATGCTTCCAGGGGCTCGGGAAGTGAATTAAATACTATTTGGAGGCATTTAATGTTCAATCAAAAACAGCTGATTTTTGACAAAAGAAATAACACCCCCCCCCCCATTACGTCATGCTTCAGAAATGTGGAAAATGGTCCGTTATCAAATGTTTTATTTTTGAACGTCAGTTCACATTTGTAGGTGGATCATCAGTGTTAGAGCTAAAATTAGCATGTTTAAAGTGATTTTCATGCTTCCAGGGGCCCTAAACACAAGATTTATGGAATGGTTAAAAGTGCATGAAAATGGCCAATTTACTCACTTTGAGTTCTCAAAAAGGGTTTCTTCACCCCGGGAAGTTAATTAAATACCATTTGGAGGCATTTAATGTTCGAGCAAAACGGCTGATTTTCGACAAAAGAGATAACACCCCCCATTACGTCATGCTTCAGAAATGTGGAAAATGGTCCGTTTTCAAATGTTTTATTTTTGAACGTCAGTTCACATTTGTAGGTGGATCATCAGTGTTAGAGCTAAAATTAGCATGTTTAAAGTGATTTTCATGCTTCCAGGGGCTCGGGAAGTGAATTAAATACTATTTGGAGGCATTTAATGTTCAAGCAAAAACAGCAGATTTTTGACAAAAGAGATAACACCCCCCCATTACGTCATGCTTCAGAAATGTGGAAAATGGTCCGTTTTCAAATGTTTTATTTTTGAACGTCAGTTCACATTTGTAGGTGGATCATCAGTGTTAGAGCTAAAATTAGCATGTTTAAAGTGATTTTTCATGCTTCCAGGGTCCCTAAACACAAGATTTATGGAATGGTTAAAAGTGCATGAAAATGGCCAATTTACTCACTCTGAGTTCTCAAAAAGGGTTTCTTCACCCCGGGAAGTTAATTAAATACCATTTGGAGGCATTTAATGTTCGAGCAAAAACGGCTGATGTTCGACAAAAGAGATAACACCCCCCATTACGTCATGCTTCAGAAATGTGGAAAATGGTCCGTTTTCAAATGTTTTATTTTTGAACGTCAGTTCACATTTGTAGGTGGATCATCAGTGTTAGAGCTAAAATTAGCATGTTTAAAGTGATTTTCATGCTTCCAGGGGCTCAGGAAGTGAATTAAATACTATTTGGAGGCATTTAATGTTCAATCAAAAACAGCTGATTTTTGACAAAAGAGATAACACCCCCCATTACGTCATGCTTCAGAAATGTGGAAAATGGTCCATTTTCAAATGTTTTATTTTTGAACGTCAGTTCACATTTGTAGGTGGATCATCAGTGTTAGAGCTAAAATTAGCCTGTTTAAAGTGATTTTCATGCTTCCAGGGTCCCTAAACACAAGATTTATGGAATGGTTAAAAGTGCATGAAAATGGCCAATTTACTCACTCTGAGTTCTCAAAAAGGGTTTCTTCACCCCGGGAAGTTAATTAAATACCATTTGGAGGCATTTAATGTTCGAGCAAAAACGGCTGATTTTCGACAAAAGAGATAACACCCCCCCATTACGTCATGCTTCAGAAATGTGGAAAATGGTCCGTTTTCAAATGTTTTATTTTTGAACGTCAGTTCACATTTGTAGGTGGATCATCAGTGTTAGAGCTAAAATTAGCATGTTTAAAGTGATTTTCATGCTTCCAGGGGCTCGGGAAGTGAATTAAATACTATTTGGAGGCATTTAATGTTCAAGCAAAAACAGCAGATTTTTGACAAAAGAGATAACACCCCCCCCATTACGTCATGCTTCAGAAATGTGGAAAATGGTCCGTTTTCAAATGTTTTATTTTTGAACGTCAGTTCACATTTGTAGGTGGATCATCAGTGTTAGAGCTAAAATTAGCATGTTTAAAGTGATTTTCATGCTTCCAGGGGCCCTAAACACAAGACTTATGGAATGGTTAAAAGTGCATGAAAATGGCCAATTTACTCACTCTGAGTTCTCAAAAAGGGTTTCTTCACCCCGGGAAGTTAATTAAATACCATTTGGAGGCATTTAAAATTCGAGCAAAAACGGCTAATTTTCGACAAAAGAGATAACACCCCCCCATTACGTCATGCTTCAGAAATGTGGAAAATGGTCCGTTTTCAAATGTTTTATTTTTGAACGTCAGTTCAAATTTGTAGGTGGATAGTCAGTGTTAGAGCTAAAATTAGCATGTTTAAAGTGATTTTCATGCTTCCAGGGGCTCGGGAAGTGAATTAAATACTATTTGGAGGCATTTAATGTTCAATCAAAAACAGCTGATTTTTGACAAAAGAGATAACACCCCCCCATTACGTCATGCTTCAGAAATGTGGAAAATGGTCCGTTTTCAAATGTTTTATTTTTGAACGTCAGTTCACATTTGTAGGTGGATCATCAGTGTTAGAGCTAAAATTAGCATGTTTAAAGTGATTTTCATGCTTCCAGGGGCCCTAAACACAAGATTTATGGAATGGTTAAAAGTGCATGAAAATGGCCAATTTACTCACTCTGAGTTCTCAAAAAGGGTTTCTTCACCCCGGGAAGTTAATTAAATACCATTTGGAGGCATTTAAAATTCGAGCAAAAACGGCTGATTTTCGACAAAAGAGATAACACCCCCCCATTACGTCATGCTTCAGAAATGTGGAAAATGGTCCGTTTTCAAATGTTTTATTTTTGAACGTCAGTTCACATTTGTAGGTGGATCATCAGTGTTAGAGCTAAAATTAGCATGTTTAAAGTGATTTTCATGCTTCTAGGGGCTCGGGAAGTGAATTAAATACTATTTGGAGGCATTTAATGTTCAATCAAAAACAGCTGATTTTTGACAAAAGAGATAACACCCCCCATTACGTCATGCTTCAGAAATGTGGAAAATGGTCCGTTTTCAAATGGTTTATTTTTGAACGTCAGTTCACATTTGTAGGTGGATCATCAGTGTTAGAGCTAAAATTAGCATGTTTAAAGTGATTTTCATGCTTCCAGGGGCCCTAAACACAAGATTTATGGAATGGTTAAAAGTCCATGAAAATGGCCAATTTACTCACTCTGAGTTCTCAAAAAGGGTTTCTTCACCCCGGGAAGTTAATTAAATACCATTTGGAGGCATTTAATGTTCGATCAAAAACGGCTGATTTTCGACAAAAGAGATAACACCCCCCCATTACGTCATGCTTCAGAAATGTGGAAAATGGTCCGTTTTCAAATGTTTTATTTTTGAACGTCAGTTCACATTTGTAGGTGGATCATCAGTGTTAGAGCTAAAATTAGCATGTTTAAAGTGATTTTCATGCTTCCAGGGCTCGGGAAGTGAATTAAATACTATTTGGAGGCATTTAATGTTCAATCAAAAACAGCTGATTTGTGACAAAAGAGATAACACCCCCCCCCCATTACGTCATGCTTCAGAAAGGTGGAAAATGGTCCGTTTTCAAATGTTTTATTTTTGAACGTCAGTTCACATTTGTAGGTGGATCATCAGTGTTAGAGCTAAAATTAGCATGTTTAAAGTGATTTTCATGCTTCCAGGGGCCCTAAACACAAGATTTATGGAATGGTTAAAAGTGCATGAAAATGGCCAATTTACGCACTCTGAGTTCTCAAAAAGGGTTTCTTCACCCCGGGAAGTTAATTAAATACCATTTGGAGGCATTTAAAATTCGAGCAAAAACGGCTGATTTTCGACAAAAGAGATAACACCCCCCATTACGTCATGCTTCAGAAATGTGGAAAATGGTCCGTTTTCAAATGTTTTATTTTTGAACGTCAGTTCACATTTGTAGGTGGATCATCAGTGTTAGAGCTAAAATTAGCCTGTTTAAAGTGATTTTCATGCTTCCAGGGTCCCTAAACACAAGATTTATGGAATGGTTAAAAGTGCATGAAAATGGCCAATTTACTCACTCTGAGTTCTCAAAAAGGGTTTCTTCACCCCGGGAAGTTAATTAAATACCATTTGGAGGCATTTAATGTTCGAGCAAAAACGGCTGATTTTCGACAAAAGAGATAACACCCCCCCATTACGTCATGCTTCAGAAATGTGGAAAATGGTCCGTTTTCAAATGTTTTATTTTTGAACGTCAGACATTTGTAGGTGGATCATCAGTGTTAGAGCTAAAATTAGCATGTTTAAAGTGATTTTCATGCTTCCAGGGGCTCGGGAAGTGAATTAAATACTATTTGGAGGCATTTAATGTTCAATCAAAAACAGCTGATTTTTGACAAAAGAAATAACACCCCCCCCCCATTACGTCATGCTTCAGAAAAGTGGAAAATGGTCCGTTATCAAATGTTTTATTTTTGAACGTCAGTTCACATTTGTAGGTGGATCATCAGTGTTAGAGCTAAAATTAGCATGTTTAAAGTGATTTTCATGCTTCCAGGGGCCCTAAACACAAGATTTATGGAATGGTTAAAAGTGCATGAAAATGGCCAATTTACTCACTTTGAGTTCTCAAAAAGGGTTTCTTCACCCCGGGAAGTTAATTAAATACCATTTGGAGGCATTTAATGTTCGAGCAAAAACGGCTGATTTTCGACAAAAGAGATAACACCCCCCCATTACGTCATGCTTCAGAAATGTGGAAAATGGTCCGTTTTCAAATGTTTTATTTTTGAACGTCAGTTCACATTTGTAGGTGGATCATCAGTGTTAGAGCTAAAATTAGCATGTTTAAAGTGATTTTCATGCTTCCAGGGGCTCGGGAAGTGAATTAAATACTATTTGGAGGCATTTAATGTTCAAGCAAAAACAGCAGATTTTTGACAAAAGAGATAACACCCCCCCATTACGTCATGCTTCAGAAATGTGGAAAATGGTCCGTTTTCAAATGTTTTATTTTTGAACGTCAGTTCACATTTGTAGGTGGATCATCAGTGTTAGAGCTAAAATTAGCATGTTTAAAGTGATTTTCATGCTTCCAGGGGCCCTAAACACAAGATTTATGGAATGGTTAAAAGTGCATGAAAATGGCCAATTTACTCACTCTGAGTTCTCAAAAATGGTTTCTTCACCCCGGGAAGTTAATTAAATACCATTTGGAGGCATTTAAAATTCGAGCAAAAACAGCTGATTTTCGACAAAAGAGATAACACCCCCCCATTACGTCATGCTTCAGAAATGTGGAAAATGGTCCGTTTTCAAATGTTTTATTTTTGAACGTCAGTTCACATTTGTAGGTGGATCATCAGTGTTAGAGCTAAAATTAGCATGTTTAAAGTGATTTTCATGCTTCCAGGGGCTCAGGAAGTGAATTAAATACTATTTGGAGGCATTTAATGTTCAATCAAAAACAGCTGATTTTTGACAAAAGAGATAACACCCCCCCCATTACGTCATGCTTCAGAAATGTGGAAAATGGTCCGTTTTCAAATGTTTTATTTTTGAACGTCAGTTCACATTTGTAGGTGGATCATCAGTGTTAGAGCTAAAATTAGCATGTTTAAAGTGATTTTCATGCTTCCAGGGGCCCTAAACACAAGATTTATGGAATGGTTAAAAGTGCATGAAAATGGCCAATTTACTCACTCTGAGTTCTCAAAAAGGGTTTCTTCACCCCGGGAAGTGAATTAAATACTATTTGGAGGCATTTAATGTTCAATCAAAAACAGCTGATTTTTGACAAAAGAGATAACACCCCCCCATTACGTCATGCTTCAGAAATGTGGAAAATGGTCCGTTTTCAAATGTTTTATTTTTGAACGTCAGTTCACATTTGTAGGTGGATCATCAGTGTTAGAGCTAAAATTAGCGTGTTTAAAGTGATTTTCATGCTTCCAGGGTCCCTAAACACAAGATTTATGGAATGGTTAAAAGTGCATGAAAATGGCCAATTTACTCACTCTGAGTTCTCAAAAAGGGTTTCTTCACCCCGGGAAGTTAATTAAATACCATTTGGAGGCATTTAATGTTCGAGCTAAAACGGCTGATTTTCGACAAAAGAGATAACACCCCCCCATTACGTCATGCTTCAGAAATGTGGAAAATGGTCCGTTTTCAAATGTTTTATTTTTGAACGTCAATTCACATTTGTAGGTGGATCATCAGTGTTAGAGCTAAAATTAGCATGTTTAAAGTGATTTTCATGCTTCTAGGGGCTCGGGAAGTGAATTAAATACTATTTGGGGCATTTAATGTTCAATCAAAAACAGCTGATTTTTGACAAAAGAGATAACACCCCCCCATTACGTCATGCTTCAGAAATGTGGAAAATGGTCCATTTTCAAATGTTTTATTTTTGAACGTCAGTTCACATTTGTAGGTGGATCATCAGTGTTAGAGCTAAAATTAGCCTGTTTAAAGTGATTTTCATGCTTCCAGGGTCCCTAAACACAAGATTTATGGAATGGTTAAAAGTGCATGAAAATGGCCAATTTACTCACTCTGAGTTCTCAAAAAGGGTTTCTTCACCCCGGGAAGTTAATTAAATACCATTTGGAGGCATTTAATGTTCGAGCAAAAACGGCTGATTTTCGACAAAAGAGATAACACCCCCCATTACGTCATGCTTCAAAAATGTGGAAAATGGTCCGTTTTCAAATGTTTTATTTTTGAACGTCAGTTCACATTTGTAGGTGGATCATCAGTGTTAGAGCTAAAATTAGCATGTTTAAAGTGATTTTCATGCTTCCAGGGGCTCGGGAAGTGAATTAAATACTATTTGGAGGCATTTAATGTTCAATCAAAAACAGCTGATTTTTGACAAAAGAGATAACACCCCCCCCATTACGTCATGCTTCAGAAATGTGGAAAATGGTCCGTTATCAAATGTTTTATTTTTGAACGTCAGTTCACATTTGTAGGTGGATCATCAGTGTTAGAGCTAAAATTAGCATGTTTAAAGTGATTTTCATGCTTCCAGGGGCCCTAAACACAAGATTTATGGAATGGTTAAAAGTGCATGAAAATGGCCAATTTACTCACTCTGAGTTCTCAAAAAGGGTTTCTTCACCCCGGGAAGTTAATTAAATACCATTTGGAGGCATTTAATGTTCAAGCAAAAACGGCTGATTTTCAACAAAAGAGATAACACCCCCCCATTACGTCATGCTTCAGAAATGTGGAAAATGGTCCGTTTTCAAATGTTTTATTTTTGAACGTCAGTTCACATTTGTAGGTGGATCATCAGTGTTAGAGCTAAAATTAGCATGTTTAAAGTGATTTTCATGCTTCCAGGGGCTCGGGAAGTGAATTAAATACTATTTGGAGGCATTTAATGTTCAAGCAAAAACAGCAGATTTTTGACAAAAGAGATAACACCCCCCCCCATTACGACATGCTTCAGAAATGTGGAAAATGGTCCGTTTTCAAATGTTTTATTTTTGAACGTCAGTTAACATTTGTAGGTGGATCATCAGTGTTAGAGCTAAAATTAGCATGTTTAAAGTGATTTTCATGCTTCCAGGGGCCCTAAACACAAGATTTATGGAATGGTTAAAAGTGCATGAAAATGGCCAATTTACTCACTCTGAGTTCTCAAAAAGGGTTTCTTCACCCCGGGAAGTTAATTAAATACCATTTGGAGGCATTTAAAATTCGAGCAAAAACGGCTGATTTTCGACAAAAGAGATAACACCCCCCCATTACGTCATGCTTCAGAAATGTGGAAAATGGTCCGTTTTCAAATGTTTTATTTTTGAACGTCAGTTCACATTTGTAGGTGGATCATCAGTGTTAGAGCTAAAATTAGCATGTTTAAAGTGATTTTCATGCTTCCAGGGTCCCTAAACACAAGATTTATGGAATGGTTAAAAGTGCATGAAAATGGCCAATTTACTCACTCTGAGTTCTCAAAAAGGGTTTCTTCACCCCGGGAAGTTAATTAAATACCATTTGGAGGCATTTAATGTTCGAGCAAAAACGGCTGATTTTCGACAAAAGAGATAACACCCCCCATTACGTCATGCTTCAAAAATGTGGAAAATGGTCCGTTTTCAAATGTTTTATTTTTGAACGTCAGTTCACATTTGTAGGTGGATCATCAGTGTTAGAGCTAAAATTAGCATGTTTAAAGTGATTTTCATGCTTCCAGGGGCTCGGGAAGTGAATTAAATACTATTTGGAGGCATTTAATGTTCAATCAAAAACAGCTGATTTTTGACAAAAGAGATAACACCCCCCCCATTACGTCATGCTTCAGAAATGTGGAAAATGGTCCGTTATCAAATGTTTTATTTTTGAACGTCAGTTCACATTTGTAGGTGGATCATCAGTGTTAGAGCTAAAATTAGCATGTTTAAAGTGATTTTCATGCTTCCAGGGGCCCTAAACACAAGATTTATGGAATGGTTAAAAGTGCATGAAAATGGCCAATTTACTCACTCTGAGTTCTCAAAAAGGGTTTCTTCACCCCGGGAAGTTAATTAAATACCATTTGGAGGCATTTAATGTTCAAGCAAAAACGGCTGATTTTCAACAAAAGAGATAACACCCCCCCATTACGTCATGCTTCAGAAATGTGGAAAATGGTCCGTTTTCAAATGTTTTATTTTTGAACGTCAGTTCACATTTGTAGGTGGATCATCAGTGTTAGAGCTAAAATTAGCATGTTTAAAGTGATTTTCATGCTTCCAGGGGCTCGGGAAGTGAATTAAATACTATTTGGAGGCATTTAATGTTCAAGCAAAAACAGCAGATTTTTGACAAAAGAGATAACACCCCCCCCCATTACGACATGCTTCAGAAATGTGGAAAATGGTCCGTTTTCAAATGTTTTATTTTTGAACGTCAGTTAACATTTGTAGGTGGATCATCAGTGTTAGAGCTAAAATTAGCATGTTTAAAGTGATTTTCATGCTTCCAGGGGCCCTAAACACAAGATTTATGGAATGGTTAAAAGTGCATGAAAATGGCCAATTTACTCACTCTGAGTTCTCAAAAAGGGTTTCTTCACCCCGGGAAGTTAATTAAATACCATTTGGAGGCATTTAAAATTCGAGCAAAAACGGCTGATTTTCGACAAAAGAGATAACACCCCCCCATTACGTCATGCTTCAGAAATGTGGAAAATGGTCCGTTTTCAAATGTTTTATTTTTGAACGTCAGTTCACATTTGTAGGTGGATCATCAGTGTTAGAGCTAAAATTAGCATGTTTAAAGTGATTTTCATGCTTCCAGGGGCTCGGGAAGTGAATTAAATACTATTTGGAGGCATTTAATGTTCAATCAAAAACAGCTGATTTTTGACAAAAGAGATAACACCCCCCCATTACGTCATGCTTCAGAAATGTGGAAAATGGTCCGTTTTCAAATGTTTTATTTTTGAACGTCAGTTCACATTTGTAGGTGGATCATCAGTGTTAGAGCTAAAATTAGCATGTTTAAAGTGATTTTCATGCTTCCAGGGGCCCTAAACACAAGATTTATGGAATGGTTAAAAGTGCATGAAAATGGCCAATTTACTCACTCTGAGTTCTCAAAAAGGGTTTCTTCACCCCGGGAAGTTAATTAAATACCATTTGGAGGCATTTAAAATTTGAGCAAAAACGGCTGATTTTCGACAAAAGAGATAACACCCCCCCATTACGTCATGCTTCAGAAATGTGGAAAATGGTCCGTTTTCAAATGTTTTATTTTTGAACGTCAGTTCACATTTGTAGGTGGATCATCAGTGTTAGAGCTAAAATTATCATGTTTAAAGTGATTTTCATGCTTCCAGGGGCTCGGTAAGTGAATTAAATACTATTTGGAGGCATTTAATGTTCAATCAAAAACAGCTGATTATTGACAAAAGAGATAACACCCCCCCATTACGTCATGCTTCAGAAATGTGGAAAATGGTCCGTTTTCAAATGTTTTATTTTTGAACGTCAGTTCACATTTGTAGGTGGATCATCAGTGTTAGAGCTAAAATTAGCATGTTTAAAGTGATTTTCATGCTTCCAGGGTCCCTAAACACAAGATTTATGGAATGGTGAAAAGTGCATGAAAATGGCCAATTTACTCACTCTGAGTTCTCAAAAAGGGTTTCTTCACCCCGGGAAGTTAATTAAATACCATTTGGAGGCATTTAATGTTCGAGCAAAAACGGCTGATTTTCGACAAAAGAGATAACACCCCCCATTACGTCATGCTTCAGAAATGTGGAAAATGGTCCGTTTTCAAATGTTTTATTTTTGAACGTCAGTTCACATTTGTAGGTGGATCATCAGTGTTAGAGCTAAAATTAGCATGTTTAAAGTGATTTTCATGCTTCTAGCGGCTCGGGAAGTGAATTAAATACTATTTGGAGGCATTTAATGTTCAATCAAAAACAGCTGATTTTTGACAAAAGAGATAACACCCCCCCCATTACGTCATGCTTCAGAAATGTGGAAAATGGTCCGTTTTCAAATGTTTTATTTTTGAACGTCAGTTCACATTTGTAGGTGGATCATCAGTGTTAGAGCTAAAATTAGCATGTTTAAAGTGATTTTCATGCTTCCAGGGTCCCTAAACACAAGATTTATGGAATGGTTAAAAGTGCATGAAAATGGCCAATTTACTCACTCTGAGTTCTCAAAAAGGGTTTCTTCACCCCGGGAAGTTAATTAAATACCATTTGGAGGCATTTAATGTTCGAGCAAAAACGGCTGATTTTCGACAAAAGAGATAACACCCCCCCATTACGTCATGCTTCAGAAATGTGGAAAATGGTCCGTTTTCAAATGTTTTATTTTTGAACGTCAGTTCACATTTGTAGGTGGATCATCAGTGTTAGAGCTAAAATTAGCATGTTTAAAGTGATTTTCATGCTTCCAGGGGCTCGGGAAGTGAATTAAATACTATTTGGAGGCATTTAATGTTCAATCAAAAACAGCTGATTTTTGACAAAAGAAATAACACCCCCCCCCCCATTACGTCATGCTTCAGAAATGTGGAAAATGGTCCGTTATCAAATGTTTTATTTTTGAACGTCAGTTCACATTTGTAGGTGGATCATCAGTGTTAGAGCTAAAATTAGCATGTTTAAAGTGATTTTCATGCTTCCAGGGGCCCTAAACACAAGATTTATGGAATGGTTAAAAGTGCATGAAAATGGCCAATTTACTCACTTTGAGTTCTCAAAAAGGGTTTCTTCACCCCGGGAAGTTAATTAAATACCATTTGGAGGCATTTAATGTTCGAGCAAAAACGGCTGATTTTCGACAAAAGAGATAACACCCCCCCATTACGTCATGCTTCAGAAATGTGGAAAATGGTCCGTTTTCAAATGTTTTATTTTTGAACGTCAGTTCACATTTGTAGGTGGATCATCAGTGTTAGAGCTAAAATTAGCATGTTTAAAGTGATTTTCATGCTTCCAGGGGCTCGGGAAGTGAATTAAATACTATTTGGAGGCATTTAATGTTCAAGCAAAAACAGCAGATTTTTGACAAAAGAGATAACACCCCCCCATTACGTCATGCTTCAGAAATGTGGAAAATGGTCCGTTTTCAAATGTTTTATTTTTGAACGTCAGTTCACATTTGTAGGTGGATCATCAGTGTTAGAGCTAAAATTAGCATGTTTAAAGTGATTTTCATGCTTCCAGGGGCCCTAAACACAAGATTTATGGAATGGTTAAAAGTGCATGAAAATGGCCAATTTACTCACTCTGAGTTCTCAAAAATGGTTTCTTCACCCCGGGAAGTTAATTAAATACCATTTGGAGGCATTTAAAATTCGAGCAAAAACGGCTGATTTTCGACAAAAGAGATAACACCCCCCCATTACGTCATGCTTCAGAAATGTGGAAAATGGTCCGTTTTCAAATGTTTTATTTTTGAACGTCAGTTCACATTTGTAGGTGGATCATCAGTGTTAGAGCTAAAATTAGCATGTTTAAAGTGATTTTCATGCTTCCAGGGGCTCGGGAAGTGAATTAAATACTATTTGGAGGCATTTAATGTTCAATCAAAAACAGCTGATTTTTGACAAAAGAGATAACACCCCCCCCCCATTACGTCATGCTTCAGAAATGTGGAAAATGGTCCGTTTTCAAATGTTTTATTTTTGAACGTCAGTTCACATTTGTAGGTGGATCATCAGTGTTAGAGCTAAAATTAGCATGTTTAAAGTGATTTTCATGCTTCCAGGGGCCCTAAACACAAGATTTATGGAATGGTTAAAAGTGCATGAAAATGGCCAATTTACTCACTCTGAGTTCTCAAAAAGGGTTTCTTCACCCCGGGAAGTGAATTAAATACTATTTGGAGGCATTTAATGTTCAATCAAAAACAGCTGATTTTTGACAAAAGAGATAACATCCCCCCATTACGTCATGCTTCAGAAATGTGGAAAATGGTCCGTTTTCAAATGTTTTATTTTTGAACGTCAGTTCACATTTGTAGGTGGATCATCAGTGTTAGAGCTAAAATTAGCATGTTTAAAGTGATTTTCATGCTTCCAGGGTCCCTAAACACAAGATTTATGGAATGGTTAAAAGTGCATGAAAATGGCCAATTTACTCACTCTGAGTTCTCAAAAAGGGTTTCTTCACCCCGGGAAGTTAATTAAATACCATTTGGAGGCATTTAATGTTCGAGCAAAAACGGCTGATTTTCGACAAAAGAGATAACACCCCCCCATTACGTCATGCTTCAGAAATGTGGAAAATGGTCCGTTTTCAAATGTTTTATTTTTGAACGTCAGTTCACATTTGTAGGTGGATCATCAGTGTTAGAGCTAAAATTAGCATGTTTAAAGTGATTTTCATGCTTCCAGGGGCCCTAAACACAAGATTTATGGAATGGTTAAAAGTGCGCGAAAATGGCCAATTTACTCACTCTGAGTTCTCAAAAAGGGTTTCTTCACCCCGGGAAGTTAATTAAATACCATTTGGAGGCATTTAATGTTCGAGCAAAAATGGCTGATTTTGACAAAAGAGATAACACCCCCCCATTACGTCATGCTTCAGAAATGTGGAAAATGGTCCGTTATCAAATGTTTTATTTTTGAACGTCAGTTCACATTTGTAGGTGGATCATCAGTGTTAGAGCTAAAATTAGCATGTTTAAAGTGATTTTCATGCTTCCAGGGGCCCTAAACACAAGATTTATGGAATGGTTAAAAGTGCATGAAAATGGCCAATTTACTCACTCTGAGTTCTCAAAAAGGGTTTCTTCACCCCGGGAAGTTAATTAAATACCATTTGGAGGCATTTAATGTTCGAGCAAAAACGGCTGATTTTCGACAAAAGAGATAACACCCCCCCATTACGTCATGCTTCAGAAATGTGGAAAATGGCCCGTTTTCAAATGTTTTATTTTTGAACGTCAGTTCACATTTGTAGGTGGATCATCAATGTTAGAGCTAAAATTAGCATGTTTAAAGTGATTTTCATGCTTCCAGGGGCTCGGGAAGTGAATTAAATACTATTTGGAGGCATTTAATGTTCAATCAAAAACAGCTGATTTTTGACAAAAGAGATAACACCCCCCCATTACGTCATGCTTCAGAAATGTGGAAAATGGTCCATTTTCAAATGTTTTATTTTTGAACGTCAGTTCACATTTGTAGGTGGATCATCAGTGTTAGAGCTAAAATTAGCCTGTTTAAAGTGATTTTCATGCTTCCAGGGTCCCTAAACACAAGATTTATGGAATGGTTAAAAGTGCATGAAAATGGCGAATTTACTCACTCTGAGTTCTCAAAAAGGGTTTCTTCACCCCGGGAAGTTAATTAAATACCATTTGGAGGCATTTAATGTTCGAGCAAAAACGGCTGATTTTCGACAAAAGAGATAACACCCCCCATTACGTCATGCTTCAAAAATGTGGAAAATGGTCCGTTTTCAAATGTTTTATTTTTGAACGTCAGTTCACATTTGTAGGTGGATCATCAGTGTTAGAGCTAAAATTAGCATGTTTAAAGTGATTTTCATGCTTCCAGGGGCTCGGGAAGTGAATTAAATACTATTTGGAGGCATTTAATGTTCAAGCAAAAACAGCAGATTTTTGACAAAAGAGATAACACCCCCCCCATTACGTCATGCTTCAGAAATGTGGAAAATGGTCCGTTTTCAAATGTTTTATTTTTGAACGTCAGTTCACATTTGTAGGTGGATCATCAGTGTTAGAGCTAAAATTAGCATGTTTAAAGTGATTTTCATGCTTCCAGGGGCCCTAAACACAAGATTTATGGAATGGTTAAAAGTGCATGAAAATGGCCAATTTACTCACTCTGAGTTCTCAAAAAGGGTTTCTTCACCCCGGGAAGTTAATTAAATACCATTTGGAGGCATTTAAAATTCGAGCAAAAACGGCTGATTTTCGACAAAAGAGATAACACCCCCCATTACGTCATGCTTCAGAAATGTGGAAAATGGTCCGTTTTCAAATGTTTTATTTTTGAACGTCAGTTCACATTTGTAGGTGGATCATCAGTGTTAGAGCTAAAATTAGCATGTTTAAAGTGATTTTCATGCTTCCAGGGGCTCGGGAAGTGAATTAAATACTATTTGGAGGCATTTAATGTTCAATCAAAAACAGCTGATTTTTGACAAAAGAGATAACACCCCCCCCATTACGTCATGCTTCAGAAATGTGGAAAATGGTCCGTTTTCAAATGTTTTATTTTTGAACGTCAGTTCACATTTGTAGGTGGATCATCAGTGTTAGAGCTAAAATTAGCATGTTTAAAGTGATTTTCATGCTTCCAGGGGCCCTAAACACAAGATTTATGGAATGGTTAAAAGTGCATGAAAATGGCCAATTTACTCACTCTGAGTTCTCAAAAAGGGTTTCTTCACCCCGGGAAGTTAATTAAATACCATTTGGAGGCATTTAAAATTTGAGCAAAAACGGCTGATTTTCGACAAAAGAGATAACACCCCCCCATTACGTCATGCTTCAGAAATGTGGAAAATGGTCCGTTTTCAAATGTTTTATTTTTGAACGTCAGTTCACATTTGTAGGTGGATCATCAGTGTTAGAGCTAAAATTAGCATGTTTAAAGTGATTTTCATGCTTCCAGGGGCTCGGTAAGTGAATTAAATACTATTTGGAGGCATTTAATGTTCAATCAAAAACAGCTGATTTTTGACAAAAGAGATAACACCCCCCCATTACGTCATGCTTCAGAAATGTGGAAAATGGTCCGTTTTCAAATGTTTTATTTTTGAACGTCAGTTCACATTTGTAGGTGGATCATCAGTGTTAGAGCTAAAATTAGCATGTTTAAAGTGATTTTCATGCTTCCAGGGTCCCTAAACACAAGATTTATGGAATGGTTAAAAGTGCATGAAAATGGCCAATTTACTCACTCTGAGTTCTCAAAAAGGGTTTCTTCACCCCGGGAAGTTAATTAAATACCATTTGGAGGCATTTAATGTTCGAGCAAAAACGGCTGATTTTCGACAAAAGAGATAACACCCCCCATTACGTCATGCTTCAGAAATGTGGAAAATGGTCCGTTTTCAAATGTTTTATTTTTGAACGTCAGTTCACATTTGTAGGTGGATCATCAGTGTTAGAGCTAAAATTAGCATGTTTAAAGTGATTTTCATGCTTCCAGGGGCTCGGGAAGTGAATTAAATACTATTTGGAGGCATTTAATGCTCAATCAAAAACAGCTGATTTTTGACAAAAGAGATAACACCCCCCCATTACGTCATGCTTCAGAAATGTGGAAAATGGTCCATTTTCAAATGTTTTATTTTTGAACGTCAGTTCACATTTGTAGGTGGATCATCAGTGTTAGAGCTAAAATTAGCATGTTTAAAGTGATTTTCATGCTTCCAGGGGCCCTAAACACAAGATTTATGGAATGGTTAAAAGTCCATGAAAATGGCCAATTTACTCACTCTGAGTTCTCAAAAAGGGTTTCTTCACCCCGGGAAGTTAATTAAATACCATTTGGAGGCATTTAATGTTCGATCAAAAACGGCTGATTTTCGACAAAACAGATAACACCCCCCCATTACGTCATGCTTCAGAAATGTGGAAAATGGTCCGTTTTCAAATGTTTTATTTTTGAACGTCAGTTCACATTTGTAGGTGGATCATCAGTGTTAGAGCTAAAATTAGCATGTTTAAAGTGATTTTCATGCTTCCAGGGGCTCGGGAAGTGAATTAAATACTATTTGGAGGCATTTAATGTTCAATCAAAAACAGCTGATTTTTGACAAAAGAGATAACACCCCCCCATTACGTCATGCTTCAGAAATGTGGAAAATGGTCCATTTTCAAATGTTTTATTTTTGAACGTCAGTTCACATTTGTAGGTGGATCATCAGTGTTAGAGCTAAAATTAGCCTGTTTAAAGTGATTTTCATGCTTCCAGGGTCCCTAAACACAAGATTTATGGAATGGTTAAAAGTGCATGAAAATGGCCAATTTACTCACTCTGAGTTCTCAAAAAGGGTTTCTTCACCCCGGAAAGTTAATTAAATACCATTTGGAGGCATTTAATGTTCGAGCAAAAACGGCTGATTTTCGACAAAAGAGATAACACCCCCCCATTACGTCATGCTTCAGAAATGTGGAAAATGGTCCGTTTTCAAATGTTTTATTTTTGAACGTCAGTTCACATTTGTAGGTGGATCATCAGTGTTAGAGCTAAAATTAGCATGTTTAAAGTGATTTTCATGCTTCCAGGGGCTCGGGAAGTGAATTAAATACTATTTGGAGGCATTTAATGTTCAAGCAAAAACAGCAGATTTTTGACAAAAGAGATAACACCCCCCCATTACGTCATGCTTCAGAAATGTGGAAAATGGTCCGTTTTCAAATGTTTTATTTTTGAACGTCAGTTCACATTTGTAGGTGGATCATCAGTGTTAGAGCTAAAATTAGCATGTTTAAAGTGATTTTCATGCTTCCAGGGGCCCTAAACACAAGACTTATGGAATGGTTAAAAGTGCATGAAAATGGCCAATTTACTCACTCTGAGTTCTCAAAAAGGGTTTCTTCACCCTGGGAAGTTAATTAAATACCATTTGGAGGCATTTAAAATTCGAGCAAAAACGGCTAATTTTCGACAAAAGAGATAACACCCCCCCATTACGTCATGCTTCAGAAATGTGGAAAATGGTCCGTTTTCAAATGTTTTATTTTTGAACGTCAGTTCACATTTGTAGGTGGATCATCAGTGTTAGAGCTAAAATTAGCATGTTTAAAGTGATTTTCATGCTTCCAGGGGCTCGGGAAGTGAATTAAATACTATTTGGAGGCATTTAATGTTCAATCAAAAACAGCTGATTTTTGACAAAAGAGATAACACCCCCCCATTACGTCATGCTTCAGAAATGTGGAAAATGGTCCGTTTTCAAATGTTTTATTTTTGAACGTCAGTTCACATTTGTAGGTGGATCATCAGTGTTAGAGCTAAAATTTGCATGTTTAAAGTGATTTTCATGCTTCCAGGGGCCCTAAACACAAGATTTATGGAATGGTTAAAAGTGCATGAAAATGGCCAATTTACTCACTCTGAGTTCTCAAAAAGGGTTTCTTCACCCCGGGAAGTTAATTAAATACCATTTGGAGGCATTTAAAATTCGAGCAAAAACGGCTGATTTTCGACAAAAGAGATAACACCCCCCCCCATTAAGTCATGCTTCAGAAATGTGGAAAATGGTCCGTTTTCAAATGTTTTATTTTTGAACGTCAGTTCACATTTGTAGGTGGATCATCAGTGTTAGAGCTAAAATTAGCATGTTTAAAGTGATTTTCATGCTTCTAGGGGCTCGGGAAGTGAATTAAATACTATTTGGAGGCATTTAATGTTCAATCAAAAACAGCTGATTTTTGACAAAAGAGATAACACCCCCCATTACGTCATGCTTCAGAAATGTGGAAAATGGTCCGTTTTCAAATGGTTTATTTTTGAACGTCAGTTCACATTTGTAGGTGGATCATCAGTGTTAGAGCTAAAATTAGCATGTTTAAAGTGATTTTCATGCTTCCAGGGTCCCTAAACACAAGATTTATGGAATGGTTAAAAGTGCATGAAAATGGCCAATTTACTCACTCTGAGTTCTCAAAAAGGGTTTCTTCACCCCGGGAAGTTAATTAAATACCATTTGGAGGCATTTAATGTTCGAGCAAAAACGGCTGATTTTCGACAAAAGAGATAACACCCCCCCATTACGTCATGCTTCAGAAATGTGGAAAATGGTCCGTTTTCAAATGTTTTATTTTTGAACGTCAGTTCACATTTGTAGGTGGATCATCAGTGTTAGATCTAAAATTAGCATGTTTAAAGTGATTTTCATGCTTCCAGGGGCCCTAAACACAAGATTTATGGAATGGTTAAAAGTGCATGAAAATAGCCAATTTACTCACTCTGAGTTCTCAAAAAGGGTTTCTTCACCCCGGGAAGTTAATTAAATACCATTTGGAGGCATTTTAAATTCGAGCAAAAACGGCTGATTTTCGACAAAAAAGATAACACCCCCCCATTACGTCATGCTTCAGAAATGTGGAAAATGGTCCGTTTTCAAATGTTTTATTTTTGAACGTCAGTTCACATTTGTAGGTGGATCATCAGTGTTAGAGCTAAAATTAGCATGTTTAAAGTGATTTTCATGCTTCCAGGGGCTCGGGAAGTGAATTAAATACTATTTGGAGGCATTTAATGTTCAAGCAAAAACAGCAGATTTTTGACAAAAGAGATAACACCCCCCCATTACGTCATGCTTCAGAAATGTGGAAAATGGTCCGTTTTCAAATGTTTTATTTTTGAACGTCAGTTCACATTTGTAGGTGGATCATCAGTGTTAGAGCTAAAATTAGCATGTTTAAAGTGATTTTCATGCTTCTAGGGGCTCGGGAAGTGAATTAAATACTATTTGGAGGCATTTAATGTTCAATCAAAAACAGCTGATTTTTGACAAAAGAGATAACACCCCCCCATTACGTCATGCTTCAGAAATGTGGAAAATGGTCCGTTTTCAAATGGTTTATTTTTGAACGTCAGTTCACATTTGTAGGTGGATCATCAGTGTTAGAGCTAAAATTAGCATGTTTAAAGTGATTTTCATGCTTCCAGGGTCCCTAAACACAAGATTTATGGAATGGTTAAAAGTGCATGAAAATGGCCAATTTACTCACTCTGAGTTCTCAAAAAGGGTTTCTTCACCCCGGGAAGTTAATTAAATACCATTTGGAGGCATTTAATGTTCGAGCAAAAACGGCTGATTTTCGACAAAAGAGATAACACCCCCCCATTACGTCATGCTTCAGAAATGTGGAAAATGGTCCGTTTTCAAATGTTTTATTTTTGAACGTCAGTTCGCATTTGTAGGTGGATCATCAGTGTTAGAGCTAAAATTAGCATGTTTAAAGTGATTTTCATGCTTCTAGGGGCTCGGGAAGTGAATTAAATACTATTTGGAGGCATTTAATGTTCAATCAAAAACAGCTGATTTTTGACAAAAGAGATAACACCCCCCCATTACGTCATGCTTCAGAAATGTGGAAAATGGTCCGTTTTCAAATGTTTTATTTTTGAACGTCAGTTCACATTTGTAGGTGGATCATCAGTGTTAGAGCTAAAATTAGCATGTTTAAAGTGATTTTCATGCTTCCAGGGGCCCTAAACACAAGATTTATGGAATGGTTAAAAGTGCATGAAAATGGCCAATTTACTCACTCTAAGTTCTCAAAAAGGGTTTCTTCACCCCGGGAAGTTAATTAAATACCATTTGGAGGCATTTAAAATTCGAGCAAAAACGGCTGATTTTCGACAAAAGAGATAACACCCCCCCATTACGTCATGCTTCAGAAATGTGGAAAATGGTCCGTTTTCAAATGTTTTATTTTTGAACGTCAGTTCACATTTGTAGGTGGATCATCAGTGTTAGAGCTAAAATTAGCATGTTTAAAGTGATTTTCATGCTTCCAGGGGCTCGGGAAGTGAATTAAATACTATTTGGAGGCATTTAATGTTCAAGCAAAAACAGCAGATTTTTGACAAAAGAGATAACACCCCCCCATTACGTCATGCTTCAGAAATGTGGAAAATGGTCCGTTTTCAAATGTTTTATTTTTGAACGTCAGTTCACATTTGTAGGTGGATCATCAGTGTTAGAGCTAAAATTAGCATGTTTAAAGTGATTTTCATGCTTCCAGGGGCCCTAAACACAAGACTTATGGAATGGTTAAAAGTGCATGAAAATGGCCAATTTACTCACTCTGAGTTCTCAAAAAGGGTTTCTTCACCCCGGGAAGTTAATTAAATACCATTTGGAGGCATTTAAAATTCGAGCAAAAACGGCTGATTTTCGACAAAAGAGATAACACCCCCCCATTACGTCATGCTTCAGAAATGTGGAAAATGGTCCGTTTTCAAATGTTTTATTTTTGAACGTCAGTTCACATTTGTAGGTGGATCATCATTGTTAGAGCTAAAATTAGCATGTTTAAAGTGATTTTCATGCTTCCAGGGGCCCTAAACACAAGATTTATGGAATGGTTAAAAGTGCATGAAAATGGCCAATTTACTCACTCTGAGTTCTCAAAAAGGGTTTCTTCACCCCGGGAAGTTAATTAAATACCATTTGGAGGCATTTAATGTTCGAGCAAAAACGGCTGATTTTCGACAAAAGAGATAACACCCCCCCATTACGTCATGCTTCAGAAATGTGGAAAATGGTCCATTTTCAAATGTTTTATTTTTGAACGTCAGTTCACATTTGTAGGTGGATCATCAGTGTTAGAGCTAAAATTAGCATGTTTAAAGTGATTTTCATGCTTCCAGGGGCTCGGGAAGTGAATTAAATACTATTTGGAGTCATTTAATGTTCAATCAAAAACAGCTGATTTTTGACAAAAGAGATAACACCCCCCCATTACGTCATGCTTCAGAAATGTGGAAAATGGTCCGTTTTCAAATGTTTTATTTTTAAACGTCAGTTCACATTTGTAGGTGGATCATCAGTGTTAGAGCTAAAATTAGCATGTTTAAAGTGATTTTCATGCTTCCAGGGGCTCGGGAAGTGAATTAAATACTATTTGGAGGCATTTAATGTTCAATCAAAAACAGCTGATTTTTGACAAAAGAGATAACACCCCCCATTACGTCATGCTTCAGAAATGTGGAAAATGGTCCGTTTTCAAATGTTTTATTTTTGAACGTCAGTTCACATTTGTAGGTGGATCATCAGTGTTAGAGCTAAAATTTGCATGTTTAGACTGATTTTCATGCTTCCAGGGGCCCTAAACACAAGATTTATGGAATGGTTAAAAGTGCGCGAAAATTGACAATTTACTCACTCTGAGTTCTCAAAAACGGTTTCTTCACCCCGGGAAGTTAATTAAATACCATTTGGAGGCATTTAATGTTCGAGCAAAAACGGCAGATTTTCGACAAAAGAGATAACACCCCCCCATTACGTCATGCTTCAGAAATGTGGAAAATCGTCCATTTTCAAATGTTTTATTTTTGAACGTCAGTTCACATTTGTAGGTGGATCATCAGTGTTAGAGCTAAAATTAGCATGTTTAAAGTGATTTTCATGCTTCCAGGGGCTCGGGAAGTGAATTAAATACTATTTGGAGGCATTTAATGTTCAAGCAAAAACAGCTGATTTTTGACAAAAGAGATAACACCCCCCCATTACGTCATGCTTCAGAAATGTGGAAAATGGTCCGTTTTCAAAAGTTTTATTTTTGAACGTCAGTTCACATTTGTAGGTGGATCATCAGTGTTAGAGCTAAAATTAGCATGTTTAAAGTGATTTTCATGCTTGCAGGGGCCCTAAACATAAGATTTATGGAATGGTTAAAAGTGCGCGAAAATGGCCAATTTACTCACTCTGAGTTCTCAAAAAGGGTTTCTTCACCCCGGGAAGTTAATTAAATACCATTTGGAGGCATTTAATGTTCGAGCAAAAACGGCTGATTTTTGACAAAAGAGATAACACCCCCCCATTACGTCATGCTTCAGAAATGTGGAAAATGGTCCGTTTTCAAATGTTTTATTTTTGAACGTCAGTTCACATTTGTAGGTGGATCATCAGTGTTAGAGCTAAAATTAGCATGTTTAAAGTGATTTCATGCTTCCAGGGGCTCGGGAAGTGAATTAAATACTATTTGGAGGCATTTAATGTTCAATCAAAAACAGCTGATTTTTGACAAAAGAGATAACACCCCCCCATTACGTCATGCTTCAGAAATGTGGAAAATAATCTGTTTTCAAATGTTTTATTTTTGAACGTCAGTTCACATTTGTAGGTGGATCATCAGTGTTAGAGCTAAAATTAGCATGTTTAAAGTGATTTTCATGCTTCCAGGGGCCCTAAACACAAGATTTATGGAATGGTTAAAAGTGCATGAAAATGGCCAATTTACTCACTCTGAGTTCTCAAAAAGGGTTTCTTCACCCCGGAAAGTTAATTAAATACCATTTGGAGGCATTTAATGTTCGAGCAAAAACGGCTGATTTTCGACAAAAGAGATAACACCCCCCCATTACGTCATGCTTCAGAAATGTGGAAAATGGTCCGTTTTCAAATGTTTTATTTTTGAACGTCAGTTCACAATTGTAGGTGGATCATCAGTGTTAGAGCTAAAATTAGCATGTTTAAAGTGATTTTCATGCTTCCAGGGGCCCTAAACACAAGATTTATGGAATGGTTAAAAGTGCATGAAAATGGCCAATTTACTCACTCTGAGTTCTCAAAAAGGGTTTCTTCACCCCGGAAAGTTAATTAAATACCATTTGGAGGCATTTAATGTTCGAGCAAAAACGGCTGATTTTCGACAAAAGAGATAACACCCCCCCCATTACGTCATGCTTCAGAAATGTGGAAAATGGTCCGTTTTCAAATGTTTTATTTTTGAACGTCAGTTCACATTTGTAGGTGGATCATCAGTGTTAGAGCTAAAATTAGCATGTTTAAAGTGATTTTCATGCTTCCAGGGGCCCTAAACACAAGATTTATGGAATGGTTAAAAGTGCATGAAAATGGCCAATTTACTCACTCTGAGTTCTCAAAAAGGGTTTCTTCACCCCGGGAAGTTAATTAAATACCATTTGGAGGCATTTAATGTTCGAGCAAAAACGGCTGATTTTTGACAAAAGAGTTAACACCCCCCATTGCGTCATGCTTCAGGAATGTGGAAAATGGTCCGTTTTCAAATGTTTTATTTTTGAACGTCAGTTCACATTTGTAGGTGGATCATCAGTGTTAGAGCTAAAATTAGCATGTTTAAAGTGATTTTCATGCTTCCAGGGGCTCGGGAAGTGAATTAAATACTATTTGGAGGCATTTAATGTTCAATCAAAAACAGCTGATTTTTGACAAAAGAGATAACACCCCCCCATTACGTCATGCTTCAGAAATGTGGAAAATGGTCAGTTTTCAAATGTTTTATTTTTGAACGTCAGTTCACATTTGTAGGTGGATCATGAGTGTTAGAGCTAAAATTAGCATGTTTAAAGTGATTTTCATGCTTCCAGGGGCCCTAAACACAAGATTTATGGAATGGTTAAAAGTGCGCGAAAATGGCCAATTTACTCACTCTGAGTTCTCAAAAAGGGTTTCTTCTCCCCGGGAAGTTAATTAAATACTATTTGGAGGCATTTAATGTTCGAGCAAAAACGGCTGATTTTCGACAAAAGAGATAACACCCCCCCATTACGTCATGCTTCAGAAATGTGGAAAATGGTCCATTTTCAAATGTTTTATTTTTTAACGTCAGTTCACATTTGTAGGTGGATCATCAGTGTTAGAGCTAAAATTAGCATGTTTAAAGTGATTTTCATGCTTCCAGGGGCTCCGGAAGTGAATTAAATACTATTTGGAGGCATTTAATGTTGAAGCAAAAACAGCTGATTTTTGACAAAAGAGATAACACCCCCCCATTACGTCATGCTTCAGAAATGTGGAAAATGGTCCGTTTTCAAATGTTTTATTTTTGAACGTCAGTTCACATTTGTAGGTGGATCATCAGTGCTAGAGCAAAAATTAGCATGTTTAAAGTGATTTTCATGCTTCCAGGGGACCTAAACACAAGATTTATGGAATGGTTAAAAGTGCATGAAAATGGCCAATTTACTCACTCTGAGTTCTCAAAAAGGGTTTCTTCACCCTGGGAAGTTAATTAAATACCATTTGGAGGCATTTAATGTTCGAGCAAAAACGGCTGATTTTCGACAAAAGAGATAACACCCCCCCATTACGTCATGCTTCAGAAATGTGGAAAATGGTCCGTTTTCAAATGTGTTATTTTTGAACGTCAGTTCACATTTGTAGGGGGATCATCAATGTTAGAGCTAAAATTAGCATGTTTAAAGTGATTTTCATGCTTCCAGGGCCTCGGGAAGTGAATTAAATACTATTTGGAGGCATTTAATGTTCAAGCAAAAACAGCAGATTTTTGACAAAAGAGATAACACCCCCCCATTACGTCATGCTTCAGAAATGTGGAAAATGGTCCGTTTTCAAATGTTTTATTTTTGAACGTCAGTTCACATTTGTAGGTGGATCATCAGTGTTAGAGCTAAAATTAGCATGTTTAAAGTGATTTTCATGCTTCCAGAGGCCCTAAACACAAGATTTATGGAATGGTTAAAAGTGCATGAAAATGGCCAATTTACGCACTCTGAGTTCTCAAAAAGGGTTTCTTCACCTCGGGAAGTTAATTAAATACCATTTGGAGGCATTTAAAATTCGAGCAAAAACGGCTGATTTTCGACAAAAGAGATAACACCCCCCCATTACGTCATGCTTCAGAAATGTGGAAAATGGTCCGTTTTCAAATGTTTTATTTTTGAACGTCAGTTCACATTTGTAGGTGGATCATCAGTGTTAGAGCTAAAATTAGCATGTTTAAAGTGATTTTCATGCTTCCAGGGGCTCGGGAAGTGAATTAAATACTATTTGGAGGCATTTAATGTTCAATCAAAAACAGCTGATTTTTGACAAAAGAGATAACACCCCCCCATTACATCATGCTTCAGAAATGTGGAAAATGGTCAGTTTTCAAATGTTTTATTTTTGAACGTCAGTTCACATTTGTAGGTGGATCATCAGTGTTAGAGCTAAAATTAGCATGTTTAAAGTGATTTTCATGCTTCCAGGGGCCCTAAACACAAGATTTATGGAATGGTTAAAAGTGCGCGAAAATGGCCAATTTACTCACTCTGAGTTCTCAAAAAGGGTTTCTTCTCCCCGGGAAGTTAATTAAATACTATTTGGAGGCATTTAATGTTCGAGCAAAAACGGCTGATTTTCGACAAAAGAGATAACACCCCCCCATTACGTCATGCTTCAGAAATGTGGAAAATGGTCCATTTTCAAATGTTTTATTTTTGAACGTCAGTTCACATTTGTAGGTGGATCATCAGTGTTAGAGCTAAAATTAGCATGTTTAAAGTGATTTTCATGCTTCCAGGGGCTCCGGAAGTGAATTAAATACTATTTGGAGGCATTTAATGTTGAAGCAAAAACAGCTGATTTTTGACAAAAGAGATAACACCCCCCCATTACGTCATGCTTCAGAAATGTGGAAAATGGTCCGTTTTCAAATGTTTTATTTTTGAACGTCAGTTCACATTTGTAGGTGGATCATCAGTGTTAGAGCTAAAATTAGCATGTTTAAAGTGATTTTCATGCTTCCAGGGGCCCTAAACACAAGATTTATGGAATGGTTAAAAGTGCGCGAAAATGGCCAATTTACTCACTCTGAGTTCTCAAAAAGGGTTTCTTCACCCCGGGAAGTTAATTAAATACCATTTGGAGGCATTTAATGTTCGAGCAAAAACGGCTGATTTTTGACAAAAGAGATAACACCCCCCCCATTACGTCATGCTTCAGAAATGTGGAAAATGGTCCTTTTTCAAATGTTTTATTTTTGAACGTCAGTTCACATTTGTAGGTGGATCATCAGTGTTAGAGCTAAAATTAGCATGTTTAAAGTGATTTTCATGCTTCCAGGGGCCCTAAACACAAGATTTATGGAATGGTTAAAAGTGCATGAAAATGGCCAATTTACTCACTCTGAGTTCTCAAAAAGGGTTTCTTCACCCCGGGAAGTTAATTAAATACCATTTGGAGGCATTTAATGTTCGAGCAAAAACGGCTGATTTTCGACAAAAGAGATAACACCCCCCCATTACGTCATGCTTCAGAAATGTGGAAAATGGTCCGTTTTCAAATGTTTTATTTTTGAACGTCAGTTCACATTTGTAGGTGGATCATCAGTGTTAGAGCTAAAATTAGCATGTTTAAAGTGATTTTCATGCTTCCAGGGGCTCGGGAAGTGAATTAAATACTATTTGGAGTCATTTAATGTTCAATCAAAAACAGCTGATTTTTGACAAAAGAGATAACACCCCCCCATTACGTCATGCTTCAGAAATGTGGAAAATGGTCCGTTTTCAAATGTTTTATTTTTGAACGTCAGTTCACATTTGTAGGTGGATCATCAGTGTTAGAGCTAAAATTAGCATGTTTAAAGTGATTTTCATGCTTCCAGGGGCTCGGGAAGTGAATTAAATACTATTTGGAGGCATTTAATGTTCAATCAAAAACAGCTGATTTTTGACAAAAGAGATAACACCCCCCCATTACGTCATGCTTCAGAAATGTGGAAAATGATCCGTTTTCAAATGTTTTATTTTTGAACGTCAGTTCACATTTGTAGGTGGATCATCAGTGTTAGAGCTAAAATTAGCATGTTTAGACTGATTTTCATGCTTCCAGGGGCCCTAAACACAAGATTTATGGAATGGTTAAAAGTGCGCGAAAATTGACAATTTACTCACTCTGAGTTCTCAAAAAGGGTTTCTTCACCCCGGGAAGTTAATTAAATACCATTTGGAGGCATTTAATGTTCGAGCAAAAACGGCAGATTTTCGACAAAAGAGATAACACCCCCCCATTACGTCATGCTTCAGAAATGTGGAAAATCGTCCATTTTCAAATGTTTTATTTTTGAACGTCAGTTCACATTTGTAGGTGGATCATCAGTGTTAGAGCTAAAATTAGCATGTTTAAAGTGATTTTCATGCTTCCAGGGGCTCGGGAAGTGAATTAAATACTATTTGGAGGCATTTAATGTTCAAGCAAAAACAGCTGATTTTTGACAAAAGAGATAACACCCCCCCCATTACGTCATGCTTCAGAAATGTGGAAAATGGTCCGTTTTCAAAAGTTTTATTTTTGAACGTCAGTTCACATTTGTAG
The DNA here is from genome assembly GCF_964263255.1 of Lissotriton vulgaris. Taxonomy (NCBI): domain Eukaryota; kingdom Metazoa; phylum Chordata; class Amphibia; order Caudata; family Salamandridae; genus Lissotriton; species Lissotriton vulgaris. The sequence goes on from NW_028241214.1 coordinate 579,544, forward strand.
GTGGATCATCAGTGTTAGAGCTAAAATTAGCATGTTTAAAGTGATTTTCATGCTTCCAGGGGCCCTAAACACAAGATTTATGGAATGGTTAAAAGTGCGTGAAAATGGCCAGTTTACTCACTCTGAGTTCTCAAAAAGGGTTTCTTCACCCCGGGAAGTTAATTAAATACCATTTGGAGGCATTTAATGTTCGAGCAAAAACGGCTGATTTTTGACAAAAGAGATAACACCCCCCCATTACGTCATGCTTCAGAAATGTGGAAAATGGTCCGTTTTCAAATGTTTTATTTTTGAACGTCAGTTCACATTTGTAGGTGGATCATCAGTGTTAGAGCTAAAATTAGCATGTTTAAAGTGATTTCATGCTTCCAGGGGCTCGGGAAGTGAATTAAATACTATTTGGAGGCATTTAATGTTCAATCAAAAACAGCTGATTTTTGACAAAAGAGATAACACCCCCCCATTACGTCATGCATCAGAAATGTGGAAAATGATCCGTTTTCAAATGTTTTATTTTTGAACGTCAGTTCACATTTGTAGGTGGATCATCAGTGTTAGAGCTAAAATTAGCATGTTTAAAGTGATTTTCATGCTTCCAGGGGCCCTAAACACAAGATTTATGGAATGGTTAAAAGTGCATGAAAATGGCCAATTTACTCACTCTGAGTTCTCAAAAAGGGTTTCTTCACCCCGGAAAGTTAATTAAATACCATTTGGAGGCATTCAATGTTCGAGCAAAAATGTCTGATTTTCGACAAAAGAGATAACACCCCCCCATTACGTCATGCTTCAGAAATGTGGAAAATGGTCCGTTTTCAAATGTTTTATTTTTGAACGTCAGTTCACAATTGTAGGTGGATCATCAGTGTTAGAGCTAAAATTAGCATGTTTAAAGTGATTTTCATGCTTCCAGGGGCCCTAAACACAAGATTTATGGAATGGTTAAAAGTGCATGAAAATGGCCAATTTACTCACTCTGAGTTCTCAAAAAGGGTTTCTTCACCCCGGAAAGTTAATTAAATACCATTTGGAGGCATTTAATGTTCGAGCAAAAACGGCTGATTTTCGACAAAAGAGATAACACCCCCCCCATTACGTCATGCTTCAGAAATGTGGAAAATGGTCCGTTTTCAAATGTTTTATTTTTGAACGTCAGTTCACATTTGTAGGTGGATCATCAGTGTTAGAGCTAAAATTAGCATGTTTAAAGTGATTTTCATGCTTCCAGGGGCCCTAAACACAAGATTTATGGAATGGTTAAAAGTGCATGAAAATGGCCAATTTACTCACTCTGAGTTCTCAAAAAGGGTTTCTTCACCCCGGGAAGTTAATTAAATACCATTTGGAGGCATTTAATGTTCGAGCAAAAACGGCTGATTTTTGACAAAAGAGATAACACCCCCCATTGCGTCATGCTTCAGGAATGTGGAAAATGGTCCGTTTTCAAATGTTTTATTTTTGAACGTCAGTTCACATTTGTAGGTGGATCATCAGTGTTAGAGCTAAAATTAGCATGTTTAAAGTGATTTTCATGCTTCCAGGGGCTCGGGAAGTGAATTAAATACTATTTGGAGGCATTTAATGTTCAATCAAAAACAGCTGATTTTTGACAAAAGAGATAACACCCCCCCATTACGTCATGCTTCAGAAATGTGGAAAATGGTCAGTTTTCAAATGTTTTATTTTTGAACGTCAGTTCACATTTGTAGGTGGATCATGAGTGTCAGAGCTAAAATTAGCATGTTTAAAGTGATTTTCATGCTTCCAGGGGCCCTAAACACAAGATTTATGGAATGGTTAAAAGTGCGCGAAAATGGCCAATTTACTCACTCTGAGTTCTCAAAAAGGGTTTCTTCTCCCCGGGAAGTTAATTAAATACTATTTGGAGGCATTTAATGTTCGAGCAAAAACGGCTGATTTTCGACAAAAGAGATAACACCCCCCCATTACGTCATGCTTCAGAAATGTGGAAAATGGTCCATTTTCAAATGTTTTATTTTTTAACGTCAGTTCACATTTGTAGGTGGATCATCAGTGTTAGAGCTAAAATTAGCATGTTTCAAGTGATTTTCATGCTTCCAGGGGCTCCGGAAGTGAATTAAATACTATTTGGAGGCATTTAATGTTGAAGCAAAAACAGCTGATTTTTGACAAAAGAGATAACACCCCCCCATTACGTCATGCTTCAGAAATGTGGAAAATGGTCCGTTTTCAAATGTTTTATTTTTGAACGTCAGTTCACATTTGTAGGTGGATCATCAGTGTTAGAGCTAAAATTAGCATGTTTAAAGTGATTTTCATGCTTCCAGGGGACCTAAACACAAGATTTATGGAATGGTTAAAAGTGCATGAAAATGGCCAATTTACTCACTCTGAGTTCTCAAAAAGGGTTTCTTCACCCTGGGAAGTTAATTAAATACCATTTGGAGGCATTTAATGTTCGAGCAAAAACGGCTGATTTTCGACAAAAGAGATAACACCCCCCATTACGTCATGCTTCAGAAATGTGGAAAATGGTCCGTTTTCAAATGTTTTATTTTTGAACGTCAGTTCACATTTGTAGGGGGATCATCAATGTTAGAGCTAAAATTAGCATGTTTAAAGTGATTTTCATGCTTCCAGGGCCTCGGGAAGTGAATTAAATACTATTTGGAGGCATTTAATGTTCAAGCAAAAACAGCAGATTTTTGACAAAAGAGATAACACCCCCCCATTACGTCATGCTTCAGAAATGTGGAAAATGGTCCGTTTTCAAATGTTTTATTTTTGAACGTCAGTTCACATTTGTAGGTGGATCATCAGTGTTAGAGCTAAAATTAGCATGTTTAAAGTGATTTTCATGCTTCCAGAGGCCCTAAACACAAGATTTATGGAATGGTTAAAAGTGCATGAAAATGGCCAATTTACGCACTCTGAGTTCTCAAAAAGGGTTTCTTCACCTCGGGAAGTTAATTAAATACCATTTGGAGGCATTTAAAATTCGAGCAAAAACGGCTGATTTTCGACAAAAGAGATAACACCCCCCCATTACGTCATGCTTCAGAAATGTGGAAAATGGTCCGTTTTCAAATGTTTTATTTTTGAACGTCAGTTCACATTTGTAGGTGGATCATCAGTGTTAGAGCTAAAATTAGCATGTTTAAAGTGATTTTCATGCTTCCAGGGGCTCGGGAAGTGAATTAAATACTATTTGGAGGCATTTAATGTTCAATCAAAAACAGCTGATTTTTGACAAAAGAGATAACACCCCCCCCATTACGTCATGCTTCAGAAATGTGGAAAATGGTCAGTTTTCAAATGTTTTATTTTTGAACGTCAGTTCACATTTGTAGGTGGATCATCAGTGTTAGAGCTAAAATTAGCATGTTTAAAGTGATTTTCATGCTTCCAGGGGCCCTAAACACAAGATTTATGGAATGGTTAAAAGTGCGCGAAAATGGCCAATTTACTCACTCTGAGTTCTCAAAAAGGGTTTCTTCTCCCCGGGAAGTTAATTAAATACTATTTGGAGGCATTTAATGTTCGAGCAAAAACGGCTGATTTTCGACAAAAGAGATAACACCCCCCCCATTACGTCATGCTTCAGAAATGTGGAAAATGGTCCATTTTCAAATGTTTTATTTTTGAACGTCAGTTCACATTTGTAGGTGGATCATCAGTGTTAGAGCTAAAATTAGCATGTTTAAAGTGATTTTCATGCTTCCAGGGGCTCCGGAAGTGAATTAAATACTATTTGGAGGCATTTAATGTTGAAGCAAAAACAGCTGATTTTTGACAAAAGAGATAACACCCCCCCATTACGTCATGCTTCAGAAATGTGGAAAATTGTCCGTTTTCAAATGTTTTATTTTTGAACGTCAGTTCACATCTGTAGGTGGATCATCAGTGTTAGAGCTAAAATTAGCATGTTTGAAGTGATTTTCATGCTTCCAGGGGCCCTAAACACAAGATTTATGGAATGGTTAAATGTGCGCGAAAATGGCCAATTTACTCACTCTGAGTTCTCAAAAAGGGTTTCTTCACCCCGGGAAGTTAATTAAATACCATTTGGAGGCATTTAATGTTCGAGCAAAAACGGCTGATTTTTGACAAAAGAGATAACACCCCCCCATTACGTCATGCTTCAGAAATGTGGAAAATTGTCCGTTTTCAAATGTTTTATTTTTGAACGTCAGTTCACATCTGTAGGTGGATCATCAGTGTTAGAGCTAAAATTAGCATGTTTGAAGTGATTTTCATGCTTCCAGGGGCCCTAAACACAAGATTTATGGAATGGTTAAATGTGCGCGAAAATGGCCAATTTACTCACTCTGAGTTCTCAAAAAGGGTTTCTTCACCCCGGGAAGTTAATTAAATACCATTTGGAGGCATTTAATGTTCGAGCAAAAACGGCTGATTTTCGACAAAAGAGATAACACCCCCCCATTACGTCATGCTTCAGAAATGTGGAAAATGGTCCGTTTTCAAATGTTTTATTTTTGAACGTCAGTTCACATTTGTAGGTGGATCATCAGTGTTAGAGCTAAAATTAGCATGTTTAAAGTGATTTTCATGCTTCCAGTGGCTCGGGAAGTGAATTAAATACTATTTGGAGTCATTTAATGTTCAATCAAAAACAGCTGATTTTTGACAAAAGAGATAACACCCCCCCCATTACGTCATGCTTCAGAAATGTGGAAAATGGTCCGTTTTCAAATGTTTTATTTTTGAACGTCAGTTCACATTTGTAGGTGGATCATCAGTGTTAGAGCTAAAATTAGCATGTTTAAAGTGATTTTCATGCTTCCAGGGGCTCGGGAAGTGAATTAAATACTATTTGGAGGCATTTAATGTTCAATCAAAAACAGCTGATTTTTGACAAAAGAGATAACACCCCCCCCATTACGTCATGCTTCAGAAATGTGGAAAATGGTCCGTTTTCAAATGTTTTATTTTTGAACGTCAGTTCACATTTGTAGATGGATCATCAGTGTTAGAGCTAAAATTAGCATGTTTAGACTGATTTTCATGCTTCCAGGGGCCCTAAACACAAGATTTATGGAATGGTTAAAAGTGCGCGAAAATTGACAATTTACTCACTCTGAGTTCTCAAAAAGCGTTTCTTCACCCCGGGAAGTTAATTAAATACCATTTGGAGGCATTTAATGTTCGAGCAAAAACGGCAGATTTTCGACAAAAGAGATAACACCCCCCCATTACGTCATGCTTCAGAAATGTGGGAAATCGTCCATTTTCAAGTGTTTTATTTTTGAACGTCAGTTCACATTTGTAGGTGGATCATCAGTGTTAGAGCTAAAATTAGCATGTTTAAAGTGATTTTCATGCTTCCAGGGGCTCGGGAAGTGAATTAAATACTATTTGGAGGCATTTAATGTTCAAGCAAAAACAGCTGATTTTTGACAAAAGAGATAACACCCCCCCCATTACGTCATGCTTCAGAAATGTGGAAAATGGTCCGTTTTCAAATGTTTTATTTTTGAACGTCAGTTCACATTTGTAGGTGGATCATCAGTGTTAGAGCTAAAATTAGCATGTTTAGACTGATTTTCATGCTTCCAGGGGCCCTAAACACAAGATTTATGGAATGGTTAAAAGTGCGCGAAAATTGACAATTTACTCACTCTGAGTTCTCAAAAAGCGTTTCTTCACCCCGGGAAGTTAATTAAATACCATTTGGAGGCATTTAATGTTCGAGCAAAAACGGCAGATTTTCGACAAAAGAGATAACACCCCCCCATTACGTCATGCTTCAGAAATGTGGAAAATCGTCCATTTTCAAGTGTTTTATTTTTGAACGTCAGTTCACATTTGTAGGTGGATCATCAGTGTTAGAGCTAAAATTAGCATGTTTAAAGTGATTTTCATGCTTCCAGGGGCTCGGGAAGTGAATTAAATACTATTTGGAGGCATTTAATGTTCAAGCAAAAACAGCTGATTTTTGACAAAAGAGATAACACCCCCCCATTACGTCATGCTTCAGAAATGTGGAAAATGGTCCGTTTTCAAAAGTTTTATTTTTGAACGTCAGTTCACATTTGTAGGTGGATCATCAGTGTTAGAGCTAAAATTAGCATGTTTAAAGTGATTTTCATGCTTCCAGGGGCCCTAAACACAAGATTTATGGAATGGTTAAAAGTGCGCAAAAATGGCCAATTTACTCACTCTGAGTTCTCAAAAAGGGTTTCTTCACCCCGGGAAGTTAATTAAATACCATTTGGAGGCATTTAATGTTCGAGCAAAAACGGCTGATTTTTGACAAAAGAGATAACACCCCCCCATTACGTCATGCTTCAGAAATGTGGAAAATGGTCCGTTTTCAAATGTTTTATTTTTGAACGTCAGTTCACATTTGTAGGTGGATCATCAGTGTTAGAGCTAAAATTAGCATGTTTAAAGTGATTTCATGCTTCCAGGGGCTCGGGAAGTGAATTAAATACTATTTGGAGGCATTTAATGTTCAATCAAAAACAGCTGATTTTTGACAAAAGAGATAACACCCCCCCATTACGTCATGCTTCAGAAATGTGGAAAATGATCCGTTTTCAAATGTTTTATTTTTGAACGTCAGTTCACATTTGTAGGTGTATCATCAGTGTTAGAGCTAAAATTAGCATGTTTAAAGTGATTTTCATGCTTCCAGGGGCCCTAAACACAAGATTTATGGAATGGTTAAAAGTGCATGAAAATGGCCAATTTACTCACTCTGAGTTCTCAAAAAGGGTTTCTTCACCCCGGGAAGTTAATTAAATACCATTTCGAGGCATTTAATGTTCGAGCAAAAACGGCTGATTTTCGACAAAAGAGATAACACCTCCCCATTACGTCATGCTTCAGAAATGTGGAAAATGGTCCGTTTTCAAATGTTTTATTTTTGAACGTCAGTTCACATTTGTAGGTGGATCATCAGTGTTAGAGCTAAAATTAGCATGTTTAAAGTGATTTTCATGCTTCCAGGGGCTCGGGAAGTGAATTAAATACTATTTGGAGTCATTTAATGTTCAATCAAAAACAGCTGATTTTTGACAAAAGAGATAACACCCCCCCATTACGTCATGCTTCAGAAATGTGGAAAATGGTCCGTTTTCAAATGTTTTATTTTTGAACGTCAGTTCACATTTGTAGGTGGATCATCAGTGTTAGAGCTAAAATTAGCATGTTTAAAGTGATTTTCATGCTTCCAGGGGCTCGGGAAGTGAATTAAATACTATTTGGAGGCATTTAATGTTCAATCAAAAACAGCTGAATTTTGACAAAAGAGATAACACCCCCCCCATTACGTCATGCTTCAGAAATGTGGAAAATGGTCCGTTTTCAAATGTTTTATTTTTGAACGTCAGTTCACATTTGTAGGTGGATCATCAGTGTTAGAGCTAAAATTAGCATGTTTAGACTGATTTTCATGCTTCCAGGGGCCCTAAACACAAGATTTATGGAATGGTTAAAAGTGCGCGAAAATGGACAATTTACTCACTCTGAGTTCTCAAAAAGGGTTTCTTCACCCCGGGAAGTTAATTAAATACCATTTGGAGGCATTTAATGTTCGAGCAAAAACGGCAGATTTTCGACAAAAGAGATAACACCCCCCCATTACGTCATGCTTCAGAAATGTGGAAAATGGTCCATTTTCAAATGTTTTATTTTTGAACGTCAGTTCACATTTGTAGGTGGATCATCAGTGTTAGAGCTAAAATTAGCATGTTTAAAGTGATTTTCATGCTTCCAGGGGCTCGGGAAGTGAATTAAATACTATTTGGAGGCATTTAATGTTCAAGCAAAAACAGCTGATTTTTGACAAAAGAGATAACACCCCCCCCATTACGTCATGCTTCAGAAATGTGGAAAATGGTCCGTTTTCAAAAGTTTTATTTTTGAGCGTCAGTTCACATTTGTAGGTGGATCATCAGTGTTAGAGCTAAAATTAGCATGTTTAAAGTGATTTTCATGCTTCCAGGGGCCCTAAACACAAGATTTATGGAATGGTTAAAAGTGCGCGAAAATGGCCAATTTACTCACTCTGAGTTCTCAAAAAGGGTTTCTTCACCCCGGGAAGTTAATTAAATACCATTTGGAGGCATTTAATGTTCGAGCAAAAACGGCTGATTTTTGACAAAAGAGATAACACCCCCCCCCATTACGTCATGCTTCAGAAATGTGGAAAATGGTCCGTTTTCAAATGTTTTATTTTTGAACGTCAGTTCACATTTGTAGGTGGATCATCAGTGTTAGAGCTAAAATTAGCATGTTTAAAGTGATTTCATGCTTCCAGGGGCTCGGGAAGTGAATTAAATACTATTTGGAGGCATTTAATGTTCAATCAAAAACAGCTGATTTTTGACAAAAGAGATAACACCCCCCCATTACGTCATGCTTCAGAAATGTGGAAAATGGTCCGTTTTCAAATGTTTTATTTTTGAACGTCAGTTCACATTTGTAGGTGGATCATCAGTGTTAGAGCTAAAATTAGCATGTTTAAAGTGATTTTCATGCTTCCAGGGGCCCTAAACACAAGATTTATGGAATGGTTAAAAGTGCATGAAAATGGCCAATTTACTCACTCTGAGTTCTCAAAAAGGGTTTCTTCACCCCGGAAAGTTAATTAAATACCATTTGGAGGCATTTAATGTTCGAGCAAAAACGGCTGATTTTCGACAAAAGAGATAACACCCCCCCATTACGTCATGCTTCAGAAATGTGGAAAATGGTCCGTTTTCAAATGTTTTATTTTTGAACGTCAGTTCACATTTGTAGGGGGATCATCAATGTTAGAGCTAAAACTAGCATGTTAAAAGTGATTTTCATGCTTCCAGGGCCTCGGGAAGTGAATTAAATACTATTTGGAGGCATTTAATGTTCAAGCAAAAACAGCAGATTTTTGACAAAAGAGATAACACCCCCCCATTACGTCATGCTTCAGAAATGTGGAAAATGGTCCATTTTCAAATGTTTTATTTTTGAACGTCAGTTCACATTTGTAGGTGGATCATCAGTGTTAGAGCTAAAATTAGCATGTTTAAAGTGATTTTCATGCTTCCAGAGGCCCTAAACACAAGATTTATGGAATGGTTAAAAGTGCATGAAAATGGCCAATTTACGCACTCTGAGTTCTCAAAAAGGATTTCTTCACCCCGGGAAGTTAATTAAATACCATTTGGAGGCATTTAAAATTCGAGCAAAAACGGCTGATTTTCGACAAAAGAGATAACACCCCCCCATTACGTCATGCTTCAGAAATGTGGAAAATGGTCCGTTTTCAAATGTTTTATTTTTGAACGTCAGTTCACATTTGTAGGTGGATCATCAGTGTTAGAGCTAAAATTAGCATGTTTAAAGTGATTTTCATGCTTCCAGGGGCTCGGGAAGTGAATTAAATACTATTTGGAGGCATTTAATGTTCAATCAAAAACAGCTGATTTTTGACAAAAGAGATAACACCCCCCCATTACGTCATGCTTCAGAAATGTGGAAAATGGTCAGTTTTCAAATGTTTTATTTTTGAACGTCAGTTGACATTTGTAGGTGGATCATCAGTGTTAGAGCTAAAATTAGCATGTTTAAAGTGATTTTCATGCTTCCAGGGGCCCTAAACACAAGATTTATGGAATGGTTAAAAGTGCGCGAAAATGGCCAATTTACTCACTCTGAGTTCTCAAAAAGGGTTTCTTCACCCCGGGAAGTTAATTAAATACCATTTGGAGGCATTTAATGTTCGAGCAAAAACGGCTGATTTTTTACAAAAGAGATAACACCCCCCCATTACGTCATGCTTCAGAAATGTGGAAAATGGTCCATTTTCAAATGTTTTATTTTTGAACGTCAGTTCAAATTTGTAGGTGGATCATCAGTGTTAGAGCTAAAATTAGCATGTTTAAAGTGATTTTCATGCTTCCAGGGGCCCTAAACACAAGATTTATGGAATGGTTAAAAGTCCATGAAAATGGCCAATTTACTCACTCTGAGTTCTCAAAAAGGGTTTCTTCACCCCGGGAAGTTAATTAAATACCATTTGGAGGCATTTAATGTTCGATCAAAAACGGCTGATTTTCGACAAAAGAGATAACACCCCCCCATTACGTCATGCTTCAGAAATGTGGAAAATGGTCCGTTTTCAAATGTTTTATTTTTGAACGTCAGTTCACATTTGTAGGTGGATCATCAGTGTTAGAGCTAAAATTAGCATGTTTAAAGTGATTTTCATGCTTCCAGGGGGTCGGGAAGTGAATTAAATACTATTTGGAGGCATTTAATGTTCAATCAAAAACAGCTGATTTGTGACAAAAGAGATAACACCCCCCCATTACGTCATGCTTCAGAAATGTGGAAAATGGTCCGTTATCAAATGTTTTATTTTTGAACGTCAGTTCACATTTGTAGGTGGATCATCAGTGTTAGAGCTAAAATTAGCAAGTTTAAAGTGATTTTCATGCTTCCAGGGGCCCTAAACACAAGATTTATGGAATGGTTAAAAGTGCATGAAAATGGCCAATTTACTCACTCTGAGTTCTCAAAAAGGGTTTCTTCACCCCGGGAAGTTAATTAAATACGATTTGGAGGCATTTAATGTTCGAGCAAAAACGGCTGATTTTTGACAAAAGAGATAACACCCCCCCATTACGTCATGCTTCAGAAATGTGGAAAATGGTCCGTTTTCAAATGTTTTATTTTTGAACGTCAGTTCACATTTGTAGGTGGATCATCAGTGTTAGAGCTAAAATTAGCATGTTTAAAGTGATTTTCATGCTTCCAGGGGCCCTAAACACAAGATTTATGGAATGGTTAAAAGTGCATGAAAATGGCCAATTTACGCACTCTGAGTTCTCAAAAAGTGTTTCTTCACCCCGGGAAGTTAATTAAATACCATTTGGAGGCATTTAAAATTCGAGCAAAAACGGCTGATTTTCGACAAAAGAGATAACACCACCCCCATTACGTCATGCTTCAGAAATGTGGAAAATGGTCCGTTTTCAAATGTTTTATTTTTGAACGTCAGTTCACATTTGTAGGTGGATCATCAGTGTTAGAGCTAAAATTAGCATGTTTAAAGTGATTTTCATGCTTCCAGGGGCTCGTGAAGTGAATTAAATACTATTTGGAGGCATTTAATGTTCAATCAAAAACAGCTGATTTTTGACAAAAGAGATAACACCCCCCCATTACGTCATGCTTCAGAAATGTGGAAAATGGTCCATTTTCAAATGTTTTATTTTTGAACATCAGTTCACATTTGTAGGTGGATCATCAGTGTTAGAGCTAAAATTAGCCTGTTTAAAGTGATTTTCATGCTTCCAGGGTCCCTAAACACAAGATTTATGGAATGGTTAAAAGTGCATGAAAATGGCCAATTTACTCACTCTGAGTTCTCAAAAAGGGTTTCTTCACCCCGGGAAGTTAATTAAATACCATTTGGAGGCATTTAATGTTCGAGCAAAAACGGCTGATTTTCGACAAAAGAGATAACACCCCCCCATTACGTCATGCTTCAGAAATGTGGAAAATGGTCCGTTTTCAAATGTTTTATTTTTGAACGTCAGTTCACATTTGTAGGTGGATCATCAGTGTTAGAGCTAAAATTAGCATGTTTAAAGTGATTTTCATGCTTCCAGGGGCTCGGGAAGTGAATTAAATACTATTTGGAGGCATTTAATGTTCAAGCAAAAACAGCTGATTTTTGACAAAAGAGATAACACCCCCCCATTACGTCATGCTTCAGAAATGTGGAAAATGGTCCGTTTTCAAAAGTTTTATTTTTGAACGTCAGTTCACATTTGTAGGTGGATCATCAGTGTTAGAGCTAAAATTAGCATGTTTAAAGTGATTTTCATGCTTCCAGGGGCCCTAAACACAAGATTTATGGAATGGTTAAAAGTGCGCGAAAATGGCCAATTTACTCACTCTGAGTTCTCAAAAAGGGTTTCTTCACCCCGGGAAGTTAATTAAATACCATTTGGAGGCATTTAATGTTCGAGCAAAAACGGCTGATTTTTGACAAAAGAGATAACACCCCCCCCATTACGTCATGCTTCAGAAATGTGGAAAATGGTCCGTTTTCAAATGTTTTATTTTTGAACGTCAGTTCACATTTGTAGGTGGATCATCAGTGTTAGAGCTAAAATTAGCATGTTTAAAGTGATTTCATGCTTCCAGGGGCTCGGGAAGTGAATTAAATACTATTTGGAGGCATTTAATGTTCAATCAAAAACAGCTGATTTTTGACAAAAGAGATAACACCCCCCCATTACGTCATGCTTCAGAAATGTGGAAAATGGTCCGTTTTCAAATGTTTTATTTTTGAACGTCAGTTCACATTTGTAGGTGGATCATCAGTGTTAGAGCTAAAATTAGCATGTTTAAAGTGATTTTCATGCTTCCAGGGGCCCTAAACACAAGATTTATGGAATGGTTAAAAGTGCATGAAAATGGCCAATTTACTCACTCTGAGTTCTCAAAAAGGGTTTCTTCACCCCGGAAAGTTAATTAAATACCATTTGGAGGCATTTAATGTTCGAGCAAAAACGGCTGATTTTCGACAAAAGAGATAACACCCCCCCATTACGTCATGCTTCAGAAATGTGGAAAATGGTCCGTTTTCAAATGTTTTATTTTTGAACGTCAGTTCACATTTGTAGGGGGATCATCAATGTTAGAGCTAAAACTAGCATGTTAAAAGTGATTTTCATGCTTCCAGGGCCTCGGGAAGTGAATTAAATACTATTTGGAGGCATTTAATGTTCAAGCAAAAACAGCAGATTTTTGACAAAAGAGATAACACCCCCCCATTACGTCATGCTTCAGAAATGTGGAAAATGGTCCATTTTCAAATGTTTTATTTTTGAACGTCAGTTCACATTTGTAGGTGGATCATCAGTGTTAGAGCTAAAATTAGCATGTTTAAAGTGATTTTCATGCTTCCAGAGGCCCTAAACACAAGATTTATGGAATGGTTAAAAGTGCATGAAAATGGCCAATTTACGCACTCTGAGTTCTCAAAAAGGATTTCTTCACCCCGGGAAGTTAATTAAATACCATTTGGAGGCATTTAAAATTCGAGCAAAAACGGCTGATTTTCGACAAAAGAGATAACACCCCCCCATTACGTCATGCTTCAGAAATGTGGAAAATGGTCCGTTTTCAAATGTTTTATTTTTGAACGTCAGTTCACATTTGTAGGTGGATCATCAGTGTTAGAGCTAAAATTAGCATGTTTAAAGTGATTTTCATGCTTCCAGGGGCTCGGGAAGTGAATTAAATACTATTTGGAGGCATTTAATGTTCAATCAAAAACAGCTGATTTTTGACAAAAGAGATAACACCCCCCCATTACGTCATGCTTCAGAAATGTGGAAAATGGTCAGTTTTCAAATGTTTTATTTTTGAACGTCAGTTGACATTTGTAGGTGGATCATCAGTGTTAGAGCTAAAATTAGCATGTTTAAAGTGATTTTCATGCTTCCAGGGGCCCTAAACACAAGATTTATGGAATGGTTAAAAGTGCGCGAAAATGGCCAATTTACTCACTCTGAGTTCTCAAAAAGGGTTTCTTCACCCCGGGAAGTTAATTAAATACCATTTGGAGGCATTTAATGTTCGAGCAAAAACGGCTGATTTTTTACAAAAGAGATAACACCCCCCCATTACGTCATGCTTCAGAAATGTGGAAAATGGTCCATTTTCAAATGTTTTATTTTTGAACGTCAGTTCAAATTTGTAGGTGGATCATCAGTGTTAGAGCTAAAATTAGCATGTTTAAAGTGATTTTCATGCTTCCAGGGGCCCTAAACACAAGATTTATGGAATGGTTAAAAGTGCATGAAAATGGCCAATTTACTCACTCTGAGTTCTCAAAAAGGGTTTCTTCACCCCGGGAAGTTAATTAAATACCATTTGGAGGCATTTAATGTTCGAGCAAAAACAGCTGATTTTCGACAAAAGAGATAACACCCCCCCATTACGTCATGCTTCAGAAATGTGGAAAATGGTCCGTTTTCAAATGTTTTATTTTTGAACGTCAGTTCACATTTGTAGGTGGATCATGAGTGTTAGAGCTAAAATTAGCATGTTTAAAGTGATTTTCATGCTTCCAGGGGCTCGGGAAGTGAATTAAATACTATTTGGAGGCATTTAATGCTCAATCAAAAACAGCTGATTTTTGACAAAAGAGATAACACCCCCCCATTACGTCATGCTTCAGAAATGTGGAAAATGGTCCATTTTCAAATGTTTTATTTTTGAACGTCAGTTCACATTTGTAGGTGGATCATCAGTGTTAGAGCTAAAATTAGCATGTTTAAAGTGATTTTCATGCTTCCAGGGGCCCTAAACACAAGATTTATGGAATGGTTAAAAGTCCATGAAAATGGCCAATTTACTCACTCTGAGTTCTCAAAAAGGGTTTCTTCACCCCGGGAAGTTAATTAAATACCATTTGGAGGCATTTAATGTTCGATCAAAAACGGCTGATTTTCGACAAAAGAGATAACACCCCCCCATTACGTCATGCTTCAGAAATGTGGAAAATGGTCCGTTTTCAAATGTTTTATTTTTGAACGTCAGTTCACATTTGTAGGTGGATCATCAGTGTTAGAGCTAAAATTAGCATGTTTAAAGTGATTTTCATGCTTCCAGGGGGTCGGGAAGTGAATTAAATACTATTTGGAGGCATTTAATGTTCAATCAAAAACAGCTGATTTGTGACAAAAGAGATAACACCCCCCCATTACGTCATGCTTCAGAAATGTGGAAAATGGTCCGTTATCAAATGTTTTATTTTTGAACGTCAGTTCACATTTGTAGGTGGATCATCAGTGTTAGAGCTAAAATTAGCAAGTTTAAAGTGATTTTCATGCTTCCAGGGGCCCTAAACACAAGATTTATGGAATGGTTAAAAGTGCATGAAAATGGCCAATTTACTCACTCTGAGTTCTCAAAAAGGGTTTCTTCACCCCGGGAAGTTAATTAAATACGATTTGGAGGCATTTAATGTTCGAGCAAAAACGGCTGATTTTTGACAAAAGAGATAACACCCCCCCATTACGTCATGCTTCAGAAATGTGGAAAATGGTCCGTTTTCAAATGTTTTATTTTTGAACGTCAGTTCACATTTGTAGGTGGATCATCAGTGTTAGAGCTAAAATTAGCATGTTTAAAGTGATTTTCATGCTTCCAGGGGCCCTAAACACAAGATTTATGGAATGGTTAAAAGTGCATGAAAATGGCCAATTTACGCACTCTGAGTTCTCAAAAAGTGTTTCTTCACCCCGGGAAGTTAATTAAATACCATTTGGAGGCATTTAAAATTCGAGCAAAAACGGCTGATTTTCGACAAAAGAGATAACACCACCCCCATTACGTCATGCTTCAGAAATGTGGAAAATGGTCCGTTTTCAAATGTTTTATTTTTGAACGTCAGTTCACATTTGTAGGTGGATCATCAGTGTTAGAGCTAAAATTAGCATGTTTAAAGTGATTTTCATGCTTCCAGGGGCTCGTGAAGTGAATTAAATACTATTTGGAGGCATTTAATGTTCAATCAAAAACAGCTGATTTTTGACAAAAGAGATAACACCCCCCCATTACGTCATGCTTCAGAAATGTGGAAAATGGTCCATTTTCAAATGTTTTATTTTTGAACATCAGTTCACATTTGTAGGTGGATCATCAGTGTTAGAGCTAAAATTAGCCTGTTTAAAGTGATTTTCATGCTTCCAGGGTCCCTAAACACAAGATTTATGGAATGGTTAAAAGTGCATGAAAATGGCCAATTTACTCACTCTGAGTTCTCAAAAAGGGTTTCTTCACCCCGGGAAGTTAATTAAATACCATTTGGAGGCATTTAATGTTCGAGCAAAAACGGCTGATTTTCGACAAAAGAGATAACACCCCCCCATTACGTCATGCTTCAGAAATGTGGAAAATGGTCCGTTTTCAAATGTTTTATTTTTGAACGTCAGTTCACATTTGTAGGTGGATCATCAGTGTTAGAGCTAAAATTAGCATGTTTAAAGTGATTTTCATGCTTCCAGGGGCTCGGGAAGTGAATTAAATACTATTTGGAGGCATTTAATGTTCAAGCAAAAACAGCAGATTTTTGACAAAAGAGATAACACCCCCCCCATTACGTCATGCTTCAGAAATGTGGAAAATGGTCCGTTTTCAAATGTTTTATTTTTGAACGTCAGTTCACATTTGTAGGTGGATCATCAGTGTTAGAGCTAAAATTAGCATGTTTAAAGTGATTTTCATGCTTCCAGGGGCCCTAAAGACAAGATTTATGGAATGGTTAAAAGTGCATGAAAATGGCCAATTTACTCACTCTGAGTTCTCAAAAAGGGTTTCTTCACCCCGGGAAGTTAATTAAATACCATTTGGAGGCATTTAAAATTCGAGCAAAAACGGCTGATTTTCGACAAAAGAGATAACACCCCCCCATTACGTCATGCTTCAGAAATGTGGAAAATGGTCCGTTTTCAAATGTTTTATTTTTGAACGTCAGTTCACATTTGTAGGTGGATCATCAGTGTTAGAGCTAAAATTAGCATGTTTAAAGTGATTTTCATGCTTCCAGGGGCTCGGGAAGTGAATTAAATACTATTTGGAGGCATTTAATGTTCAATCAAAAACAGCTGATTTTTGACAAAAGAGATAACACCCCCCCATTACGTCATGCTTCAGAAATGTGGAAAATGGTCCGTTTTCAAATGTTTTATTTTTGAACGTCAGTTCACATTTGTAGGTGGATCATCAGTGTTAGAGCTAAAATTAGCATGTTTAAAGTGATTTTCATGCTTCCAGGGGCCCTAAACACAAGATTTATGGAATGGTTAAAAGTGCATGAAAATGGCCAATTTACTCACTCTGAGTTCTCAAAAAGGGTTTCTTCACCCCGGGAAGTTAATTAAATACCATTTCGAGGCATTTAATGTTCGAGCAAAAACGGCTGATTTTCGACAAAAGAGATAACACCTCCCCATTACGTCATGCTTCAGAAATGTGGAAAATGGTCCGTTTTCAAATGTTTTATTTTTGAACGTCAGTTCACATTTGTAGGTGGATCATCAGTGTTAGAGCTAAAATTAGCATGTTTAAAGTGATTTTCATGCTTCCAGGGGCTCGGGAAGTGAATTAAATACTATTTGGAGTCATTTAATGTTCAATCAAAAACAGCTGATTTTTGACAAAAGAGATAACACCCCCCCATTACGTCATGCTTCAGAAATGTGGAAAATGGTCCGTTTTCAAATGTTTTATTTTTGAACGTCAGTTCACATTTGTAGGTGGATCATCAGTGTTAGAGCTAAAATTAGCATGTTTAAAGTGATTTTCATGCTTCCAGGGGCTCGGGAAGTGAATTAAATACTATTTGGAGGCATTTAATGTTCAATCAAAAACAGCTGAATTTTGACAAAAGAGATAACACCCCCCCATTACGTCATGCTTCAGAAATGTGGAAAATGGTCCGTTTTCAAATGTTTTATTTTTGAACGTCAGTTCACATTTGTAGGTGGATCATCAGTGTTAGAGCTAAAATTAGCATGTTTAGACTGATTTTCATGCTTCCAGGGGCCCTAAACACAAGATTTATGGAATGGTTAAAAGTGCGCGAAAATGGACAATTTACTCACTCTGAGTTCTCAAAAAGGGTTTCTTCACCCCGGGAAGTTAATTAAATACCATTTGGAGGCATTTAATGTTCGAGCAAAAACGGCAGATTTTCGACAAAAGAGATAACACCCCCCCATTACGTCATGCTTCAGAAATGTGGAAAATGGTCCATTTTCAAATGTTTTATTTTTGAACGTCAGTTCACATTTGTAGGTGGATCATCAGTGTTAGAGCTAAAATTAGCATGTTTAAAGTGATTTTCATGCTTCCAGGGGCTCGGGAAATGAATTAAATACTATTTGGAGGCATTTAATGTTCAAGCAAAAACAGCTGATTTTTGACAAAAGAGATAACACCCCCCCATTACGTCATGCTTCAGAAATGTGGAAAATGGTCCGTTTTCAAAAGTTTTATTTTTGAACGTCAGTTCACATTTGTAGGTGGATCATCAGTGTTAGAGCTAAAATTAGCATGTTTAAAGTGATTTTCATGCTTCCAGGGGCCCTAAACACAAGATTTATGGAATGGTTAAAAGTGCGCGAAAATGGCCAATTTACTCACTCTGAGTTCTCAAAAAGGGTTTCTTCACCCCGGGAAGTTAATTAAATACCATTTGGAGGCATTTAATGTTCGAGCAAAAACGGCTGATTTTTGACAAAAGAGATAACACCCCCCCCATTACGTCATGCTTCAGAAATGTGGAAAATGGTCCGTTTTCAAATGTTTTATTTTTGAACGTCAGTTCACATTTGTAGGTGGATCATCAGTGTTAGAGCTAAAATTAGCATGTTTAAAGTGATTTCATGCTTCCAGGGGCTCGGGAAGTGAATTAAATACTATTTGGAGGCATTTAATGTTCAATCAAAAACAGCTGATTTTTGACAAAAGAGATAACACCCCCCCATTACGTCATGCTTCAGAAATGTGGAAAATGGTCCGTTTTCAAATGTTTTATTTTTGAACGTCAGTTCACATTTGTAGGTGGATCATCAGTGTTAGAGCTAAAATTAGCATGTTTAAAGTGATTTTCATGCTTCCAGGGGCCCTAAACACAAGATTTATGGAATGGTTAAAAGTGCATGAAAATGGCCAATTTACTCACTCTGAGTTCTCAAAAAGGGTTTCTTCACCCCGGAAAGTTAATTAAATACCATTTGGAGGCATTTAATGTTCGAGCAAAAACGGCTGATTTTCGACAAAAGAGATAACACCCCCCCATTACGTCATGCTTCAGAAATGTGGAAAATGGTCCGTTTTCAAATGTTTTATTTTTGAACGTCAGTTCACATTTGTAGGGGGATCATCAATGTTAGAGCTAAAACTAGCATGTTAAAAGTGATTTTCATGCTTCCAGGGCCTCGGGAAGTGAATTAAATACTATTTGGAGGCATTTAATGTTCAAGCAAAAACAGCAGATTTTTGACAAAAGAGATAACACCCCCCCATTACGTCATGCTTCAGAAATGTGGAAAATGGTCCGTTTTCAAATGTTTTATTTTTGAACGTCAGTTCACATTTGTAGGTGGATCATCAGTGTTAGAGCTAAAATTAGCATGTTTAAAGTGATTTTCATGCTTCCAGGGGCCCTAAACACAAGATTTATGGAATGGTTAAAAGTGCATGAAAATGGCCAATTTACGCACTCTGAGTTCTCAAAAAGGATTTCTTCACCCCGGGAAGTTAATTAAATACCATTTGGAGGCATTTAAAATTCGAGCAAAAACGGCTGATTTTCGACAAAAGAGATAACACCCCCCCATTACGTCATGCTTCAGAAATGTGGAAAATGGTCCGTTTTCAAATGTTTTATTTTTGAACGTCAGTTCACATTTGTAGGTGGATCATCAGTGTTAGAGCTAAAATTAGCATGTTTAAAGTGATTTTCATGCTTCCAGGGGCTCGGGAAGTGAATTAAATACTATTTGGAGGCATTTAATGTTCAATCAAAAACAGCTGATTTTTGACAAAAGAGATAACACCCCCCCATTACGTCATGCTTCAGAAATGTGGAAAATGGTCAGTTTTCAAATGTTTTATTTTTGAACGTCAGTTCACATTTGTAGGTGGATCATCAGTGTTAGAGCTAAAATTAGCATGTTTAAAGTGATTTTCATGCTTCCAGGGGCCCTAAACACAAGATTTATGGAATGGTTAAAAGTGCGCGAAAATGGCCAATTTACTCACTCTGAGTTCTCAAAAAGGGTTTCTTCACCCCGGGAAGTTAATTAAATACCATTTGGAGGCATTTAATGTTCGAGCAAAAACGGCTGATTTTTTACAAAAGAGATAACACCCCCCCCATTACGTCATGCTTCAGAAATGTGGAAAATGGTCCATTTTCAAATGTTTTATTTTTGAACGTCAGTTCAAATTTGTAGGTGGATCATCAGTGTTAGAGCTAAAATTAGCATGTTTAAAGTGATTTTCATGCTTCCAGGGGCCCTAAACACAAGATTTATGGAATGGTTAAAAGTGCATGAAAATGGCCAATTTACTCACTCTGAGTTCTCAAAAAGGGTTTCTTCACCCCGGGAAGTTAATTAAATACCATTTGGAGGCATTTAATGTTCGAGCAAAAACAGCTGATTTTCGACAAAAGAGATAACACCCCCCCATTACGTCATGCTTCAGAAATGTGGAAAATGGTCCGTTTTCAAATGTTTTATTTTTGAACGTCAGTTCACATTTGTAGGTGGATCATGAGTGTTAGAGCTAAAATTAGCATGTTTAAAGTGATTTTCATGCTTCCAGGGGCTCGGGAAGTGAATTAAATACTATTTGGAGGCATTTAATGCTCAATCAAAAACAGCTGATTTTTGACAAAAGAGATAACACCCCCCCATTACGTCATGCTTCAGAAAT